>NC_133618.1:224316371-224968871 GCF_048593235.1 Sminthopsis crassicaudata | reverse complement strand
TAATAGTTTTTATTTACCAGATATATGCATGGGTAATTTTACAACATTGACAATTGCCAGACCTTTTGTTCTAATTTTTCCCCTCCTTCCGCCTCTCCCCAGATGGCAGGTTGACCAATACATGTTAAATATGTTAAAATATAAATTAAATACAATATATGTATACATGTCCAAACAATTGTTTTGCTGTACAAAAAGAATCAGACTTTGGAATAATGTACAATTAGCCTGTGAAGGAAATCCAAAATGCAGGTGGACAAAATTAAAGGGAATTCTATGTAGTGGTTCATAGTCATCTCCCAGAGTTCTTTTGCTGGGTGTAGCTGGTTCAGTTCATTACTGTTCTATTGGAACTGATTTGGTTCATCTCGTTGTTGAAAATGGTCAGATCCATCAGAATTGATCATCATATAGTATTGTTATTGAAGTATACAATGATCTCCTGGTCCTACTTATTTCACTCAGCATCAGTTCATGTAAGTCTCTCCAGGCTTTTCTGAAATCATCCTGTTGGTCATTTCTTACATAACAATAATATTCCATAATATTCATATACCACAATTTATTCAGCCATTCTTCAATTGATGGGCATCCACGCAGTTTCCAGTTTCTGGCCACCACAAAGAGGTCTGCCACAAACATTCTTACACATACAGGTCCCTTTCCCTTCTTTAAGATCTCTTTAAGACCCACTTCTGGGTCAAAGTTTGATTACTTTTTGAGCATAGTTCCAAATTGTTCTCCAGAATGGCTGGATGTTTTCACAATTCCACCAACAATATATCAGCTGGTTTTCCACATCCCCTTCAACATTCTGCATTCTCTTTCCCTGTCATCCTAGCCAATCTGACAGGTGTATAGTGGAATCTCAGAGTTATCTTAATTTGCATTTCTCTGATTAATAATGACTTGGAGCATCTTTTCATATGACTAGTAATAGTTTCAATTTCTTCATCTGAGAATTGTCTGTTCATATCCTTTGACCATTTATCAATTGGAGATTGGCTTGATTTCTTATAAATTAGAGTCAATTCTCTATATATTTTGGAAATTTATCAGAACCTTTGACTGTAAAAATGTTTTCCCAGTTTATTGTTTCCCTTCTAATCTACATTAAAAGGAAACCCATTATATTAAAATACAGTTATCAAAATTTTTTAAACTAATTAATAAAACTTAGATTGAAAACCCCAGCTCTAAACTACTTAAAACATTAATTTATTTCCAAAAATGCATTTTACATATTTCAATTTGTGTATGAAAATAGACTGAACTTTTTCTATTTTCTTCCAAAGTTTCTACAGTCTCCCTTTATTTCAAAAGGTATTCCATATGTCCAGGACATTAGATTATTTGCTTACTGTTCTGTGCCTGGGTTAAAAAAAACTGATTTTCAGATACTTATTTTTATATGAGTAAACTAATTACAAGAAATTTAGTTATTTCCCCCCACATCATATAGTTAATAAGTGACAAAGAGAGTCTTCTAGTTCTTAATTCATTGCTCTTTCTGTGATACTATGTTGTCTTAGTTCACCTGAATTCAATGTAAGACATGTTCTTTGAATACCTTCTATGAGCTTGTCAGACTCTGTCAGAGGTACTTTTAAAAAAAAAAAAAGCAGAGCATTTCAGTAAAATATAGAGAGTTTAAATATTGTTAAGATATTTTCAAATGCCAATTAAAATTGAGGCTTTGTATTATTATGTGACAAAGACATAGGTTTGTAGTTATGATGTATAAGTATTGCTGTAATTTCCATGTAGGGAAAAAAAAGACAAGAGAAGCTCCATAATACAGAGGAATCCATGTTCATGCTACTGTTATCTAAAGCAGTTGGTATTTTAGGAGATAATCAAAGAAGTTAGCTTTAGGATTTTTTAAAATTACTTGAGTTTCAAGAGGACGTATTATTATCTTTTCAGTGCTCTTGGAGGTTCCTCTGCTCTTCACATCCCAGCTTTTCCAGGAGGAGGATGTCTAATTGATTATGTTCCCCAAATATGCCAGCTACTAACCAATAAGGTAAGCAAATACAACTTCCTCCTCTATCTTAGGAAAACCCCTTCAGGAGCTCTCTTTCTCCTCTCTATTTGCCAACTCTCTAAATGCTTCATCCTTTCAGTTTCTTTCTCACTGCTTTTTCTTAATTGGAACTATACTTCATGCATTTCTATCCTCTAGTCTTATGAATAGACGTTTACCCTCTTTTGTTCTCCTCTGACACCGTGGTCACCCAGTTCTCTTTTATTTTGTCATTGCCATGTCCTGTTTTCATTTATCCCTGAGCTGCAAATTATGACCACATTGTGTAATTCTCATTGGATCTTGACCTTTTTTTATAGTTTTTAAGATTCAGAGATCTTCCTCATTTCATCAGGGTTATTTATGTCCCTAGTTCTTCATTTGGGAGCTTTTCACCATTGTCCAATGTCCACTGCTAATGTCCAATTGACATTTTTTGCACAAAACCTCTTCTTTCTGCTCTTCTCTTATGTCTCTATCTATGCTGTAGGATTCAAATATAGCTATTTGATTTTTTTTTACTTTTTGTCTTCATGTTTTACATGTATTCATTTGTTTTTTCAATAAAAACCAATTATTTTATCTACAAAAAGTCTGAAAAAAAAAGTTCTCTTCTAGCCAGTGGTAGGGGCCACAGGATTATACTCTACTTCATTTAGGTTTCCTGTATCTACTTCAAAGAGACTCATTTCCTTTAGCTGCATCAATAGGCCCTCATTAAATAGACAGATAATTAAAACTTTGTTGTAATGATTAAACATTGTATTTAGCTGAATACTATAGTTTTAAAAATATAAATATTAATGCCTATCCTTTACATTTTTCTGTAAGATCAGAATGATTAATCTACATACAGATATTGGATTTATTTTTTATTCCATATTGATTGTGATTCAATTTGTGAGAATTTCTTCTTTGCTCTTATTGAATTGCTGTTAAAAAATTTTTCTCATTGACTTCAATAGTAGTCCTTTTGATCACTTCTGTTATTCAAAAAATAGACCATCTCGAAATAGAAAACATTTCACGAGGACGATAATATCTCAAAAATTCAAGTAGTTTTTTTTTTTTTTTTAATATCAGCACAACTCAGATTTGGCATTTGTGGGACTGGCACCTTTTCCATGGGCTTTAATTCTCATGGCATGATTAGTTCTAATTGAGCCAAAAACCCTTTGCCTTCATTCCTACTAGAAAATTTGACATGAGGACAGAATTCATATTTGCATTCAGATGCCTTTGCCTTTCGCTCAAACTTGTGTCACTGTGTTATATAGAAAAATGCAGATCTAGTCTCCAAGAACTGAGAATAAAAGCCTTTTTAAAGCTTTCCAATTGAGATTAATTTCTAGGCACACTTTTTTACTCAAAAAATTATGAGACTATTTTCCCAGAAATACAAGAATCTGTCAGTTTTTCTTATCTGGTTCCATTTCATTAATTTTACTTGTCTTTTTAAATTATTTTTTCTTAGCTTTTCACAAATGAAGAGAGTACATAGCAGCTTTTAGAAACAATATCTTCAAATGAATTTCCATAATTATACTGGATTCTCTTTATAGCCAGTTTTGTTGTGGGTTCCTATTAAAATGATTTTCTGTTTTTAAAATCAAGTACACAGAGCTGTTTTCTTCCCTTTTTAAACAAAACCACTTAAGCAAACTTATCATCTGTTTTCTTTTCCCAAAATAACATTTTTGATCCTACATTAAGCCTGCAAAGTAAGCAATGTTTTTTTTTATAAATTGCCATAAACCCTATTTTATAAATAGAATTGTTTTACTTTTTGAAGGTATAACACAACTATAAGTTTTGTCTTTATCAATGTTACTTCAAATAATTTGGCATAAGTTTTTTTTGTTAGCCTTGGAAATGTTATGTGTAGGCCAATAGAAGAAAAAATTTTATATTCTTGTCTTTTTCTTTCTTCTTTCCATAAAAAAGGCATTCTAAAGAATGTTTTTTTTTCCAGTCTTAAAAAAATAATGTCTACTTATAACTGACCCCAGAATTAGAGAATTTTAGAGCTGGAAAAGATAATTAAAAGATCATTTTTGACTGCAGAACTAGAAAAGTACAAAACTAAGTATTTTTTTTTCATCCATGACAGAGAGACTAAAAATGGGGAAATATTATCTACTTTATTTCACTTTTATTTCTTTTTTAGGTACAGTATGTCATTCAGGGTTATCATAAAAGAAGAGAATATATTGCAGCTTTCTTGAGTCACTTTGGAACGTAAGTAACTCTGTCAGAGTTTTAAGTACTTTCCCTTCCTTTTATTTATCTATTCATTCATTTATTCAACAAACATTTGTTTTACATTTGCTGTGTACAAGACACTTTGCTAGACAATGAAGGAGGATAAGCTACCAAGAAGAATAAGATACGATTCCTGTTGTCAAAAATCTTCATCCACTAAGGGAAACTATATGTGTGTGTGTGTGTGTGTGTGTGTGTGTGTGTGTGTGTGTGTGTGTGTGTGTGTGTGTGTGTATACACACACACACACAAATACATATACAACTTAAAATGGGAAGTGTATACCTTTAATTTTTTTTTTTTTATTGTATCCCACTGCTTAGCATCATGGTTAGCACTTAATTGGTACTTAATAGAAGATTGTTACAAGGAGCTCAGAAGAAGGAGAAATTATTTCATTCTATAAGTGCCTGGAAAACTTTCATGCCAATAGAGAATTTTTAACTAATCTTTAAAGGATATGTGGCTTGGTTTTAATCCCTTTTTACACAAAACCACTTATGCAAATTTATCATGTATTATTTTACAAAAATAACTTTTTAATTATTTGTGTATGTTCTTGAGCATGTGCATGATTGTGAATATACTTCAGTGTCAGGTGGCTGTATAGATCTCAAGGGAAGTCATTGTGGTAGAAATTTTGATAATCCTGACTGATTTATCCATAGAAGAACAGATGTACAGATATACTTGCTCACCAACTTGATTGATTAAGCTAAATTTAGTTGTCTTTGTACAAATGTACTAGCATTTGACATAATGTGTTTAGTCTCTTACTAGAATACAACCTTTGGAGCTCCCTTTCTAGTGTGATATTTAGTATATTAAAGTGTATAGCTGGTTTAGTAACTTAATAACATTAATTTAATCTTTTCTATGGTTCCAACTCCTTTGCACTTTAACTTTACACACCTTGTTTTTTGTTTGTTTATTTGTTTTGTTTTGTTTTCTAGAGGAGTGGTGGAGTATGATGCTGAAGGCTTTACAAAGCTCACATTGCTACTGATGTGGAAAGATTTTTGTTTCCTTGTACACAGTAAGTATCATTTTGCCACTAGCAAAAATAGATGATGTAAGAGCACATATACTAACAGGTTTGAAAATAACTTAATATTTTAATTTTAATTTAATACTTAATATTTTAATAGTAAGCTGTTAGTGTTCATTTTGGTGGCTATGAATATGCTTAAGACCAGTATATTTACAGGTAGATTGCTGTCTCAAGGTTAGATTGTTAATCTTCTATTGTCAAGTCCTATGACTTTAGAACCGTGATACAATAATGCAAAAAATGATCCAAGGAAATTGTCCTGGAGTGATAGAATATGAGGAGAAAGTAGAAATGGAAAAAATTCACTGATCTCAGCGATATTGTTTGTGGAAAACACATAGGAATATTATCGCCAAATTTCAAAACTTCCAGATCAAAGAGATAATTTTGCAGGAAACAAGAAAAAAACAATTCAAATACATTGGAGCTACAATTAAAATTGTACAGGATTTGTCAGCAGCCATAGTAAAAGACTGTAGGTCCTGGAATCATATCTTCTGGCAATCAAAAGAACTAGGCCTATGACCAAAAATATCATATCCAACAAAATTATCTATAATATTGGATGAGAAAAACAAATTTGCAGATTTTCAGAACTTCCTGTCAACCAAGCCCAAACTTAATAGAACATATAAAAACCAATTTCAAAGATCAGTTTCAAGGAACTTAACATGGATTCCTTGTTTATGTTTTTTAAACTGTTTTCAGGCTGTACTTTTATTTCAAATAATTCAAGCTAACATTTATTATATATCTACTTTGTACTGAGGCTGCAAGATAATGTGGTAGAGTGCTGGACTCAGAATTAAGTAAAATTTTAGTTCAGATCTTGTCTTTGATTCCTACTTGATCAAAATTAAGCAAATGATTTAATCTCTCAGTTCCTTTTTATTCATCTGTAAAATGGGAATTTAAAAAAATGGGAATAACAAAAGCATTTAACTCACAAGGGTTATTGTAAGAAGCAAATGAAAAAAGATGACATATAAATGCCAGTTATTGTTATTAACCATTTTTCTAGGTATTAATTATGTCAGAAAGATAAAACACAAAAACAAATGATGGTAATATAATTACATTTTATATATCTGTTATATAAATATGTAGAAGAATATAAAAATTGTGGAACAAGAGATATAAGGGAAAGACTACTTCTGACTGGTAAACCATGGAAAACCTCATTATAGAAGTGATATTTAATCTGGGCCTTGAAAGAATAGAATTTCAGCAGGTTAGAATGTAGGAAGAGTACATACCATGCACTAGAGGATAATATGATCAAACACACGTAGACAGAAAAGGGCATTTGAGCTTGAACTATGATTTTTCTCTTCACCCATTTGGCCTCCTCTGCTTGAAAAGAAGCTCATTTCCTTTTTGCCACATCTGATTCATCCCAGAGCTCCATGTTATTGACCCTGACTCCTTAGTATGCCCTCCTCTCATGGTGTGTTTTTGTGTTCTTGACCAAAGACTGTCATTAACCAAGACACAGAAAACTAGTAGGTGAGGTCTAAGTTCTTCACTTGATAGTGACAATAGTAATGGCCCCCTGCTTTACATAGTAGCTGGGAAGAATATTATCAAAAAAGAATTATTAACAGTTTTGCAAAATAACTTGCTTAGTTGGATAGTTCAACTAATTACTTCCTCTCCAACTGCTCAGGAATCTGATCTCATTTCATCCAAGGTTACTTTTGCTCTCCCAGTCTTGGATCATTGTACTTTTCACTTTCTATAAACCCACATCAAATTTTAAAACATTGTGGTTATAAGTGCCATGTAGGGCTGACCCTTTCACAGCAGGGCTTTCCACATGGAATTCAAGGGTGAGTTTTCTGGTGGTGGTTGGCAGGAGTAAATTGTCATTCACAGGGATGTTCAGGGAAAGAAGAACACCATGGGGTACATCCACCCATTAGATAGCTCCTGCCAACTTCCTTTTAAATATATTCAGCGTTATATCTATTCTTGTTCCTTTTGAAAGCCTGTTCCACACATAATACTTTCTGCCTGATACCATGTGTCCCCGTATTTCTGACAGCTCTTTTCCCAGCTTTCTTTCTTAGCTTTTCCAAGTCTGACATACAATACTGAAATATAATATCATATTTTCACTTGGTTTTGAATTATCTTGTTCAGAAGCAGTAAGGCCTCCAGGTGCTCATTAGAACAGCTGTCAGAGATCTTGGGATAAGCTTAATTTTTTTTCCAAAATGTTTTCATAGTGTATCATAGCTTTTTTACTCCCCAAATGTTGTTTGCTCTTCATCTCTTAGCATCACTACCCACATTGTATTGGCTTTTCTAGTGGGTTTTGTCTAGTAGACAAAAATCAATTCTATTTTCTGTTTTATCACCAAACCACCTCTTGATTGTAGGTGAATTGTTTCCCCTAAATTGCTTCTATTTTCTTATCTGAAAAAAAGGAATATCTCTCTCGAACATTTTTCAAAGTCTAGTTAAAAACCATTAAGTAATGCACTGTCCATATTTTCACTTTCTTAAAAAAAGACTGTCACTTTGACTCCCTCATGATTGTCACTGTGCAAAAGCTAAAATACCTGTAGGAGTACTTGCTTCATTTCTCCCCATCTGAAGGTGGAGGGAGAAATGTAGTGACAGAGGCATCACATAATATTATAGTCATTTCCTCTCCCTCACCAAAAAATCCCATTATATGAGAAGGGAAGAAGAGTATATTCTAGGAGTGGGACCATGTTCCTGCATCCCTTCTACTTCACAGAATTTCACAGTTGAAATGAGGACAAAATGGTTTAAATCATACTTTACTAACTCTGCTAACAAGTGTTAATCCTACTTTCATTTGAAAAGTTCCCTAGATAAAGGACTTTGGCCTAGTCAGAGAACCTAGGCAGCCCTATTGTTTCCATTCTTTTTACTAAAACCTTTAAGATTAAGAAAAAATGGACCTCTTGCAGATGAATCTCTTGTAGATGGAATTCTTAGTAGCTATATGAAATGGGAAGTCATCTGATGCTGAGAGAAGGAAGAAGCTCCTTTCTCTTGACACAAATATCTATAGCTGCACTTCTAAGAGTGTGGAAACAGAAAAAGCATTATGTGAAGTGGGGAGAGTTGTTATCCCATTTGAAGGTGTCTCAGGAGATCCTGGAACATCCTAGCTGACTGCCATTTGGAGTAAACCAGTATGATGAATGATGGATCATAGTCATGGCTGAAAATCAAGATGTACTTGATATTAGATCATGAGGAGAATCCAGGCTGATACAGAAATCTAAGCATGAATTGGAACAGAATATAGTATGTTTTTGTACAGTCTTTCCTTGAAAAAACTTACTTATAATCAGGAATCATATACAATAGGTATGTAAATGAGTTTCATTTGATTTCATTTATTTGATTATTTTAATCTATGTGGAAGCAGGGGTTATTTATCACTTTGTCAATTTATTCCTGTGCTCTAAGAACCTGTTTGGAATGGGATACCAAAAGTGCAATAAAAGAACAAAAATAGTGAGAACTCTTCAGCATGTTTGACAAAATGAGAGGGAGCAGATATATAAGTCTCTGTGACAGCAAATGGTTTGTTTTGAACTTAACTTTAAACATCAGCAAAATCAGTTAAACTGATTTTATAACCTATTTACATTTGAATAAGTTAATTTCAGAAACAGAATGTTCATAAGACCCTAACATTTACTCCTATGTGACCTCTCAGCTTTTTTATAAGGACCATATATCACTATGGCTTATGTATACATTTTTTCCTCATATAGTTAATGTTTACTTTCTCCTTCTGGTTTTACTTTCTCCACTTAACACATTTTTATCAGTTGTTTACAGACATTTTTTACATCCCTCTTGTTTGCCCTAACTATATTATGAGAAGGCATTCTGACATAGTATAGAGAGGATTTATTTGAGAGTCCTAAGGAATTGGATTCAAGGTCCACTTTTGACATATATTAATTTACTTTTATTGCCATTTCTATTTCATCCTTTCTTTTCCTTATGAAATTTTTTTGTTTCAAAATTCTATTTCATAAATATTTATTGACCACTTGCTTTGTGTTCAGTATAATACTGTCTCAAAATTCTATTTCACAAATATTTGTTTACCACCTACTATGTGTTAAATGCTATAGAAAACATCAAATATATAACCAACATTTTAACTTCAGAGAAGTTCTCATCTAATTGGTGAAAAAAGTTGAATAAAACATTTAGATGACAGTACATTATGGTAATTGTAAGTTGGAATTGTCAGAAGGCATCATAGAAGTGATAGGACTTGAGTTGGGAACTGAAGGGCTAATAGGATTCAGATAATTCAGTATTAGGAGGGAGTGAAGAAAAAAAAAGTTAACCACCTCAAGTATGAGAAAGAGCATGAACTAATACATAGGAAAAAAAAATGAGCATTACTCTTTTGGGAATTATAAAGATCAACCTGCCTAAAATGTAAGCACCATAAAGTAAGTTTCTTTTCTTTTAATATAATAATAGCTTTTTATTTCTCAAAATGCATACAAAGATAGTTTTCAACATTTATCCCTGCAAAACCTTGTTTTCAAAATTTTTCTCCCTCCCTTCCCAAATCCCTACTCTGTTAGACAGCAAGTAATCCAATATAGACTAAACATGTATAAGTCTTCTAAACATTTCTACATTTATCATGCTGCCCAAGAAAATTCAGATCAAAAAGGGAAAAAAATTAGAAAGAAAAGAACAAGCAAGCAAATAACAACAACAAAGGTGAAAATAGATGGCTCTCTCCATCTCAAGTCTATTGGAATTGGCCTGTATCACCTCATTGTTGAAAAGAGCCACATCCATTGGAATTGATCATCACATAATCTTGTTGTTGCTGTGTACAATGTTCTCTTGGTTCTGCTCATTTCACTAGGCATCAGTTCCTAAGTTTCTCCAGGCCTTTCTGAAATCATCCTCCTAGTCGTTTCTCATAGAACAATAATATTCCATAATATGCATATACCATAACTTATTCAGGCATTCTCCAACTGATGGGCATCCACTCAATTTCTACTCCCTTGTCAATACAGAAAGAAGAGAGGTAAATTTCAAGGCTGGATTACACCACAAATACACTTGAAGCACAGTGGGACATATTGCCTAACATGGGCCTTCTAGCTTTCCAGTATCTAATTTATACTATAAATTTCAGACTGTTAATATAAGAAGTATGCTTCCTGTCCTTTTCACTCATTACCCTTCTGCTGAAGTCTTGTAGCCCTAGTGACTATGTCTTGACCTAGAACAATTTCTAATGGCTTATTTCATTTATGAAATATCTTCCAAAGTTATGGCCTCAGTCTCCTCAGCTAACAGCAAGCTGGATCTCAACATTGCTTTAATGAGCTCCAGGCTGAGGCTATCACCATCTGCTGTATGATTCTATCCACTCCCATCTGTCCCTTTCTAAAAGCCATTTTCTCTCAAAGAGCACCCCATTTAATAGTTATATATAAGACTTATGATGTATTCTATGTGAAAAATAAGCATGATTTTAGTATTACTATTTTATTTCATTTTTTGATTTTTCCTCTATTTCTTTTCTATGATTTTGTATAATTATAATTTCATTCACTTTAAAGTCAATACACATATAGATCATTTTAATGACCTAAGTTGAATAATATAATAAGCTTGTTTCCCATTTTTAAAGTATTGGCTTTTAAAAATTTTTCAGTATCATACCAAAACATCATGTAAGTTACTATAAACATTACAAATGTGAAACAAAACAAAACTTATTTTCTGTAACAGAGCCATAGCTAGCAGTTCTGGCTCCTGAAAGATGCACCACAAACCACATCTTTAGTGAACAGACAGTGAGATATGCTCAAATAAACTTTTCAGATAAAGTTCTTCTAGATAGGGATGGAGAATTGAGATGGGGTTGAAGAGACATTGGGGAGAGAAGCCTTAGTTCTTCAGATAATAAGGCCTAATAGATAGGAGGAATAAGATGGCAGAGATAAGGAGGAATTCAACTGATGGGGTCCAGTGGGGGGGGGGGGGAGAAGTGTTCCTTTCTGTTTTTCTATTTTAATATTCTTGTAATCAGGATATTAAGTTCACATGAAACCTTTTTTGCCCACTGAAGTACAGAATTAAAAGACATAATTTCTCACCTCAGCCCTACCACTAAGTAATCTTGTAAATTTGGGTAGTACTGATTCTTACAATGCCTAATCTCATTAGCTTTAGCAATTTACTTATTTTCTCTCAGCTTCAATTTTTTTCTCTGTAAAATGGGAACAATAATACATATCCTACCTAAATCACAATGTTAGTGTGATAATTAAAGTAATAAAAGTTACTTCTGTCTGAATTATAAATAGCTTTATAATTTATGATTCTATTATTGTTATTCTGTTGCAGTTTGCAGGAAGAAGAGGTAAAAGATCAGAATCAGAAACTAGCACACTAGTTGTTAGAGTGCTACAGCATCAATCTAGTCAGGATAAGGAGCAAATGGATTAGGAACAAATGGGAATGATAGTTTTTGGTGTTTTTGGTTTTTTTTTTTTCCTCTCCCATATCTCTCAGCTTGGCCTTCCTTATTTTTATTTATTTATTTTTTTGGCCTTCCTTATAACCAGAATGATTGTTATCTACTCTTCTTGGTCTTCATATTCTTTCAATTCTGCTCAATTCTTTAAGTATGGCATCTATAAAATCTTGTTTTTTTTTTTTTTTAACTTAACAACTTTCTTTTTAATGCCCCATATCTCTTGATTCCTTTTTTATATTGCTTCTTTAACATAGCTTCCAGGAACTAGGAATGAATAGTCCTTCTATACTCTGGCTTGGTCAGACCACCTTTTGGTCAGTTCTAGTCACCAGAATTGAAGAAGACCTCTGAGTGAAGCACCGTATAGCATCAAGAGGACTACCAGGAGGGTAAAAGACGCTGAATCCATGACATATGAAGATCAGTTGTTGAAATTGGACATATTTAGCTTGGTGAATAGAAGACTCCAGTGAATGTGCTAGTTGTGTTTAAGTGCTATATTTAAAGGTCTGCATAACTGTGTATTCACTTAAAAGCCTTATTCACAGTATACCACAAAATTACTCCGTTCACTATTTATTTAGATCCTACTATTTGCCAGTGAACATAAAAGGGTGAAAAAACAGTTACCTACCCTCAGGTTGCTTATAATCTAAAAGGGGACACAATATATAAACAAATATATGCAGTTCAGGCTATATACAGGATAAAAAAAAGGAAATCATTAATAGTAAGAAGACACTAGAATTAAGAGGAGTTAGCTAAGCCTTCCTATACAAGATGGGATTTTAGTTGGGACTTAAAGGAAATCAGGAAAGTCAAGAGGGTGATAAGTAGTCAGTAGTCTTTCAAAGTTGTACTCTCCAACCATCGGCCCTTAAGGGTAAAATAATTTGGATTTTTAAAATGGTGTTATGGGAACAACTAAATATTTATTTCCTGAATTTAAAGCTAAATGGACTTTCATTCATGAGCCATAGGAAAAAAAATGTATCTTTTATGATTTTAATGCTTTTTAACACTCTGCAAATATAAAGGTTAACAGATAATTCAGTAAAACTAAAACTCTCTCTGTGTGTGTGTGTGTGTGTGTGTGTGTGTGTGTGTGTGTGTGTGTGTGTGTGTGTGTAGAGAGAGAGAATAAATAAATAAATAACTTAAGGTGATTAAAATTAGGAAAAATGATGGGATGCAAAGAAACTTATTCCAAGTTAGCAAATGGAAATGATGACACTGTTAAAGAATTAGCATGTTAACCCTCAATTAGGAACCATATTTAGATCTTAATTTCAAATGAAGATTAATGTTGAATGTTAGCATCTCCAATGGTGATGATAACAACAGGAAGTTAAATTAATTACGATGAAAAAATAAAACCAGCCAGCCTTCATTAGTATATGAGGTAATAAAAGTACAGAAAGAAAAACAAGGCTTGGAAAATTCAATTTATTTTTTAAAAATTTCTTTTCTCATCTTAAATAAGCAGAGAGACTGAATAAGATAGCTATTTTAAATAATAATTTTTCATTTTACCATGCATGACTTTTAGGAAGAGAATGGTCAGACCTTCACAGCCCTAAATAGAGTTTACTCTCTTGACTACAGGTACAGGCAAGTAATGTTGCTTCAAGTTCTTTTAATTTTTGTGTGAATTTAAATATAAATAAAAATGCATGTTTCATTATACAAAGAACAAAAAGAGAAAATGTATAGAAAACTCAGGTTCTTTTTCTTGCTTTGATGTGCTCCCTACCCTTCTCATTTCAAGCATTTATAATTCTTATCATGTGGCACTGTGACAAATTTATTTACTCTTTAGTGAGAAATCATTTTGTTTCTTTCCATCTAGTTCCCCCAAAATCTTTTTAACTTGAATTCTCAGGACAGGTGTTCATTCATTCTTAAATATAATTAAGAATATTAATACAATATACTATTTTCTGTATATTGCAAATATTTTCTTCAAAGCACTTTGGATTTGAATCACATTTTTATTTTAAGTGTAAAGGATGGTTGCAAATAAGTCATATGTTAAGTGAACAGATTTCATATATAACATGGTCTGGCCTAGAGACTTAATCTGTGAAGAAGAACTTTTTAAAAAACCTATACTTGGGTCTCTTTCAGTTCTATGTATGTGGAAATAAATATTTAAAGTTGAAAAGGATCTTAAGAGCTCATCAAGACAAACCTCCTTATTTGTAATAGAAAACTAGGACCTAGAGAAATTAGGTGATTTGCACAGGACCATAGAACTAGGTGAGATTTGAATCCTCGTACAACTGACTCCAAGTCTGATGAAAACATTTATTTTGTTGCAGGTTTAGTGCTTATAAAATGTATATTCATTTCCAAAAATTATGGTAGATATGAAGAATACAGAGTCCCAGCCTCCAAGAATCAGGAACTATACTGCCAAAGAGAGTACAGGACATGTACACAGATAATTATTATATTACATTTATATTTCATAGTAGACCATGAGATATGTAAGAATACTTCAGATAGAAGGGTTCACTTTTAGTTTTGGGGATCAAGAAATAATGATACTCATGGCTTAAAGAAAATAAACAGACAAAGATGAGGAGAGATGTCAAATCAGGCGTGGAAAATGGTTTGCTAAATGTATAAAATATTATAGGATAATATTAGAGAACAGCTTTAGTCTAATTTGACTGGTATATAAAATACATAAATTGCAAGTGATGTGAAATAAGACTGGTAAGGTAAATTGGAGCCTGATATAGAAAACTTTAATTGCTAGAATAAGAAGTATATAGTTTTTCCTGCAGGCAATAGAAACTCACCGATGAATTATGATGGATGAAATAACAAAGAAAATTAGGCATTAGAAAAATTATTTTGCCATATGTATAGCAAATGAATTGGAAGGGGGAAAGATGTGAACACTAATTAGGAGACTATAGTAATTCAGGCAAAAGATAATAGTGAACACCTGAATTAGAATGGCAGTAGCTTTTGCAGTTATAAGGAACTGAAAATTGGATGTCCATCAGTTGGGGAATGGCTAAATACATTATGGTATACAGATATAATGGAGCATTACTGTTCTATAAAAAATAACAAGCAGGCTAATTTCAGGAAAGACTTACCTTAATTTATGCTAAGTGAAATAAGCAGAAACAAGAAAATATTGTATAGAGCAACAAGAAGATTATATGATGGCAACTGTGATGGATTTGACTCTCTTCATTAATGAGGTGATTCAAGGCAATTCCAGTAGACTTGTGATGGAAATTGCCATTCACATCCAGAGAGAGAACTATGGAGACTGAATGTAGATTAAAGCATAGTGGTTTCACCTTTTTTGTTTGTTGTTGTTTGTTTTTCCCTTTTAATCTGATTTTTATTGTACAGCAAGTCAAATATGGAAATATGTTTTGAAAATTGTACATGTTTAACCTAGATCAGGTTATAGGTTATTTGCTTGCTATCTAGAAGATAGGGGTTGGTAAGAGAGAGGGAGAACATTTTGAAACATAAGACTTTGCAAAGATGAATGTTGAAAACTATCTTTGAATGTATTTCAAAAAAACAAGAAGCTATTAGAATGGTGGCAAGATTGTGTGGAGATAGTTGAAAATGTGGAAACAAAATCTGTAAGAGAGTTGGTAGATATAAGGAATAAAAGGAGAGAGAAAAGTGAAAGATTAATCTGATAAATTTAAGCCTTAGTAACAAAATATTTAAACAAAATTAGTAACAAACATCTATAAAGAAAGAGAAATAGTAGAGAGGAGTTTTTCACCTATAAGTTAGGGATATAGGAAGAGAATGAGGGTACATACTTGGAGTCAAGACATACAGATAGATAGATTTGGAAATCATATGTATAGAAGTTTTGCTCAAATCCATGGTAAAGTCAGGAGATGATATAGAGAAACAAGAGGAGACAGGACAGAACCTGAGGAAGTGCCATGCTTAGAGGATGGAAAAAAGACAATGATCCAAAGAAAATCAGAGGAAAGGCCAGAAAGAAAAAGAGAACCAGAAAAAATCATGTCATAAAAAATTAGATAACAGCCAATGGAAATGAACAGTATTAAAAACAGGAGAAAGATTAAAAGGGTAAGAACTTAGACAAAGTCAATTGTTTTAGCAATTAAGAGATAATCTGTGAGAGAACAATCTGAGTAAAAAAAATGGATACAAGGGCCAGAGCCAAGTTGCAGATGGTAGTGGAATGAATAAATGAACAAATGAAAGCTTGCATTGTTCAGTTTTTTCCTTCCAGATAGAATTTTTTGAATTGAAGTAATTATATAAGATCAAAGAAAGGTCACTGACTAATTTAGCAGTTTTCAGTTCCAAGACTTAATCAGGCATTTTCATGTATATAACTTATAACAGGAGAAATGTTCACCTAAAGAAGATCATGTTCTTTCAGTAATATGAAGTTATTTATCTCATTGGGCATTGGTTGTATTCAGTATATCATTTATGAGTAACTTTGCTTTGGTTTTGATGCTAATAGATTCTTGGTGTAGATGTTCTGTGGCTCTTATGTTTTAGGCTGATGCTGAAAAAAAAATTTGAGGGGCAAGTAGGTGACACAGTAGATAGTGCACCAGCCCTGGAATTAGGAGAACCTGAGTTCAAATTTAACCTTAGGTCACACACTAGCTGGATGACCTTGGGCACAAAGGCAAAGAAAGCATCATACTGAAAATCAGAAAACCTGAGTTTGTGTCCTTTTATTCCAAGATTGAATCTACATATAGACAAATTAGATAAGATGCCCCCGTTCAGCATGCAGTTTTATATGCTAATTTGAGCAAAATTAAGAACAGGAAAGTAATTCTAATTCAGTGCTCTCATTTTAAACATATGAATAAACTGAAATTCCTACAATGAAATGACTTGCCCATAATCATGTAGATGGTGAGTAGCAGAGGCATGATTCTTAAGCAGGCTTTCTGCCTACATCTAGTACTTTTTCTCCCTGGATTGTGCTACCTTACTATAAATGTGAATCAGTATTGCCCAAAAAAGTCTTCCAGCATTACCGTATTTATTTTGGAAGAAGTCAATTTCTATGTGTTCCTGTGAAAACAGTTGGCTTTCTAGAGCTAGTAATAAACCAGGTATACACTTTTCTAGCATCAGAAAACAGGCACAATATTCAGATTATTTCTCAAGGTTCTATCTTCAAAGTACTCTCTTTTCTCCCTTTAGTCTCTCTCATTAACTTCCATGAGTTTTAAGAATTATCTCAGCTTCTCTCCTGAGTTTCAATCCTAGTTGACTAGTTGTCTATTGTACATTTCAAAGTATGTCCCAAGAGACATCTTAAAATAAATGCAACTAAAACTGAATTTACCTTTTCCTTAATATCTTCCAAATTTCAAATAACTTTCATTCTTTAGAATCTTAGCATTTTCCTGGACTTATCACTTTCCCTCACCTTCAGCCTTTTGGCAGATCTTACTGTTTCTACTTTGATATCACTTATTTGATACTTTCTTTCTAACTACCATCTTAGTTTTGGCCCTTAACACCTAGCATGTAAATTATTCCAGCAATTTTAAAATTGGTTTCTCTACCTTGAGTTTCTTCTACTCCAGGCCATCCTACCTACCATCATTATTCAACAAAAGTAATTTTTCTTAACCACAGATCTGACCATGTGGTTCTACCCCTCTGCCTTAATTCCAATGGCTTTCTGTTACCTTCAGGATAAAATATGAACTCCCTTGTATAGCTTTTAAGGCCATGTATAACCTAACTCCAACCTATCTTTCTAACCTCATTCTTTTCCCACATACGGTCCATCCAAAATGATTTTTACTCTGTTCCTCACTCATGACTGTCTATCTCCAATTTCAGGCCTTTATACTAGTCATACCCATCCCCTATGCCAGAAATGTACGCCTTACTTTCCCTCTGTCTCATAGAGTTCTTATTAATCAGTAAAGATGCAACTCAGGATCAACTTCTGCCTTTCCTGATCTTATGTCCTCATCTGCCACTTTTAGTATTCTCTTTTTCAAACTATTTTGTATTTATTTTGTGTATGTTAATAAATACATACATTATATTTTGCTGTGGGTATGTGTGTGTGTGTGTACAAACACACATACACATATTTTAAACATGTTTGTTGCCTCTCGAATTACAATGTAAGATTCCTCCACTCATATGAAAGAGTGTTCCAAATCACTACTGATCAGAGAAATGCAAATTAAGACAACTCTGAGATACCACTACACACCTGTCAGATTGGCTAAGATGACAGGAACAAATAATGATGAATGTTGGAGGGGATGTGGGAAAACTGGGACACTGATGCATTGTTGGTGGAGTTGTGAAAGAATCCAGCCATTCTGGAGAGCAATTTGGAACTATGCCCAAAAAGTTGTCAAACTGTGCATACCCTTTGACCCAGCATTGCTGTTATTGGGATTATATCCCAAAGAAATTCTAAAGAGTGCAAAGGGACCTGTATGTGCCAAAATGTTTGTG
The DNA here is from genome assembly GCF_048593235.1 of Sminthopsis crassicaudata. NCBI lineage: Eukaryota > Metazoa > Chordata > Mammalia > Dasyuromorphia > Dasyuridae > Sminthopsis > Sminthopsis crassicaudata. The sequence continues at coordinate 224,950,526 of NC_133618.1, read as the reverse complement.
GCAGCTCTTTTTGTTGTAGCTAGAAACTGGAAGTTGAATGGATGTCCATCAATTGGAGAATGGTTGGGTAAATTGTGGTATATGAAGGTTATGGAATATTATTGCTTTGTAAGAAATGACCAGCAGGAGGAATACAGAGAGGCTTGGAGAGACTTAAATCAACTGTTGCTGAGTGAAATGAGCAGAACCAGAAGATCACTATACACTTCAACAACAATACTGTATGAGGATGTATTCTGATGGAAGTGGAAATCTTCAACATAAAGAAGATCCAACTCACTTCCAGTTGATCAATGATGGACAGAAATAACTATACCCAGAGAAGGAACACTGGGAAGCAAATGTAAATTGTTAGCACTACTGTCTATCTACCCAGGTTACTTACACCTTCGGAAGCTAATAATTAATGTGCAACAAGAAAATGGTATTTACACACATATATTGTATCTAGGTTATATTGTAACACATGTAAAATGTATGGGATTACCTGCCATCGAGGGGAGGGAGTGAAGGGAGGGAGGGGATAATTTGGAAAAATGAATTAAAAAAAAAAAAACCCAAAAAAACAATGTAAGATTCCTATAAATAGGAACTATTTCATTTATTATGTTGTATCCTCATTGTCTATCACAATTCCTAGCACATACTAGGTGCTTACTAAATACTTGTTGATTAGTTGATTGATTGTCTCTTGCTAGAGAATAAAACAAAGGTAGCAGGCTTGGATCAAAATTCTTAATCTGTTGGCTTAAAACTATGTACAAATATTTTCCAGGGAGTTTTTGATACTATAAATATAATAGCCACGAATTTTGTATACATATACATTATCTGTAACGTTAAAAGAATGGCCAAGCAGTGGAATCACTGTATCAAAATTATATAATCACTTTTGTGACTTATTATATGTTTCCATATTGTATTCAAAAAAGTTTAGACTTGTCTTTTACTTTTGTAGCACTGTAATATTTCCCCACAGGCCCATCAGCATTCCTTGTATTCTTTTGCATTAATATAACCATAACTAAAAGTTTTTCAATCATTGTCCGGTTTTTGGACAACATGGAAAAAGCATATGCTCCAGAGTTTACTACAGTCTTCTATAAAGTGTGGGTGCTTACTATACATTTGCTGAATGGAATTAAATCACAAGATTTAATTATCTAGTCCAATCTCCAGTTTTGCAGATGAGAAAACTGAGACAGAAAAGTAGAAAAGACACTTGAGCTCTGTTTTTTCTTCTATAAAATAGGGATAATAATTGTATTTGTCTTCCAGAGCTATTGTATGGATCAAATGAAATGGTATCCATAAAGTATTTTATAGACCTTAAAGTGCTGTGTGTGTGTGTGTGTGTGTGTGTGTGTGTGTGTGTGTGTGTGTGTGAAATTTTTTTCAAGGTCATACATCTAGTATATGGCAGACTTTGGTTTGGAACTCAGGTCTTTTGATTCCCAGACCAGTGATCTTTCCATATTACCTATTTATATTTATTTTCTATAGAATAAATAACATAAATTGCTGAAATTTAAGAATTTTAAAGCCTTTTTAAAAGGCAAACCATGACTTTGTTTTATTCTAAGGTGCTTGCTGAAGAGTGATAGACTTCCTGAAATTCTTCCCATCAAAAATTAAGTACAGTTTTAAAAATTTCTTTGGCTTCAGTTGAAATTTCTAGTTTTTCACTGGCTACACTATTGGAAACTTCATGTGCAAACTGTATTCTTTGCTAGATAAATTAAAAGAATTTTCAGGGCTCATTCCTAAAATCCGGGGTTTTTTTAAACCTCAAAAGTGAAATGTGGTCTCACTAAAGTGTCCCCAAATGGCTTTGCTAGTTGTTTTATGTTAGAAGCATAGAATTGGCAACAACTCTCAGTTCAAGCTGTTTTCCTGCAACCCATGAATGAGAAGGTGAAATACAGTCAACAAGGCAGTACCCGAGCTCCATATTTATAAGAAGATGAAATAATGTTCAGTTTGTTTCTTACTAGAGAGGATGGAAAACTTCAAAAGGCCAGTTCTACTGGGAGGTGAATGCCCAAGATTACAGGCTTAGTAGATTCCACATAAAGTAAACAACTTGAGTCTGTGCCCTCTGTAATGTTCAAAGACAGTTTATTCCATCATCACTCATTGTTTCCATTATTCCAGAGATCATGGGGACTACAGAAAACCACCACAATCAAAAGGAATTGCTTCTCATTTTCGGCTTTTCAAATTTGATTCTTCTAAACGATGGTTAACTCCTTTGAACCAGCTCAGAGCCTTGAGAGAAATAGTCTTAGTTTTCTGAAATATTTCATATGACCAAATGTAGCACTTTCTAGCAGTTGCCCTATAAGAGGAGTAGTAGCTTTTATTATTGTTTATTATTACTTATTTCCTTGGTTTCCTCAGAGCAGGTTATTTATTATGCTACTATCAGTAATTTGACTTAGTACAGGTGATAATATACTTGTAATTTTTAATAGGTATCTCTTGTTATTATATCACCATCATCTCCCAATACTTCCTTTCCCATTACTCCTGAAAAAAAAAAAACTATATAGTGACAAAAAATAAAAACATAAAGCCAAAAAGAAGCAGTTCAGCCAAACTAACCAACACATCAGTCAAATCCAGGAGCCAGAATAGAGAGAGGTGCATCTTTATGTCTCATCATTATAATTACACAGAATTTTAAGTTTTTGTTGAAGTTCCTTTGACTTACATCAATGTAGACATTGTGCATATTGTTTTCCTTGTCTCTGTAGTCTTTATAATTACTGTTTCTTATTGTATAATAATATTCTATTACATTCATGAACCATAATTTGTTTACCCATTTTCCAATAGGTGGGCACTTACTTTGTTTCCAATTTTTTTTTATTCTAAAATAGCCAACAGTATTTTGTTCAGTGTTAAACTTTTTTTTTAATCTTTGACCTTTTTGGAGGTGATATGTTTAGCAAAGTGATCTGGTGAAAACATATGGACATTTAATTCACTGTCTTAGCATTATTCCAAATTATTGGACTATTCCTATCTTTTGTCATTAGTTTGCTGGTTATAAGGTGAAACCTGAGTTGTTTTGTTTTGTATTTCTCTTATTATTAGTAATTTGGAGCAATCTTTCATGTGATTACTAATAGTTGATCATTCTTTTGAAGAACTTTTGGTCACTTATAGATTGGTTGTATGGCATTTAGTATTATATATTTGTATAAGTTCCATACATATCTTGAATGTCAAATCCATACCAAATGTGAAAATTGTTTTTATATGAAGTTTCCTCCTCACCTCCCAGTGTACTACTTTCCTTCTTACATAACTTGGAGTGATCTCAGTACTACATAAATTAATTTAAAGATTTAGTTCTGTACTACTCAAACTACTAAGGGGATGCTACTTCATAAAGAAAAACAAAATAATTGTAGAATCCATGAAGAGCAATTTTTTAACCAAAGAAGGACTGAAAGCAATCACCAATGATTAAATAATTTCAATTATATTAAAGGGTAATATATTTAAGAATGTTAGAATTTTTAAGCAATGAGAACGTTTTTTGCAAAAGACTAATCAGGATTGTAGTTATGAAATCCACTTTGGTCAGTCTTGAACCTGACATTCAGTCATGGGTATTGCCAGTGAATGTTAATTGAGGGGTTGGTGGAAAAAGAAGTCAAAAAGTTCAATGGCACACATTCTTCCTATAACTACAAGCTATTTTCTCCTCACTTCAATTTATACTCAGAGATTTTGTTATTAGCACCACATTTAAGGACTTAACCATTACCAAACATCCCCCACCACTACTACCATTCAGTATTCTAGATCCCTTGTAATTTCAGAGCTTTGGGGAAAATAACTCACCCCTAGAAAAAAATGGAAGATCCCTGCTTAAGGACAATTAAAAAAAAAAATTTGTCTTGGGAAAACAATTCATTACTTGTTCTCAAAAAAATCAGGTTATTAGGCTCTGAAGACTTGGTTGGGATAGAACAAAAAAATCTCATCTTGAAGTTTAGTAGCTCTAATTTGGAACTGTATCCAAAGGATTATTTGATCCAGTAGTGTCACTATTGGGTTTGTATCCCAAAGAGATTATAAAAGAGGGAAAAGAACCCACATGTGCAAAAATGTTTGTAGCAGCTCTTTTTGTGGTGGCAAGGAATTAGAAATTGAGTAAATGCCCATCAATTGGGGAATATCTGAATAAGTTATGGTATATGAGTATAATAAAATATTATTCTATAAGAAATGATGAGCAGGATGATTTCAAAACAACCTGGAAAGACTTGCATGAACTGATGAAGTGAGCAGAACTTTAGAGGACATTGTACACATTACAACAAGAAAATGTGATGATTATCTATAATATACTTAGCTCTTCTCAGAATTACAATGATCTAAGACATTTCTAGTAGATGGGACAGAAAATGCCATCCACATCCAGGCAGAGAATTTAGAGACTGGATGCGGATTGAAGCATACTATTTTCACTTTTTCTTTTTTGTGGTTTTTCTCCTTTGTTCACAATATGACTGATATGGAAATATGTTTGAAATGATTGTACATATATAACCTATATCAGCAGTTTTGTAGAGATGGTATAAAGGAGGAAGGAAGAAAAAATTTGGAATTCAAAATCTCACAAAAATGAAGGTTGAAAATTGTCTTTATGTGTAATTGAGAAAATAAAATACTATTGAAAATATAAAATAAAAAATGAGAGATATGGCTAATTCCATTAATAACAGAGATTAGAAATAAATGCAAGCTTGTTTTATTAGATTTTTTATAAAAAGAAAAAAACTTGGTAAGTCTTTTTGTCCAAGAAGTCAAGGAATTCAGATAATGGATCTTTGTTTCTATTACTGCCAATCCCAATTATAATTAGAAAAGCCCATTTTCACTGCACGGGAGAAAATAATTTTTTTTAAAAAAATTAACTTATTAATTTATCTTTACACTCTCCATATTGTAATTCATGCATTTTTTTTGTTTTTTTTCTCCATCCAAAATTTATTCTCTATTGAATTTACTGACAGATCAGTGACAGAACTGCCAAATTCATGGTTTGAAAGATAGTACCCTCCTGGTGCTTTCCTTTTATTCCTCATATGCAGGAGCTTTTCCTCCAGAACCCCAGGAAGGAGAAACTCACTCTTTGTTCCCTGCAAACTCACTCAGACTTGGGCTTATTCTTAATTGGAACTAAAAATTTTATGCCTAAAATTTTCATCGTTCTCTGACTAATGTGTTTCCCCATTCTTCCTTGCAGAGTTGTACAAGAAATCAAGGTAGTCAGGGCAAGTGTACTTCTGTATACTGTATACTGAGGGAAACATGACCATCTAGTTAGATTTGAACATGTGTGTACAAGGTATTGTTTCCTTGTTCTGGCCCATGGCGGAGATAAGCTGAATCAAGGAATATTTTGCTTTGGTTTAGGGATGAATATAAATGTAGAGATGTAAAGATCATGTTATTTTAATAATTATATCATTTATATATTGCTGGAACGTCTGCCAAGCATTTTTAAAAGTATGTATTCATTGTATTCTTGCAACAACCCCAAGGAGGTAGGCACTATTAATATTCCCATTTGCCAATAAGAATGCTGAAGAGCAAAGATAATGTAAGTAGCCCACTATTATCACTCAGCCAGTGAGTAGCTTTCCAGGCCCGAGCTTTATTTACTTGGCCATCCTGGCACTAGAGGCTGGAGGAAACTTTGAAGCCACCTAGTCTAGGGCCTTTTAACTGTTCTGCAGAATCCTCAAGTTTCCTGGAGCCTTGCCAATGTTTCTTGCTCAGTTTTGTAAATGAAGTTATACTTTTTGGTGTGTATAAAGAAGTTACTAATTTCATATGTGAAATCTTTTTAAAGATTTTGTTCTAAACCAGATCCCTTTTTCTTTTATCAACTCTTCCTATAACATCTGTTTTAAAGGGTGGCACAACAAAATGGGAAGAACAATAGACTTGGAAATGGGACCAGGGTTAGAGTCTTAGTTCTGCTTTGTACTAGCTGCTGTGTGGTCATACAAGACATTAGTATTTTTAAACCTCAGTTTTTTAAGTGGGGATATTGCTACTCAACCCATGTCACAGGATGATTGTGAGGAAAATGCTGTATTAATCATAAAAGAACTTTCCATATCTAAGTTATTGTTGTAGTTGTTTTCATCAAAGACTGGGCCAAAAATGAATATTTCCACTTTTGTCACTTTTATATGTGAAACTTATTTTTGTTTTCCTCTGAGCCTGCTGAAACCTAAAAAAATAGAAACATTTTATTATGACTTCTTCCCTAATTCTGTTGTACTACTTTATCACTATAAAGTTTCTGTAATATAAGATTTTTTTAAATTTCAAAATTCTAGCTCTATTTAATTTTACTTATACTCATCCCTTATAGAGTTAAAAAAAAAAAAGACATTAGATTATTTATTTTGGCTTTTACTTTCTTTAACAACATGACTAATAATGGAAGTGTTTTGCATGATTACACTTGGTATAACATATCAAATTGCTTGCCTTTTCAATGAGAGGAAGTGGGAAGGGAAAAAGAGAAGGAATTTAGAACTCAAAGTTTTAAAAACTAGTGTTAAAATTGCTTTTACATGTAACTGGGGGAAAATACAAGACTAAATAAATTCAAAGGAAAAAAAAAGATAAGTAGAAGAAGTTAAAATGTTATTTAGTACAAACCCCCTTTTGTAGATGTCTCCAAATAAGGGTCAGCTAACTTAGGAGACTCTTCCTTCTTCCGATCAAGTGTCACTGGCCAACGGGAGAACATATAGGCAAAATACAACTTACTTAATTTGAGAGAGAACTATTTATTTATTATATTATATTAATATATACATATATATTATAGGCTATTTATGTAGCCTATAAATTTTACAGACTGTCTTATATTTTATCATTTGGTTCTCACAACAACTCTATGAGATGGGTAACATAATTTTATTATCTTTCTATTTTTACCCAGGGGGAAATTGAGACTGAAAGATCGTATAATTTGCCCATTATTACAAATCCAGTAGGTGTTAGAGGCTCCTGACTCCAAGTCCAAGCTCTAAAGATACCAATGCTATACAGCCTCTTAATATAAAAGCTTAAACTAACCTGTTATTTGAATGACATGGGAATATAAAATTGTATTCAATAAATATAAATAAAATATATTTTCATTTGATATTTTGACTAGCTGGGAGGAGAAAGAGAAGTAATAAAGAGAAAGATCATGAATATGGGAGGTAGGGAAGAGATTAGAAATAGACAAGAAAGGAAAAGCCAGCATAATTTTTCTGCACATATCCCTCCAACGATATTCCCTGCCTAGTCTCTCTTCTTCTCCCTCTGTTACTTTATCCCAACTCTCTCTTAGTCTAAACTAGGTTCATCCTAGACACCACAGATTATCTATAAGCTAGTGATGTGTTACAAAAAGATTGCCCTATGGTTTTTCTTCATTCCTGGCCATTAAATCCATTGTCATACAATCCTTTCTGGCAATGGGGGTTCTTTCTTTATTATGTATCTCTTGTGGTTTACTAATAATAACCATCAATTCTATCACCATTTCTCTTTTCACCAATTCAAACACCTTATCTAGATGCTTAGCTAGATCTTGTTTTCTTTTTATAAATAAGGTGGTCTTTTAGAGGCCAAATTTAAACTTTGTGTTTGGTACAGTTAAGAAGTAAATCTTTATTATTTCTAAGTCCACAAAGACTAATATTTGAGCAGATGAATCACCTGTTTTTATGTTTTTATTTTTCCTTTTAATATCAATATTAATTCAGTTTCCCATTGAGTATTATTAAAAAGTGACCTGAGGAAAGAGTGTACTCTTTAATATTGGTCAAAATATGACCACCTTTGCCTGCATTTTGCAAACTTCTTAGCCCTAGTGGGAAAGCCAGAATTATATGGTGGCAGATTATGGGTAGTATTCACATAGTGAATCAAACATGAAACAACTGATTAGTTTATATTGATAACTTATAGACAGAAAACATTATGTGAAATGCCCAACCCCATGAATCAAAAGCTAGAATTAAGGTTGCTTGGCAAAATATCAGCAGATTCAGATGTGTAGATGATACCACTTTGATGGAAGAAATTAAGAATTAAGAAGACTTTTGATGAGGGTGAAAGAGGAAAGTATAAAAACTGGCTTGATACTGGATATTAAAAAAAAAAAAGCCCTAAAATTTGCAACTTAATTGGAAAAATACTAATTTTAAAAAAAGAAAGAAAGCAAAAAAACATCAAAACAAATACTGAAACTGAAGCTTAAATATTTTGACCATATTATGAGAAAAAAGATCTCACTGAATCCTTAATGTTGGGAAAGATTGCAGACCAAAGGAAAAGGAAATGGAAGAGAATGAGATGTATAGACAGTTCCATGCAAATCATGACCATGAGCTTAGACAGAGTTTGGGAGAAAGTAGAAGATAGAAGAATCTGGTGTGCTATCGTCCATAGGGTGATAAAGAGTTACATACAACTGAACAAAAATAAACAAAAAAAAAATCCACCTAATTTTACAATGATTATTCAATTCAACAAATACCTACTAAAGTATTAACATTGTGCAAGATATTTTGCCAGTTACTGGTGATGTAAAAAAATAACCCCTACTCTCAAAGAGCTAACATTTTACTGAAGGATGCCACATGGATATAAGTAAATGCAAAATCATTCATTCACTAAGTAATAGAAAGTGTACATCTGTACATAACACTTTACAGTAGGAATTGTTTCCTGAGGTCCATAGAAAGCAAGGGAAGCTAATCTAAACTTGGATATGAAAAAATTTGCATTTTCACTGATTTCTAACTGAAAGTTAATATTTCCTATACTTGAAATTTTCACACACACACACACACACACTATTCCGAGGAGACCCTCTGAACCTTACCAATCTGTCAAAAATTCAGAAGAGGGTTAAGAACTTCTGCTGTATTGGTTTCAATGTACTTTCATGCACTTGATTTTATTTGATCCCAACAGCAATCTCTAAAGCAACTAAATAAGCTGAGAGCATGCTGTAGCTAAGGTAACTGATTCTCAGAAAGATTTAGTGACATTCCTGGTTATATAGTTAGTGGCAGAACCAAAAGTTTATTGTTCTTTTTCTCCTGCCACTAAGATTCTGTTATTATTATTGCTCCTTTAATGATCTCATCTGTAGAAAAATGGGATGAATGTAGTATCTTAATAAACAAAAGTTTAGGCTTATAAAAAGAATAGAATAATTATAGTGCAGTAACACCATAGATATATGCCTAGGGTCCAGAGCAATCACATACACTATTAAACATTTAAGCATCGAACAAGTCCATTTTGTCTCAGGTGGGAATCATGTTGAGCATTTGGGATATCTAGTTCATCTCTTATCTTCTAGCTGTAACTAATCAGTCTAGAAATATACTCTTGTTCTGTTGCTCTTTCTTGACATAAAGCATAATGCCACCCTGCAAAGGCAATTGTGTGAATTGTACCTTGTGATTAATGAGGTGGAGATGTACACCACCTTTCCAAGGAAATGAACTGACCTATCAAAATGTAATCCTCTGACCAGGGACAGCAATCATTGTACATTACAGATATCCCAGAAACCATAGTCTGGATCTTACATCTGGAACTTAACCATACGTTTGATTAAGCCACCATACAATTTATTTGGGAAATAAATGAGCAGTTATTCTCTGCTGAGCATAATGTTCACTTCAGATATTAAAACTTTTGTAAATCAACTATAAAACTTCTGTCAAAACTTAGTTGGCAACAGGAGATAAAATGTGGCTATTACCACTTAAGTGTTTATCATCCTGATGAGGATTTTATCTTACTAAATCTTTACCTTATCTGCCTTCTTCTTGATTTTTTTGTTACTAAAGACCATTAAAAAAAAGACTTACAGATATCAATAAGAGCTTAGGAACAACTAAAAATAAACATGGGGTAATTTAAGTAGTCCAGGAGATTCTTGTTTTTCCTTTTTTTTTTTTTTTTTTTTTTTAATACCACAGCAATTTCCCAGTAATCCTTTTTCTTTACCGATATCACCAATAATACCATTCGTATAACAATAAAACATTTCTTAAGAAAAAACATTTAATGCATGAACTGCGAAGTCTATTTAATATTATACGCCTATAAATAACTGCATCTCTTTAAAGGAGTATATTTAGCCATCTAAAACCAGTATTGTATTGTCCTTCTGAGACCTGTTGTCCTTTAGTGTTATGAGGAACTCCTTTTCAAAAAGAAAGAAAACATGTAAAATTAAGCCTTAACTTTGATCAACTGTATTTAACATCGTAGTGTAGTACAAAGAACATTAGGCTGAAATCAATTTTGACCCCAGTGGGCTACTGAGTAGCTTTTATTATCTCAGAGAAATCACTTAGCTTCTAAAGATCTTGCATCAGCTACACTCCTTATGTAAAACTATAAAATGTCATCTGCTCTGGAAACAGTTTGTGAAATCATGCTTGTCATAAACTTAATAGATAATTCCCCCCAAAAAAATACCGGTTTGGATGAACAATAAAGCATATGGATTAGTGGATTGGATTACTGATGTGGATTGCTAATGCCTTCTGTCACTTTCCTGGGCATCTCCATACTGCTGGTTCAGCCTTGACCTCCTACTGAACATACTTAAGTTCTCAGCCTTGTGATCTTGGGCTCTTGTTACCATCCATCTTTATCTTGCCTGGTTTTAACCTTACCAGATTACTTCCCAGTCATCATAATGTTATGTTGCTATTTGTACCATGTCTTCCTCTTACCTTCTAGCTATTCACTGTGACCTCTCTTTCTAGACTACTGTATTCTGTATTCTTGCAATCCCGGTAGCTTGTCTTCTTTCTGTTCCTCATATGACACATCATCTCCTAGCCCTTTACCTTGTATTATCTGTTTCATATGATTAGCATATTCTCCTTTTTATTTCTAACTCAGAGAGTACTTCTCTTTCTTTAAGACTCAGCTTAAGCACCACCTTTTGCCTGCTAATTCCACCATCTACTAATACTCTTCCTCCAAAACGACCTTGTATTTACTTTGCATATTTATTATATATTTATATATAATTTATTATATATTTATTATATATAATATAATATTTATATATTTGTTGTCTTATCATTAAAATATAAGCTCCTTGTAATGGGAATCATTTCTTGCTTTGTATCCCCAGCATTTGGTATAGTACTTGACACATAATTGTAGGCTATAATAATAAATGAATTTTGTTGTTTTAATTCCATTTTATTTTCAGCTTTCTGTTTATTTTTATTTTCTGTTTCCTTCTCACCTCCATCTCACAATCTTATCCTCTCATTGGTAAAATATGAAAAACAAAATCTTATACAATCATGTAAAATCAAGCAAAACAAATTCCTGCATTCAACTTGTCCAAAATATGATTGTCTATATATGTGTGTATGTGTGTTTTAATCTGCACTTTGACTCCATTATCTCTCTCTAAGCTGGAGGTAGGTAACATGTTTTCATCTTGAATCTTCTGAAATTGTTGTTGGTCATTTTGTTGATCCTACATTCTAAGTTTTTCAAAGTTGTCTTCACTATATTGGTATTATATAAATTGTACTTCCTGCTCACTTCTCTTTGCAACAGTTCATATAAATCTTCTAGAATTCTCTGAAACTAACCCTTCATCATTTCTTATAGCTCAATAGTATTCCATTACATTCATCTATTATAACTTTAAACCACTTCCCAACTGATGGGCATCCTTTCAGTTTCTAGTTGTAACAACAAGAGATGGTATAAATATTCTTGAAATTATGGGTCCTTTTCTTTCTTTTAATCTTTTTTGGGATATAAACCTAATAACATTTTTTTAGGTCAAAGAATATGCAGAGTTTAATAGCTTTTTGGGCAAAGTTTCAAAATGCTTTCCAGAATGACTGGACCAGTTTTTTCAACACTGAATTAATATGATTGTTTTCTCACAGTCTCTCCAGCATTTGTCATTTTCTTTCATTTTTGTCAGCTTTTCCATTCTCGTGGGTATGAAGTAATAAATCAGAACTGTTTTGATTTGCCATTGTCTAATAAGTAATTTAGAATTGTTTTATATGACTTTTGATAGCTTTTATTTCTTTTTCTGAAAACTGCCTTTAACCTTTATCAGTTTTGGAATGGCTTTTATTTTCATCAAATAAGCCAGTTCCTTATGTATCTTAGAACTGAATGATGCTGTATTTAACATTCAAAGCTCTTACCTAACCCCCTCCTACCTTTCCAGTCTTCTTACACCTTATTCCTACTTGTATATTCTTAGATCTAGTGACACTGCCTTCCTGGCTGTACCATGAACAAGACACTGCATTCTTCAGCACTAGACATTTTTTCTAGCTCTACCTGGAATGCTCTCTCTACTGGGCTCTGACTATTGAGACTTTGGCTTTCTTAAGTCCCAATTAAAATTTTATCATTTAGCAAAAGCCTTCCCTACTGTCTCTTAATTCTACTAACTTCTTTCTGTTAATTATTAACTATTTTATATATATATTGTTTGCTGCTGTCTCTCTCATTAGATTGTGATTTGATTTTTTTTTTATTCCATTGCTTAGCACAGGGCCTAATACATGGTAGGTACTTAATAATGTTTGTTGACTGATTGAAATGAGATCTTTATCGAAAAACTTCTGCATAGAGTTCCCCCCTCAACCCAATTTCATGGTTCTCTTCTAATTTTAGCTGAACTGATTTTTGTGTATGTGCAAAAACTTTTAAATTTTACATAATAAAAATTGTCCATTTTACCTCTTGTGAAATCCTTATTTGGTCTAAAATCTTCCCCTAAGGATCCATATATCTGAAAGGTAATATCTACCATGCTCTTCTAATTAGTTTGTGATGCTGCCTTTTATGTCTAAATCATGTACTCATTTGGAGCTTGTCTTGGTATATACCATGAAATGTGAATGAAAGGAAAGAAGGAAGGAAGGGGAGAGAGAGGGAGGGAAGGAAGGAAGGAGGAAGAAAAGAAAGGAAAGAAGGAAGGGAGGAAGAGAGGGAAGGAGGAGAAGAGGGAAAAGGAAAAGAAAACTAAGCTATTATGCAGATAACCAGTATAATGAATAGAGCACGGGGCTCAGGAAGACCTGAGTTAAAATCCAGCTTCAGACACTTGATATTTGTATCTATCTCTGGCAGAGTTATTGTGAAGACCACATAAAATATTTTTAAAGTGCTTAGTTAATAAACATTAAGTTTTGTGCTGAGCACTCAAGATACAAAGAAAGGGGAAAAAATAGTCCTTGGCTTAAAAGAGCTTATTTTGTGGGAGAAGCAACAAGCAAACATAAACTATATACAGGAAAAATCAGAAGTAAATGAGAGAGAAGGCACTAGAATTAAGAGGAGTTTGGAAAGATGGGAATTTAGTTGTGACCTAAATAGAATCAAGGAAGCAAAGATGGAGAGAATGTTCCAGGCATGCTGGCCAGTCAGGGAAAATGTCTAGAACCAAGAAATGGAGTATCTTATTCATGGAATAGCAAGGTGACCAATGTCACTTGATCTAAGAAGTAAGGTTGAATTGGGCTAAGTAATGAAAATCTTTGAATACTAAACAGAGAGTTTTTTATTTGATTCTGGAGGCAATAAGGTGCCACTAGAGTTTGTTGAATTGGGGGATGACATGGCCAGACCTGTGCTTTAGGAAAACTACTGTGAGGGCTACATGGGGGGGGGGGGGTGTTGAAGTGGGGAGAGATTTGAAGCAGGCAATCCCAGGAAGTTCTTGCAATAATCTAAATAAGTGGTGATGAGAACCTGCACTAGAGTGCCAGAGAAGAAGAGATGTTGTTTCATTTTTGAAGCATGGGTGTTTCCATTACAACAACAACAAAAAAACCTGTGCAGGCTTTGACAACAGATTAGAAATGAGAGGTGAAAGTTAAGAATTGAATGTAACTCCTAAATTGTAAGCCTAGAAGTATGATGATGCCCTTAACAGTAATGGGAAAGTTTAGCAAGAGAATGTTTGGAGAAAAAAAAAATGAATTTAGTTTTGGACATGTTTAATTTTAAATGTCTACTGATTATCTAGTTTGAAATGTCTTAAAGGCATATGGAGACACAAGACTGGATGCATGCAGAGAAATTGGGGCAAATGATAGTCATCATCAGCAAAGCAATAGTAATCATATCTTTGAGAGCTAGCATGAGATCACCAAGTGAAGTGCTAAGGAAGGAGAACAGAAGAAGGCCTACTACTTGTAGCGAGCTGTCGTCTCCAGAAGCTGCCGGATCGCTCTCTGGGAAGAGATCTGCTGTGTCTTCTACTCAGATCTCTCCGACAGATTCTTCTTCCTGTAACGAACCGTTGTCTCCAGGCAGTTGCTGTTAACTCTTGTCCAAAGAAGTGACTTCCCTTCCTGCAGAGAGCCCCGTCAAGCCTGATGCAATTCAGAGTCTTCTCTCTATCTCTGGGAGTCCTCTCTTTTATTCTCCCAGAGAATGGGCGTGGGATAATGCAAGGGCTTCTGGGAAGAACCACCTCAGCCAATGAGCCTGCTCCTTCCATCAAGTCAACCTGAGTTCTCACCTTGTAATTGTCCAACCTGAATTCTCACCTCGTCACTATCCAGACAACCCGAGTTCTCACTTAGTAATCCTAACATCTCCCCCTTTCTTTTGATTTAGAACATAGGACAGTCATGACCTTGAAACATAAATCCATCAATATGGGAAGTATTACAGATAATTACATAAATTACATAAGCACATAGTAACATAGTAACGTAACACATGCTAGAAGTATATAACATAATCATAAATTGAAAATTTATAAATGTCCATAAGTCCATTGTCCATTAGTCTCATCTTGTGTGAGGAAGTCCAATGATTCCTGCTGGTTTTTAAAGTTCTTTAACAGTCTTCTTATTATCCATGCTCTTTCAGTGTCAGATGTTTCTTAGATCTTCTCCTTTATTTTGAGGTCTTTCTCTTTTTCTGTCTCTCTCTGATGGACAAGGCGAATATGACTCGTTGGCACCCATCTGATTCCTTCTCCTACTGAAGAAATACAAGCAAACCCTCTCCCCCAGGCAGTTAACCTATCTGGTCCCTTCCATTCACCACTTTCTGGATCTCTCCACATCACCTGGCGATTATCTAAGGACAGTGGAGATGCTCTCACTGGACACTGCCCTTCTGGTGGGTTATAAAACCTGTCTGCTGGAGCCAGTGCATCTTTGTCAAAAATTAGAAAATTAATGGTATAGAGAACTAAATTTAGAAGTTCCCTAGGGCTACCTGTGGCTCCCCCTTTCTTTTGTTTTTGGAGGAGTGTCTTAATATCTCTGTTTCTTCTCTCTACTATTGCCTGCCCTTGAGGATTAAAGGGTATGCCCGTGGTATGTAAAATTTTATACTGTGCACAAAAGTGTGTAAAATGTTTGGACGTATATGCAGGTCCATTGTCTGTTTTTATTGCTTGTGGCACACCCATAATTGCAAAAGCTTGTATAAGGAATTCAGTGACCACTCGGGCTGTCTCTTTTGCTGCTGGCATTGCAAATGTGAATCCTGAAAAGGTGTCTACCACGACATGAATAAAAGATAGACGACCAAAAGATTTATAATGGGTCACATCCATTTGCCAGATTTCATTGGGTCTCAAACCACGAGGATTCTTCCCTGGAGGAAGTGTAGGAGCATGGAAAGGAAGACAAGCTGTACAGCTTTTTACTATGCTCCTAGCTTCCTCTCTTGTGATTCCAAATTGTAAACGTAAAGCTCGAGCAGCCTGATGATATTTAGAATGAGATTCTTGTGCTTCCTGAAATAAAGGACTACTGGCTAACATGGTTAGAAGGCTATCTGCCTTTGAATTTCCATCAAAAATGGGACCTGGAAGTCCACTATGTGAGTGGACATGCAAGATATAAATCTTGCCTGGATGTTTTCTCACTTGCTCTTGAAGTTCCTTAAAGAGCTGATAAATATTGGAGGCTGCAAATTTTATTTGGGCTGTGGCAATTCTTTGTACTACACCTACTGAATAGGCTGAATCAGTAATTATATTTACGTCTCCTGGGTAATAAGTGAGAGCTAGCATGATAGCAAATAATTCATTCTGTTGAGTGGATTGAAAAGGAGTCCTGATTACTCTCTTTATGGTTAAATCATGAGAGTATATGGCACAAATATTTTCTTTGGAGGCATCTGTAAAGATTGTTGGTCCTTTAAGAGGAACCTTAGAAACCTTTTCTTCAAAAATCCATCGCCAATTATGTAGTAGCCGGGTAATCTTTAATGGAGATCCATGTGCAAAATTTGGAGCGGTGGCCAATAAAATTTGCCATTCTGGGATGGTCTCACAGCATACATTAATCTGTGCGTTAGTATAGAATGTGTATATTTTTTCAGGACTTATCCCAGATAATTGTGTTACTCTCTTAATAGCCTTTAATAAAATCCTAGCCACAAGCACTGGGTAAGGTGTAAGGCTTTGTTCTGGTTGTGCTGGGAGGTTCACCCACTCAATCACTCTGTCTCCTTGATGAAGGACTGCTGTGGGTGCCTCTTTTGTAGCAAAAACTGATATTTCCAAGGGTTTTTGAGTGACTCTTTCAACCACATTGGATAAAGCCAGTTCAACTTCTCTCAAAGCCTTTTGTGCTTCTTTTGTAAGCTGGCGTGGTGAATTTAAAGCACTGTCTCCCCTTAAAATGTCATATAGAGGTTGTAGTTGATTGGTAGTTAAGCCTAACACTGGACGCATCCATTGGATATCTCCTATTAATTTTTGAAAGTCATTTAAGGTGTTCAACTTCTCTGTTCTTAAAGAAAGCTTTTGTACTGTGAGTGTCTTAGGATATACTTCATATCCTAAATATTGAAAAGGAGCATGTCTTTGAATTTTTTCTGTAGCTATATGCAGTTTGTAGTACTTTAATGTTTCCATGGTCCTTTGTAGACATGCTTCTAACATTTGTTCCTCAGGTGCACATCCCAAAATATCATCCATATAATGTAACAATATTACTTTTGGAAAGGCTTTTCTTACTGGAGCAAGAGCAGCTGCAACATACATTTGGCACATAGTAGGGCTGTTTTTCATTCCCTGTGGCAAAACTGTCCATTCATATCTTTTATAAGGCTCAGCCAAATTAACACTAGGCACTGAAAAAGCAAATCTTTTCATATCCTCCTTATCTAGAGGAATAGAATAGAAACAATCCTTAATGTCTATAACCCATAGAGGCCATTCTCTTGGCAACTGAGTAGGAGATGGAAGTCCAGGCTGAAGAGTTCCCATAGTTTCCATCTGTTCATTTACTCTTCTTAGATCAGTTATCATCCTCCATTTTCCAGATTTCTTTTTCACCACAAATACTGGGGAATTCCAAGGACTTAGAGAAGGCCGCAAGTGTCCTTGGTCAAGTTGTTCTTGCACTATGTCTAATAAGGCCTGAATTTTATCACTTCTTAAGGGCCACTGTTCTACCCACACTGGTGAATCAGTCTTCCACTGAATAGGAACCGGGGAAAGTGCAGGTAGGCCTTCAACAGCAGCCCTGCCTAAAAAGCCGAAGTGCTTATTTGTAATCCTATCTGCTGTAAAATGTCTCTTCCCCACAGATTGATGGGGATTTTTTCAACCACAAAAGGAGTAAAAGCTCCTGTTTCTCCTTCAAATACCCATCTCAAAGGCCTAGCACTAACTTCTGCTGCTATTGATCCTCCCACCCCAGACATATAGGTGTCTGCTTTAATCTTTGGCCAGTGACTGGGCCAATTGGCACCTCTAATAACTGTACGATCTGCACCCGTGTCTACCAATCCTTCAAATGGTATTCCGTTTATATAAATAGTAAGCATAGGTCGGTCAGCTGTCACAGCTGCTGTCCAATATATTCCTGGATTTTGTTCATTGGAGTCAAAATCTAGGCGACTATCACTAGGTTGCTTATTAGGGGTCCGTAACAATAAGCCTGATGCTACTACTTCTCCTGGTTGATAAATCACACGTTGTCTGCCTGTGTTAGTGACTGGGATATTAGATACACGTTCTCCAGTCTCCCACATCAGTGTATGGATGGACACTGTTTTGTAGGCACTCTCAGAAGGTGAAATGGTCAAGCCTACTGTGCCTGGAGGCAAAGGATCCATAGGCTCAACAGGAACAGATTTCACTTCTCCAGGGAGTATCTCGGTAGTCTCTTCTGCACACAACTCTATTTTTCCTAATTTCAATCCCTTTCTTCCATCTGATTGCCTTTTGGCTGATTAATCATGTCTTAAAATTCTCTGGATGTAACCTCGGCTGCCATCATGCCCCACTTGGGGGGCTGAAGCTGGGCCCCACCTGTCATTTCCCTGTGTCAATCTACATTCGGAGGCCCAGTGGAGGCCCTTGTGATATTTTGGACATGGAGTTTTAGGTCTTCTCTCACCCTGTCTTCTCACTGTATCTCCATATCTACACTGAGCTCTTAGATGCCCAATTTTTCCACATTGAAAACATCGCCGAGTTTCTCTAGAAGGCCCTTGCCAGGAGGGACCCTGTCTTTCCACATTCATCATTGTCCGGGTGTAAAAAGCATTTGTTCCCACTGTAGCACAGCGTCTTATGATCTCCTCTAAAGGAGCATCTTTGTCTAATCCCCATATAATTCTTTTGCAAATCTCATTGGCATTTTCCTTAGCCAGATGTCTGGTCATTATTTCTGTAGCTGAATTTTCTCCAATAGTTCTTTTGACAGCAGTTTGCAAACGTCCCACAAAATCTGCAAAAGGTTCATTGGGACCTTGCTGTATTTTAGTGAAAGCCTCTCCATGATCTTTCTGTCCAGGAAGGACACCCCAAGCTTTTATTGCAGCCTTAGCAATTTGTTCATATATTGTCATGGTATAATTAATCTGTTCCGAATTCTCTCCATACTGACCTTCACCAGCTAAGTGCTCAAAAGTGAATTGTGTGTTAACTCCTATTTCCAAATTGCATCTGACTTGAATTTTACATAATTCATGAAATTCCGCAAGCCATAATAAATTTTCTCCAGGTTCCAGACATGTCCTTGCTATGGATTTCCAATCATTCGGGGTTAGGACTTCATAAGACAAACCATCTAGTAACATTTTGACATAAGCTGATGTAGCCCCATAAAGGGTACAACCTTTTTTCAAATCCTTAATTTTATTCAAATCTAAAGGTGCATATCTTCTCCTTTTTTTACCTACAGAGTCAGTATTTTCAATCACAGGATATGCATGTATAAAATCACTTATATCCTGTCCTTCTCTCTTAGCTTTAACCAATGCTTTTTCTAATCTTGTCATAGGCTTAGGCTTCTTCACAGGCAATTCTGTTTGTGTTTCTGCCTCTTCCCCTCTTTCTTCCTCCATCTCTGAAGGTGGGGTTGATGTGGGCCTGTCAATAATCTGTTCTCTAGGCAGGGTTGAAGCTTCTTCAAGAGAATCATACCATAATTCCTCATTTAAATCCTCTTGCTCTAGGGAAAGATCTTGATCTTTCCTTTTTTCCTCACACTTCCTCCTCTGTTCATTTTTAGAACTTTTCCTTCTCCTACAACTTGCTTGATAGTTTAAGGCTAATTGAACTATGTTGTAGATATAAAATACTTCTGCAGAAATTGAACGAGGCCCATTTTTTGCTTGAAATTCTTTCATTTCATATCCCACTAGCTTCCATTTATCTACATCTATCTTTTCTTCCTCTAAGAACCAAGGGGATGTGTGTCTTAATGCAGCCAAGAGTTTAGCAATCTGTACCCAGGTTACAAGTAAACTCTGCTCCTCAATTATCTTGATTATACTCTCTATAGTACCACTCCTGAATGGGGGTGGAGCTGAGGTTGCTTCTGGGGCTGGGGTTGAGTCGGCTGAGGTCCAGGGATTGAATATAGCTAACATCTGCCCCATTTCAGCTATAAGAGATTCCTGGTTTAGCCCTTAACAAGTTAAGTTCCTTATTTATCTATTAGCATGCTCACTTAATCTTTAACAAAGTTTCCTCGTTACTCACGGTTCTGGGTCAGAGAGACTGAGATCTGGATGGGAAGCTTTTCCACTGGAATCAGGACCGTGTCTGTCCCTGTTCGGGCGCCAAATTGCGAAGGTCTGGTCTAGCTCCTCTTGTCAGGATAAGCAAAAGTCCTTGCCCCACGTTGGGCGCCAATTGTAGCGAGCTGTCGTCTCCAGAAGCTGCCGGATCGCTCTCTGGGAAGAGATCTGCTGTGTCTTCTACTCAAATCTCTCCGACAGATTCTTCTTCCTGTAACGAACCGTTGTCTCCAGGCAGTTGCTGTTAACTCTTGTCCAAAGAAGTGACTTCCCTTCCTGCAGAGAGCCCCGTCAAGCCTGATGCAATTCAGAGTCTTCTCTCTATCTCTGGGAGTCCTCTCTTTTATTCTCCCAGAGAATGGGCGTGGGATAATGCAAGGGCTTCTGGGAAGAACCACCTCAGCCAATGAGCCTGCTCCTTCCATCAAGTCAACCTGAGTTCTCACCTTGTAATTGTCCAACCTGAATTCTCACCTCGTCACTATCCAGACAACCCGAGTTCTCACTTAGTAATCCTAACATCACTGAACCTTCTGGGATACCTATAGTTAGAGAAGATGATTTGGATGAGGACCCAGATCAGTCAGATAATTGGGAGGAGAACCAGCAGAGGAGAGTAGTATTCTAAAAATTTAGAGAGAAGGGATTATATTCTAGGAGGAGGAGATAATGACGGAAAACATGGCCAGCAAACAAATTTGCATATTTGGATTGATAGTCAAGATCAAAAAAGTTTCTGAGGGGCTAGAAAATTAGATTGAATTTAATATCACGAAAATTAAGATAGACAAATATAACATATAAAACTTAATGTCCTAGTACAAAGTTAGGGAACCATGATTAGTTAACAGTTTGTCTGAAAAAGACTGAAAAAATGGAGTTTTAATGCAGGCCCTGAGGTAGGAACTACGGGGTAGGGGGTAGGGGGTAGGGGGTGGGAGGGAAAGCTCATGCATTCTTCAGTCAATCAAAGTGCTACAAAATCTAGAAAAATTAGATTTGTAATTCAGGGTTCCTTTTAAACAGATTATATATTGCAAAGAAGCAAATTTAGTTTTCATGTGGAGAACTTCTTTTTTGTTTGTTTTGTTTGCTGAGGCAATTGGAGTTAAGTGACTTCCTCAGAGTCACAGAGCTAGAAGTGTTAAGTGTCTGAGACCAAATTTGAACTCGGGTCCTCCTGACTTCAGGGCTGGTGCTCTATCTGATGCTCCATTTAGCTGTCCCTGAAGGAGAACTTCTTAATAGAGTTGTCCAAATGTGGAATGAGGCATTTAAGGAGGTAGTCGTTCTGTTCTGTCTTTTTCATCAGTTGGCAGGAAGTAGCTGAATGTTTGTTCTGCATGACACAGCCTTTATCAGTTGCTTGCATTCTCCATGGTAGGAGGGGAGTGAGGTGGGGGTAGCTTTAGGGAGGAGCAGAAAGAGTCTGGAACTCAAAAGTTTTAAGAACAAGTGTTCAAAATTATTTTTACATATAACTGGGAAGACAGATTATTTTTACCTTCTGAATACAACTCTTCCTTTGCAATAACAACAACAAAAAAATTCTGCACATATATATTGTACCTAGGATATACTATAAGATATTTAATATGTAGGTTATGCCTGCCATCTAGGGGAGGGGGTAGAGGGAAGGAGGGGAAAAATTCGGAACAGAAGGGAGTACAAGGGATAATGTTGTAAAAAATTACCTATGCATATGTATTGTCAAAAAATGTTATAATTATAAAATTAATTTTTAAAAAAGGGAAAAACATATAACTGGGAAGAAAACAAAATGCTAGTAAATAAATGAATGAATAAAAGAAGAAGAAGCTGAATGCCCCCTTGTTGTATATGTTGTAGTATAGATTGATAATATGGGCTGGACTAGTTGCCCTCTGAAAATCTGCGATTTTAAGTGAAATCCCCAGAATTCTACATTGGAAAACTGGTTAAATAATGGTGAGAGAGAAATAGTGAAGTTAAGATGAGATATAAATTTAGAGGATTAAGTAATAAAACACAGCTTTTGGATATATTGTCTTTGCTGCTATTTGACCTATCCATTCACATAGGAAAGACCAAGTGAATAAAGTGTCTTTTGCTCATATGTGTAGTATTCACATACACACACACACACACACACACACACACACACACACACACACAGTCTAGACCTTACAAATGAATAATAAGCTGAATCCAAAGTTCAAAAGGAGGAGAATTAATCGAATACCATTTGGGAAGTTACAAAGCACTTTTATTGACTTTCACATTTACCAAAGAAGCAAAAGCCCATCATTTCAGCACTAACATTTTACTGGTATTGGATGTGACTGCAAGATTTGATTACTATATAGCTTCAAGAATACTGTTATTTCTCTACCTGTCGTCTGGGGGAAGGATGGGGGGAAGGAGGGGAAAAGTTGGGACAAAAGGTTTTGTAATTGTCAATGCTGAAAAATTACCCATGCATACATATTATATATATATATATATATATATATATATATATATATATATATATATATATATATATATATATATATATGTGTGTGTGTGTGTGTGTGTGTGTGTGTGTGTGTGTGTGTGTGTGTGTGTATATGTATATATATATATATATATATATATATCTTGTAAATAAAAAGCTATAATAAAAAAAAAGAATACTGTTATTTCCATGAATGAAAGTTGAATATCACGCAGAGGGCAATAGGTAGACAACATAAAATAAACAAGGAAAAGAATAAAGAACATTGTTAAGGAATTATATGTCATAAAGAGAAGACAGACTGATCTTATGACAAGAGTAAGGAATGACAAATAGCTAGCCATGGCTTTTGACTGATACTTAAATGATGTCCTTATAAGATAAGGAAAATCTTCAATTTGTTGCGTGGACTCACCATAACAAACTCTTGGGAGAATATGGAAAAGCTTTCTGTAAGACAGGAAGGGATGCATGAGTTTGATCTTCATCTTCAGAGAGAACATGTCAGTTGATGAGATAAATTCATTTATGCATAATAGATTAGTAGTTGAAGTTACTCATCCTCTGGTAGCTAAATCAGGTGGAGTTTTTAACAAAATTTTAAGTCTTGGAATGAGTAATTGGTATCATTTTATTCTAAAACATCACTGTGCATTGGGAAATGTTCAGATAATTATTCTAATGAGCCTTACCAGTGTAATCTTCTAAAGAAAGAAAAAAAAAGTTGTGGAAAATTATTTTTAGACGTAAGATGTGTCAGTACTTCCATTCCTGACCAAACAGACGAGAAATCCTTCCAATACTTTCAGGCAGATACCTAAGAATAGACATCTATTTTGAAATTTCCTCTTATAATATTTTACTTCAGCAGTGCTACTATAATACTTTTGATATTTAAACAATATTGTGTAACCTCCAAAAATATACGGTCTGTATATTGCCTTAATTCACAGAGTATTTACCAGATATGAAAATAACAATAATGATACAATTATATGAAATACACATGCATTTATATGTGACTGATTTTTAGTCTTCCTTTATCAAAAATGTGTCAAAGACTAGGCTTTTACTACACTGAATTGCTGACATTTCTTGCAACACCAAACAAGCATCCCAGCCACACCCCACAAAGAAAAATGCAGAATGGTTGACTAATCTTTTTGAACTGTTTTTCTGAGCCAATGATAGCTTTCAAAGGCATTAGTTTCCTTTAGGGGGAATAGGGAGTAAAACCACATCACACACCCCCCAAATATTTTAAAGAAGACTACTCCTTCCCCCCATCCTTTGCAGATGCTGATTACAAAAACCAAGGCTAATATGACAGCAAGATTTGTACCTTCACAAGTAAATATTACAATTTAACCAGATAACTTGTGGAAGCTTGTTAGGTGAAATGACTCACTTACGTAGAAGAAGTTATTTTTAGAGATGTAATTTGTAGTGTTTAAAAAGGAATAAAGAGATGGTAAAAGACTAGATCCCTTATTATAGTTTACAGAGCTCATGAACCCAGCATCCATGCAAAAGATGACTAAGCATGGGGTTGGATGGTACTTTCTCTCAGAATTTTACAGACATGAATCATCTACTTTTGTCTACAGACATAGCACTGAGGTACCTGTGACTCAGCTCCTGTTTGAAAATAGCACTAGTATTCAATTCAGATACACTTTTTTCCTTAAGTAGCAAGGAAATTGCATACCAAAGCTAAAAATGCCTTTGTAATCTTCACCAAAGGGATGCTTTTAATGCAATGATTTCTCATCTGTTCTCTTTTAGAGGATCTCTGTGATTGGTACTAGGAAAGCCACTAGTGACACCTACCTCATTTCTGGCTCACTGGCCCACAAGTATAGTTACCCTAGCAAAAAATTTGTTCTTGTCTCTTTGGGTCTCAAATTGGGTGACTTATAGCCATGAGCTCACGAGAACCCAGGCTTAATTATTCTATCAGATAAATTCCAACATATGGCTGAGACACAAAGAAGTCTCAAAAGTAAATCAATCAAAGTGTCCAAACAATTTAATTATGCTCTACTGCCTGGTTCTTTTCCTCTAGTCATCTGCAATCCATAGTTCAGCAGGTCTCTCCTAGTATTCATGCTAATCATCTAATTTACCATTTCCATAAGCTTTACCTCAGAGGTCAAAAATACTAATGTGAAGAGGAAGCCTAGATATTCAGATTCCTTTTATATAGAGTGATATAGTCCCACTCTTCATCCACATTTAGTAGAGGTCTAATCACTATAACTAAATTCCCTTAACACTGAACCACTAATCATTTGGTAACAGCCATTTGAGGCAAAGCTTGTGAACCTGAATGATGGGACTTGCCCTGAAATCTTTTTATTGATAGAAACTTCCCAAAAGAAAAGTCACATAAAATTCAGGGGTAGTGACATTTTCAGAAGTAGGCAGAAAAAAATGGTACTGCCATTACAGATATAAGGAAGAGCTTTTATGCAAATTGCAGGGAGCAAGAAATGTCAGTTCTAGATATGTTGAGTTTCATTGATAGCATAATATCTAATGATGATTCAAATAGCGAGGCACACTGGAAAGAAGACTATCTAGCAAGAAAACCTGGTTAAAAACCAGTTTTACCACTTAGACAAGTCACTTAACTAAATGCTCTAGAGCCTCGGTTTCCTCATTTGTAAAATGAGAGGGCAGGACTAAATGAATTTCTAGTTCTTAATGTATGTTGTTAGGATGTTTTATAGGTAGTCAGAAGTATGCCAGAGAGATATGTGGATGAGAGATAAATGCTAAAACCAGAAATTTAAGAATTATCAGCTTAGAGATGATAAACTTTACAAATATAAGATGTGGAAGGAATGACTAGATAACCATTTGTCTTAAAAAAAAAACCAACAAGGGTTTTAGTTAACAGTAACAATGGGATACAGCAGGAAAAAAAGACAATACTCTTTTTTTTTTTAACTTTATTTTTCCTGTTTTTGTTCTTTCTTTTGCATCATAGCTAATATGGAAACATGTTTTGTATGACTTCACATGTATAATTATTTATTGCTTTCTTGAGAGGCAAAAGGGAGAATAAATATTTGGAATTAAAAATTGGAAAAATGAATATCAAAAATAATTTTAAATGCAATTGTGAAATATTTAAGGAATTTATTTTTTAAAAATAAGACATATACCTATTTGGATAGGCTGTCCACATCTTCTCAAAGAAATTGGTGTTTGTGTATGTGGGGGGTGTATGTGCACAGTGTAACATTTAAATTTCTATGTGAGTTCAATGAGAACAGAGACGCTATTTTGCCTTTCTTTGTATCATTTAGTATAGTGCCTGGTACGTAATAGAGACTTAACAAATGCTTATTGACTTGACTTGACATGTTGTTTTGTCATCAATAGAATATAAGTTCCTTGAAAGCAAGACCTAATTCATTTGTTGCCATATTATTTCTAGCATTTAATACAGTGGAGATCATTGAGTTATAACAGATCTTGAAAAATATCTGTGGAACTGACAAACTTCCCATCAATGTTTTAGGCTACTTAACCTCAATCCTTAACAAAATTTATGCATGGAATAGTACATAGATATTTTATTAGCATATAAAAAGTTATGATTGAAGCCCAGTATAGCTTCACTTAGAAAATTCCAAGTCAAATAAATTCAATACCCTCTTTTAGTATGGTTCCTTGGATAATATGCTGAGACAATGAGTATCTAAGGAGTTAATACTCTTAAAAGAAACTGCTACATTAAGAGAAAAATTACTTCCAAGAAAAAAGAAGTGATTAATAATCCTATTCTCTTCTTGTCTGGTCAAACCACATCTGGAATAATGGGTGAAGTCATGCTTACCACATTTGGTGAAGAATATTACTAAACTATAGAATATCCAGAAAAGAGTAACCATATGGGAAATGGCTTCAAGATTATGTCATTTGAGAATTAGTTGAGAGAACTAGAGAAACAAAAGCTGAGACACGAGGAAGATAGGACATAATAGATACTTAAAGTGTTTGAAAGTATGAAATATTCTCATACTCCTCTTTTTATTGTATACACAATTCTAATAAGCAAGCTCTAAATTACCACAGGAGGTAAGCAGCAAATGAAGAGATTTGAGGAACTGCTAAAGACAGCTTTTTTGACAGTGAGAATTAAGGCAGGAAGCCTCTTAAAAAGCTGACCCAAATATACATCAAGTATACCAATTTGGGATTACTCAGTGTAGGAACAAGGAGACATGTATGCCACACTAATTCCTAAGGGTATCATTCTCATTAAAGTTCAAGAGAATAATTGATGAACATAATGACACTGAGTCACCAAAAAGAGATTAAATTATATTGAACAAGGATCACCAATTTAAGTGTTGAATCATATAAGGAGGGTACAAGTGTAGGTGTTTGATTTTTTAAATTCATAACAAAGATAAAATATCATGTTTCTTTAAAAGAGTATTTTTTAGCAAAAATACACAATCAGTCCAAATACAGTTAATAGAACATTATTAATACAAAAGTATAGTTTATAGACCTAATGATATTCATAGATAAATTTTGATAAAATTAGTGAGAGTACTAGTATTTAAGATAAAGCTATTTCCTATAAAAAATTCATGTAAAATTTTTTTTGACTTCCAAATTCTCTTCTTCTTTCTCACCTCTCCCTTTCCTTGAGAAGGCAAGTAATTTGCTATGGATTATATAATCATTCAAAACTTCTTTCAATTTTAGACATATTACAAAAGAAAACAAGAGAAAAATAAAATCACTTTCCTTCTCTGTCATATTAGTCCATCTGATAGTTGTACAACGATACCTCATCATTGTTTTAATTTGCATTTCTCTAACAGTAGTGGGTTTTGTTGTTGTTGTTGTTTTATTAAAGATTTTTCTTTTCAAAAGACATGCATGGATAATTTTTCAGCATTATTTGCAAAATCCTCCTTTCCCTACACCCTGTCCCCTAGGTGGCAAATAATCCAAAATATGTTAAACACATATATATATAATTGTATATTATATATAAAATCCAATATATGTATATATATGTATATAATAATCTTGCTGAACAAGAAAAATTGGATCAAAAAGGAAAAAAATGAGAAAGAAAATAAAATGCAAGCCAACAACAACAAAAAGAGTGAAAATGCTATATTGTGATCCATCCTCACCCTCTCTCTGGGTGCAGATGACTCTCTTCATCACAAAACCATTGGAACTGGTCTGAATTATCTCATTGTTGAAAAGAGCCATGTCCATCAGAATTGATCATCGTATAATCTTGTTGCTGTGTATGATGATTTCCTGGTTCTGCTCATTTCACTCAGCATCAGTTCATGCAAGTCTCTCCAGACCTTTCTGAAATCATCCTGCTGGTCATTTCTTACAGAACAATAGTATTCCATAACATTCATAAATCATAATTTATTCAGCCATTTCCCAACTGATGAGCATCCACTCAAGTTTCCAGTTTCTGGCCACTACAAAGAGGGCTGCCACAAACATTTTTGCACGTGTGGATTCCTTTCTTTCCTTTAAGATCTCTTTGGGATGTAATCTCTGTAGTAAGACTGCTGGACCAAAGGATATGCACAATTTGATAACTTTTTGAGCATAGCTAATTCCTCTCCAGAATGGCTGGATCAGTTTACAATTCCACCAACAATGTATCAGTGTTCCAGTTTTCCCACATCCCCTCCAACATTCTTCATTAACTTTTCCTGTCATATTTCTCTAATCACTAGTGTTTTCGAGCATTTTTCATGTGATTATTGATAGCTCTGATTTCTTCTGAAAACTGCCTGTTCTTACCCTTTAACCATTTATCAATTGGGTAGTCATATTTTTATGTATTTGAGAAGCAATGCCTTTGTCAAAGAAACCTAATGTAAAAATTTCCCCCCATATTTATTGCTTTCCTTCTAATCTTTGGAGCATCAATTTGTGCAAAAAAAAAAAAAATGTTTTTAATTCAATGTAAGCAAAATAATCCATTCTATATCCTGGTCTCTATCTCTTCTGTAGTCATAAATTCTTCCCTTATCCCTAGATCTGACAAAGTAAAATATTCCATACTCCCTTAACTTGCTTATGATATTTCTCTTTATATCTAAATCAGGTACTCATTTTAACCTTATCTTTGTATTTGATGTGAGATGTTGCTCTATGCCTACTTTCTACTAAATTGCTGAGAAAAGCTGTTCTTGAGAACTGCAAGTTGTATTCTCTGTCAGCCAATTTGTAATTTTTTTTCCACTTATGGTAGTTTTCTGTTTTGATTTTAGCAATTTCATGTAAGACTATACCCTCAATCACTTTTTGCCCTAAGTTTCATCCACAAAACCAAAAATTCTGGATAGACTTTATTGGCCCATTACCAGTTTTATATATGGTACATTTTTTTTTCTTTCAAAAGGCTTGAGTCGGCCCTGCTCAATATCATAAACTATGGTTAAATTTCCAGAGTGTCTATCCTTCTCTATCATGTGGAAAAATATTTTTTCATCCATGTTAAATTTCTCTCCAAAACTTTTTATTTTTTTTAAATTAAGGTGCTAAAAAGTGGCAGCTCTCAAGTGCCTATTCTAGAAAGTTCAGTCACCTGAATAATTTATTCCTTGAGAGTTCTAAATAACTGAGGTTTTGCCATTGTAAAGATTATGTTGTTCCTAGGACAACAATGAACCACCAGCTTTTCTACAAAATGAAATTCAATTCCAATATTTTAGAAGAACAAGCTGAGCCCAATGCCAAAAGTAGGTACTTGCTCCATGAATTTATAGAGCTAATATTCAATTATCCTTGGCAATTAGTGACAAGAGCATGCTAAGTCAAAAACCTCAAGTTTTAATTGCAATCCCAATTAAAATCATTTTTATCAGAGTTGCTACCAATTAGAAAAATTAATTTATCATTCATTGTTTTCCCTTGGAAAACTTTTTTTAGATTTCAGAGCTATATTTTCTTCGAATTAAATGCTTTTTGAAAATCAAATAGTAGATATAACTAGACATCATCTTCTCTATCCCTCACTTCTGTGATTATAAAATTAAAAATTGTCTGCAAGAGTCTACCTACCTTGTAGATAAAACAGTTATTAAAAGAATTTCAAAGTATTAGCCATTTCAAATGACCCTCACTAATAAAAATTCAAATCAAAACACCTATAAGATTTCATTGTAACACCAGCAAATTGGCAAAAATGACAAAAGATATAAATGGTTAATTGACTGACCATTGGGAAGGCTGTGGAATGACAGGCATACTAATACATTGTTGGTGGAACTGTGAATTGATCTATCCATTCTGGAAAACTATTTGTAATTATACTTAAAAGTTATCAAAATGTCAGAAATCAAAGTCAGACAGAAATAAAAGTCAATAAATACCAAAGTATGTTGGCAATTTTTTTTGTGTGTGTGTGTGTGGTAGCAAAAAAACTAGAATCAACTAAATGACCATTATTTGGAAAATGACTAAATAAATCTAATAATTTCTGAAGGCAAAAGAATAGTACATGAACCAAAACAGAATGGATTAAACAGAAGAAACAGGAAAACAAAATAATTAGCTTTGTTGTCATTCTAAGTGGAAGTTAAATTAGTGTAAATGGAAAAGACAAAGAATGAAAATGAAGGCTGTATAAATATCATCATGGTAAACAATTACTTATTAAATATTCTACTTTGCTAAATGCTGAGGCACAAAGAAAGGCAAAAAAAAAATTGTCCCTGTTTTCTAGGAGCTCATATTCTAGTCAGGGAGACAATATGAAAACCACCTTTGTAGTGACAGTTTAACATTGATAGAGTTCCTTATATATGATATTTTCTATTGTTTTTTAGGAATATAGAAGTTTAAAATATCTGAATGATTCCAAATATTTCAGAGATTTTTCCATGTATGGTTTTGGTCAAGATAAATTTTCTTTTCAATTTTCTCTTTTTAAATATATGTGTTATTTGACATTATTTGGCAAGGAATTTGGCATGTTTAATTTAAATAAGACCCATATCTGTCTTCAAGTATTTGAAGAACTGTTTAGTGGAAGAAGGATTTGACTTTTTCTGTTTGTCCTCAAAAAACAGAACCAAAAGCAACAATAAGTGAAAGTTACTAAAAGCACATTTAGGTTTAATGTCAAAAAAACAACAACAACAAAAAAAAAAAAAAACTTTGCAACAAATTAGGGTTAACCAAAAGTGGAATGGGTTGCTTCAAGAAGTGGTTAATTCCTCTTCTTTGGGGGTTTTCAAGCAAAGGTGAAATTATTAGAAAGGTATATCCGTATAGGAAATCCTCTCTTGTATGGATTAGACGCTTTGAGATCCTTTCCAATTCTCAGTCTGTGATTCTGTGAAAAATAGTTATAGCTTCCTCATATAAGTCAGCTGGCACTAAGATGCCAATTATCATTGTTAAAGAAACTAGATCAAAATAAAATCTGACAAATTTTGCACTTGTTTGTTTCCCTCCTTGTGCTTTCCTTTACACTTTCAGATGATCTGGTTTAATTGGATCTCTCAGCTGTCTCCTAGATTATTATCTTCTCAGCTGCTTTGTTTGATTATATTATTAATTATATTATAAATTATATTATATATGATTATACATTAACTAGTTTTCTGTCATTCTACACTATAATATTTTATCAACATACCATGTATTGATAGTGCTTTTGGCTATTGTGGTTATGTACTTGGCAAAAAGTTTGGGGTTTTGCTTGTTTGATTTATTTTTGGAGAAAGCGTGCAGATTCTTTTGCCTGTGTTTTGGTGCTACTTTTGTATCATTTAGACATCTCTTAAAAATGTAGAGGTCAAAGTCAACCTCAGTCTCTTCTTTTCTTTTTCCCATTTTGGGATAAAATTGAACAGCTTATTTAGATAAGTTGGTACAGGGTCTGTTATCACAGTGTTGTATGTGCTTTTTTTTTTTTTTAATCTTTATCCTTCTTTCTAATCTCATATTTACTTTGCTCTTTGCTCTAATTAGTCAGTGATACCTGATTGTGGAGTGGCTGCTGCATCTGTACTTGTTTTTACATATCAATTAAGATAGTTTCATTTTTTGTGTATTAGGCGCACTTACCATGTCCTTTCGATTGCCTTCTTAAAGAAAAGTATTCATGATTCAAGGACATGAGGTTTCTGAATAGTCCAGAGCCTTTAAACTAATTATTCTTTGATCCGAAAAACATATTTTTCTAATAGATTTCCACATAAATTCTTAACAGCCCCCCTTCTAAAAAACCATTCTTTGTAACAGAGGGGGGAAAAAAAGATTTTTATTAAAACAAAAAAGGCATCAAGCAGATCCTATATTTTATTTAGTACTCTACATTCATCTCTCCTTCCCCACAAGCTGCCTAAAAAGAATTTAAAAAAAAAAAAAGATTGTAAGGAGCAAGAGCATATGTGGGACAATGTGGCTAGATGCTCTACATTTGGTCTAGGAGTAGAGAGGAGAGCCCCAGTTTGAACTCCTAGATAGACCTCAGAAAATAATAATAAGAACCTGAGGCTTAATCAGATCATTGTCCTGAATACCTTGGCATTAGAACTTGATTTACATTATTCATTATTTAAAAAATAGTAAAACAAAATGAGGAAGCAAAGGAAAAAGAACCCAGCCATAGATAACTACTGTTGGGATAGAGAATATCTGGGTTCACATCTAGAGGAAAATAATGGCGATGTTTCCCTATAAACAACTTTAACACCTCAAATAAGATTTTGGAGGATAGATTCACTTAAAGGTCATCTAAAAAGCCAGTAAGAAAGGTTTGTAACATCAGAATAGAAGCCTGAGCAGAACACATATACATATGGCAGCAACAGTGGCCATGATAGCAGCAGCAGCTTTGGGAGCTTTCAGCCCAAAGATGGTAAGATGGTCAGACAACTAGTCAGAAAGAGATTATAAGTGGACCCATTGCTGGGACTGGGTACTGGCAACTTAGTACCCAGTTCTGGGTACTGCCCATACACAGTTCTGGGTCACAGTTCCAGGGTGGAGAAGAATGCCAGTGCTTACATCTGCAGGGAATCAGGAGCCTTTCCTGGGTAAAGACCAGAGCACAGACCAGGAAAGCAGTGATCACATTGCTCCATGGATCATACTGGGTTGGAAGTGCTAAAAGCATTCAGACTTCCAGAACTAACTGAAAACCGCAGCATGAAAAAGCTTAAAAGATATGTTTCTCACCTCTAGGTAAGTCAAACCCAACTTTAACATAAAGTTCAAAATCAGGAATTAGGCAGAGGAGATAGGCAAACAGTAACATCAAAGATGAATTTGACCATAAAAAGCTATTAACTGCCAAAATACAAACTCAGAAGTAGACAATAACTCTAAAACAGCTTCAAGCAAAACCTCAAAATATTTCTAATTGGACACAAGTACAGTAAGACTTCTTTCAAGAGTTAAAGAAAAATAAGAGTGGTAGAGGAAAAATTGGGGGGCAGGAAGGGGAGTGATGCAAGAAAGTTATGAAAAGAGAATTAACAGTTTGGTTAAAAAAAAAAGATGAGGAAGCACAGAAAAATATCAAAGAAAACAACACCTTAAAAACCAAAATTATCTAAATAGTTATGAAATGGACAGACATGAGATAGACAACTCTGATCAGATTATTCAATTTCAAGCATCATTTATTAGCCGGACGGCAACTGACCTCACTAGACAGGTTAGTAGAGATCAGCCCTGAACCTTTAGTGAGGTATACTTTTAAGCCTATTTGCCACATCCTGGTACAGCCTTGTGGTTACAAATTTTGGGAATCACTGACACAGTTGCTTATTTACAATGGGGAAGTGTCTGGATGAGAGTGAGCA
The DNA here is from genome assembly GCF_048593235.1 of Sminthopsis crassicaudata. NCBI lineage: Eukaryota > Metazoa > Chordata > Mammalia > Dasyuromorphia > Dasyuridae > Sminthopsis > Sminthopsis crassicaudata. The sequence goes on along the minus strand of NC_133618.1, from coordinate 224,917,133 downwards.
CACAACAGAACCTGTCGGCACGTTTTGCAATGTTGTCTTGACTCTGTTAGAGACACACTTCTCAGAAAGTCTGGGGTCTCATGAACATAACACTTCTCTTAATTTAGTTTAAGCAACATTTTCCTATAAGCCTGAGGCCCCTTGACTCAGGGATGAGGGGGCCAGTCTTTTGTCCATTTCACTTAAAGAGGCATGAAATTCACTCAACAAAAGAATTCATTAAAAATTAGAAGGGGGGGGGGGGCAGCTAGGTGGCGGTGGATAGAGCACCAGCCCTGAATTCAGGAGGACCCGAGTTCAAATCTGGTCTCAGACACTTAACACTTCCTAGCTGTGTGACCCTGGGCAAGTCACTTAACCAGCCTGGGGCGGGGTGGGGGGGAGAATTAGAATTGGGCAAGGAGAAACTAATAGCTCAATTAAACACCAAGGAATAATAAAACAAAATCAAAAGAATGGAAAAAAAATAAGATGTGAAACAACTCATCAGAAAAACAACTGATAAGGAAAAATAGATCAAGGAATGATGATCTAATAATTATTAGACTACTAGAAAGCCATTGTCAAAAAACATAATATTTCAAGAAATTATCAAAAAAAGATTGTCTCGAGATTATCTTAGGGTAAAGTAGAAATTGAAAGAATCCACCAATCAATTTCTGGGGAAAAAAAAAATCCCAAAATGAAAATTCTTAGAAATTGTATTCAGAATTTCAGAATTCCCAGGTCCAGGAGGAAATATTACAGACAGCCAGAAATAAATAATTCAAATATCATGAAACTACAGTCAACTTCCACATTAAAATATCAGAATATGATATTCCAGAAAGCAAAGAAAATAGGATTATTATTTTTTATTAAGGCTTTTTATTTTCAAAACATATGCATGGATAATTCTTCAACATTAACCCTTGTAAAACTTTGTGTTCCAATTTTCTCCCCTTTAACCCTATCCCCTCCCCTAGAAGGCAAGTAGTACAATATATGTTAAACATAGTAGAAATATACTTTAAATCCAATATATGCATACATTTTATACAATTATCTTGCTGCACAAGAAAAGTCAAATCAAACCAGGAAAAAATGAGAAAGAAAATAAAATGTAAGCCAACAACAACAAAAAGAATGACAATGCTGTGTTGTGATCCACACTCAGTTCCCACAGTCTTCTTTCTGGGTGCAGATGGCTCTCTTCATCAGAAGATCATTGGAACTGATTTGGATCCTCTCATTGTTGAAGAGAGCCAAGTTCATCAGAATACATCCTCATACAGTATTGTTGTTGAAGTGTATAATGATCTCCTTGTTCTGCTCGTTTCACTTAGGATCAGTTCATGTAAGTCTCTCCAGGCCTTTCTGAAATCATCCTGCTGGTCATTTCTTACAGAACAATAATATTCCATAACATTCATATACCATAATTTATTCAACCATTCTCCAATTGATGGGCATCCATTCATTTTCCAGTTTCTAGCCACAACAAAAAGGGCTGCCACAAACATTTTTGCACGTACAGGTCCCTTTTCCTCCTTTAAGATCAAAGGGTATGCACAATTTGATAGCTTTTTGAGCATAGTTCCAAATTGCTCTCCCAGAATGGTTGGATCCATTCACAGTTCCATCAACAATGTATCAGTGTCCCAGTTCTCCCACATCCCCTTCAACATTTGTCATTATCTTTTCCTATCATCTTAGCCAATCTGAGAGGTATGTAGTGGTATCTCAGAGTTGTCTTAATTTGCATTTTTCTGATCAGTAGTGACTTAGAGCACCTTTTTATATGCCTAGACATGGTTTCAATTATCTATTCATATCCTTTGACCATTTGGAGAATGGCTTTAATTCTTATAAATGTGAGTTAGTTCTCTATATATTTTAGAAATGAGGCCTTTAGGGGACAGCTAGTTGGTACAGTAAATAGAATACCAACCCTGAAGTCAGGAGGACCTGAGTTCAAATCTGGCCTCAGACACTTAATACTTCCTGTGTGACATTGGACAAGTCATTTAACCCCCCAGTTACCTCAGGGGAAAAAAAACAAAGAAAAGAAATGAAAAGAGGTCTTTATCAAAACCCTTGAATGTAAAAATGTTTTCCCAGTTTATTGCTTCTCTTCTAATTTTGTCTGCATTGGTTTTGTTTGTACCAAAAAAAAAAAAAAACAAACTTTTAAACTTAATATAATCAAAATTATCTATTTTGTGCTCAGTGATGATATCTAGTTCTAGTTCTTTGGTCACAAATTCCTTCCTCCTCCACTGATCTGAGAGGTAAGCTATCCTATGTTCTTCTAATTTGCTTATAATATCACTCTTTATGTCTAGATCATCAATCCATTTCAATCTTATCTTGGTATATACATGATATTAGGTGTGGATCAATGCCTAGTTTCCAATTTTCTCAGACTGTTTTTGTCAAATAGTGAATTCTTATCCCAAAAGCTGGGGTCTTTTGGGTTTATTAAATTCTAGATTATTATAGTCATTGACTTTTTTGTCCTGTGAACCTAACCTAGTCCACTGATTGACTACTCTATTTCTTAGCCAGTACCAAATGGTTTTGATGACTGCTGCTTTATAATATAGTTTTTAGATATGGCCCAGCTAGACCACTTTCATTTGTATTTTTTTTCATTAATCCCCTTGAAGTTCTTGACCTTTTGTTCTTTCAGATGAACTTCGTTATTATTTTTTCTAGATCTGCAAAATAATTTGTTGGGGTTTTGATTGGTATAGCACTAAGTAAGTAGATTAATTTATGTAGTAGTATTATTTTTATTATATTCACTCAACCTACCCAAGAGCACTTTATATTTTTCCAGTTGTTTAGATCTGACTTTATTTGTGTAGAAGGTGTTTTATAGTTGTGCTCATATACTTCCTGACTTTGCCTTGGCAGGTATACTCCCAAATAATTTAAATTATCAATCGTTATTTTAAATAGAATTTCCTTTTGTACCTCTTGCTGCTGGACTTTGTTGGTAATATATAAAAATGCTGATGATTTCTGTGGATTTATTTTGTATCATGAAACTTTGGTAAAGTTGTGGATTGTTTCTAGTAGTTTTTTTTAGTTGATTCTCTAGAGTTCTCCAAGTATACCATCATACCTTCTACAAAGAGCAATAATTTGGTTTCCTCATTACCTACTCTTTAATTCCTTTAATCTCTTTTTCTTCTCTTATTGCCAAACTAACATTTCTAATACAATAGAGTGAATATTGTTTCACCCCTGATCTTATTGGGAATGGTTCCAGTTTATCCCCATTACATATGATGCTTACTGATAGTTTTAAATAGATGCTACTGTTTTAAAGAAAAGGCCATTTATTCCTATACTCTCTATTGTTTTTAATAGGAATGGGTGTTGGATTTTATCATATGCTTTTTCTGCATCTGTTGAGATAATCATATGGTTTTGTTAGTTTGGTTATTGATATATCATTTATGCTAATAGTTTTCCTAATATTGAGCCAGCCTTGCATTCCTGGTATAATCTTACTTGGTCATGATGTATTATCCTGAGGATGACTTATTATAATCTCTTTGCTAATATTTTCTTTCAGGTTTTTGCATCAATATTCATTAGGAAAACTGATCTATAATTTTCTTTCTCTGTTTTCATCCTACCTGATTTAGGGATCAGTACCATGTCTGTGTCATAAAAGGAATTTGATAGGAGTCCTTTGTAAAGGGCTGAAACTCTGAATAGGTGCACTGGAATCAGACAACCGAGCACTTAAGGCTAATTACCTATTGGATAATATTCTATTAGCATATGCTTGGAAAAATAACCCTTCTCACTATTCTGTGCTGGCTCGATCTTTTGTTGTGTACAGATAACTGTAGGAAGGATTAGGAGGTGGAGTGAGATAAACCAGAGTCACTTTGGAGGAGGAAGAGGAGAAGGGAGATTGGTGGAGAGCATGTGGCAGTTTTGTCAAGCCCCTTCACTTCTCCCCCTAAAGACCAAGGACTTTTGTTTATCCTGACTCTGACTGATTCTGAGGCCTCCAGGGAGCTAACCCAGACTTCACAGTCCTTCTTTCCCTATTTTTAAAAATAGTTTATATAGTATTTGGAGTTAATTGTTTTTTAAATTTAGAATATTCACATGTAAATCCATTTGGCCTTGGAGATTTTTTCTTAAGGAATTGATTAGTAGCCTGTTCTACTTTTTTTTTTTTCTTCCTAAAATGGGATGATTTAAGTAATTAATTACCTTTTCTGTTAATCTGGCAAATCTATGTTTTTGTAGGTATCCTTCATTTCACTTAGGTTATCAAATTTATTGACATAAAGTTGGGCAAAATAATTCCTAATTATTGCTCTAATATCCTTTTCATTGGTGGAAAGTTCTCCCTTTTCATTTTTGAAACTAACAATTTGATTTCCCTTTTTCTTTTTTTTTCTTTTTTTTTTCTTTTTCCTGAGGCTGGGATTAAGTGACTTGCCCAGGGTCACACAGCTAGGAAGTGTTAAGTGTCTGAGATCAGATTTGAACTCGGGTCCTCCTGAATTCAGGGCTGGTGCTCTATCCACTGAGCCATCTAGCTGCCCCCTGATTTCCCTTTTTCTAATCAAGTTAACTAAAAGTTTATCTATTTTATTGGGTTTTATTTATTAATTCAGTAGTTTTCTTACTTTTGATTTTATTAATCTCCCCTTTTATTTTTAGAATTTCAAATTTGGTATTTAATTGGAGGTTTTTAATTCATTCTTTTTCTGGCTTTTTTAGTTGTAAGCCCACTTCATTGATCTTCTCTTTCTCTGTTTTCTTCAAGTAAGCATCTAGAGATATAGAATTTCCCCTTATTGCCATTTTGGCTGCATCCCACAAATTTTGATATGTTGTCTCATTATTGTCATTCTCTTGAATGAAATTATTGATTGTATTGATTTGCTGTTTCATTGATTCATTCTCATTTTTTTTAATTAAAGCTTTTTATTTACAAAACCTATGCACGGGTAATTATTTAACATTGACCCATGCAAAACCTTCTGTTCTAAAATTTCCCCTCTTTCTCTCCACTTCCTCCCCTAGATGGCATGTTAAATATGTTAAAATATATTTTAAATCCAATATATGTATACATATTTATACAGTTGTCTTGCTGTACAAGAAAAATAAAATCAAGAAGGAAGAAAAAACTGCAAAAGGAAACAAAATGCAAGCAAACAACAGAGAGAGTGAGAATGCTATTTTGTGGTCCATGCTCAGTTCCCACTCTCCTCTCTCTGAGTATAGATTGCTCTCTTCATCATTGAGCAAGTGGAAGTGGTTTGAATCATCTCATTGTTGAAGAGAGCCACTTCCATCAGAACTGATCATTTATAGTCCTGTTGTTGCTGTGTATAATGATCTCCTGGTTCTGCCCATTTCACTCAGCATCAGTTCATATGAGTCTCTCCAGGCCTCTCTGAAATCATCCTGCTGGTCATTTCTTTCTTTCTTTCTTTCTTTCTTTCTTTTTTTCCTGAGGCTGGGGTTAAGTGACTTGCCCAGGGTCACACAGCTAGGAAGTGTTAAGTGTCTGAGACCAGATTTGAACTCCGGTCCTCCTGAATTCAGGGCTTGTGCTCTATCCACTGCGCCACCTAGAGGCCCCATGCTGGTCATTTCTTACAAAACAATAATATTCATATGCTATAATTTATTCAGTTATTCTCCAATTGATGGACATCCATTTCGTTTCTAGTTTCTAGCCACTACAAAAAGAGCTGCCACAAACATTTTTGCACATGTGGTTCCTTTTCCCTCTTTTAAGATCTCTTTGGGATACAAGCCCAGTAGTAACACTGCTGGATCAAAGAGTATGCAGAGTTTGATATCTCTTTGAGTATAGTTCCAAATTGCTCTCCAGAATGGCTGGATCCATTCACAGTTCCACCAACAATGTATCAGTGTCCCAGTTTTCCCACATCCTCTTCAGCATTCATCATTATTTGTTCCTGTCATCTTAGCCAATCTGACAGGTGTGTAATGGTATCTCAGAGTTGTCTTAATTTGCATTTCTCTGATCAGTAGTGACTTAGAACACCTTTTGATGAGTAGACATGGTTTCTATTTCTTCATCTTAAAATTGCCTGTTCATATCCTTTGACCATTTATCAATTGGAGAATTCACCAATTCATTCTTTAGGATAAGATTATTTAGTTTCTAATTAATTTTGGGGATATTTTCTTTCCATAGCCTTTTATTGAATGTAATTTTTATTGCATCATGATCTGAAAAAAAAAAATGCATTTACTATTTGTGCCTTTCTGCATTTGATTTTGAGGTCCTTATGCCCTGATATGTGGCCAATTTTTGGATTGGTTCCATGAACCAATCTGTCTCCATTCAATTTTCTTCAAAGATCTATCATACCTAACTCTTCTAATATTCTTCTTACATCCTTAACTTCTTTCTTATTTATTTTGTGGTTTGATTTATTTAGTTCAGAGAGAACAAGGTTAACATCTCCCACTATTATAGTTTTGCTATCTGGTTCTTCTTGCAGCTCTCTTAACTTCTCCTTTAGGAATTTCCATGCTATACCACTTGGTGCATATATATATATATTTGCCATTGATATTACTTCATTATCTATGGTACCTTTTAGCAAGATATAGTTTCCTTCCTTATCTCTTTTAATTAGATCAATTTTTGCTTTTGCTTGATCTGAGATCAGGATGATTACCCTTGCTTTTTTTACTTCATCTGAAGTATAATAGATTCTGCTCCAGCCTTTCCCTTTATTCTGTATGAATTATTCTGCTTTAAATGTGTTTCTTGTAAACAACAAATTTTGGGACTTTAGCCTTTAATGTAGTCTGCTATCCCTGTCCGTTTTGTGGGAGAGTTCATCCCATTCACATTCACAGTTAAAATGACTAATTCTGTATTTCCTGACATCTTATTTACCCCAAATTATGCTTTTCTCTTCCCTTTCCTTCTTTCCCTTCTCCCCAGTATTTAATTCTGACCATCACTTCACTCAAGCAGCCCTCTCCCTTTGTAGCTCCTTCCCCTTTCATATATCTTTCCACAACTATTTCTGTTTTCCCTTTTATTAGCCTCCCTGTTTCTTTTCCCCTTTGCCCTCCCACTTCCCTCTAAAGTGAGACAAGTTTCTCTGTGAAACCAAATATGTGTAATATTTTCTCTTTGAGCCAAATTTGATGAGAGTAAGATTCACATAATGTTCATCATTGTTCTTTCCCTCAATTATAATAGGTCTTCTTTGCCTCTTCATGAGATGTAATTTCCCTCATTTTACCTCCATTTCCCTCCTTTTTTCCAATGCAATCCCCTTTCTGTCTCTAATTTCTTTTTTATATTATGACAGTAAAATCAAATTATATCTGCACTCTCTATGCACATCCATAACAGAGATATAGTTCTCTCAAGAGTTCTTTCATTTTTACCTTTCTATGCTTCTCTTGAGTCCTATATTTGGAGGTCAAATTTTTTGTTCTTCTCTGGTCTTTTCATCAGAAATAAATGAAATTCACCTGTTTTGTTGAATGTCTATCTTCTTCCCTGGAAGAAAATGCTTAGTTTAATAGCAAGATAGTTTATTTTTGGCTGCATTCCAAGTTCTTTTGCCTTTTGTAATATCAAATTCCAGATCCTTTGATCCTTTAAGGTGCTAGGTCCTGGGTAATCTGATCGTGGCTCCTCGATGTTTGAATTGTTTAATTTCTGGCTGCTTGCAATATTTTTTCCTTAGTTTGATAGTTTTGAAATTAAGCCTCAATATTCCTTCAAGTTTTCATTTTGGGGTCTCTTTCAGAAGGTGATTGGTCAATTCTTTCAATGGCTATTTTAGCTTCTGGTTCTAGGATATCAGGGCAATTTTCCTTGATGGTTTTCTGAAAGATCATGTCTAGGTTCTTTTTTCCATTGTGGTTTTCAGAAAGTCCAATAATCTGTAGATTGTCTCTCTTAGATCTATTTTCCATGTCAGTTGTTTTTCCAAGGAAGTATTTTACATTTTCTTCTATTTTTTTCTTTTCTTTCTTTTTTTTTTTTTTTTTTTTGCTTGACTTATTCTTGATGCCTCATTGAGTCATCCATTTCCATTTGTTCAGTTCTGATTTTTAGTGAATTATTTTCATCAGTTGTCTTTTATACTTCTTTTTGTATTTGCCCAATTGAATTTTTAAATGAGTTGTTGTATTCTATGGATTTTTTTTTCCATTTCACAAATTCTGTTTTTTAAGGAGTTGTTTTCTTTTTCCATTTTGTCAAAACTATTTTGTAAGGAGTGATATGCTTTTTCCATTTTACTAAATGTATTTTGTAAGGATTTTTCCTCAGATAATTTCTTTGTTTCCTTTTCCCAACTCCCTTGCAAATTTTCATTTCTTTGTCCCATTTTTCTTCTAGCTCTCTTTTAAAATCCTTTTTAATTTCTTCCAAAAGAACCTTGTGTGATAAGGACCAATTTATATCACCTTTTGGGGCTTCATCTGGAGACGGTTTGCTTTTAATCTCCTCAAGAGTTTGAAATCTCTTTCACCTTAAAAACTATCTATGGTCAGAGTTTGTTTTTGTTTTTGTTTTTGTTTTTGTGTTTTTGTTTTTTTGTTTTTAAAGCTGAGGTCTGCTTTTAGGACAAGAGAGAGATTGTCCAGGTTCCCTCTATAAGCTGCAGCAGCTGCGCTGAGTCAGTGCTTACTGACTTTTGTTGCTCTGGGTGGGCGTGGCCAAGTCCCATGAGATTCTGGCATTTTGGGGTTCACTGTTGATATTTTGTGTTTATATTGGGTGTTTTATAATTTCTCTTTTGATCTACTGGCCAACACTGTGGTGGAGCCCTCCCCATAGATTCTCCCTCCTATGGAGCTCCCACCATCCAGTCTTCAAGGCCGCACTGTGCTCAGCCTGCTTTTGCTTGGCCTGCCTCCCTCTGTGCCCAATTGAAACAGACCTTTTCTGGAGATCTTCAAAATTATCTTCTTCTAGTAATCTGTTACACTCCCAATATTCGTGGAATCTGTCAGTCCAAAACCAGTTCAGAGACTGGATTTTTTGATAATAGGAAAGTTGTAGGAAGAGCTCAGAAAATGACATGTCTCCTCCCTGTTATCTTTTATCTTCCCCCCCCCATTACTAGGAAATGGGATTATAACCAAGAATGTCCTACCCAACAAAACTGAATAAAATCTTTCAGCTTTTAATGAACATCAGAAACTTTTAAGAATTCTTGATGAAAAGATCAGAAGTGCTGGATAGAAAATTTAACATTCAAACACAAGATTCAAGAGAAGTATAAAAAGGTAAATATGAAAGAGAAAATATAGGAGATTCAATAACACTGAACCATTTGCATTCCAATATGGAAAGATGACTGATGTAACTTCTAAGAACATTATAATTTTTTTCTAACATGGCTAATATAGAAACATTTTTGCATGATTGCATAATTAACATATTGGTTGCCTTCTTGGGCTGAGGGGAAAGAATTTAGAACTCAGAACTTTATAAAATGTGTAAAAATAAGTAATTCATTAAAAGAATTTTTAAAAACCAGGTAAGAAACGAAGGCTCAGAGGTCATATGGCTTTCCCAAGGTCCCATAGGAAGTAAGTGTTAGAGCTAGGTTTGATCACAGATCTTCTAATTCACCAGCCAATCGCCTTTCCATTCCACTACCCAAGTAGTGGTAGCAGAATTGAAACTTGGTTAATATTACTCCAAATCTAGGGATTAAAACTCAGTTATTGGAAATGAGTCCTGAAATGAAATAGATTTTTAAAAATCTCCTACAATCATTCTGTATTGAGTTTTGTAGTTCAATTGTGTCTCACTCTTCATGACTCCATACTGTCCATGGGGCTTTCTTGGCAAAGATAATGATGAGGATACTGAGGCAAATAGGGATAAGTGACTTGACCAGAGTCACACATTTTTAGTAAGTGTCTAAGGCCAGATTTGAACTCTGGTCATCCTGACTTCAATACACTAAGCTACCTAATTGTCTATATTGAGTTAACCAAATATTAACAAATTCTTTTGTGACTCTGTGATTCCTGTCTTAAGATGCCACAATGAACACTCTGAATTCCTAACATGCCCTATTGTTCTCCAGTTGCTATGTTTATGTTTAAATTGCTCCCTATGCCTAGGATGTCCTACTCCTTAGTTGAACACCTCTCCTTTAAAGTACAAATCAAGTGCTATCTCTTGTGATTTTATCACATTCTTTTACTAGAATATAAGTGCTATGAGGATGTTGACCATGTCATATTCTATCTTGAGAAACAGTGCAGAATAGTGAAATAATTGTTGATCTTTGAGAAAGAAGAGAGAAACTAATAATCTGTATTCCAGCCTCCAGAGAAGATTGTAGTTTAAATCTCATAATCGGAAGTATTTTTCTCAAATTAAATCCCTCATCATCCAATCGCATCCAAATGTAGTATATACAAGATGGACATAGGAATTTTCATTTTGAACATGGAAACTGATCCTCACTATGCTCTTTTAACAGAAAGTTCTTTAATTTGTTAGTCTTCTCTTTTATAGGCTATATAATTTTAATTCTTTTGCCTATCTTCATAGAGCAGGCCTTATTTTTCTTATGGACTTAAATCAGTCAAAAGACACTAATTAAAAAGCAACTTAATTTTAAAAGATATAAATATAAAATACTTTTACATACCTTAAAAAAAAGGAAAATAAAAATTAACTGAATAACCCCTATGTGTTACATATTTTTCTGTCAGTCGGCAAGTGCATAATAAGTAAACTATACATTCTACCTAAGAAACACAAGTTTAAAACTTTAGCTCAAGGAGCTAGATATTTAATTCCTAAAGAAAATTCACATTCTTGTTTCCTGATTGTTTAAACTAAGTACTAACCTAACTCTATGGTACTGAAAACAAATATCTAGAAATTGTATGGTTTGCAGGTGCTAGAGAAGGCTTCATGGAAGAATGGAACATGAGTTAATTGTTTCAAGTATTACCTCAGGCATAAGGGAATGAATGAGTAGCTGGGACACTGAATAAACTTACAAAATATACAAATTTTCAAATCAAGGAGATCAAAAATCAGGTTAGCAAATAAAACAAAATGCCAGAGGATTTACCAGCAGTTAGTGACTGCTAAATCCACAGGAACTGAAGCTGCAGCATGAAGTGTGGTTAGCTGAATGGTGTTCTTGACAATAAAAAGAGTAAAGGAATGGATAGTTAGTGGAAATTATCCTTAAGCAGCTACTATGCAAACCTCAGGTATTATTATTTTTCTCTTCTCCTAGAGAGAGCCACTTCTAAGCAAGGGAACCCTAGCCAACAGGTCTGCAATGAAGTGACCAAAAAAATAGCTGGGTAGGAAGTATAAAAATAGGAAACTGGCATATAGAAGGTACAAAGGCTAATAGAAAGGGGGGAAAGCACACTTCTAGAACTGAAGTTACATGTTAGGAAAAAAATAGAAAATAAGATTGCATAGCTAGGGAGGACCATATCATATCTTTCTTGATTTTGGGATAAGTCAGCAATGTGGTAGTGCAAAGAATGTTGGGTGTCAAGTCGGGAGAGACTTGATTTAAAATTTATGTTAAATTTACTTTGTGTGGTCATGAGCATTTAACCTCTCTCAATCTGGTTTCCTCATCTGAAAGATGAAACTGTACCTTCCTCATAGGTTGTTTTAATGTTCTATGTAAGTTGAACTATTATGAAAACTCTATGATATTAGTAACTGATAGGAGCTTCTTAACAGCCCTGTGAAGTAAGTAGTACAGAGATTATCCTCTTTTTTCAGAAAAAGGAATCAGATATTTAGCCAGGTTAAACAAATGTCAGCTCTTCCAGACTTAAATGTCTATCATTCTCTCCACTATTGCCACATTGTATCTGATACCAAAATGATCCTCTTGAAAAGCATATTGACCAAACCATTGTTTTTCCAAAAAAAAAAAAAAAAAAAAAAATAGGAAATAAATGGTTTTGAATATTTTTTTCCTTTGAACAAATTCAACTGACTAGCAGTTTTTATATTATGTAAACACAACCTGATGTGTTTTTTTCCTCTAAGACACTTTTAGGATTCTGGCATAGTTTCTATTTTTCAGGCTATTTTTACTGATGTTATTCAGAAATTTGTTCTCTATTTCTTCACAATCTTTCTGTTGTTTTCATTAATCAGGATTGATTCCTTAAGTCCAGATCACTTAACTACCTTTGTACCTTCAAATAAGCTTTCCCTTGAGACTCTTCTTTTCTCTAAGATCCTTCATAATAAGGATCACAGGTTTCTGTGATGATTCGTTAACTTTGTAAAGTATTTTTAAAGTAAATAGTGTCCAAAAAAGGGGGCAGAGCCAAGATGGCAGAGAGTGAACAGGTCTTTATCTGAGCGCTTCCTGGCTTCCCTCAGATTAACAGATTCAAGCCTCTGAACTGGTTTTGGTGTTATGGGCCAGAACTCTGTATCTGAAACAAGGATTCTTACAAGGTGTTAAGTCCATGGAATTGATAAAGACAACAGTTGTCTAGTTTAGCATGGTGCTTAATAGTTCTCTAGTTCAGTACATGTACTTAGTACTTACTATAGTTCCACAAGTTTCACAGCTGTGATACTGGAGTATATATATAAAACAGTCAGCAAGGACTGGATGAGATTCATTCCATCTTTGATCAGGATCCTGGTGGCTCTCCTGGGGGACTGAGAGACAGATTCATTCACTCCCTCTCACACTACCATGGTGGCAGGCTCTCCTCCTTCGCTTCTCCACTGAAACCAAGATTCCTGAAAGGCTCTCAAGAAAGCTAGCTGGGCCCCCAGACAAGGAAACTATTAGGAGATAATAAAGACTTTTGGACTTTAACACCTGGTTATTCTTGTGGTGATTACTCTGCTGAAAGGAAGGCTGCTCCTAAGACCTTCAGAAAACTAAATAAGAACACTACATTTTGGCATTAGAACATTATATTTTGGAGTAACAGAATCCACAAATATTTGAAGTGTAACAAAATTCCAACAAAAGATATTTTAGAAGAAATTCAGGAAAGATCTGTTTCAATCAAGTAGGGAAGGGCATGGCTCTTCTGGCAAGCATAGTGCAGTTCAAGGAGGTCCAGGGGGGAGAGATTCTACCTCAGGAATGTAGTGGGAGGCTCTTAGCCAAAATACAACAGAGTTGGCTACTCTATCCTGGTGAAGCCTGTGAATCAGCAGTCTAACTGTGAGACCTTCAGCTCAACTACAGAAGGCAAAGAGTGAGCCCCTGAACCCCAGCATAACAAGGGACTTGACCACACCCACCCAGCATAGATAGGAAGCCAGTAGCACCAGCCCCAGAGCACCGTGTAGCCACTATTGCCTCTAGAGGAAGTTTGAAACAGTCTCCCTTTTGCCCTATGAGCAGACCTCAGCTTTTGAAAGCAAAAAAGAACTCTGACAATAGATAGCTTTTATAGAGACAGAGAAGAACAGACCTCAAACCCCAAGGACATTGAAGGTGTTGTCTCCAGATGAAATCTCAAAGGGTGATATAAGTTAGTCTCCAATTCAAAATGCTCTCTTGGAAGAATTTTTAAAGGATCTTAAAAGAAAGTTAGAAGAAAAATGGGGAAAGGAAATGCCAGCTTGAAAAAGGAAATAGAAATTGTCTGAAGGAAACCATTCCTTAAAAAATAGTTTTGGCAAAATGAAAAAAAAAAAAAAAAAAAGCTCCTTGAAAAACAGAATTTGTGAAATTAAAAAAAAAAAAAATCCAATGAATAAAATAAATATAATAAGAATTCATTTATTCTGAAATTAGTCTTTTGTTAACTTCAGCCTCCCAGGACAGTACTATGGCTGAATAAAACTGAAGAGCCAGCTTCTGAACCAGGAGCAATGATTTCAATGTTTCCTTAATTTTTTCTTAAAATAAATTTGTTTTGATGTAAGTTAGTAAGAACTGAAATTACCTTGTTTAACTTTGAGAAAATGAGGCTAAAAGACATTAAAAATCCTAAAAATTATAATTAAAAATTATTCTAATTTGTTGAAATTCATCAATAGAACTGTTAAAGAAACTCCCACTTTGACACTGACATTGAATTCATTATACATGAGTTTAAAAAGACATAATAATTAACTTTTTAAAAAATTACTTAATCTTAAAGCCATTCAGAAGTAGTTTTCCAGAATATCAGAAAAATCTACAAAGAATAGAAAAAATCTTTCTGTTACTATATACATTGTATTCCTAGTTCTACTTGTTTTGCTCAGCATCAATTCCTGTAAGTCTTTGTAGGCTTTTCCAAAATCAATCTGCTGATTATTTCTTATAGAATAATAATATTCCATTACTTTAATATGCTACAGTTTATTCAACTATTTTCCAATTGATGGACATCCACTTATTTTCTAATTCTTTGCCACAACAAAAGGTGCTACAAATACTTTTGCACATGGGGATATTTTTCCATCTTTTATGATCTCTTTGGGATACAGATCTAGTAGTGGCATTGCTGGATCAAAAGGTATGAACAGTTTTATAGCCTTTTAGGAATAGTTCCAAATCACTCTCCAGAATGGTTGAATTAATTTCACAAGTCTACCAACAATGCATCAGTGTCCCAGTTTTCTCACATCCCCTCCAACATTCACCATTATCTTTTCCTGTCATCTTAGCCTATCTAATAAGTATGAAGTAGTACCTCAGTGTTGTTTTAATTTGCATTTCTCTAATCAATAGTGACTTAGAACATTTTTTCACATAACTGTAGTTGACTGATTTCTTCATCTGAAAATTGTCTATTCATATGGAATATTAATTTTTAAATGTGCAACAGGCAGTTGTTTATGTGGGAGATCTGAGTGTCATCTTCATAAATATAGTTATGCGCATGGGGATTGATAAGATTACTAAGAAAGAGAACATAAAAGATATGATTTTATATAATGGGTTCTCAAAAAAGCTTTTCTTGAATGAATGAATTTTTTAAAACTTAACACTACCCTTCTACTTGTCAAAACCATTCTTTAAGACTCACCACAAGTCCTATCTTCTCTGAACACTTTCTCCTTTCTCTGAGTTTCGGTAGTACAAATCAGTAGTCATTAATCTCATAATATATTCTATGTACCAATTAATTTCATTTCATCTCATTATATTATAAATTCTTTAAAACCTTAAATTCAAATCTCAGTCTTCTCTGTCTATGGCCCAGAATCAACTATCATGAAGAAATGACAACCAAGGCAAATAAGAGACTTGCCCAAACTCATATGACTAGTCACTAGCATAACTGGAGCTAGAATCTCATCCTGATCATATAATGTTCACTCAGTACAGTTCTGGTAGTTAATTATAGCTTGAACCTGAAATAATTCCATTCCATAACTGCATTTACTGTTTTGTTTTTTTGTCTTTGCAGTTGATCTTCCCCTATATTTCCCTCGAGACCAGCCTACTCTCACCTTCCAATCAGTCTACCACTTTACCAACAGTGGACAGTTGTACTCTCAGGCCCAGAAAAATTATCCATACAGCCCACGATGGGATGGCAATGAGATGGCCAAAAGAGCAAAGTAAGTAAAATTCACTGCTCCACTTGTGCTTTATATCTTATCTGTCCACATCCTAAAGGATCTGGAATATGTACATGCACACATATGTATTTATATGCATATGTAAATGTGTTTATATACCTTCAAAATTGGAAAAAGCTAAAATTCCACTGATAAATATCTCAACCTAGTGTCATTAAGTAGAGCTTGCATAAATTACTGTCACCAAAAGCTTCATCTCTTGGTGGCTAAAATGGTACTAAGCATTTTCCAGCTCATCTAGACTAGCCTTTAGACAATGGATAATATCTTGATTTCGCTTTCACCTGAAGCCTTTCTCTCTTCATAGGACCTCCCAGAGTCGTATTCCACTAATCAGTCAGCTAATCAACAGGCATTTATTAAAATCTTATTATTTACCAGGCACTGAGCTAAGTCCTAAAAATACAGAGAAAGGCAAAAAAGAATGCTTGTATTCACAAATTCGGTATTTCAATTGGCAAGGGCAGGTGCAGTACATAGTAGCTGACATTTCTATAAGCAGTTATTATATGTTAAATGGTTTACAATTTTTATCTCATAACAATAATTATAATAATAACAACAATAATAATAATTGATTGTTGTCCTTCATTATCAAAGAGGATCAAAATGACATCATTAAATTAGAGTCAAGTTAGTGTGTCCATCTGTTGCTGATCAGGCCAATACAAGCTTGGAATGCTCTGCCATAGATCAAACACAAATAGTCTATGTGGACATTTGGGGGTAGATTCTCAACCTTGCACATCTTACATTTCTTCTGAGCTAATTCACTTCAGCTTTGCTTATGGAGCACAGCACCTTGTCTGTTGAGGGTATGCTATGCTGGATTGTCTTGTGCCAGTGTCTCTCAAGTCATACCTTTCCTTGTATGAGTTCTCCAGAAAATAACCTTTTTGGAAAGTATACATTTGACATTCAAACAATGTGGCCAGTCCAACAGAGCTGTGCTGTCTGGAATAGAGTTTGAATGTTTGGTTTAGTTTTTTAAAATTAGGTATCTTATCCCATCAGGTGAATTTCAGAATCTTCCTAAGACAATTCTGATGGAAACAATTCAGTTTCCTGGCATAGTGCTGATACACAGTCCAGGCTTCACAAGCATACAAAAGTGAAGTCAGCACAATAATTCTGTAGACGGTTTGGCGGTCAGGCTAATATACTCTCTTTCCCCATGCATTCCTTTGGAGCTTTCCGAACATTGAGCTAGCACTGGTAAGGCATGTGTGTGTCAACCTTATTATCGATGTGTATATCCCTGCAAAATATACTGCCAAGATAAGTGAACTTATCCACAGCATTCAAAATTTCTCCATTTGCATAACCAATGGTTCTAGAAACCATTGGTACTGGCTGAGGGAGAACCAGTTTGATTTTATTTGTTAACCCAAAATTAGCATACCATACTTTGTTGCATCTCAGTTTTGGAGGCTGCATTGAAGGCACAGTCATCTGCATACAAAAAATCATGCACCAGTATTTTCTCCACTTTAGTTTTGGCTTATACCCTTTTCAAGTTGAAGAATTTACCATCAATGCAGTAACTGACTTTAAAGCCATCTTCATCCTCATTGAAGGAGTTTGACAGTATGACTGAAAACTTCATGCTAAAAAAAGCATGGGAGCAAGCACACAGCTTGTGTCACTGCATTAGCGACTGGGAGAGCTCAAGAGCATTGTCCATTGTCCAGAATCCAGACATGTCATCATGAAACTGACATACTGTACTGGAGAACTTCTCTTGAGTAACCAAATTTTGACAGTTTTCCATAAGCCTTTGTGACTGACAGTATCAAAGGCCTTGGTCAGATGTATAAATAATGTTGTATACAGACCTCTGTTCTGCTCCTGGCATTTCTCCTGGAGTTGTTGAGCAGCAAACACCATATCAACAGTTCCTCAGTCCTTCCTGAAACTGCCATCCTCTCAATTAGATGACCTTCCAGGTATAGGATCAGTCTATTAAGGAGGACTCTGGCAAGAATCTTGCCAGTGGTGACAAAGAGAGAGACACACACATCCTTGCTCCATGATTATCACAGAACAATCTGTTCTCTTTACCTTTATAGAAATGGACAGTGGAAACATCCTTGAATTCCTGAGGCATAATCTCTTGCCATATAATCTGGAAAATTTCAGTCAGCTTTTGTATGAATAGTAGACTATCCACCTTGTAAATCTCACCTGGAATAGAATTAGTACCGGGTAATTTGCCAAACAAAAGTAGTCTAATGGCCTTCAAAACCTCTTTTTTAGTTGATCCTTCTCTAGGAAGTGTTTGATTTCAACCTAAGGACAGTGGCTTCAGCATTGATTGGTGACAGTCTGTGGTGAACGCTTATGAAAGTGTACATCCTATCTCTCAAGGATTATGCCCTTGTCACCAACCAATTCATCACTGAGTAGTTGAAATATACCATAAGTCTTTGGCCCACAAATTGCCTTCAGTGCATCATGAAAGTGCTTTTGATTGTTACTATCAGCATAAAACTGAATTTCATCTGTCTTCTTATTGAGTCAAGAATTCTGCATCTCTCAAAGTTTTGATTCTACTTTTGATGGAATTGAATGCTAGCTTCTTAGAGATGGATAAACTATCCTGGAATACCCTTCAGAGTTCCCATTTTTTTATTTAGCAGCTTCTGAATTTCTCCACTATTTTCATCAAATAAGTCTTGATGTTTGCAAGTTTTCTGACCCATATGGACAAAAGCAGTGCTGTACACCAGATCCCTAAAAGGTGTCTACTCCTTTTCTTTTCTGTTCCACTATTGCTAACTGTGTGTTGGCTCAGCTTACCCTCCAAGGTAGCAACAAACTGTTCCCTCTTAGAGAATCACTCTAATCTATTAACATTAATTCTTCTGCTTCTTTTTGCCATGGGCCTGCTTTTTTGTTGAATGTGAATATTCAGCTTGGAGAGAGTAAAAGTCAGAGAGCAATCAAGCACTCTGCATCATACTTTGCTTTTATCACTCTCACATACTGTCTACCTCTTCTTATAATCACATGTGCATCCATCAAGTTTTATTGCATTTAGGTAAATGGAATATAGTGATGGTGATGAGAAGGTGATGAGATACAAAAGTCTTCAGCAGTAAGTGACCATTGTTGTTGCTGTTTCCCACTCCATTCCTTCCAATGCAGGACTCCCTGCCATGTCTGGTAGTCAGAGCCTACTCTGTCATTAAAGTCCCCCAGAAGTATAAGCTTGTCCTGGCACATTGGCACATTGATGATAAGGGTCTCCAGAATAAAATTTTTCTTTGACCTCATCAGGGTTTGTCATGGTGGTAGTGCAGCCCTGATGACAGTGGTGTGGCATTTTCCTGCAAGGGGCAATACCATTGTCATGAGCCCTTCGTTCACTCCTTTTGAAAGACACAGGGGCTTGTTTATTATATTAGTTTTGATTGCAAAACCTGCACCAGTCTCATTCCCCTTTACTGCAGCCACTCTGGAAATATGTCTGTCCAGTATCAGTGAGCTGGCCTTCATTTGCCAACTCTGTTTCACTCAAGGCTGCTAATTGGACGTGATACCTGTTGAGTTCTCTCTGAACAAGAGCTGTTCATCTTTCAGGTCTACTGGATTTTGTGTTGTCTATAAGTGTATGCACATTCCAGGTACTAGTGGTAATCGCGAATTTATTATTCTTATTTTACAAATGAGTAAAGTGAGACAAATAAAGATTAAGCAAATTGCCCAGGGAGATACTAAAGCCAAATTTAAAATCTGGTTTTCTTGACTCCAGGATCAGTGCTGTCAGTATATAGAGTAGATAGAAAGTAATCTGAAAGAAGAAGGGATTAGGAGGTGGGGGAAATCAGAAAAACCTCCTGTGGAAGGTAGATTTTGAGTTGCGTCTTGAAGGAAGTTAGAGAAAGTAAGAGAGTGCGATAAGGAAATAGGTAGGGGGGACAATTTGTACAAAGGCACAGAAAGAGGAAATGGAATGTTGTCTTCAAGAAACTGCAAAAAGTCCCATTTAGCCATATTATGTGGCTTTGTATACAAAGACTGTAATGGTAGGAAGCAGCCAAATTGTGGAAGCTTTAAATATCAAACAGAGAACTTTTTAATTAATCCTGGAGGTAACATGGAACTGCTGGATCTTATTGAGGTTGGGGGTGGCTACCTGACCTCCATCCCATCCTCAGGAATAATATCATCATATCTTTACTTTGGAAAAAAGAAGCTAGGTGGTGAAGTGGATAGAATGTTGGGCCTGGAATCAGGAAGACTTATTTTTCTGGTCATAGACACATATTACTTGGGCAGATCACTTAAACCATTTGCCTCAGTTTCCCCATCTGTAAAAATGAACTGAAGAAGGAAATGACAAAACACTTCAGTATTTTTGCTAAGAAAATCCCAAATGGGGTCACAGAACGTTAGGCATCACTGAAAAACTGCTTAATATAACAATGTAACATACTTAGGAAAAATCATCTTGGCAACCAAATACCTTCATTTGGTTTGAAGGTTTGAAAATGGAAAGGCATGAAGCAAGGAGAGGAATTTGAAAGCTTTTGTGTAGGTGAGGCTAAAAATGGTGAGGGCCTGCATAAATATCTATATAAGTGAAGTTAATTATAGAAGAGATATTATAAGGGAGAAACTACTAGATTTGACATTGAAATGGATATATGGCATGTGTAAGAGTGAGGAATTTATAACACTGTGGTTATGGTCTTGGATGAATAAGAGAATTATAGTACTCTCTAGAATGATAGGGGGAAAAAAAGAATTTTTGACCAAACTAGATAGAGAGCATTACAAAATGAAAAATGGATAGTTTTTATTATGAAAAAATGGTAAATGGTAAATGGCATAGTAATTTAGTGTTTGACCTAAAACTTTGGGACAAAACCTGTTTTAAAAAAACTGGAAAGTAGTATGGCAGAAATTCAGTGCAGACCAATATTTCACATAACATAAGGTCAAAAATGGGTGTGGGATTTAAACATAAAGGGTGATATAATAAGCGTATTAAACTTTATCAATCAATTGATGAAGGAAGTTTTTTTTGTTTGTTTGTTTTGTTTTGTTTTGTTTTTTTGCTGAGGCAACTAGGGTTAAGTGACCCGCCTAGGATCACATAAGGTAGGAAGTGTTAAATGTCTGAGGTCATATTTGAACTCAGGTCCTCCTGACTTCAGGGCTGGTGTTCTCTCCAATGTGTCACCTAGCTGCCCAGATGTAAAAATTTTAAATGGAGTTTTAGTATTTAGTGTTATCAAAAGAAATGTATTGCCATCCATCAGTAATCATTTTTAAATTAAAAAAGAATTTTTGACCAAACTAGATAGAGAGCATTACAAAATGTAAAATGGATAGTGTTTATTATGAAAAAATAAAGTTTTTGCAGAAACATTACATAGAATAATGATGTCAAACTCAAGTGGAAGTGGAAACCAGTAATCTGTAAGTGAGGATCCTTACATGGCACATACAGACTTAGTAAATTTTAAATTTTATTATTATTAAATTTATTATTATCTGTGTTATGTTTTATTGTATTTTTACTTATTTTATTAAATATTTCCTGTTAGATTTTAATCTGGTTTAAGGACTTTCAGGAGGTGGTTGTGTGTGACCACATCTAATGTAGAAAAAGAAGAAAGCCCACAGGAGAGCTCTGTGGGATACTCATAGTTAGTAGGTGTACTTGGATAAAGAGTCACTCAAGAAGTCTGGGCAGGAGCAGTCAAAAAGATAGGAGGAGAGCTGGGGAAAATAGGATCAAAACCCAGAGAAAAGAGCCTCAAATTGAAGAGGGTGATCAGCAGTGTCAGAAGTTGCAGAGAGGTCAAGAAGGATGATGACTGAGACAAGGACATTAGAGCTGGCAGTTAAGATTTCATTCATAACTTTGGGGAAAGTCATTTCAATTAAATAATGAGGTTGGAAGTCAGAATGTAGATAATTAAAAGTATGAGAAGTAAAGCAGTAGAGGTGACCTATTGTTTGTAAATAGTGGGGTAACAGCCATTTGACAAAGAGATATTAAAGATAAAAGAGTGGAGATGAAAAGAAGGGATAACATGTTAGAGAAGACAGCATGGAATGGGATCCCTTGTACAAGTAAACTAAAAGGCCCACCACATTGTGTGAGATGAGGTGAAGGAAGCTGAGCAGAAAGCATTATGGTGGTGTGAAATGAGGAAGAGAATGCCTAATTTTTTTTTTTTCAGTAAAATGAGAGATGCAGTTGTCATCTAGGATACTCAAGGGAGGAGAGCTATGTAAAGTTTGAGAAGGGATGAAAAGATCATCTAGTCTAGCCTCTTCATTTTACAGAGAAGGAAATGAAACTCAAAGATGTTAAGTGACTTGCCTGAGTTACATGACTAAGATGTGTGCTAGGTTAGATTTTAACTCTGGTAGTCCTGATTTCAAGTTCAATGCTTTATAAACTCTGTTTATGAATTATTCAAAATCATAAACCTGACCAAAAATTTACATATATGCTATCTAATTTATGACCTTCAACATTGTCTTGGCATGTGATTTATAGTTTAGTGTGTATAGATGCCTTCCCTTATGGGTGAGACTTTCAAATGTATATGCCAGTGGTAACCATGAAACTCTCTCCCATCTTTGCCAATCTGGCAGATTTGTGATTAACAAGAAAGGAACTGTTATGTTACATTAAAGTGCATCAGTGCTTTGATGAGCCATGAATCCCATTAATATACAAACTCACTCTCCCAGATTAAATCACAATCTAATTTAGATTTTTGATTTCAAGATCTTTTGAGTGATCATAAAGGCCTCCTCTTTGAGGAACCCTTGCTGGAGTTTGCAAGATTATTTGCAAGCAAGAATATCTTAATAACAACATAGATGTGGAAATTATATGCTTGATAAAATAATTATAATTTATACTTTATGGAGTAAATTAAATATGTTTATTAAATGCTTCCTATGTATCAATCTGTATGCTAAGTGCTAGAGATATAAATAAAAAAGCATGGTCCCTGCCATTAAGAAGCTCAGGTCCTAATGGAACAGATAGTACACAAAAGGTTATGGTCATCAGAGAGAAACAATTTGATTCATAAAGTTTCAGGAATGTTGAGTGGACATTTGGAGAATAGATTTACATACCCCATTCAGTAACAGTGGCATATTTAATTTGAGTCAGGAATATAGTAAATCATGGCAGGGCGTTTTCTGAAATGATGGTTAAGCAGGCAGTCACCAATCATGAGAGAAAACTCTAGGTCAGGAAGGTGAGGAGAAAGCTAGAGAAGCTATATAATATGCCAAGTACTTAGATCACAACAACCTTGTGTGATACATCACACAATTATTATTTTCTCCAGTTTATAAATAAGGAACTGTCTCTGTAATGCCCAAGTCTGGCATTTTCTCTCTCTTTTTTTTAAATGGCAGTGTGTTGTGTAAATTGAAATGTGCCCAAGAGAGGGAATTATACAACCAACTCCATATTTGTAGTGTTCAGCACATTGCAATAGTCTGATAATTTTCTGGGGGTTTTCTGTGTATACATATAATACATTTTGAGAAGTAAGTATTTTGTTTGTGGTGTGTGTTATGTAGACTGAACCAGATATTTCTATGGGGTTTCCATGGTAAAGGAATCTTGTGTTTTTCTTAAGCAGATAGTTAAGCATGCATGAATTGAGCCTTTAAGAAGCTACAGGCCATAAACCTATGATTTCAGTATAGGAATACAGTAAGTGAAGCTTGTTTATCTTAACAGATTAACTTGGAGTGTCTAAAGACATTTGCTTCATGTTAACACCACTTTAAAGAAAACATTTGAAGTGACCTTAAAAAAGTAGCAACTTTTCTCCTGCACTGAAGAAGGATTTATTTAAATGCAATAAGAGAAAGACAATGACGATATTCCATTTTGGCAAGAAGAAATAGTGTTTAAAAAAAAAAAAAAAAAAAGCAAGCTTGAAGCTTAAAGTACTTGGCAACTGGAATGTGCTTTTGTTCTAACTGAAGGCTAAAACAGACAAATCTAACCAGGAAAGATGCTTATGGTTGTGAGGAAGGCTGAAGAGGTCAAATTCAGCATTGCTAAATTGCTTTGTTTGTCTTATGAAAATATTTGTATGTCAAGAGTGGGTAAAAGACTGTAATTCATCCAGGGAACTCTGTAGAGGATATAAACACTCTCACGGTTTATGTAGAGCAGTAAAGCTCCCTGAGTAGAGTCAGCTGTTTATTCTCCTTTTGGAACAAAATTGTAAGCATTGAAACTTATAAAGGGACACAACTCTATACTGCCCATGATTCTTAAGTGCCTGACACTGACCAAAAATACTCCTATGTTTACTGAATTTCAATAAATTGTCTCATGACAGTTAAGGAGACCCTGACTCTTAAACTAAAATGCACTACCAAATCATAAGAACTATCACCCTTCGCAATATTTGGATTCATTTTAGTAAAATTTGAATTATATTTCCAAATTATTTTCTAGAATGATCAGACCAATCTACCAACAGCAAATTATTGTGCCTATTTTTTCTTTTAATTATTTTTTTTTAATTTTCTTCTTTTTCTTCTTTCCTCCTCCATTCCTGACTTGGTAGACAAAATAAAACAAATAAACAAAATAGCATCTTGTAACAAATATGTATAGTCGAGCAAAACAAATTTCTATATTGGTCATATAAAAAATGTGTCTCAGTTTGCATTCTGAATCTTTCATCTCGATATCAGGGGGTAGGTAGTATTCATTATCAGTCTTTTGGAATCATGGTTGATCATTGTAGTTGTAAGAATTCTCAAGTCTTTTTAAATTATTCATTTTTATGATATTGATGTATATAATTATAGTTCTGTTCAATTAACTTTGTCAGTTCATGCAAGTTTTCTTAGATTTCTTTAAAACTACCAGCATCATTGCTTGTAGAATTATAGTATATCAACATATTCATATGCATATAAGATCCTCCAGTTATTAGGTTCTTTCTCACTATGAAAAAAAACATACCATATATATTATATATATATGGTATGTCTTTTTTTGGGTATATATATATGTGTGTATGTGTGCATATATATTTATAAATATATACATATATATTTACTATAAGCCCTTTTCCTCTCTTTGATTCCTCTAGGTTATGGATTTAGTAATGATATCGCTTAGTAGGCACATTTTAATAACTATTTAAAACATCCAAATTGTTTTCCAAAATGACTTTTTCAATCCACATTTCTGGCAATATGACTTTAATATGCTTGTTATCCTAAAGCCCCTCTAATATATGTCATTTTTCTTTTTTTGTCAGTTCTATAAGCCTGATTAATATGAGACAGAATCTCAGAGTTGCTTCAATTTTTGTTTGGGTATTTTTTTTCTTGTGGCTGTTGTTAACTTGGATTTCTTTGAAAACTACCTGTTCATATCTTTTGACCATTTATGATTTGTGAAAATGACTCTTACTCATATAAATTTGTGTGTGTGTGTGTGTGTGTGTGTGTGTGTGTGTGTGTGTGTGTGTGTGACAGAGAGAGAGAGAGACAGAGAGAGAGAGAGAGAGAGAGACAGAGAGAGAGACAGAGACAGAGACAGAGACAGAGAGCGCACTTGGAAATGAAACTTTTGTCAGATAAACGTGCTGCAAAGATTTTTTTCCCTCTAGTTACTTGCTTCCCTTGTAATTTTAGCTATATTGATTTTGTTTGTGCAAATCCTGTTAAACTTTATGCGATCAAAATTAGTCATTTTATCTTCTGTAATCTGTTCTATACTTTGATCATGATATTTTCCACTAGTCATATAACTAAAAGATAATTTCATTCTTGCTCCCTGATTTATTTATGATGTCAGTATTTATAATCTAGATCATATTTGGAATGAGATGTTTCTGCTTGTTTTCCACTTTTCCAATTAATCAACTTTAGGCAATTTAATGAGTTTTTTCCATAATAGATGAGGCCTTTGGGTTTGTCATATACTAGATTATTACTTTCTGTTTTTTTTTTTTTTATCCTATGGGCTATGTAGCTAGTCTGTTCTATTTATTGATCAACCATTCTAATTTTTAGTGATTTAGGATATTTTTTCATATATTCTTGATTGCTTGGATTTCTTCCTTTGAAAATAGCCAGTTTGGGCCATTTATAAATTGAGCAATGGCTCTTACTTAAAGAATTTGAGTGAATTCTTTACATATCTTAGAAATGAGATCTTTAGGAGAGCAACTTGCTGCAGAGGTAGGGGGTGGGGTTTGGGTTTCCTGTCGTTGCTTCTCTCCTTCATTCCTCTCTGGATTTTCTGATTCTCTGATTCTCTTTTTCTAACATGTCCCAGTAGCCTTCTTACCTTAGAAGATTACTCTGTCTTGGGTGTCTCTTTCTTCTAATTAGTTAGTTCCTTTTGGAAACTTCATTTTTAGTGCCCAAGCCAGCCATATTTATGCTTTCATTCTCTGGGCTCTGTTCCCGATGTCTTTTCCTACCATGCTCCCATTTTCCATGCACCCTTTTCAGCTTTCTTTAATGTGTTAACCTTACCCAATTAAAGGGTAATTGAGGATAGAAAACTGTCTTTTTGCATCTTTTTTTTTATTCTATGTTTGTGAGAATGGGGAAAAATATTCATATAAAGCTTACCTATGTGCCAGGCACATCATTTGATCCTTATAACATTCCATTAGAGGTTTGTACTATTACATTTGAGGAAACTGAGACATAGAAAGATTAGGTCAGTTGACCAGGGTCATACAACTAGTAAGGGATTCAGGCAGATTTGAACTTAGGTCTTCCTGACTAAAAAGCCTAGTGTTCTATTCATTCTGCTGCCTGGCAATTTAGTATAGTGCCTAATACATATTATGTTCTTAATAAAGCTTATTGACTTAGCTTAACATTTTTTCCCTTTAATTTTAGGTTTTCTTTGTGTAAAAAAATTTCACTTTTATATCATTGAAATTAGCTATTTATTTTCTGTGATCCTCTCTATCCCTTGTTTGGCTATAAGCTCTTATTTTACCCATAGATCCAAAAGGGAATTTCCTCCTTTACTTTGTTGATGATCTGACTTTTTAGTATCTTTGTCGAGAATCCCTCATATGGAGTCATGAAGGACGTGCCTGAAACAACTGGACACCCCAAAAAAATGACCTTTTATACCTAAAACATGTATCTATTTGGAGCTAATCTTAGAATATGGCATGATCCAAACCTAATTTTTGCCAGACTGTTTTCCAGTTTTCCTTGTAATTTTTGTTGAGTCATAGCTAAGGTCTTGGAATTTATCAAACACAAAGCTACTAGTTCTCATTTGCTTCATTTATGTTTATATACTTAATTTGTTCTATGGATTGACTTATTATTTAATCAGTGCCAAATCATTTTTATGATTACTGGTGTGTAGTCCTGTTTGAAATCTGTTATTGCACTGTAACACATGTAATATGTATGGGATTGCCTGTCATCTAGGGGAGGGAGTAAAGGGAGGGAGGAGAAAATTTGGAAAAATGAATACAAGGGATAATGTTATTAAAAAATTACTCATGCATATGTGCTGTCAAAAAATTTACAATTTTATAATTATAAAATTAATAAAATAAAAATAAAAAAAGAAATGTTAAAAAATAAAATTAAATTTAAAAAAGAAATCTGTTATTGCTAGGCCCCCCTGCTCTCCCACCTTTTTTTCACTATTTCCCCTTTTATTCTTGACTTTTTGTTCTTCTAAATGAATTTAATTTTTTAGCTCCATGGTAATTTGATTAGCATAGGACTTAATAAGTAAATTTATGTATTATCATTTTTATTAATTAGTTCAGCCTATCTTTGAGCAATTATATTAATGTCCATCTTTATTTAAAGAATGTTTTATAGTTGAATTAATATAGTTCTTATGTGATAGGTGGACTCTTAAATATTTTATATATTCTGCAGTTATTTGGGGGGGAATTCCTCACTAGGTTTTATTGCCAGTACACATAAAGACTGATGATTTATGTGGATTTATGTCCTGAAATTTTGTTAAGATTACTGTTTTCAATTAATATTTTTCTTTTATTCTCTAGAGTCTATATCAAATTTGTAATTATATAATTATGAAAATAATAAAGAATAATAAAGAAAAACCTAGGAAGTCTTATAAGTACTGATAAATTTATACATTGTATAGTCAAATGCCTTTGAAAGATATAACACATCTATGTAAAAGGCAATCACAATTCCCTATTGAATAATGATGAAGCATTCTACCTAATTCCAAATAGAAAAGTGACAAGCTTAGGATTGTAGAATGAGAAAAAAAATTTTGATACATGAATATGTAGGAATTTATTTTGCCAGAACATGTATGTATTACTAGGGTTTTCCTTCCCCGCCTCCCCCAGGAAAAGGATGGGAAAGAAAATAAATTTTTGTTCATTGAATTTTTTTAAAAATCATGCCAAAGGAGGCTAGGCTACACTGATGTAATTGAAGATGTTTAGCTTCCAAAAAAAAGACTTTACAGGAGATGAAACCAATACCATCTGCAAGTTTTCAAAGGTCTAGCACATAGAAGAGGAAGTAGCTGTTTGATTTGACCCAAAAGGCCAAAGTAAGAGCAGCAATTGGACTACTTTGGTTGGATAAAAGGAAAATGTTCTTAAGAATAAGAGCTATACAAAAATGAATTAAACTCTTTTAGAAGGGAGGGGACTCTCCATCTCTTCAGGTCTTCTAATAATAAATAAAAATCTACTCACTGGAAATGTAGCTGATGAAATCTTTGAATAAAGAATGAACTTAATGCTCTCTCTAATGTCTTGTATCCCCAACCCTTCCTCTCCCTTTCTCCTTCCTTCCCTCCTTTCCTCTTTCCTTCCTTCCCTCCTATCTTTCCTCCCTTCTTCCCTCTCTTCATCTTTCCTTCCCTCCTTCCTTCCTTCCTTCCCTCTCTCCCTTCCCCCCATCCTCCCCCTCCTTATTTTTTCAGTTTATGGAATATTGGAAATAAATTGTTCTTTGATGTTTATAATATGCTGCTCTTGTAAATCCTAGAGTTTTTCTGTGGGCAATCAATTGTGACATTTAAATTAATTTTTCTGATATTGAGTTATTTTAATTCTTTTGACTTGTGTTAATCTGAAGGTTTTGTGTTTTTTAATAAATACTCATTTATTTCATTTAATTTCTCAGTTATATTTGTGTATTTTTAGAGTAATTTCTTTTTATGATAGCTTTTTATTGACAGTGGAGTAATTTCTGATGATTTTATTAAGTTTTCCTTCATTTATTGTGAATATTTTTTTTAATTTTTTGATATTGATCTGTTGTTTTCCCTCTTTTTAACCTAGTAGCTAAGGCTTGTTTTATTCTTTTTTTAAGGAAAATTAATAATTTAGTGCTTTTTAGTTTCAATTTTATTATTTTTGATATTCAGTTAGAGGGTTTTGATTTATTAATTTTTCTAGATTTTTTTTAGTCATACCAACTTACTTATCTGTGCTTTCTTTTGTTTATAAAATTATTTAAGAGCTATAAATTTTCTATAACAGATTTGCTTTGGCTACCTACTCCAAATTTTGCTGCTTGCTTTTGATTGCCATTTTCTTTGATGTAATGATATATTCTGTGATTTATTCCTTGAACCACCAGTTCCTTAAAATTAAATTATTTATTCTCCAATGATTTTTGATCCTTTCTTCATTGGAACTTTATTGAATGTTATTTTCATTTCACTATGATCAATAAATGATGTTTGTAATATTAATATTTTATGCATTTGTCTGTGAGGTTTTAATTCTCTAATATATGGTTAATTTTTATAAATATGATAAATATGTATGCTTTCCTTTCTGTTCCTATTTGCCAGAAAGCTTTTATATCTAACTTTCCTAAAAAAAATTTTCAGGTCCCTAACTTTCTTCTGGTTTATTTTTTGTTAAGATTTGTCTGGATATGAAAGGGATACATTGAATTCCTAGATTGCGGTAGTCTTTTATGTTTCTTCACTAAAACTTGTTTAAGTTATTTAAGTATTTAGATGCTGTGCTGTTTGATACATATGTATTAAAAATGATATTAATTCATTGTCTGATACTTTTCAACATAATACATGTTTGTTTTGTTGCTGTTGCCTGGTCAGAGATTGTTATTGTGTAACAAAACTGACAGAAATTATATGATAATCTCAATAGATGCAGAAAAAAGCATTTGACAAAATCCAACACCCATTCTTACTAAAAATATTAGATAGTATAGAAATAAAATGATCAGTAGCATATATTTTTAAAACCATTAGCAAGTATCATATGCATTGGGAATCTAGAACTATTCCCATTAAGATCTATGGTGAAACAAGGTTGCCCACTATCATCATTACTATTCAATATTGTATTAGAAATATTAGCTTTAGCAGTAAGAGAGGAAAAAGAAATTAAAGGAACTGGAGTAGGTAATGAGGAAACCAAATTATCACTCTTTGTAGATGATATGATGATATATTTGGAAAATCCTAGAGAATCAACTGAAAAAACCACTATATGAAATAAATCCACATAAATCTTCAGCATTTCTATAAGTTACCAATAAAGTTCAACAGCACGAGATACAAAGAGAAATAGTCTACCTGCCAAGACAAAATCAGGAATTCTATGAACACAATTACAAAACACTTTCCATACAAATAAAATTAGAGCTAATCAATTGGAAGAATATCAAGTGCCCACAGGTAGGCCGAGTTAATATAATAAAAATGACAATTCTACCTAAATTAATTTACTTAATCAGTGCCATACCAAACTCCCAAGAAATTATTTTCAGAGCTAGAAAAAAATTAGCAACAAAGTTAATCTAAATAACAAAAGGTCAGTAATTTCAAGGGAATTAATGAAAAAATGCAAACAAAGGTGGCCTAGCTGTAACAGACCTAAAACTATATTATTAAACAGCGATCATCAAAACCCTTTGATAGTGACTAAGAAATAGAGTAGTTGATCAGTGGAATAGGTTAGGTTTATAAGATACAGTAGTCAATGATTATAGTAATCTAATGTTTGACAAACCCAAAGACCCCAGCTTTTGGGATAAGAACTCACTATTTGATGAAAATTGCTGGGAAAATTCGAAATTAGTATGTCAGAAACTAGCGCATTGACCCATACCTATCACCCTATACCAAGATAAAGGAGAAATGGATTCATGATTTAGATGTACATAAAGGGTAATACTATAAGCAAATTAGGAGAACATAAATATAGGCTTATAAATATAACCTACTTCTAAGATCTGTAGAGAAGGAAGGAATTTGTCATCAAATAAGAACTGGAGTACATTAAATGCAAAATGGATAATGTTGATTATATTAAGTTAAAAAGGTTTTGTACAAACAAAACCAGTGCAAACAAGACTAGAAGGGAAGCAGTAAACTGAGGGGGGAGTTATATCCAAGGGTTCTGATAAAGGCCTCATTTCTAAATATATAGAGAATTGACTCAAATTTATAAGAATTCAAGCCATTCTTCAGTTGATAAATGTTCAAAGGATATGAACAGACAATTTTCATGTGAAATAAAAACCACTATTAATCATATAAAAAGGTGCTCTGCATCACTATTGGTCAGAGAAATGCAAATCAAGACAACTGTGAGGTACTACTACATATCTCACAGATTGGCTAAGGACAAGGTAATGACGAATGTTGGATGGGGGTGTGGGAAAACTGGGACACTAATACATTGTTGTTGGAGTTGTGAAATGATCCAACCATTCTGGAGAAAAATTTGGAATTATGCCCAAAGGGCTATGGAACTGTGCATATACTTTGATCTAGTAGTGTTACTACTGGGCTTGTATATTAAAGAGATTTTAAAGGAGGGAAGGGACCCACATGTGCAAAAATGTTTGTGGCAGCCCTTTTTGTAGTGGCAAGAAATTGGAAACTAAGTGGATGCTCATCAGTTGGATAATGGCTGAATAAATTGTGGTATATGAATATTATGGAATATTATTGTTCTGTAAGAAACGATCACCAGGACAATTTCAGAGAGGCCCAAGGAGACTTAAATGAACTGATGCTAAATGAGGTGAGCAGAACCAAGAGAACATTGTGCACAACAAGATTATACAATGTCAATTCTGATAGATGTGGCTCTTTTCAGCAGAGGTGCATTCAGAGAGAGAAGATTATAGGGACTGCGTGTGGATCACAACATAGTATTTTCACTTTTTTGTTGCTGTTTTCCTTGCTTTTTGTTTTTCTTTCTCATTTTTTTCCTTTTTGATTTGATTTAGTAGTGATCGTAGTCACTTGTGTAGTGTGATAATTATGGAAATAAATATCAAAGAATTGCAAATGTTTAATATATATTGGATTATCTTCCATCTAGGGTAAGGAGATGGAAGAAAGGGAAGGAGAAAAAAATTTGAAACACAAGATTTTTCAAGAGTGACTGTTGTCATCGGTACAAAAGTTTTGAAAAAGAAAAAAACTTTTTAAAAAGAAAAAAAGAGATTATTATTATGATTTTTTTTGTTTGGCTGAAGCATAATAGATTTTGCTCCGACCCCTTACATTAATGTTTTTTACATTTTTAAGTTTCAAGTAAATTTTTTATAAATGGAATACTGTTGGTTTCTCCTTTTTAATCCATTCTACTTTCATCTTCTGTTTTATGTATGAATTCATCACATATTTGTTTCTGTCAAACTTTTATAATTTTTCCTCAGTTTTTCCTTTATTCTCTTTTTTATGAGAGGGGAGAAAGTGAAGAGGTGAGAAAGGAGTATTAAAGTCCTATCCCTCTTCCTCATTATTGGTATAGTTTTCTAGCTGTAACATCTAATTATGAGATAGTAAGTTCCCCAATTTTCTTCCTCTCCCTTTTGGATTCATTCATTTCCTCTCCCTTTTCTTCTTAAGATCTTCAAGACAAAACCACTCCCAGGTTTTCTATTTTATTTAAGTCCTTTTATGAACCTAAGGACTTTAGAATTCTAAGGAAATACTTATATCTTCTCCCTATTAGAGTATAAATATAAACAATTCCATTTTGAGGGCTCACTTTTATTTACCTTTTTAATATATATTTATCTTGACTCTATTATTCATATTTCAGAATTTCCACTAACTTTTGTTCTTTCTTCAGTAATAAATAAAAATCTTCTGTTTTATTAAAGGTCCATTTTTGTCCCTGTAATATTATACAGACAGTTCTCACTTTACATAAGTGAACCATTCCACAGATCTCTAGGTAGAACAATTTTTACATAATGCAAACTTTCTCTCAGACATGGGGAAATTAGGGAAGTTGGAAGACAGAAAGTGGGCCTCCTGCCCAGGGAGGAAGGGGCTAATATAGTAGCAAAGTTCAGAAACTCAGGAATTCCAGGGACAGACCCATAGTACCAAATGTAGGCACACAAACCATAGACATGCAGGGACCAGATATGCAGACTAGTTGGCTGGAACAGGGCAAAGGTCTCATTCCAAGCCTCTGATCTACTGGAAGCAGTGGGGGTCTCTCTGCACATTTCTTCTTCTACTTTCAAATATAGGGGGTTTCCAGAAAAAGATGGGAAGAGTGGGAGGGGGAGAGAGAGAAGACAATACCCCATGCATGTGATCTGCATCCCCGGCACTTAGTAGAGTGCCTGGCACGTGGCAGGCTTAATAAATGATGTTTGATTGACTTCTTGATGTATTTTTTCTTTTACTTGAAAACTCTGGATTTGAGTATGATATTCCTGGGATTTTTCATTTGGGAGTTCTTATAAGCAGTGACTAGTGAAGTCTTTATTTTTTCACTTGGCCCTCTGATTCTGATAGATCTGGGAAGTTTTCCTTTATGATTTTTTTCTTGTTTCATTTCTTACAGGAAACTTAGTTGACCTTGTGAGCAAACTCTGTTTTGTTTTGAGATGTGGCTTGTATTCTCTTTTGAGTTTGTGTTTTCAATGTCTCTCCCCTTACAGATTTTTATCATAAGTATTTTTTTTCTTCATTTATTCCTTCTTCCAACCTTATTCCTGAATACGAACATTGTATTAGGGACAGACTCTATGGAGTCTTACATAGTTCTGGCTTGTTTTAGCTGGTGTCCTACTACTATATTCTTTTTTTTTTTTAATTAATTTAATTAATTTTTACAAAAATTTTATGCATAGGTAATTTTTCAGCATTGATAGTTGCAAAACTTTTTGTTCCAGCTTTTCCCCCCTTCTTTCTCCCAGAGATGGCAGGCTGATCAATACATGTTAAATATGTTAAAGTATAGGTTAAATACAATATATGTATACATGTCCATACAGTTATTTTGCTGTCCAAAAAGAATCAGACTTTGAAATAGTGTACAATTAACCTGTGAAGAAAATCAGAAGTGCAGGTGGACAAAAATAGAGGGATTGGGAATTCTATGTAGTGGTTCATAGTCATCTCCCAGAGTTCTTTTGCTGGGTGTCGCTGGTTCAGTTCATTACTGTTCTATTGGAACTGATTTGGTTCATCTCATTGTTGAAGAGGGTCACATACATCAGAATTGATCATCATATAGTATTGTTGTTGAAGTATGTAATGATCTGATCCTGCTCATTTCACTCAGCATCAGTTCATGTAAGTCTCTCCAGGCTTTTCTGAAATCATCTTGCTGGTCATTTCTTACAGAATAATAATATTCCATAATATTCATATACCATAATTTATTCAGCCATTCTCCAATTGATGGGCATCCACTCAGTTGGCCACTACAAAAAGGGCTGCCACAAACATTCTTGAACATACAGGTCCCTTGCCCTTCTTTAAAATCTCTTTGGGACATGAGCCCAGTAGTAACACTGCTGGATCAAAGGCTATGCACATTTTGATAACTTTTTGAGCATAGTTCCAAATTGTTCTCCAGAATGGCTGGCTGTATTCACAATTCCACCAACAATGTATCAGTGTCCCGATTTTCCCACATCCCCACCAACATTCTCCTACTCTTATAGTCTTCAAGAATCTTGGAGATAGGTAAGGTCAGGGAGTTTCAAATTTTGAGCATGTGTATAACAGCCTAACTTAGGTTTGATCCCACTTTGGGATCAGAGTGATAGAGCTCCAAATCCCACCCATGTCTCACAGTTTTTGCCCTGACCACTTTCCTATTGGCTGAATTAATAATCTTGGACTGGAAAATGTATCTTTTTCATCTTTCAAGGCCTAATTCAATCCTCATTTTTACCAGGAAGCCTTCCCAGAAAAGTTGCCTCATAGGGATCTCTCCCTGAGCTCTTAGCTCTTAACTCTCTTCTTTATATGTGCTCAATGCTTCCATCTCTCATCCAGTTGACCTGGCCAACTTCCATTTTGTAGGGGCACTCTTTAGATATCTCTCCTCTCATGTTCTGCCCAATGCAAACTGCCAACATGATTCTTACTTTATCTTAATGAATAATTCTATACTACTTGCTGCTATGCTCAGGGTATTGCTCAACCTCCGAAGCATCTGTGCTCCTGTCTCAGAAGACTGAAGGCCTACTTGCCATCTCCTCTCATCATCCCTATTCCAGACCTTGGTTCAAGACTTTTATTAACTATTCTCTTGTGAGCTACAGCTTTAGCATTTTATATCTTTGCAATACCCCTTAATGACTTCAGGGTACATAATTGCAGTTCAGTAGCAACTACTCTTGCCTTTTGCACTTCTAATAGTAATCAAATCTCAACATTTTACTTTTTCCACATACAACTTCATTCTCACATTCCTTAATGATATGCCCACATTTTACATCTTTTTTATTGAGAGAGAAATTTCATATCTTTGCCTTAAGGTTTTGATAGTGCCAGAACAGATCTTCTTTAAGGGATAATCTTTAAACTTTGTAATACATTCATTCTGCTGTGTAAATTTATCAGCTCCTTTCCAAGTAAACAGTTTTAATAAGGGGAAGAAGGGTGGGGTAGGGAACTGGAAATATGAGCAGTACAAGCCTTATCATCAGTGCCATATATATTAGACTAGGCTTAACCCTCAATATCATTTGGAGTTGGTCATTGTTGATATTCTTATCTTCATGTAGAACTAAAGTTGCCCATCATAGGGGTCATGTCTAAACCAAGATCCAGAGTCAGGTCTCCGGATTTGTGATTTTTGCTTTTTCCTTTACTATGGTCCTGCTTTTTAATAATGCCTAGACTTTTAAAAACCACAAAATTGGGGATAACTCAGTCTTTTTAATATCCACTCCATCTGCATATCTGTTTTAATCAGGTTTTCTGCTATTAGAGATAGTATTCTTGTGATTAAAATTATTTTACAGTATTAATTTAAATTATTTTAATTAATTTAAAATATATCTCTTCCATAGTCAAAATGTATATTCTTGTGAAGTATATAGTGCTTTATTTCTCATATCCATACCTTTATATTGGCTGTCCTTGTACCTGGAAGGCTCTGTACCTTTTTCTTCACTTCTGGGTTACCGTGACTATTTTCTGTAAGAAGCCTTTCTTGGCCCTCCCAAATACTAATGCCTTCTCCTTTGAGATTACCTTTTTCTATCCTGTATATATCTTATATGTACCTAATTTTACATATTATTTCCCCATTACAATGTGCATTTTTTGAGGATAGAGACTTGTTTTTTGTTTATTTTGTCTTTCTTGAAACCCCTGGTGGTTAGCTTAGAACAGTGCCTGGTACGTAGGATTCACTTAATAAATACCTGTTGACAAACTGACTGATTAACTGACTAGACAAAGTACTATTAGAAATTTTATTCCCAGTGTTTACTGTATGCAAAAGGGAGACTTATCCAGAATTTTCATTTGAATTTCAAAGATTAACACCTAACTGTAAGACAACCTGAGTAAATCTAAATGTGAATCTCATGGGAAATTCTTCTTTCATAGAATTTATGGGATATGTGGTTGGAGGATGTTTTATTTTACCCTTTGACCATGTTTCTTCACAAAAGCATAATTGAAAATTGAATCTAAGAATGGATATTTACCCTACTCAATAGTTCAACGTTATATGTGATCATTGGAAAATCCTATAAAATGTAACAACTGACCCACAGTTAGTTATCTAATATTGTTGACATAATGGCATTCACATTCTCTCATGTGCTACATGTGTTCCAAGTCAGGAGAAGTGATAATCCTATTTAATCATTAACTCTAAAACTAGAATAATGACTAAGTTAACAAGCCTTTTAAGCAATAGAGGCATCCTTAAACTCCTGGAGGATAAACTCCTTTTACCATATAAACAGGAAAGTTTCAATCAGCTTTTGTTTGAGTAGTGTCATACCCCTTGCCTTACACTAGCTGAAATAGAATCAGTACCAGGTACTTTGTCACACAAGAAGAGCCTAATGGCATTCAAAAATTCTTCTTCATTTGAAAGTTTGACTAGAGATAAACTGATTGAAGTATACAGTCAATTGCTTTAGGATTGATTGATGATGATCTCTTGAGAATATTATGGGAATGTTTAGCCTATTTCTCTAGGACCATGTCCTTATCACTAATCAATGTGGTTCCATCAGTATTGGTTTATTGAGTTACAATACAGGTATTGGCCCATAAATAGTCTTCAGAGTATTATAAAAACACTTAGTATCAGTGTAAAACTAAGTTTCATCTCCTTTTTTTACTGAGCCACAAATCATGCATCTCACTAAATTACACTTACGTTTTACTTTTGATACAGTTAAATACTTCCTTCTTAGAGATGGATGAACTATCCTAGTAAACCCTGTAGAGTTCTTGTTTTTTATCTGGAAGCTTCTGAATTTCCTCATCATTTTTTTCAATATTTGTTTGATTCTTGATGTTTGTAAGTGTTCTGACCCAAATGAATAAATGCAGTGCAGTACACCAAATCTCTAAAAACTGCCCACTCTTTTTCTGCTTCACTATTGACAACCATGTGTTGGCTCAGCTTTCCTCCAAGTTAGCAATGAACTAACTCTTCCCACTCAAAGAAGCTTTTATAACTTACTGTAGTCCCAGAAGAAGAAGAAATTAGCTTGAGATAATAGGAGGAAAAATTCAGGTCAGACAATAGAAAAACTTTCCTGATAGTAAAAGTTGTGAGGCCAGGTTACAAAAGTAATGATGGAGTCTGCTATGGAATTAGTATACACAGCTATCTGTTTAATGTCTAGACTATCCTTAACCCTGAGCAGCCACATTATATGAATTTTTCTAAAAGTTCCAAACTAGTCAGTTAAAAAGTAAAAAGTTCAGTCATTTGACAGTTTGCTCTACTCAAAACCAATTTGTCAAATTGCCCCCTTCACATGTCCCCCCTTCCATGAAT
Source organism: Sminthopsis crassicaudata (assembly GCF_048593235.1). Lineage (NCBI taxonomy): Eukaryota > Metazoa > Chordata > Mammalia > Dasyuromorphia > Dasyuridae > Sminthopsis > Sminthopsis crassicaudata. Next base: position 224,879,339 of record NC_133618.1, on the reverse strand, counting down.
TTGACTAGATGCTTTGTTATCTTTCATATATCTTTGGTTTTGCTAAGAAGATTGAATTATGTGGCTGTCAGTAGAATTGGAAAAGACAGAACAAATAAGAGTGAGAATGCAAAAATAGAATTGGCAAGACTTGACTATTGATTGGATATGGAGGGCACATAAGAGGGAGGAATTAAAGATGACTTTATAGACATCCTGAAAGGGAAATCAGAAATCAAAGCACGTAAGTTTTGGGGGAGAAGAGGAGGAATCTAAGGGCTTTTGTGCTTTAATATATCTGTGAATAAGCAGTCAATTGCTAAGCCATCAGATGATCCTGGAGTTATGAGTAGATTCTTGAAATAAAATTTAGCCCAAAATATCACCAGTTCTAATGGCCTGTCACACCTGAAATCAATTGAGTAAAATAAAATTATTGGCCATACACACATATGTATGTGTCCATATAATATATTTCTATTATTTGGACTCTGTCCAAATATCCACATTTACTGTTCTCTCAAAGCAATCCATAATTCCTTTCTTTTCTCTGCTAAGCTTCATTTTATGTTAACTTCCTTATAAAGTTCCTTTTCCTAAAGGGAATTTTCTCTTGACATTTTTCTATATGCTAAGAGGCTAGTATTAGTACTTTCATATAGAAAGTGTGGGAGAGCAGAAATGATTCAAGTTTTACATAGCACTTCCTACAAAATAATCCTATGAGAAAAGAAGTTATAAGTATTGTTATTAAATCATCACCTTTTAAATTTGAAGAAAACAAAAATAAGAAAAACTAAGAGAACAGACAAGATGGCAGAGAAAAAACAAGGAAGTTGCTGGGCTCTCCCCAGCTTCCCTTGAAAACAACATTAAATCAACCCCTAAGTGAATTATGGAGCAACAAAACTCATTGAAAAAAATGAGCGAAACCATTTTCCAGCTTAAAATAACTTGAACTTCAGGAAACATCTGTCTCACTTGAGTAAAAGGGGAACACAGCACAGGTATTGTCTAGACAAGCCAATGAGAGACTCTTAGCCATAGCATAGAGCCTTACAGCTGGTCTACTGAACCAGAACCTGGGTTACTGCTCTATGCTGTGCAGAGCTCAACTTTAATGAAATAGATTAGAAAAACAAAACAAAATAAAACAGACAAGAGCCCTGACCATAGAAAGCTATAATGGGGACGGGGAAGATCAGAGCACTTGTTCAGAAGAGAACAAGTCCAAATGGCTACATACAAAACCTCAGAATATTGATTTAAAGCACAATTAAAGAAGAGCTCAAGAAGGATTTTTAAATCAAATAAGAGAGATAGAAGAAGAATTGGGAAAAGAAATGAGAGATATGCAAGAGAATATCAACAGCTTGGAAAAGGAAGAAAAAATGATTAAAGAAAATAATTCCTTAAAAAACAGAATTATTCAAATTGAGAGTGGAATGGTAAGATGGAATGAATCTATTGAAGAATATATGTTGGTTCTTAAAAAGTAGAATTGACTAAGTGGAAAAGGAGATAGAAAAACTAGCTGGAGAAAATAATTCCTTAAAAATTAGAATTGGGTAAGTGGAAGCCAATGATTCCATGAGACATCAAGAATTAGTCAAGCAAAATCAAAAGAATGAAAAAAAGAGAAGAGAATTTAAAATATCTAATTGGAAAAACATTTGGCCTGGAAAATAGATCCAAGAGAGAAAATTTAAGAATTATTAGAGTATCTGAATGCCATGATCAAAAAACAGATCCTGGATAACATATTTCAAGAAATTAGCAAGGAAAATTGCCCCAGTATCCTGGAAGCAGAGGGTAAAATATTAATTGGAAAAATTCACTGATCACCTCCTTAAAGGGATCCCAAATGAAAAGGATTATTGTAGCCAACTTGCAAAACAATCAAGTCAAGGGAAAATACTACAAGTAGCCATAACTTTTTGTGATTCATTTCAGTTACATCCAATTCTTTGTGACTTTTCTTAGCAAAGAAAGAATGGTTTGCCATTTCCTTCTCCAGCTCATTTTACAGATTCCTCAAGGAATTGAAGCAAACAGGGTGAAGTCACTTTCTCAGGATCCCACAGCTATTAAGCATCTGAAGTCAGAAGTGAACTCACAAAGGTGAGTCTTTTTTACTTCAGATCTGGCACTTTATCCACTGCTATCTAGCTGCCCCCCAAGCAACCAGGGGGGAAAAAAACAATTCCAATATTAAGGAGCCACAGTCAAGACTACATGTTATTCAGTAAGATTAAACTGTTTTACATACCTGTGAGAAGATGATGCTTATAACTCTTGAGAACTATATCTTGTATTAGAACTGTTAGAGAAAGTATATATATATATAGTGTGGGTATAAGTTGACTTTGATGTGTTGATATAAAAAAGAAATTAATGGGTGGAAATGGATTGTACTGAGATAAGAAAAAAGGATAAGGTACAATGGAATAAATTATACTACATGAAGAAGTACAAAGATCTGTTACAGGAAAAGAAGGGAGAAGATGAATATTGTTTGAACCCTACTCTCACTGGATTTTACTCAAATAAGGAATAACAGAGATACTCAGTTGGGTATAGAAATTTATCTTACCCTATAGAGAAGTGGAAAAGGAAAAGAAAAGAGGGGTGGTACTAATAGAAAAGAGAGCAAATTGAAGGAGGTGGTAGTCAAGAAGCAAAACATTTAGGAGAGACAGGGTGAAAGAATAAATAAAAATATGAATGGAGAAAAATAGAATGGAGGGAAATTTAAACACACAGTAATCATAGCTGTGAATGTGATTAACTCTCCCATAAAACAAAAATGGATAGCAAAATGGATTAAAAAACAATCTATAATATTTTGTTTACAAGAAATACATTTGAAGCAGAGAAACTCATACAGAGTAAAGGTAAGAGACTGGAGCACAATATATTATGTGTCCACTGAAAACAAAAAAACAGCAGGAATAACAATCCTAATCTCAGACAAAGCAAAAAGAAAAATAGACCTAATAAAAAGAGATAAGGAAGGAAACTACATCTTGCTAATAGGTACCATAAACATGAGAAATAGCAATACTAAATATATATGCTCCAAATGATATAGTATCCAAATTCTTAGAGGAGGAGTTAAATGATGAAATAGATGATGAAATAGACAACAAAACTATACTAGTGAGAAACCTCAATCTTATCCTCTCAGAAAAAGTTAGATATGATAGATCTCTGGAGAAAATTGAATGAAAATGGAAAGGAATGTACCTTTTTCTCAGTGGTACATGGCATGAAAACCTCATAGTCAAATTCCGAAAGGCAGAAATAGTAAATGCATCTTTTTCAGATAATGATGAAATCCAACAATCTTAGGGAAATGGATGAATATTTGCAAAACTGTAAATTATGCAGATCAACAGACAAGGAAATAAAATACTTAAATAATTCCACTTTAGAAAAAAGAAATTGAACAAGCCTTCAGTGTATTATCTAAGAAAAAAAGCCCCAGGGCCAGATGGATTTACCACTGTATTCTACCAAACATTTTAAACAGTAATTCCAATGCTAAATAAGCTATTGAAGAAAGTGATGAAAGAATCTATCCAACTCCTTTTATGACACAAATATAGGTGCTGATACCTAAATTGGGAAGAGCCAAAATAGAGAATGACTATTGATGCAAAGATTTTAAATAAAATATTAAGAAAGAGATTATATTAGGAAAAGGATTTAAACCCTATTCTATCACTTACTAATAACCATGTGACCTTGAAAAAATTCTACTTCTCTGAATTTCTGATTTTTAAAATGGAAATAATCATACCTGTTTTATCTGACACAGTTGTTGTAAAGAATGAGACAATGTGGCTAAAAGAGCAATACACAAATTTTTTTCTTTTATATCTTAATGTCATCTTAATCATCTAGACATTTTTGATATGTTGTCAAGAATTTTCATTTATTAAAAAAAAGATTCAAAAAAAAAGAATTTTCATTTATTTATCCATTTGTTCATTCAAAAACAACAGTTAAGTGTACTTTATGTATAAAGTACAGTTTGATAAATAAAAAAGGTACAAACAAATTTTGTTCTGAGAGTTCAGAAAGGGAAGAAATTGCTTCGGGTTTGTATTGTTTGGGAATAGAATATGGAGGCAGAAGTAAAGGAAGACATCATGGAGGAGTTAGCATTTGAAGTGGCCCTTGAAAATTGAAGTCTTTTAACAGACAGAAATATCAAGAAAAAGAGGTCATTCCAGATATAAAAAACAGAGGTGAGAGACAAATTCCATGTGTAGGTAATAAGGAATAGTATATCTAGTCTGGATCATAAGATATATTATTATCATCAAAAACAACTCACATTTATTTGTTATTTTAAGTTTTCAAAGTGTTTTTTTTCTTCATCACAGTACTATAAAGGAAGAGAGTGAAAAGAGAGTAGTATGAGATAGCCTAGAGGTTAGAGCTAAATTATGGATAATTTATGATTTCAGGCTCAAAACTATGGACTTTATTCAATAAGCTATGGGAAATCATAGAAATTTTTTGCCTAAATTAGATGCATTGGAATTGGGATAGAGCAAAAGGTACTATGCTTTTTTGCACATAGTAGGTACTTAATAAATGTTGGTTGAGTGTATTTATAAAGACAGATAACTAGTTATAAACCTATTTCAGCATTCCAGATGAAACACAATGAGATCCTAAAATAGAGTGGTGGCAGAAAGATTGGAAAAGGATAAATAAGAGAGAAAATGTAGAAGTAGAATCAGTAGGACTTGACTATTGAGCGGATTTTGGGAGCTAATGACGAGCAAAAAAAGATAATTGAAGTTTCTTGCCTAGGAAGCAGTGAGAGAAGTTAGAGAAGAAGTAAGAAAAGGTAAGGGAATAAGCATTTCTATAGCATCTGCTGCGGGACAAGCACTGTGCTAAGCACTTTACAAATATTATCCCATTTTGATTCTCACAACAGTCTCATAAGGTAGATGCTGTTAGTAAGCCCATTTTACAGTTGAGAAAACAGAGTGAGATTAAATGACTTGTCCAGGGCCCAGAACTAGTAAGTATCTGAGACCTGATTTGAACTGGAATTTTCCTGACTCCTGGCCCAGTGCTCTGTGGCACTGTCTGGCTAAGACAATTCAAGTGCATATTACTATTTCTGGATAATAAGTTCATTTTGAGATATATTGGTTTTTAAGTGTCAGAGGGTAACCAGGGAGAGATGTTGAGTAGAGCTGGAAATATGAGACTGAAGCTCAAGAGAATTTGGAACTAGAGATGGGAGATACGGAGACATTTGCCAAGAAGCCATAGACTTGTATCAGATTTACAAAGAAATAAATGTAGAAAGAGAAAAGGGGCCAAGAATAGCCTCTAAAGGAATGACAACTTTATTGGTTTCCCATTAAAACATCTCTCTTCTTCCCTTAATATTGGAGAGCTACTTCCTAGTGGCAAAAATGCTAAGCAATTCATTGGATATTTTATTGTTCCTCCCACAAAACAAACTAACTCAGGGTCTGTCAATAAGAACTATCTATTGTCTAATCAAAAGAGCCAGTGTTCAAAGGGAAAATCACAAACTATCAACAGTCATAAGAAAGATTGCCCCAAATCACTTAAAAGAGGAATGCAGATTTAAAACAGCTCTTGAGATTTGCCTAATATCCAGAAAACTGAGAAAGATGACAAAAAAAGGGACTCACTAATATCAGAATAACTACAGGAAGATAGTCTAATACTGTGTTAGTATAGTTATTCATTGGTCCAACCATTTTGGAAAAGTTTTTGGAGTTATATATACATGAGGGAAATCATCAAAACTATTCATATTCTTTGATCTAGAGATTACTCTATTGATTATAATCCCTAAAAAAATCAAAGAGAAAAAAAGTTCTAGATATAACAAAATATTCATAGAAACTCTCATAGCAAAGAACTGTTATTAACAAAATGGGTGCAAATCAAATGGGGAAAAAGCTGAATAAAATGTGAAATATGAATGTAATGGAATATCATTTATAAAAAGTGACAAATAAGAGTCATTTAGAGAAATATAAGAGGACTCATATATGCTGATGCAAATTAAAGTAAGAACCAAGATGTTGTATAAAATGATTTAAATAAAAAGAATACTCAGAAGAAATTTGGATATTATAATTTTAATGGTTAATCTGGGCTCCCAAAGAAGAAGTGAAGAAATGTACACCCTCGTTTTCAATGAAGAAATAAGAATATGAGTATAGAATGTTGTATACCCTGTCATGTAGTTGCTGTGTTAATTTGTTTTGGTTAACTGATGTTTGGAATTTCTTGGGATTTTTTTTTTTGGGGGGGGGTGTACTATGCTTCCTGGGTCAGAGTAAGGAGGCAGGAAATATATGCAGAAATAACTTCAAGATAAAAACAAAAGGCCCCAGTAAAACTCTGTAAGAGTCCACAGATATCTCTTTTGACCTCTCTACTCCATTGCTTCAGGAAAAGACCTGTCATTGTGTTCACCTATTGTCCCACTCACCACCTCCCTTTAACTTTCTAAATCAAAACATTTTCTTGGCCACCACTCCCTTGTAACTATTGTTTCCCCCAACAACTCAGAAAGAAGATGATGCTAGTACAATTTGGGCCACTCTGTTTGAAAAAGGGAAGAAGGTGGTGTCTTCACACGAGTCAGTGGCTTTCACTGCTTTCCACTTTCTAGAAAGTATCACTAAAAAGATATTTTATTATCATTTAGAAAGTGAAACAATAATCGCTAAGAGCCAGTATCACTTCTTTAAGGACGGGTCCTACCTAACTAATAACCCAATTTCCTTTTTATGACCCTGAGAGTTCAAAAGAATAATAGTCATGATTTACTTAGATTTCCTTGAGGATTTAACAGTCTCTGGTGCTAATTTCACATACAAGATGGAGGATAGAAGTGAAATAAACAGTATTCCAATTAGATGGATTTAGAGCCTATGGTGATCTAAACCTATGTATCATTTCATGTTGATACAAGTTTTAAATGAGGTACCCATTGATGAGGTATATACCTAATGATGAAGTCTATACCTCAATAAAATTAGGATTAATTGAGATCTAGTGGCAGGTTTGGGGTACAGGGAGTCAAATGGAGCTCCCCTGCAACCCCTTAGGATTCGGCACAAGGATACACAAGGCCAGAACCCATCAGGTGGAGGTTGGGCTATCTGAGCAGATCATTAGAATGGGGGCTGAAAACCCAAGCCAGCTCAGATCTGGTGGGGGCTGGGTACAGCCCAAACTAGCTCAGATATGGATCTCTCCCCTTGGAATACAAAAGGGTGGTTTTGATCAGATCTTGTAAATCAAAGGTCAGTCCCAAAGGAAGTTGTAGATCAGAAAAGGAATCTTAAAGGGGGCTATGCCCGTATCACCCAATACATTACCTCTGAAACTATGGCCTGAAATATTAAAAAAATTTTATATGTGACTCACATAAAGATGTATACAATATGGTAATCAAATTTTCAGAAAACAGAAATCTGGGAAGGATGACCAAAACATTTGAAAACTGAAGCAGGATCCAAAAAGATTTCAACAAGCAAATATGAGTTAAATTTAATCACTTGAAATTGAATAAAGATAAAAAGGTTTTAAAAATTAGCTATACATTTGAGATTGTTAACTCAAGAATAATATATGTATATTGACCAAAAGTGTGTTATAGTTTTATTAAAAAAAATTTTAAAAACCAAGGTTCCAAGTAAACTTGGAAGATTTTTATAAAAGAAAATCATTAAAGAAAGCACAATTTTTTTGTCGCTTTGTTAATATAATTCAACTTGATTAAATGTGAATTGTTTTATATAAGATTTTTCGTGTGTGTGTGTTGCATGACCGTAGATTAGGAAAAACATGTGAAAAATATTTAAGGGTTTTAATGGCATGGTGGAAAAGTATGGCCTAGAAAACAGTACAGATAGAGGGATTTAGAACTGGTTGAATGCCCAAACTTCAAAAAGTTGATTAATGATTTCATGTCACTTTGGAAGTAGGTTTGCTCCAGGGATCTATGATTGACCCTGTAGTGTTAAATATTTTTTATTAGTGTCTTGAATAAAAGCAAGATGGCATCCTTATCAAATCTGCAAGTGACACAGAGATAGGGAAGATTGCTAATGAGTGAATCAGCATCCAAAAAGTGTTAGGATTCTTACAAGGTGCTAAGTCACTGGAATGGATAGAGACAATAATTATTTAATTCATTATGATTGATCTGATCCTACAAGGAGATGTTATGGGCCAGAAATTGAAACAAGGTACTTATGTGCTTAGTTCACACCTTTAAAGGAGTTCATAATGTGGTTCACACATTAGACTTCACACCTTTAGAGAACATATAAAAGGACAAGCCCACTGGGAGGAGATTAAGAGTCAGGATTCAGTCAAGGAGGGAACTTCCTGAGAGAGTCACCTAGGATTAACTTCCGGGAGATTCACAAGGCAGAAACCCATAATCCCACACTCTTGGAGATTCAGAGTCAAGATTCATTCCCACTTCCACGTTTGTGCTGGCTGGAGACATTCCAACAAGAGCTCTTGGGGCGGAGTGGGGGGGAGGGAAGAGGGGGACCAAGGAGAAAGGAAGGCCTCCAGAAAACTAGAGGAGCCCCAAGTGAAGGATATAAGATTTTGGAAGAGATAATAAAGGATCTGGACTTTAACTCCTGGCTGCATTTGGTGATTATTGGAACTGAACTGAAACTAAGACTGCCTCCAGAAGCTCCCCAAGAAACCTGCTCTCAGAGACAATTTAGAGAACAGAGCATTACAAAAAAAGATCTTGACAAGCCAGAACTTTGGGCTGCATTTCTTGAGATTAAATTTAAAAGTCATATATGTAAAATTTTATTCTAAGGTTCAAAAATTGATAAAGATGAAGGAAGCATGGTTAGGCAAGCAGAAGGTCTGCAGAATATCTGGAGGTTTAAATGGATTTGCAAGCTCAATAAAAATCATCAGTGCAATGTGACTGTCATCAACAACAACAAAAAATAACTAACGTGGTCTTGGACAGCATTAACTTCCAAAATAAAGAGGTAATAGTCTCTCTGTATTTAGCCCTGTTCATACCATATCATTCTGGTCAAACCATACAACTTGGAATGTTGTATTCAGTTCTATGCACATTTTAGGAATTGTTTTGTACATGTTTAGGAGTGTGTCTCTGGCACACAAGTAGAAGATAACCAGAGTGGTGAGGGACTAGAGACCATTTCATAGAAGAATGTGTTGATGGAACCAGGAATGTTTATTAGCCTGAGGAAGAGTAGATGGGGGTTAAGGGATATATTCATTATCTTCAAATGTTTGAAAGGCTATCATACGTAAGAGGGATTGGGCTTGTTTTGACCTAGAAGGAGCAAAGATTGGCTTTTATAAGAATATAGATTTATGATCAACATAAAAAAACAACCTAGTGAAAAGGGCTGCCTCTGCTTCACAGTATCTAGGGTTGCTCCAAGCAAAGACTAGATGACCCTTTCTTGAGAATCCCACCTGGAGGTTCTGTCATTCTGAGATCCTGCAATTTTCCTAATAAATAGAACCAGAATAAGCCCCACCAGTGAAAATCTTTAGCAGGAAGGGTTGGTTCAGCAAGCACAGTTATGCCAGACCCATCTTTGACTTAATCATTTTCCTCCTCCTATCCCACCCCTATCCTGTATAAATCCCAGCTCTACTGGTACTTTCTGATATTTTGACCTGAAACAGGTTAAAAGGGGAACGGGGAAACAAAAACAATAACAGAGATAATCATAATTTCTGATTCTAAATATCCTCTTTCAGAGTGATGACTACTAACCTTTTACCAGAGATCTCAATAGTAGATAAAAATAGAGTCAAGGCAATCAAATTGGGATTTGGTGAAACCAGCCAAACTGGCTAGACTAATCAAACTGAATACCAATATTCTTTTCTTTAAATTCCTTAAGTTTCCTAATGAAGAAGCTTTTTGGGGGAGCAAAGTGGCTTTATGTCAACTGAGCAAAAAAGATTTTTGACACTGAGCCTAGTTTAACTGAAAAGACCAGAGGCGCAGCAGAGTACCCCAAAGAGGCTGTCCCAGCACAGACTCTGGGAAAGAGCTGGAAATAATTTTCTCTAAATCACATAAACCTTTCTGGGTACCATTTTCCACATCTGTAAAATGGGGGTGAGGATCCTCTGATATATGTACTGCTTATATTTTCTTCATGAAGTTGTGAGGAAAGCTTCTTTAAAATTTCAAAGTACTATAAAAATGTGAGTTGTAAGGGCAGCTAGGAAATGCAGTGGATAGAGTACTGGCCCTGGAGTCTGGAGGACCTGAATTTTTTTTTTTTTTTTTTTTTTAAGGCTGGGGTGAAATGACTTGCCCAGGGTCACACAGCTAGAAAGTGTTAAGTGTCTGAGACCAGATTTGAACTCGGGTCCTCCTGAACTCAAGGCTGGTGCTCTATCCATTGCGCTGGAGGACCTGAATTCAAATGTGGCCTCAAACATTTAATACTTCCTATCTGTGTGACTCTGGGCAAGTCATTTTACTCCATTACCTCAAAAAAAAAAAAATGTGAGTTGTAATTATTGCTAACAATTCACAATAAAGACACAATTCAAATGTTAATAATAATTCAGTTAGGCTAGAAGAAACATTTAGGAACCACTGATATTGGTAATACTTTTTCAAAACATCACAGGCTGTTTTGAAGGTTAGACAAATGAAAATTCCAAATAGGAAAAAAAAACCCAACAACAACAATTTAATATTAGGAAATAGATCCTTGGGCTTTGGGAGAGATGTTTTTAAAAACATCTTAAAGGGTTTTTTTTCTCTTTTAGTGAAGAAGTGAAACAATAATTGAGATGAATCCAAATCTGCCTGACATACAAGCATCCTCTCCAAAATGCGTAGGTCAGAGAGAACATTTTATTTATTAGAACTTGACATCTGTTACTGTGAAATGATAAGATCCATTTCTAAAGCTGGCCATCAATTATCATTACTATGCCTGTACTTCCCCCTCCCCCAATCTACTAATGCACTGAGTATAACCCTCTCTCCCTTCACAGTCCATGCTGTACCAGGCACAGAAAGTATTTACAGCTCAACCCTTTCCCTTTTCTGAGGAAAATATATCAGTGTAGGTGTATTGCCTTCCCCAGCATCCCCTCTACCATTCTGGGCTGCTGTTCTCTTGCCAAAGTGCTGTGGCTCTCTCTCCCACTTACTGCATTTGCTTCTATTCCTTCTCCCCTTCAAAGAATATTTGAATTCCCAGCACTTCCATTTTCTTTGTGACAAATTACTTTGGCGTTTGTTCTTAGCATCTGACCTACCTGAGACAGATATGGCCTGTCTTGACTAATGGCCTGTCCAAAAAAAAAAAAAAAAAAAATGTACAAAAAGGATTGTTCTCTATGTTTTTTAGGGGGAATGGGGATAAGGAAATGAATTATTTTGTTTGTTCCTATAATCAAAGTGACTGAAATATTCCAGAGGGACTAGTGCTGGGGACTAATGAGCACTCATCTAATCATTAAGAAAATATGAATAATAATCAAAAAGTGCCATTTCCTAATCTGTAAATTATCATGCTTTACTCCCCCCACACACACATTGATTGAGATATGCCAATATCTTATAAAAAAGTTATATTTTTTTAAAAAGCACAGAAATTATATTTGGAGCTTATAATATACCAAAGAAGAAACATGCATTTACTAATTAAATCAATATTAGTTTTTTGGCATCAGATGTGAATTGGTAACAAAACTAGACAATAAGTAGCAAAAAGGAGAAGTCAAGGGATCTCATCTTGGTTCTGCCACCAATTTCCTATGTGAATTTAAACTTATTTAATCTCCTAAGGTCTCATTTTTCTCATCTGTCAAATGAAGGAGTTGTACTATACCTCTCAAGTCCATCTCTATATCTATAATCTTATGAAGTTTTTGGGGCCGGACTAAAAGCCCTCCCAGCTCTAAAAATTCTCTGATTCTAAGTGAATATTTTGCTTAAAAATAGCCTTACATAGTCTTATTTTTTTTTTCAAACTTAAGAGAATTGTTGCCAGAGGTTAACACAAACATGAATATTGAAAACTACTAAATATAATTAAGGAAATAATTATGAATACCATTTAGTGCATCTATTCAAGAAATATTCATATATTCATTGAATTGCAGTAATGATCATCACTTAGATTTTTTTCTTTTTTAATGATATTTTATTTTTCCCAATACATGCACAGATAGTTCTCTCAACATTTACCTTTGCAAAACTTTTGCTCCAAATTTTTCTCCATCTCTCATCTCCCCTGTCAAGACAGCAAGCAATTCAATATAAGTTAAATATGTGCAGTTCTTCTAAACACATTTTCATATTTGTCATGCTGAGCAAAAATAAAATCAGATCAAAAAGAAAAAAACAACAACAACAAAAGATGAAAACACTATACTTTGGTTCACATTCAGCCTTCATACGTCTCTCTCTGATTTGGATGGCACTTCCATCACAAGTCTGTTAGCATTGCCCTGAATCATCTCATTGTTGAGAAGATCCAAGTCCATCCAGTATTATGAACAAGATCCCAACATCACAAGAACATATGAATTGACAAAAATCAGTACCACTGGAGAAATTAAGTCTAGTCCAATTAGATTCATTAATTAATACATTAATTCAATGTATTAATCAGTTCTGGTGTACACAGTATTTTTTGCAATAAACAGGAGTCTAAAATTTAGATTCAGGAGACCTAAATGAAACCCTAGCTTTACTACTTACTATGTGATCTGGGGGACAGTGAGGTAGTACAATGAATAGAACATTGGGCCTGGAGTCATGAAGATTAATCTTTGTGAGTTCAAATCTGGCCTCAGGCCCTTATTAGCTGTGAGATCCTGGGAAAGTCACTTATCTGTTTGCCTCAGTTTTCTCATCTATGAAATGATCTGGAGAAGGAAATGACAAACCACTCTAATAACTTTGCCAAGAAAACCCCCAGAAGGTAATCTAAGAAATTGAAGCACATTTGACTGTGGAACTTCTCAGGTTCAGAAAAACAGCAGAGTCTATAGACTTTGAAAAGAATCTCTTTAAGACCAGAGTTCTTAACCTTCTCTGTGACTTCTTTATGAACCAGCAATGTAGTGAAATGTAATTTTATTATGTTTTACTTAACATTCATAATTGAAGGATATGATAAATTTCAGGTAGAGTTTAATAAAAATAAGCATAAACTTTTTTTTCCAGTCTAAGTTCTCAGATCTCCTGAAATCCATCCCTGGACCCAATAGGAGTCTTTGGACCATGGAGTAAGAACCCCTGCGTTAAGAAAATCTTCAAGTGTATTCAGTGAAAGGAATGAAAAAATCCAATAATCCTTTCATAAAAATGAGGAGAATAGTGCTTTTCAGAAATTCTCCTGAGCCAACCCACTGTTTCTTTAAGATCAATATCATATAAAATATATACATATACATACATATACATACATATACATACATATATATATATACATATATATATATATATATATATATACAAATCTTGATTTGGTATATTGTTGTGTTGATTATCTAGACCTGAGGTCAGCAAACTATGGACTCTAGCATGTTTTTGTTCAGTCTAGGAACTAAGAATAGTTTTTGCATTTGTAAATAAAGTTTTATTGTATTTTAAAATGTAAAAAACATTCTTATCTCATTGGTCATGTAAAAACAGGCAGCAGGAGATATTTGGTCCTTGGACTTTAATTTTCTGACCCCTGATCTAGACTTAAGAAAGTGATAGAGAAAATGTTAATAATGCAAATTAAGATTTAAAGTGTATTCTACATGGAATTTGGAATTCAGAACTTAAAAAAAAAAGTTTAAAATTGTTTTAACATTTTGGGGGGAGGATAAAATATTATTTTTAAAGTGTAAGTTCCTTGAGGGCAGGGACTATGTGTCTTTGTATCTTGTATATACTAGGTACTTAATAAATGCTTATTGATTAATTTCCCAATGTCACATAGGTTCCAAGTGGCAGAACTGGGATTTGAACCCAGTTCTTCTAGCTCTATATGCTATCTCCAAAGAACCATAACAGTCTTATAGATTCTGAGGTTCTTAACTGTTTTTAGTGACATGGACTTGATAATGAAGCTTGTGGACTCCCCAGAATAATGTTTGCTGCTAACTTTCATAATTAAATGGTAAATTTTAGATATTAGTTTAAAGAAAGGTACAAGAATTTTTTTCCCTCCTTTGAATTCTCTTCAAAGGTATTTTAGAAGTCTATAGACCCCACATTAAGAGTCCTTGATCTAGACAAATATGTTACCATTTCACAGTTAGGGAAAATGAATCCCAGAAGAGATAAATCTCTTTCCCAAAGTCACATAGAAAGTGAATGAGGAAGCAAAGCTGACACCAGAATCCATCCCTCATGACTCTGTGTTCTCTTAATAATTATCAAAGAAAGTTACATGTTTCCAACTAGCCTATTTAGATAATTCCTAATCATTTCCCCTAAATTTTCCTAAACAAAAGTGTCCAGTCCCAAACCACTTAATTAATTATATAAATTATACATAAATGCAGTATCTTTGCTGTATATCCATAACCTCATGTTCAGTACTCTTTATCTGTCTCTTTAACCATTCTGGGATCTATATGGGGAAGAGTGATGGCTGAAATGAGTTAATGACATTCTCTTGGACTCATGTATTTCTTCTCTCCTGATCTTCTGCCCCTCCCTCACTAAGCATTCTATAACTGACATGGAGAAACCACCTTAAAATAATGGCTTTTACCTTTGTCCATGCAACATGAGGTAAAAATGAAAACTAAGCAGGGTGTGGGTCTGAACAGAACAGCGCCCTTAGGCTTTAGAGTGACTTTGACCTATTCCTCTGAGACTGGGATCATTGTCCTGCTGTCAAACAGTTCTTAGTGGAATAATTTTATTTAAATGATGTCAACAGCTAGATGGTATTAGCCCTAAGACCAGCTTTGTATGAACTCTCTGAAAGACATCCCTGACTATACAGACAGATATGCCAGTTTGAAAGGAGAGCAGAGATCATGGGATCTTCCCGCCTCTCTTTTCTTGTTCTTGCCACAACTTGTCATGAAACCATGAAAGCTTGTTTTGAAAATGCTTGACAGCCCAAACAACCTGTTCTTGGACCCTTAACAAGTGGGCTTGTCATCCACAGCTATTTGGATTTGACTGGGAAAAAATAATTTTCTTCCTGTGCTCTGAAGAAACTGGGAGAGTGTAGAGACAGTTGAAGCTAGTGTCAAAAAAAGACTTGGATTTGTCTCTTACTCCCAATATTTATTAGCTGTGTGACCCTGGTAAGTCATTGAACCCTCCAGTATAAAATGAGGAAAATATTTTAATAAATAATAAATTTAATATTTTTAATTAATAATTACAATACTTATATGATTGTTGTGAGGAAAGTGCTTTATATCACCTTATAGCACCATAAAAACGAAAGGACTTACTATTCTATAATTCAGAGCAAGTGTCAATGATTTTCCAATTCCTTATAGCACTACGTGATCAGGGACTAGTAACATGTACTTAACATACAGTTAATAGCTACATTTCTGCAAGCCCAGCTTTATATTTAGGTCATGTTTCCTAATCCCATTTGAGCGATTTGTAACCTGTGATTTTCTGCCTGCTTTTCTTGCTATTCTAGGAGTACATCAGCATGAGAAGTGAAGCATTTGTTCTTTTCACATGTAATAAATTCAAAATTACCAATGGCCCAAATTGTTATTTAGACCTTTTACTCTGGAAACAGCAAATAATTACAGAAAATAACATGGAATTATGAGCTGAATTCCTGAGTTTGAGCCTTAGCACCACTTGGAAAGAACAAAAGACCTGGATTCTAATTTTGAGTGTGCTTCCTGCTACCTTTGTGATTTTGGGCAAGCTTCAAATTTTTCATCTATAAAATGTAAAATTAAACAATATGGCTTCTGTAGCTCCATTTAGATCTAAATTATCTGTCCTCTGATCCTATCTATATAGTCTTGAGAAAGTCATTTAAACTCTTTGTTTCCTCATCTGTAAATGTTGATCAATAATGAAATAATCTTCTCTCCTTTCTCTAAGAGTTACTGTAAGACTCAAGTGAGATAATGAATTTGTAAATGTTTTGTAAATTGGAATAATACTGCATGGATTTACATTTTTGTCATCATCACCATATTGAATTTTCCAGACTACTTAGTTATGTTTAGCCCCGGAACATAAAGAATTACCCAAATAGCTAATGATTTGCTCTGATTCTTTCATTGGTGCCAGTTACCAACAGAAAACATGATGAAGATACATTCTATTCTATTGAAATCAAAAGAAAACATTTGTTTCCCAGATCCTGTGCCTCACGTGATCACTTTTAAAAAACTGACAGCAAAACAGAAATGATCAGGATGGGGTAATCTCCATAATAGATTTTAGAGTTCCAGCTCTAAAATCCTACCAATATTCAGTGATATTTTCTATTATGACATAACTTTTCCTCATATGTAGAAATGACCAAGGACAAATCACTTTAAAAGAAAGCCAACTGACCTGTTGGAATATAACACAACTTGCCAGGGTGAAGCAGCTGAGAAAGAAGGGAGCAAAAGATGCATGTTAGAGCTTGTAGAGTATCATGTCTGAGTACCTGCCTAGACTTTTGCATCTAAGAAAAACCTTAATGAAATAGACAGGAAATAATTGGCTGCCATAGGTGCAGGAAAAGGGAGGAATTGTAGTATTTAGATTAGAAAATAAGGAAAGTAGAAATAATCTTTGAAGAGCCATGGACTTTATTTTGTTAATGATCACATAGTCTCATTCTTCTGATTAAGGTTGTCTCTTACACAGTCCATTCCTTCATATTCAGTTAATCATTTATGACCATATCTATACAGGAGACATCACAGGTAATTAAAATAAGCATGTCCAATTCTTTTTACATAATTATTCACTATTAGAAGTCTCTAAGGGCCTTTTTCCAAACTTCTCTGCCAGCAGGAAATTTAAGAAGTGTATATCAGCCCAACTTGGTCCAGATTTTTAAGATCCTAAGGGAATTGAGTCAGTTTGGGGGCTTCTCATATGTATTTGGTAGTGACTCCAGGAATGTCAGTCAGAATTGATTCCCAGTCACCTCAAACAATAACTCTATACCTCTTATTAGATTCAGAAAACACAATAGTGGCTAGGTGGAAAATAAGATGCCTTGTAGGCAGCTAAATATGGGTATTTTTGGCATTGTGTTCAGTAAAATATGTAGACTCTAATCCAGGTGCTTATTTTGGAGAGCTCAAACTTTTTTTTAGCCAACTTTGAGACTAAAAATGGCCTCATATAAAGAATGCACATGACTTTCCAAATAGCTAAACATTGGAGAACTAATGCCAGCAGTGTCTTTAGATTAAAAAAAAATGAGTGAGAGCCCAAGGTACCAAAGTTAGTGCAAAGTGACCTAATCAGTCTCAGGCTGTACTGTTACCCATATGTCTGATGACATAACTATGCCAGTGTAGGTTTAGAGCTCTTTCTCAAGGACTGTTGTCCTTTATGGATTGAATGATGCTATGGTGATTCCAAAACCCATGTTCCTATTAGGATATTGTATTTGTTCCAGCCATATGCATAGTTTACAAAGCTTCACAACCTGGCATTTTCTCTCTTGATATATATCAAGAATATAAAGAAACAAAGAAAACCATTTAACCCATTTTCCCTCTCAATTCATTTTTATCTGTTTTGTTAAATATTTCTCACTTATGTGTAAAAATATTTCTAATGTTCATTTTTCAGAGTTTTAAGTTCCAAATTTTCTCTCCCTTTAGTCTCTTTCCCCTCCTTGAGAATGCAAAAAATGTGATATAGATTTGATATCGATTTGATATCGATTATATATGTGAAGTCATGCAAAACATTTCCATAATAGCCATGTTACAAAAGAAAATGAACCCCCAAAATAAAGAAAATTTTAAAATTATTCTGCATTCAAATTCCATCAGTTCTTTCTCTGAAGGTAGATATCATTTTTCATCATAAGTCCTTTGAAATTGTTTTGGATAATTATCTTGGGCAGAATAGTTTAAGTCATTCACAGCTGTTTGTCACACAATATTGCTTTTACTGTGTACAATATTCTCCTGGTGCTACTCACTTCACTTGCATGAGTTCATAGAAGTCTTTCTAGTTTTTTTCTGAAATCATCCTATTCATCATTTTTTGTAGCACAATAGTATTCATTACAATTATATACCACAGTTTGTTCAGTCATTCCCTAAATTAATGGGTAGTCCTCAATTTCCAATTCTTTGACACTACAAAAAGAACTGCTTTAAATAGTTTTGTACATATAGGTTCTTTTCTTTTTTCTTTGAACTTTGGGATACAGATTTTAAAAAGGTATTTCTATATCAAAGGGTATGCACATTTTTTATCATAGCTTTTTATTGACAAAACATATGCATGGAAAAACTCAAAAAAATGATGTAAATGGTAGAGATTAAGGGAAATTTAAAAATAAATAAAAACAATTCAAGAAAAACAAGATTATGAAAAGTCAACCAACTAACAAAGGAAATCCAGAGTCTTAAGGAATAAAATGACTCTTTGAAAACTAGAATTGGGTAAGAGGAAGCCAGCAAAATCATAAGAGACTAAGAAATAATAAAAAAATATATAATAGAAAAAATAGAAGCAAGCATAAGATCTCATAAGAAAAACCACAAATCTAGAAAACAAATCAAGAGAAAACATAAGAATAATTAGGCTATCGGAAAACTATGATTAAATATGGAATTTTGATTCAATAATACAAGAAATATAATTAAAGAAAATTGTCTAAAAGTGTTAAAACAAGAGGGGAAAGTAGAAATAGAAAAAACTCACTGATCACTACTGAAAAGAGACAGGTCTTGGAACATTATGTATCAAAGACTGAAAGAATGAGGGTTTCAGCCAACCTCGCAAAGTTAAACCTAATTTTGAATGGGGGAAAATGGATATTCTATGAATTGCCAGACTTTCATGATTTTGTTGCAAAAAGATCTGAACTTAATAGAAAATTTAACAGGTAAGATCCAAAGTAAACATCAAAAACTAATTTCAAAGGATTCAATAAGGATAAACTTTCTATTTTAAACATGAAAATGAAAACTATATATCAAAAACTGTAATTAGTAATTGGGTAGTTTGACAAAAAGATTATGGTAATGCTGAGTTTGATTGATACTAAGAAGCAAAACCATGTAGGAAAAGATAAAAAAAGTAATTGTGTTATATGAATGAGATATGAGTAAAAGAACTGACACCAAAGAATTAGATGGGGAAGAAGGTTGGTAATTCTGGAATTACTCACAATTATAATGGGTTAAAGAGAGAAAAATACTTGTGTGTATATTCATATATGTATGTATGTATATGTGTGTGTGTATATATATATATATATTTATATATATATATATACATATATGTATGGATATTAAAATTTTTCTAAGTTTATAAAGAAATAAGGAGGAGGGATTAGGATAAGGGTGGAGTATAGAAAGGTATGCAGATTTAATAGAAATGGGATAAGAGGGAGAGAAAAGATAGGGAGGAAAGAATAAGGGGAGGCTTCTGGGGGAGGGATAAATTAATTTTTTTAAAAGATATTCTTGACCTTTTGTTCTTCCAGATAAATTTTCTTATTTTTTTCTAGCTGTATAAAATAATTTTGTGGTACTTTGATTGGTATGGCACTAAATAAATAATTAATTTAGGTAGAATTGTCATTTTTATTATATTGTCTTGGCCTACTCATGAATAATTAATGTTTTTGCTTTAGTTTAAATTTGATTTTATTTGTGTGAAAAGTGTTTTGTAATTGTATTCACTTAGTTCCTGCATTTGTCTTGATAGGTAATCTCCCAAATATTTTATATTGTCTATAATTAAGTGGAATTTCTTTTTCTATATCTTGCTGCTGTGCTTTTTGGTAACATAGAGAAATGCTGGTGATATATGTCAGTTTATTTTATATGCAATTTTATTGAAGTTGTTAATTATTTCAACTGGTTTTTAGTTAATTCTTTAGGATTCTCTTAAGTATACCATCATAATATTTGCATAGAGTGATAGTCTTATTTTCTCATTGCCTATGTCATTCCTTCAGTTTCTTTTTCTTATTGCTATAATTAATATAGTATATATTGAATAATAGTAATGATAATGAGCTTTTTCTAGAAAAGGGTTATTTAAACATTTATTTACTTCACCCCTAATCTTATTGATTGAAAGAACCAAATTACCACTATCAAAAATAAAAAAAGATTGAATTCACCACCAATGAGGAGGGAATTAAAACAATTACTAGGAATTATATGTCAATAAGTCTGACAATCTAATTGAAATGTAGGACTATTTACAAAGATATAAATTGTCCATATTAATAGAAAAGGAAATAAATGTTTAAATAACATTTTTAGGAAAAGAAATTGATTGCTAAGATGACAGGAAAAATAATGATAAATATTGAAGGGGATGTAGGAAAACTGGGACATTAATACATTGTTGGTGGAATTGTGAACTGATCCAACCATTCTGGAGAGCAATTTGGAGCCATGCTGAAAGGGCTATCAAACTGTGCATACCCTTTGATCCACAGTGTTTCTACTGGTTCTGTATCCCAGAGAGATCATAAAAAAGGGAAAAGGACCTATGTGTGCAAAAATGTTTGTAGCAGCCCTTTTTGTAGTGGCAGGGAACTGAAAACTGAGTGGATGCCTCTCAATTGGAGAATGGCTGAATAAATTATAGCATATGAATGTTATGGAATATTATTGTTCTATAAGAAATGATCAACAGGATGATTTCTTGAAAGAAAAAAAGCTATTATAAAAAAAAAAAAGAAATTGAATAAGATATCAATGATCTTCCTAAGATAAAAAAAAACCTCAAGACCCAGTGGATTTATAAGTGAACTCTAATAATCATTTTAAACAACAACTAATCCTACTCCTGTATAAACTATAGACTAAATAAGTGGAGTCATACCAAATTTTCTTACAACACAAATATGGTGCAAGTATTTCAAACAGGAAGAGTAAAGACAGAGAAAGAAAACTATATACCAATTTTCTTAATGAATATTGATGTGAAAATTTTATTTACTTTTTTTTTCCTGAGACAATTGGAGTTAAGTGACTTGCCCAGGATCACACAAGCTGGGAAGGGGTAAGTGTCTGAGACCAAAATTGAACTCAGGTCCTCCTGACTTCAGGGCTGGTGCTCTATCCACTGCACCAACTAGCTTCCCCAAAGTAAAAATTTTAAATGAAATTTTAGTATCGTTTAGTTTCTTTCCTGTACTAAGCACTGTATTATCAAAAAAACCATATTATCATCCATCAGTAATAATTTTTAAATTAAAAAAATCCACCCTACACCACTGGGATTGTACTTTCAACTGTCATCCCTTGCCATCAACTTTATTATTTCTATTTATTATCACCTCACAGGGTTTTCAGCTTGTTAGTTTCCTCATTAATAAAACACAAAAACCAGGAGCAATACTATCTGATAGGACTATTCTGTCAAGCCTATCCCCTTTGGTGGACTTCAGAAGCTTCCAAACCAAAAAGCCAAAAAAACCCTTGATATATTTGGGGAAGTGAGAAGGTATGGCATTCAGATGGCATTCTGGTAGCCTCTACAAAGAATTCAGTTTTGCCCAAGAGCTAGAAAATAGTGAGTTTCCTCTCATTGAAGGTCTTCTGGCAGACATGCCTCTTCTCTAAAATACAGTGTTCTCTGAGAGCAGGTTTCTTGGGGAGCTTCTGGGAGCAGCCTTAGTTTCAGTTCAATTCAATAATCACCTCAAATGCAGCCATGAGCTTAAAGTTCAGATCCTTTATTGTCTCCTTCAAAATAGTCTAGTTAGCTGTCTTAGAGGTCTATCTCTCTCCTTGGTTCCAAGAGCTCTTGCCACTAGTCCTTTGTCTCTTCCAGCTTCAGCGTCTAGCTCCTAGAATGTCTCCAGCCAGCACAAAGGTGGAAGTGGGAATGAATCTGACTCCGCCTCCGAAAGAGTGGGCTTGTGAGTCTCTATGGGCTTGGGGGAGCTCCTCTTATATATGCTCTCTTAAAGGTGTGAACTCTAATAATTACTAAGTACATAAGCATTGTGTCTATCAATTCCATTGTTTTAAAATCTTGTAAGAATCATAACAATATGGGATAACCATTTTTGAAGGATGTTGTAGAAATGATTCTTCATTTTTAAATTTTTTTACAATAGACTTTTCAAAATATATGCAAAGATAGTTTTCAACATTTACCCTTGCAGAACCTTGTGTTCCAAATTTTTTTCCCTCCCTTCCCCTTACCTTCCCTAGACAGCAATCCAACATGTTAAATATCTGCTATTCTTCTCTACATATTTCCAGTTTATCATGCTGTACAAGAAAAATCACATGAAAAAGGGAAAAATGAGAAAGAAAAAAAATCAAATAATAAAAATGGTAAAAAAATAAAAATAAAAATAAAAAAATTTGTTGTGATCCACATTCAGTTCCTATAAGTCCTTTTTCTGGATGCAGATAGCTTTCTCCATTACAGATCTATTGCAATTGTCCTGAATCACTTCATTGTTGAAAAGAGCCACTTCCATCATAATTCATCATGGTGTATCATGTTGCTGTATATAATGATCTCCTGGTTCTGCTCAATTCACTCAGCATCAGTTCATCTAAATCTCTCCAGGCCTCTCTGAAATCATCCTGTTGGTCATTTCTTATAGAACAATAATATTTCATAACATTGATGTACCATAACTTAGTCATTCTCCAACTGATGCCTTGCCATTCAGTTTCCAATTTCTTGCCACTACAAAGAGGGCTGCCACAAACATTTTTGCACATACAGGTCCCTTTCCCTCCTTTAAGATTGCTTTGGGATAAAAACCCAGTAGAAACACTACTGGGTCAAAGGGTGTTCACACTTAAATAGCTCTTTGGGCATAGTTCCAAATCGCTCACCAGAACAGTTGGATTAGTTTACAATTCCACAAACAATGTATTACTGTCCCAGTTTTTTTCTCTTTATTTCTTATAACACAATAGTATTTTATCACCAATCATACATCACAACTTATTCAGCTATTCCTCAGGTGATGGGCATCCCCTGCATTTTCAGTTCTTTGGCACTATAAGGAGTGCTGCTATAAATATTTTAGAACATATAACTTTTTTTTCCTTTTCATCCAATCACTTTGGGAAATAAACCTGATAGTGATATTGCTAGGTCATAAATGTGGGCATAATTTCAGATTGCTCTCCAGAATGGTTGGATCAGTTCACAATTCTACCAACAGAATGTCAGTGTCCCAATTTTTCTATATCCCCTCCAACATTTGTCATTTTTCCTTTCTATAGTTTTAGCCAATCTAATAGGTTTGAGATGATATGGTATTTCAGTGTCATTTTAATTTACATTTCTCTAATTATTTGGAGCATTTTTAAAGACTATGTAACTTTGATTCATGAGATTATGTGTAACTTTGATTTCTTCTTCCAAAAATTGTCTGTTTGTATCCTTTGACCATTAGCTCATATTCTCATAAATTTGACAACGTTCTCTATATATTTGATAAAGGCTTTATATGAGAAACTGTAATATTGCCCCAATTTTCTGCTTTACTTCAAATTTTGACTACATTGGTTTTATTTCTATAAAACCCTTTTAATTTAATATAATCAAAATTATCCATTTATATCTCTCAATATTATCTAACTCTTGTATATTCATAAGTTCTTCTGTCTATAAATCTGGTGAGTAATGTGTTCTATGTTCTTCTAATTTACTTAAATCTCCTTTTTATATCTAAGTCATATAAACATTTTGACTTTATCTTAATAAATGGTTTAAGATCTCTGCTTAGTTTCTGCCTAATTGCTTTATAGTTGTCCCAGTAATTTTTACCAAATAGTGAATTCTTATCCCAAAAGCACAAATCTTTACATTTTATCAAACATAAGGTTACCATAATCATTTACTACTATGTGTTGTATGTCTATTCTAGTCCACTGATCCACCATTCTATTCCTTAAGCCATATTAGATAGTTTTTTAATAATTACTACTTTATTAGATTAAGATCTAACACTGCTAGACTTCCATATACATTTTTTTCATTCTTTTGATGTTCTTGACCTTTTGGTCTTCCAAATAAATCTTGTTATTATTTTTCTATCACACTAAAATAATTTTTTGGTAATTTACTTGAGATGGCACTGAATAATTAGATTAATTTAGATGAACTTGTCATTTTTATTATATTGATTTAGTCCATCCATGAACAATTATTATTTTTCTAATTCTTTAAATTTGAATATATTTATATATAAAATGTTTTATAATTATGTTCATATAGTTCCTGGGTTTGTCTTGAGAAGTATACTCCCAGCTATTTTATATTATCTGACTATTTTAAATGAAATACCTATTACTATCATTTTTTGCAGGGCTTTGTTGATAATATATAGAAATTCTGATAATTGATGTGGATTTATTTTATATCCTGCTACTTTGCTAAAATTATTGTGTCAACTAGCTTTTTAGTTTAATCTCCAAGGTATTCCAGATGTACCATCATATGGTCTGCAAAAAGAGTTAGTTTTGTTACCTCATTACCCATTCTTATTCTTTCCATTTTTTTCTTCTTATACTATTGCTAGCATTTCTAGTAAAATATTGAGTAGTATTGATGATAATAGGCATCCTTATTTCATTTCTGGTCATATTAGGAAGGTTTCTAGTTTCTTTCCATTACAGTTAATGCTTGCTGATGATTCTGGGTATTTGTTTTAAGGAAAAATCCATTTATACTTTCAAGTGATTTTTTTAAGGTAAGATTTGTTCTGTTTGGTCCCAGAGGAGTAGATTATTTATTTATTTGTTTGTTTGTTTATTGTTGAGACAATTTGGGGTTAAATGACTTACCCATGGTCACACAGCCAGGAAATGTTAAGTGTCTGAGGCTAGATTTGAACTCCTTACTTGAACCTCCTAACTTCAGGGCTGGTGCTTTGTCTTATACATCAACTAGCTGCTCCTAGTTTTTTTAAATAAGAATGAATGCTGTGTTTTGCCAAAAGTTTTTCTGAATCTTTTGATATAATCATATGATTTTTGTGTTACTAATATATAATCAGTTATATCAATAGTTTTCCTTGTATTGAACCAAAATTACATTTCTGGTACAAATTCTGTTGGGTGCCATGTATCAATTTTAGAAGAAAAAATTGAACAGGCCATAAATGAGTTTCCTAAGAAAAAAGCATCAAGACTAGGTGGATTTATAAGTCAATTCCACCTAACATTTAAAGATCAACTAATTTCAATATGAAATAAATTAGTTGGAATAACAGGCAAAGAAAGAATCCTACCAAACTCCTTTTACAAAACACATATGGTGATGGTCCCACACCACCAAAAATCAAGAAAGAAAATTAGAGACCAATTTCCCTAACAAATATTGATGCAAAAATCCTAAATAAAATACTAGCTAGGAGATTACAACAATATATCATACAAAGATTATGCTATTTGTTGAATCACTAGATACTGTCTACAGTGGCATCTGTACTTCATTTTGGTCAGACCTCTGTTCTAGAAGGTCAGAGATTTCCTCTTAGAAGATCAGAGTTTTCCTAGTGTCCTCTCCAGTTTTCTTAGGCTAAATGACAACTTTATTCAAGTTTTAATTATTTCTGCCACTCTAAAATTCACTTTGAGGCATTATTTTAAATTATTGGAGGGAGAACTTGGGAGAGCCATATAATTTCCTGCTTTATGTAGCCATCTTCCCAAAATTCCTTCTGTTGATGACCTTTGAAAAATCTTTGAGAAGGGGACAGGAGATGTATGACCTGAGAAGAATAAATATCCTGGTTTTAATTTTGTTTTAAAAGTTAGAAATTATAAGCTGTAAACCAATGAGCTTGAATTTGATTCCTTGAGTAATTCTATAGCACATTGTTATTATTAATTTTTAGAGCACATTATTATTAAAGAGATAGTTTGAATATTATAAAATAAAAGGAGTAAACATGGCTCCGTTAACAAGATATTTAACAAGACATGGCTGACTAATTTCATTAACTTTTTTGACAAGGTAAATAGACTGGAAGAATAGGGGAAGCTGTAAACATTGTTTTTCAGTAAAGCATTTAACAAAATCTCTGTGGACAAGATATAGAGATATTGGCCAGAAGACAATGTATAGTCAGGTAGATTCAGAACTGTTTGAGTGACTGGATCCAAAAAGTAATCTTTAATAATTCAGTATTAACTTGATGAGAGGTCATTAGTCATGCAATCTAACTTGGCTTTATCCAACAATATGTTTTTTATCAATGTCTTCGATGAAGACAGAGGCATAATTGTCAGATTTGCCAGTGATGCAGAGGTTAAGGATAGCTAACATGTTGAATGAAAATTGAGGTCTTGACAGATAGAATAGGGGGTGGCAAACCACAGCAGATGGTTTCCCAGTTTTTTGTTCCACCTGTGAACTGAGAATAATTTTATATTTTTAAATAAATAAACTTTTGTTTAAAACATAGAAATCATTATTAGTATTCACCAATCTCTAGACTAGAGCAGTGGGCTAGCTTTAATAAGATGAAATTTAATAGGGAAAACTATAAAACTTTATACTTAGATTTTCACAGATAGAAAGTGGAAGCTAGGGTGGATTATGAAAAAATAGTTCCGTGGAAAAGATTTGGAGGTTTTGGTGGGCCACAAGCCCAAAAGGAACCAACAGAATTGCGTAATAATCTGAAAAGATAATACTGTCTTATTTATTTATATACATTTATAAGGCATAGGGGCCAAGGAAAGGGAAGTAATTAAATTGTAATCCTTTTTCCTGGCCAGAACACATTTGGAATACTGTAGCCCAGTTCCCCATATTTGCATGGTTGCAGACAAATTGGTGATCAGAGTGACTTGGACAGTGAGACTATCAGATATGGACATATAAGAATATGAACTAGAAAGAAACTTGAAAGAATTAGACATTTTTACCCAAAAGATGACTTCTGGAGTGGGGAAGATTCTTACAACTGTGTGGGAGGTTGGTGTTATTATTATCCCCATTTTATAGATGAGGAAAATGAGGAAAACAATGATCAAATAATTTGCTACATTAAGTAACATCTGGGAAATGTCTGAGATTTTATTGGAACTCAGGCCTAACTCCAGGCCTAGTGCTCTCTCCACCATAGTACCTGTGGTTTTTTAGGTATCTGAGTGATTTGGGCATTTGAAGGACTGTCATGTAAACAAGAAATTGGACTTCTGTTTGACTCCAGAACACAGTTGGTTTTAGGCTTGAAGTAAGGAACATACTTCTTTTTTTTAAATTTATTTTAATAGTTTTTATTTACCAGATATATGTATGAATAATTTTACAACATTGACAATTGCCAAACCTTTTGTTCTAATTTTTCCCCTCCTTCCCCCACCCCAGATGGCAGGTTGACTAAAGTATAAATTAAATACAATAGATGTATACATGTCCAAACAGTTGTTTTGCTGTACAAAAAGAATCAGACTTTGAAATAGTGTAAAATTAGCCTGTGAAGGAAATCCAAAATGCAGGTGGACAAAATTAGAGGGATCAGGAATTCTATGTAGTGGTTCATAGTCATCTCCTAGAGTTCTTTTGCTGGGTGTAGCTGGTTCAGTTCATTACTGCTCTGTTGGAACTGATTTGGTTCATCTCGTTGTTGAAAATGGCCTCATCCATCAGAATTGATCATCATATAGGATTGCTGAAGTATATAATGATCTCCTGGTTCTGCTCGTTTCACTCAGCATCAGTTCATGTAAGTCTCTCCAGGCCTTTCTGAAACATCCTGTTGGTCATTTCTTACAGAACAGTAATATTCCATAATATTCATATACCACAATTTATTGAGCCATTCTCTAATTAATGGGCATCCATGTAGTTTCCAGTTTCTGGCCATCACAAAAAGGGCTGCCACAAACATTCTTGCACATACAGGTCCCTTTCCCTTCTTTAAGATCTCTTTGGGATATAAGCCCAGTAGTAACACTGCTGGGTCAAAGGGTATGCACAGTTTGATAACTTTTTGAGCATAGGGAAACATACTTACTTCTTAATCCCTACTTGTCCAAAAGTAAATGGGACTTTTTGTAAAACTAATGAATTCCTCCTAATGCTGGGGGTGTTGTAGAGAATACTATTTTTAAATAAATATTTCAGAGGTTCTTTCTAACTCTTGGATTCTGTGATCTTTGGTCTGGTAAGGGAGATTTCCCAGAGGAGCTAAGACTTGAGTGCCCACAGACTTTGAAGGGGAGATAAGAATTCTGAGGTAGCTGTTGCATGCATGGCCTGAAGCTAGTTGATTTACCTCTTAAGTATAGATGTTAACACCTACCTGCCTCATAGTGCTGCAAAGAATTAATTACTATTTGTGAAGCATTTTGAGATCCATGGATGAAAGGCCAGCCATAAATGCAGATTATAATTCTTATTATTGTTGTTATTTTTTATTAAAAGAACTAGGTGTATGCCCATAAAATAATGCCTTAGGTTATGCCCTGAGTAGAAGCAAGTGGCAACTTCAGACACATGTTATGATCACTGAGCAGAAAACTCTGAGGGCCAAGCCAGAGTGGGAGCTAAATTGCCTGGGAGTGGAGAGAAGCCCTGTAGACTACGGGAACTTGAGTGACTTATTTCATGACCATCTCAACCATGGTTGATAGGGTAGACAATTGCTAATTGGAGTTTGGAAACACAAAAGAGAGCTTGAGTTCTGGAGATTCTAGTATTCCCGGTCTTATTTCTTGGAGGCAAGGACTGAAATTAATTATTGTAACACTGTCTACTAAGAAACAAATTTCTATCTCTGGTAAAAGTCAGCAGATTAGTAGAAGAAAAGCTAGATACCTTTTTTTTTTCCTTATTCTTCCTCCCTCCCTTCCTCCCTTCCTTCCTTCCTCCCTTCTTTCCTTCTTCCTTCCTTCCTTCCTTTTTTTCTTTCTTGAGGCAATTGGGATTAAGTGACTTGCCCAGGTTCACACAGCTAGGAAGTGTTAAGTGTGTCTAAGGCCAGATTTGAACTCACATATATAGATTCATGGAATATAAGCCATGGAAGAGTCTTAAAAGACCTAGTTAAGCTTCTTCATTGAGCAACCAACCTAGTACTAGAACCTAAGTTTCCCAACTAGACCTATAACACAAGCATCTCAAACTCAACATGGTCAAAAAGTGATCCTCTGTGTAATTCACATTCTGGCAAATTGGATATTTAGGTAGTGTTATATCAATCCTCTTACTTAATCACCTTTATCTCTTCCTTCTGTGTCTAAGACAGTTCTTTGTATCTACCAAATACTTAATAAATGGTAGTTGACTGAGTGAATAAGAGGGAATGATCATCATTGAGGCTTCTTTCTAATGAACAGTAAAACCAACATAGTTATTACTAGAGGAACCACAGGAGTACAGACCCAGTCACCAGACCCACATGAGAAGGAGCTTTCAGTATGAACATATCTATCCCATGGATCATAAAGATTTCAAATGAGATTACATTTAAAAACATTTTACAAATTGTAAAGTTATTTTAAATAAATCTATAGTTTGCTCTCATTAACTTATACAGCTGTAAAGCTGCCAAGATCCTTGACTCTGAATGTGAGGAAAAGGAACCTCAGCTCAGTGCAGGTTCTCCCACTTGTTACAGTCCTAGACAACCTAGAGCAAATGACTTCACTCCTCTTGACGTTGATTTGTAAAGAAAGGGTATTGGACCATGTGGTCTCTGAGATCCCATGCAAGTCTGAATCTGTACACAGTCTAAAAAGAGATCTGCAGCTACCAGTTGATAAAAAGAGATCAAAGTTCTAGAAAAAGATAAGGATTAGATATGTAGATTTGAGAGTTTCCTACAAAGAGATGATAATTGAAACTATAGAAACAAATTATATCACTGTGAAAGAATGTGGACATAAAAGAAGAGTGATCCTGGCATCAGGATAGTTCTGAAGCAAATTCACATACAGAGAGCAATGCGTGGATGACTATCCTGCAGGGGAAATTGCAACTAGAAGGAGAGCCAGGAGAAAGCAGTTCCATGAAAGCCCAAGGAGGATAGAGGATTCAGAAGGATGGGGTGGTCAGAATATCATTCTTCAGAGGGTTCAAGAGGGATAAAGACTGAGAAATAATCATTGGATTTAGCCAAGAGATCAGTTTCAGCTAAGAATCCCATAGTTACTAAAATGTACATTGAAAAGATTTAGAGCTGGAAGGAATCTCAGAGATTATTTAGTGCAACTCACTCATTTTAAAGTTGGGAGAACTTAGGCATGGATGAATTAGGTGATTTGTCCAATGTCACACAGGTAGTATGTAGTAAGTAAGGTTTGAACCCAGGTGCTTTAATGTCAAATTCTGAATGAGTGCTGAATGAATATATTTGATTTAGGATTGTAAACTATACCAGCAGAGAACAGTACCCATACCACTGAGATCATGTATCCATTAAAATAATGAAACATAATTGTTATCTCTAAGGACATGGAGAACCTGTCTCTAAAAGATAATAAGGAAGGGAGATTTTTAAAAAGAGTAGTGGAAGAATAGAGAGAGCTGAAAGAGAAGAAGGAGTCAGAAATCAAAAGACAATATCTATTCAAATATTCATTCACCACGGGCCAGATACCATGCATAAAGCACATCAAGTCACTATACTAGATACTAGTGAGATCCAATGAAGGAAAAGAAAAGAAAAGAAAAAAGTGCCTGCAATAAGATAGATGCAATAAGCAGGTTACAAGATGTGAACATTTTAAGGAAGGAGAGATCATTCCTAGATTGGGGTTTAAGTCAAAGATCATTTCCCTCATCAATACTTTCATTTGGAGAACTGAAAACATAGACCATGTTTAAAAGACTACCAAAAATAGATATAAAACCACCAAAGGTATATTTCTTCATTCCGTTATCCAGAAACCTGTTGTGGTGGCTTATAATCAGATACGCACTCTGCTTTCCAAGAACATACTATGTATTTGAAGAGATCAAATATATATCCAAAGAATTGGGGACAACAAATATCCCTTGGAGAATTACAACCAACTTGGCCTGCCTTCTATTTTTCCCTCTAGCCTTTTGTGTATCTATTTCAACTGTGACAGCTTTGCTTTCTGTCACTAGTGAACTGGAATTTTGAGAGGTCTTCAGACTATCTAAATCAATTCCAAATAACAGAAGCATTCAGCATGCTTGTGATCTATGTTACTGCACACAAAGGACACTCATTCAACACTCAACACCGACAGAATCTCTAACACTCTTAGTGAAGTCAGATTTGGGCTGAGGCATAAGCACTTGCTCTTTGAAAGAATGTACTTTGAATTCCCTTCCTAATGATATAAAAAGTAATAGATAATCTATGGCATCAGTGATTAAATGAAAAGTCTAGTCATAGAAAAGTCTTTAAATTTGGATAATTTTTACTCTTGTTTTTTTTTTTTTTTTTAACTTGTCTTTATGATGGCTAAAGGGTCCACAATGACTTAAATCTAACAGCTGCATTACCTTCACTCTATTCACAAGTGCCAGACTTTGTGATGTTGTACAAAGCAAATTAAACACACACAAAAAAGAATTCCCTGTTCAACCATTCAACAAGCATTTATTATTGCTTACTATATGTCTGGCACTGGGCTAAGTGCTGGCATATAAAAAAAGGCAGAGGCAAAAACAAGGTCCCCACCCCTAAGGAGCTTACAAGCTAATAAGGAACATAACATGCAAACAGCTAAGTACATCCAAGATACATATATTGTGACTGGGAGGTAATCTCCAAAAGGAAACGGAGTTATGGAAGAATTTACAGTATAAAAGAGGTTCTAGTGATACAAACAATTTTTAAGATAGACACTGAACTAAGGCCCTTACTATTTCTTCTTGAAACTATGTATTACTTCCCCTTTTGTTCTTTTCTTGTCCAGCCCTAGACCTAGTTCTCCAGGTGACCTAGTTTTTGTTAAAGTTCACATTTTCTACACCCCATAAAGTCCTGTATGAAATAAATATATACTAAGGAATAGAACTCCACATCCCCAAAGCACAGAGTAGGGAAGTAAGGAACAAGGTAAATAATCCAAGTTTCACAGAAATAAGAACTCTAGACAGGAAACTAAAACCTGACAGTGAAGTACAGAGTCAGAATGGAGTTGAAATATATGAGATAGGAGCTTAACCACAAGTAACAAGGCAAATCCCATTTACTAAAATTGAAGTACAAAGCATGAATCTAACAGCAAAATTATCTTGATGCTGAGCCTCTAAACAATGGGTAGAGAGGCATTTCTCCTATACAAAGACTTTGAATCCTAAAGCTTAGAATAGACTAATAAGCCTTTAAGGGGAGTATAAGTCATCAAGTGTGGAACTTGAAAGCCTGCAGGGAAAGAATCTAGGACCCTCATTTAGACACTGAGGTCATCTTGATAATCTCCTAACAGCAGAAGCCACCTATAAGCATTACCTGAGAGCCCACAATCACCTCCATATGACAGAGAGTCTTAAGTCAGAATATAAAATTTAGAAATTATTTATCATTAATACTAACTGGCACCTTGGATATATTAGTTTTATTTGCTTATACATCCTTTGGTCCCTAGAATCTTTAAAAAACAAAATTGGGTTTGAGGCATTTAATGGAATGGTGAATATTATTGTTTGGTTAGGTGTGTGCTTGTTTTTGAGTTGTATCTCACTCTATGTGACCTTATTGGGTCACATAGATATTGAAGTGGTTTGCCATTTCCTTCTCCAGCTCATTTTATAATTGAGGAAACTGAGGTAAACAGGGTTAAGTGACTTTTCCAGATTTCTGGGACCACATTTGAACTCACACAAGTCCACATGACTCCACACTTGGCAGCCAACACAAAAACTCATTTGCCCCAAGAGCATACCAGTGTCTAGACATAGCATGATTCTGGTAAAGATACTGCTCTACCTACCAAATGTGATTACTTCCTAATGATAGTGTCAAATGTTTTGTTTTCCTAGATACTTGAGGATCAGGTAGTAAAATTCACAGAAACTCTCTGAAGATATGAGAAAAAAGTCAATTTAGCAGCAGTAATAGCAACTTTTATGGTTATAAAACACTGATGACACAATTTTATTTGATATTCATAGCAACCCTATGCACATATTATTTTCCCGTTTTACTGATGAGGAAACTAAGGCCCAAGAGAGGTTAAGTGAGGGAGGATCTAGAACTCAAACCCAGGTCTTCTTATTTGTTCAGTGCTTTTTCCACTCTACCACTCTAGCTAACCTATTTCATTGTCATATTCACCTTATTGCAAGGATGGCCTCTGAGCCATAAAGAGAGTAATTCAGAATAATTCAGTGTTTATCCTGGAGCTACAGAATAATGAAAAGAAGAGAAGACCATGAGAAGTGATTAGCTAGGTTCCTTTTGCACTATTTCTAGAACTGCTTTGATTTCCAAGCCACAGTTGGTTTTCAGATGGCTGATTAAAAGCATGTGCCAGAAACTGAAGAAAACAAAACCAAAAAGAAAAAATAGAGACCCAGATGTTTTGAAAATTAACTCCATCTGCACATTGGCTTAGTGACACCTCAGCTGAGACCACTCTTCTCATTTGACCTTCCTTCTTGACTTCATATAGAACCATCATGTAGTTCTAGATTTTATTCCTACCTAAAGAAAATCTTTTGGTAAAAGATATCTCCAAGAGCCTTTGTGTAAACTCAGAAGACATTGTATAGCAATCTGCCTTCAGTCAAGATGTTTAAAGCTGTAACATTAAAGGGAATAAATATAAGGAGCCCCTTTGAATATGATCTTTCTTACTTCATATCTCTTCCTATTTCTAAGTTTTCACCAGTTGAAACTGGATTGCCTCAGTTTCTTCATGTGTAAAATAACATAGAATATATATCTACCTTACCAGGTGGTTGTGAAGAAATGTTTTATAAATAAGTGTAGGGGCAGCTGTGTGGTACAGTGAATAGAGCACCAGCCCTGAAGTCAGGAGGAGCTGAGTTCAAATCTGGTCTCAGACACTTCTTAGCTGTGTGACCTGGGCAAGTCAAGTCACTTAACCCCAGTTGCCTCAGCAAAAAAAAAAAAAAAATAGGTGTAAATATTTATCATTGAATCTAGAAACATGGAATATATTAGAACAATGTAAATAGTTCTATTTAGCTATGGTATTAGATATATAAAATGGAATAATATGGGTAAATCTGGCAAAGTAGATTGAAGGTCTTTGCAGTTTTTACTAAAATTCAATGAATCTTTGATAGTGATTTCTCTAGGGAGAGGAACCTTCTTAAGAACTGTCTCAGCTTCCTACCCTCCTGAGGAATTTGCATTTCACTGGCCTTGGTTTCTTCCCCAAGTGTTTCTATAGCAGACAGAACTGGCCCCAGCGAGATGCTGGTTCCCTCTAGGCCTAGTAAAATATAACATATTCAGGCATCTGACCCTAATCCTTTCTGCTCATTATGTTCTTACCTGAACACTATTCCTGGGGAAGAGCTTGCATGCTTAGGAGGAGCAAGTTCATTGATTGAAGTGGTTCTTCCCACTTCATTATCCCACACCCATTCTCTGGGAGGATAAAGAGGGCAGCTCTGGAGGAAAAAAAAGTCAGTCTCTGCTCTAGACCAGACTTGAGGCTGCTCTCTGCAGGAAGGGAAATCACTTCTCTGGACCAGAGTTAACGGCAACTGTCTGGAGACAATGGTTCTCTACAGAAAGAAGAATCTGTCCAAGAGATTAGAGTTGACACAGCAGATCTCCTCCCAGAGAGTGATTGGCAGCTTCTGGAGACAACAGCACGTTACATATTGGCGTCCACAACGTGGGGCAAGGACTTTTGCTTATCCTGACAAGGACTTATTCCGAGCCCTTCAGAGGAGCTAGACCGGACCATAGCAATTTGGCACCCAAACAGGGACAGACACTATCCTGATTCCAGTGGAAAAGCCTCCCATCCAGATCTCAGTCTCTCTGACCCAGAACCATGAGTAACAAGGAAACTTTGTTAAAGATTAAGTGAGCGTGCTAATAGACAAATAAGGAACTTAACTTGTTAAGGGCTAAACCAGCAATCTCTTATAGTGAAATGGGGCAAACGCCTTCTGTTCAAGGAAAATGTTTAGAGAGCATCATCAAGGTTATGAAAAGTCAAGGACTGATTATAATTTTGGAGGAGATTACTGAACTTTTAAAAACTGTGCAGGTCATATGTCCTTGTTTTTCTCTGGAAGAAGAATTGGATCCAGATGAATGGGAATTAGTAGGAAAGTAATTAGGTGAACACTACAATTGCCCTTGTGACATTTTGCCCTTTGGTTCCAGACAAAACTCCGTTTCCAAAGATACACTTCATACCTACAATTTAATCCAAATGGCTTTAAAAAATGTTATTCTAAAGGAAAAGAAGAAGGAGCAAAATGGGGAAGTATCAACTTAACTAGGTGAAAAGGATGAATCAGATAACAATGAAGTTAAGTACAATTCTGAGCAATAGGAGCACCTCCCATCTCCTCCCTCAATTAACCCTTCAGGGGTGGAGCAAGAAGGAGGAGGAGAAGAGGCAGAAACACAAACAGAATTGCCTGTGAAGCAGCCTAAGCCTATGACAAGATTAGAAAAAGCATTGGTTAAAGCTAAGAGAGAAGGACAGGATATAAGTGATTTTATACATGCATATCCTGTGATTGAAGAGATTGACTCTGTAGGCCATAAAAGGAGAAGATATGCACCTTTAGATTTGAATAAAATTAAGGATTTGAAAAAAGGTTGTACCCTTTATGGGGCTACATCAGCTTATGTTAAAATGTTACTAGATGGTTTGTCTTATGAAGTCCTAACCCCGAATGACTGGAAATCCATAGCAAGGACATGCCTAGAACCTGGAGAAAATTTGTTATGGCTTGCGGAGTTTCATGAATTATGTAAAATCCAAGTCAGATGCAATTTGGAAATAGGAGTTAACACAAAATTCACTTTTGAGCACTTAGCTGGTGAAGGTCGGTATGGAGAGATTTCAGAACAGATTAATTATACCATGACAATATGTGAGCAAATTGCTAAGGCTGCAATAAAAGCTTGGGATGTCCTCCCTGGACAGAAAGATCGTGGAGAGGCTTTCACTAAAATAGAGCAAGTGAACCTTTTGCGGATTTTGTGGGACGTTTGCAAACTGCTGTCAAAAGAACTTTTGGAGAAAATGCAGCTACAGAAATAATGACCAAACATCTGGCTAAGGAAAATGCCAATGAGATTTGCAAAAGAATTATATGGGGATTAGACAAAGATGCTCCTTCAGAGGAGATCACAAGACGCTGTGCTACAGTGGGAACAAATGCTTTGTACACCCGGACAATGATGAACGTGGAAAGGCAGGGTCCCTCCTGGCAAGGGACTTCTAGAGAAACTCGGCTATGTTTTCAGTGTGGAAAAATTGGACATTTAAGAGCTCAGTGTAGGTATGGAGATACAGTGAGAAGACAGGGTGAGAGAAGACCTAAAACTCCATGTCCAAAATATCACAAGGGCCTCCACTGGGCCTCCGAATGTAGATTGACCCAGGGAAATGAGAGGCGGGGCCCAGCTTCAGCCCCCCAAGTAGGGCATGATGGCAGCCGAGGTTACATCCAGAGAATTTTAAGACATGATTAATCAGCCAAAAGGCAATCAGATGGAAGAAAGGGATTGAAATTAGGAAAAATAGAGTTGTGTGCAGTAGAGACCACTGAGATACTCCCTGGAGAAGTAAAATCTGTTCCTGTTGAGCCTATGGATCCTTTGCCTCCAGGCACAGTAGGCTTGACCATTTCACCTTCTGAGAGTGCCTACAAAACAGTGTCCATCCATACACTGATGTGGGAAACTGGAGAACATGTATCTAATATCCCAGTCACTAACACAGGCAGACAACGTGTGATTTATCAACCAGGAGAAGTAGTAGCATCAGGCTTATTGTTACGTACCCCTAATAAGCAACCTCGTGATAGTCGCCTAGATTTTGACTCCAATGAACAAAATCCAGGAATATATTGGACAGCAGCTGTGACAGCTGACCGACCTATGCTTACTATTTATATAAATGGAATACCATTTGAAGGATTGGTAGACACGGGTGCAGATCGTACAGTTATTAGAGATGCCAATTGGCCCAGTCACTGGCCAAAGATTAAGGCAGACACCTACATGTCTGGGGTAGGAGGATCAATAGCAGCAGAAGTTAGTGCTAGGCCTTTGAGATGGGTATTTGAAGGTGAATCAGGAGTTTTTATTCCTTTTGTGGTTGAAAAAATCCCCATCAATCTGTGGGGAAGAGACATTTTACAGCAGATAGGATTACAAATAAGCACTTCGGCTT
This sequence comes from Sminthopsis crassicaudata, assembly GCF_048593235.1. Classification (NCBI taxonomy): domain Eukaryota; kingdom Metazoa; phylum Chordata; class Mammalia; order Dasyuromorphia; family Dasyuridae; genus Sminthopsis; species Sminthopsis crassicaudata. The sequence continues at coordinate 224,841,863 of NC_133618.1, read as the reverse complement.
TTTAGGCAGGGCTGCTGTTGAAGGCCTACCTGCACTTTCACCAGTTCCTATTCAGTGGAAGACTGATTCACCAGTGTGGGTAGAACAGTGGCCCTTAAGAAGTGATAAAATTCAGGCCTTATTAGACATAGTGCAAGAACAACTTGACCAAGGACACTTGCGGCCTTCTCTTAAGTCCTTGGAATTCCCCAGTATTTGTGGTGAAAAAGAAATCTTGGAAATGGAGGATGTTAACGGATCTAAGAAGAGTAAATGAACAGATGGAAACTATGGGAACTCTTCAGCCTGGACTTCCATCTCCTACTCAGTTGCCAAGAGAATGGCCTCTATGGGTTATAGACATTAAGGATTGTTTCTATTCTATCCTTCTAGATAAGGAGGATATGAAAAGATTTGCTTTTTCAGTGCCTAATGTTAATTTGGCTGAGCCTTATAAAAGATATGAAAGGAGAGTTTTGCCACAGGGAATGAAAAACAGCCCTACTATGTGCCAAATGTATGTTGCTGCTGCTCTTGCTACAATAAGAAATGCATTTCCAAAAGTAATATTGTTACATTATATGGATGATATTTTGGGATGTGCACCTGAGGAACAAATGTTAGAAGCATATATACAAAAGACCATGGAAACACTAAAGTACTACAAACTGCATATAGCTACAGAAAAAATTCAAAGACATGCTCCTTTTCAATATTTAGGATATGAAGTATATCCTAAAACACTCACAGTACAAAAGCTTTCTTTAAGAACAGAGAAGTTGAACACCTTACATGATTTCCAAAAATTAATAGGAGATATCCAATGGATGCGTCCAGTGTTAGGCTTAACTACCAATCAACTACAACCTCTATATGACATTTTAAGGGGAGACAGTGCTTTAAATTCACCACGCCAGCTTACAAAAGAAGCACAAGAGGCTTTGAGACAAGTTGAACTGGCTTTATCCAATGTGGTTGAAAGAGTCACTCAAAAACCCTTGGAAATATCAGTTTTTGCTACAAAAGAGGCACCCACAGCAGTCCTTCATCAAGGAGACAGTGTGATTGAGTGGGTGAACCTCCCAGCACAACCAGAACAAAGCCTTACTCCTTACCCAGTGCTTGTGGCTAGGATTTTATTAAAGGCTATTAAGAGAGTAATACAATTATCTGGGATAAGTCCTGAAAAAATATACATACTCTATACTAATGCACAAATTAATGTATGCTGTGAGACCATCCCAGAATGGCAAATTTTATTGGCCACCGCTCCAAATTTTGCACATGGATCTCCATTAAAGATAACCTGGCTACTACATAATTGGTGATGGATTTTGTGTGTGTGTGTGTGTGTGTGTGTGTGTGTGTGTGTGTGTGTGTATGTGTGTGTTATTTTGTTTTTTATTAATTTTTATAATTATAACATGTTCTTTGACAGTACATATGCATAGGTAATTTTTTTTTTTTACATTACCCCTTGTACTGCCTTCTGTTCTGAGTTTTTCCCCTCTTCCCTCCACCCCCTCCCCTAGATGGCAGGCATTCCCATACATATTAAATATCTTATAGTATATCCTAGGTACAATATATATGTGCAGAACTGAATTTTGTTGTTGTTGTTGAAAAGGAAGAATTGTATTCGCAAGGTAAAAATAATCTGGTAAGAGAAACAAAACAAAACAAAACAAAAAAAAAAAAACAATGCTCACAGTTTACACTCATTTCCCAGTGTTCCTTTTCTGGATGTAGCTGATTCTGTCCATCATTGATCAATTGGAATTGGATTAGCTCTTCTCTATGTTGAAGATATCCACTTCCATCAGAATACATCCTCATACAGTATCATTGTTGAAGTGTATAATGATCCCCTAGTTCTGCTCATTTCACTCAGCATCAGTTCATGTAAGTCTCTCCAAGCCTCTCTGTATTTCTCCTGTTGGTCATTTCTTACAGAACAATAATATTCCATAACATTCATATACCATAATTTACTCAACCATTCTCCAATTGATGGACATCCATTCGTTTTCCAGTTTCTAGCCACTATGAAAAGGGCTTTGGCAATGGATTTTTGAAGAAAAGGTTTCTAAGGTTCCTCTTAAAGGACCAACAATCTTTACAATCGCCTCCAAAGAAAATATTTGTGCTGTATACTCTCATGATTTAACCATAAAGAGAGTAGTCAGGACTCCTTTTCAGTCCACTCAACAGAATGAATTATTTGCTATCATGCTAGCTCTTACTTATTACCCAGGAGACGTAAATATAATTACTGATTCAGTAGGTGTAGTACAAAGAATTGCCACAGCCCAAATAAAATTTGCAGCCTCTAATATTTATCAGCTCTTTCAGGAACTTCAAGAGCAAGTGAGAAAACATCCAGGCAAGATTTATATCTTGCATGTCCACTCACATAGAGGACTTCCAGGTCCTATTTTTTATGGAAATTCAAAGGCAGATAGCCTTCTAACCATGTTAGCCAGTAGTCCTTTATTTCAGGAAGCACAAGAATCTCATTCTAAATATCATCAGGCTGCTCGAACTTTACGTTTACAATTTGGAATCACAAGAGAGGAAGCTAGGAGCATAGTAAAAAGCTATACAGCTTGTCTTCCTTTCCACGCTCCTACACTCCCTCCAGAGAAGAATCCTCGTGGTTTGAGACCCAATGAAATCTGGCAAATGGATGTGACCCATTATAAATCTTTTGGTCATCTGTCTTTTATCCACGTGGTGGTAGATACGTTTTCAGGATTCACTTTTGCAGTGCCAACAGCAAAAGAGACAGCCCGAGTGGTCACTGAATTCCTTATCTGAGCATTTGCAATTATGGGTGTGCCACAAGAAATAAAAACAGATAATGGACCTGCATATAGTTCTAAACATTTTGCACCCTTCTGTGCACAGTATAAGATATTACACATTACTGGAATACCTTTTAATCCACAAGGTCAGGCAATAGTAGAGAGAAGAAACAGAGACATTTAGACACTCTTCCAAAAACAAAAGAAAGGGGGAGCCACAGGTAGCCCTAGGGAAATTCTAAATTTAGTTCTCTATACCATTAATTTTCTAATTTTTGACAAAGATGCACTGGCTCCCGCAGACAGGTTTTATAACCCACCAGAAGGGCAGTGTCCAGTGCGAGCAGCTCCACTGTCCTTAAATAATCACCAGGTGATGTGGAGAGACCCAGAAAGTGGTGAACGGAAGGGACCAGATATGTTAACTGCCAGGGGGAGAGGGTTTGCTTGTATTTCTTCAGATGGAGAAGGAATCACATAGGTGCCAACGAGTCGTATTTGCCTTGTCCATTGGAGAGAGACAGAAAAAGAGAAAGACCTTAAAACAAAGGAGAAAATCTAAGAAACATCTGACACTGAAATAGCATGGCTAATAAGAAGACTGTTAAAGAACTTTAAAAACCATCAGGAATCATTGGATTTCCTAACACAAGATGAGACTAATGGACAGTGGACTTAGGGACATTTATAAATTCTCAATTTATGATTATTTGATCATGATATTTGTTACATAATTCTAGCATGTATTATGTTACTATGTTACTATGTGCTTATGTAATCTATGTAATTATGTGTAATGCCTCCCATATTGATGGATTTATGTTTCAAGGTTATGACCACCCAATGTTCTAAATCAAAAGAAAGGGGGAGATGTTAGGTTCTTACTAAGTGCTAAGTCGGTACTTGACAGTTCTCTAGTTCCAGCCTTTCCTGGGGAAGAGCTTGCATGCTTAGGAGGAGCAAGTTCATTGGTTGAAGTAGTTCTTCCCAGAAGCCCTTGCATTATCCCACACTCATTCTCTGGGAGGATAAAGAGGACAGCTCTGGAGGAAAAAGGGAGTTGTTTCTGGACCAGACTTGAGGCTACTCTCTGCAGGAAGGGAAGTTGGCTCTCTACAGGAAGAAGAATCTGTCCAAGAGATTTGAGTTGACACAGCAGATCTCCTCCCAGAGAGCGATTGGCAGCTTCTGGAGACAACAGCACATTACAAGTTAAGCTCATGCATTTGTTATCACCCCTTAGCACGTGATCACATACAAAACAGTTTTGCTACATCACCCAATACAATGCTTACCATGCCCTGAGTACATAACAGACCTTAAAGGAGAGAAGGGGACCCACATGTGCAAGAATGTTTGTGGCAGCCCTCTTTGTAGTGGCCAGAAACTGGAAACTGAGTGGATGCCCACCAACTGGAGAATGGCTGAATAAATTGTGGTATATGAATGTTATGGAATATTATTGTTCTGTAAGAAATGACCAACAGGATGATTTCAGAAAGGCTTGGAGAGACTTACATGAACTGATGCTGAGTGAAATGAGCAGGACCAGAAGATCACTATATACTTCAACAACAATACTATATGATGATCAATTCTGATGGATGTGGCTCTATTTAACATGAGATGATTTAAACCAGTTCCATTTGTTCAGTGATGAAGAGAGCCATCTACACTCAGAGAGAGAGACCCGTGGGAACAGAGTTTAGAACACAGCATAGCATTCTCACTCTCTCTATTGTTATTTGTTTGCATTTTGTTTTCTTTCTCAGTTTTTCTTCCTTCTTGATTTGATTTTTCTTGTGCAACAAGCCAGTCGTCTCCTTTGGCTAAAAGATAGGATAAGTCCTAGGCAGTTATTAAAGGCAAGATTGAGGAGAGGGCAGGTCAGATGTAGAATGTCCTAAATTTTAATCTGAGGAATATGCTAAGCAATCATGGAGGATGGGGTATTGCAGGGGTTCTCAAACTACAGCCCGTGGGCCAGATGCAGCCTGCTGAGGACATTTATGCAGCCCACTGGGTTTTGGCAAATGGGCTGAGGGGCCGAGACAGAGTGTGAGCTTTTGTTTTTACTATAGTCCGGCCCTCCAACAGTCTGAGGGACAGTGAGCTGGCCCCCTATTTTAAAAGTTTGAGGACTACTGGGGTATATCATTAAATTTCTGAGCAAATTTTTGATCAGAACTGTGATTTAGGAAGATTAATTAGTCACATTTTGCAGGATGAAATGGAGATGGGAAGAAACTGTAGAGGCAAGAAGACCAATTACAATGATATTGTTGTTCTTTAGGTAAAGAGATATAGGATCTGAATTGGTGGATATGAGCATAGAAAGGAATGCTACATATGAGATGCTACAGAAGAAAAACTTGCAGGTCTTAGCCACTTCCCTGATAAAAGGAACAAGTCAACAGCTCATGTTTCAGTAGTCCTTTCAGATTTACAAAGCATTTCCCTCACATCACAAATTCCCTGTTAAGTAAACAGAGTCAAAAGTAAGTCTGAGGTTTCAAGGTAAGGTGAGCGATTGAATCGTTGTCCTATAGCAGAAATAAATTAAGAAAAGAAGAGGAGGCACTTTGGAGAGTGTTTGGACCAGGTGGAATTATAAGTATCTATGGCACTTCTGGTTTGAGATGTCCATGAGGCTGTTGAAAAGATGAGTCCAGTGCTCAGGGGAGACATTTAGATTGGGAATCATCTGCATAGAGATAAGGACTGAAGAAAGTATAGATTCCAGACCAAAAAAAAAGAGGTCTAGACATAACCAGGAAAGCACTCATATTTAAAAGGTATAAGAGAAGAGCAATCAGAATCACAGGGCAAGCAGGACAGTTTGGTGGTAATAAGCCAAGGCAGGAGTGAGTTTCAAGGGGAAAAATTGTCCAACAACATGAAAGAGAATTGAGAAAAGGCCATTGGATTTTGATTTCAGAATTCATTGTTGACAATAGCTAGAGCAGTGAGCATAACCATGTTTTAATTTAGCCTTCTCTTAAAAAGATTTTGATATATAGATTACATATGATTTGCTTCTTCTGATCTTCTGTAAACTTAGAAATTATATCAACACATTTGTTCCAATCATGTCCAAAATAAAATTAAAGAAGCCCTGCTTTAATTAATGAAGATCTCTGCGAATCTATTTTTTTAAAACTTCATATATTTGAATTTACAGATTTGGGGACACATTGGGCTTTTTTCTTTACTTCCTGTTTCTTGGTTGTGTTTCCTTTACGTGAAGTTAATCAAATCATAGAATACAACTGGAAAACACATTAGGGAGTATCTCATCCAACACCCTTATTTTATAGTTGGAAATTGAGACTCAGAGAAATTAAGTCCTGTCCAAGATTTAAATCTAGTGTTCTTTCTATAATATTTAATGGTGATATCTAGATAAATGAAATTTTACTATATTATTATCCTCTTCTTAACGTCAGGAAATTTTGGAGAGAAAATGATATGATCTGTTCAAGTCTTACCACTGTCTTTGACGAGAAAAGTTTGTATCCCCAGCCCCTTTTCTTTCCAACAAATTAGACTACTTATGTATTCAGATACTAATTTGAGATCTTAGGCCATTTGAAATAATTTTTCAGCCCTTATTTTCTCTTCAAAGTGAAACACCCAATTGGAAAAATGAAAAATTCCTTTATATAAAGATTCCTTCATGTAAATGAAACATCTATATTATTGCCTGGATTCTTCGTATTTTACCTATGTGTTTGGACTGTCTATAAAAACAGAAGGCAGGCTGCAGCCTTGTGCTCAGAGAAACCCCTATGGGTTCCCTCTGGCTCACAGACACCCTATAAAGTTTTGCTAAATACAAAATGTACAAACTGTCTGCAGCAGAGAAATCCTAAGAGAGGGCTACCCATATGCACCATTCTTCTAAGTAACCCAGAGAATGAACTGATTGTTTAATTATGCCTCAGTTGAACAAATAAAGAGAGACTGTGCCAGCAAAGAAAGAAAAGTTTTAAAATGCACATGTGATGAATAACAACTGTTCTGAGTTAGGTCTGAAACTCAGAATTGCTGGGTCTTCATACTGGTTTGTGCTAACCACGATTTCTTTTCTCTCCCTCTTTTCCCACCAGGGCTTATTTCAAAACGTTTGTCCCTCAGTTCCAAGAGGCTGCCTTTGCCAATGGAAAGCTCTAGGAAACACCAATCATAAGAGGACGTCAGCCAGACTTCTCTGTCCACATGCATGTCAGCACATAAGACAACTTCCTGGAAGCCACTTGGAACATCTTCATGGGAGCATTTTGCTTTATCAGCAACTCAGATCGCCACAGACAACAATGACTCTGTGGAAAAATCAAGATTAAGTTTTAATTTGAATGTTTTAACTCCTTTGTTTGTTCCCTGTTTCTTTCTCTCTCTCTCTCTCTCTCTCTCTCTCTCTCTCTCTCTCTCTCTCTCTCTCTCTCTCTCTCTCTCTTTTTTTTGTTCGGTCATAAAAAATTAAACCACAATATTAAAATGCAGTATTTTTCCAGGGCAGGTAATGTGTCACAAATTCATATATTCTCCTTCAGAATTGTTTGTCCCTGAGATGTCAATAAAAATTTAAATTTTCTCTCATACTAGTGTTTTTAATGTGTTTCTTTAAAAGTAAAGCAAACAATAACAACTAAAGCCCCAATCTTTCTAGTTTAGAGCTGTTTTTCCATTTGAAACAGAAACTGGATGGGTGTGGTGCACATTCTTGTCATCCCTGCCTTTGTAGAGAGGTTGAGGCTGACCAATCACTTGAGCCTAGGAATTTTGAGCCACAGTAAAATTAAAGCCAATTCGGTGTTTTCACTAAATCTGGCATCAATGAGGTAAGCCTTTTAAGAGAGATGTCAGCCTCTGGCAGCCTGAGTAGGGGCAAATCTTCCCAGGCCAGAAACATAGCAGGTCAAAGTTTCTGTGCCCATCAGCAGTGAGATTGGTTTATAGATGGCCACTACCCTTCTAGCTTGAGTTAGAGAGAAAAAAGGAAAAGAAGAGAAAGAGAGAGGAAAAGAGAAAAAGGAAAGTAAACTACTTTTCTTAAACTAACTACCTGGAGTACACTGAGGAAACCAGAACACGGATATTGTCAAACATGGATGAAACTGGAGATCTTAATTACAATCCCTCCCTGCTCGGGCTATTTAGAGAATTAAGCAATGTTCATACAGTGCTGAAGACCTGTGGGTAAAAGGTAAAGGTCAAATGGCATATCTAATTAAGGTTAATTTAGACTCCAGCTCAGACCAAGTGGCTTTATGTTTTGTTTTGTTTTGTTTTTTTCTAATGATGATAGACAGACTTCAAGCAACATCCATTTTTCCTAGAGCCATAATTTGGATGAACCATTAGAATCAGCACTGAGCACAATGCCTGATAGTGTAGATGACTAATAAAGTGTTTGTTGACTGATTGATTGATAATCTAGTCCAATTCTTTTATTTTACAGATGGGGAAGTTGAACCCTAAAAAAAGACATTAGATATTTGTAACATACTTACACTAGACCGTCTGGCACAAAGTCAGTGCTTAATAAATGCTTGTTCTCTTCCCCTTGCCCAAGATGACAGAAGAGTTAAAAGTCAGATCCTGATTTCTAGTCGTAGTGTTTTTACTCTTTCTTTGAAAAAGCTTTTTATCCATTGTAGAGATCTAACATCATCTAGCTCTTTTTATGGGATCACAGATTTAGAGCTTGAAGGAAGTTTAGAAACCATCTAATCTACCCCTCTTATTTTACTGACAAGAAAATAGGAACAGAAAAGTTAAATGTGGCTGGTCCATAGTCACACAGGTAGTAAGGTCCAAGATAGGATTCTTACCCAAGACTTCCTGGCTCCCAAGCCAATTCCCTAATCACTGTACTACACTGACTTCCTAAAAGCAGTAGCATCCACCATAGAGGGTCTGGGATGTTCGAGGAGGACCAGCACCTCTGATGTGAGGGCTTGCTGAACCCTCTGCTCATTCACCTTCGGCTTCTACCTAGCACTCAACACTCACCTGGGACTCCAAGAAGCTATAGCGTACGCAGCGTGACTCCTAGTAAAACCCTTGCAGCAGTCAGGCTAAATCAGGTTGAAGATAACCGATGAATCTCCAACCCCTCAGTGGGTTCGGAGGTATCTGTCCCATGGGCAGATAAAAACAGTCTGTTCCAGCAGCCATAAAGGCAGCTGCAGCAGGCGGCGTGGAATGCTCGAGAGCCTAATCAGAGACAGCAAGACCATCCACTGCATCCGGAGCCATCATTCTCCTGACTTTGTCTTGTCGCCAGACCCTAGAAGAAGAGAACAAGGATGATGACTTGGTACAACTCTACTTCCCTTAAATCCAATTCACGCAGGAGTCACAACATCAGTCTGGGATGTCATCGATCCTCTTCAAAAATAAAGATGAGCAGTGATAGAGCTTAGAAGAGAGCATGAGTCCACAGCCATAGCATTTCATCTCTTCATGAATTTAAAATTAGATTCAAACAATTCTTTGAATAGCTGTTGTGTTCTGTTAAGGATGATTGCACATTTAAGTCCCAACATTAAAGTTGCAATTCTTCATATGTCACTCACTTCAGTGACAAAGGAGAGAATGATCATAGCATGGGAACTTCAGCAAATAGCAACCCATTTTCTAAATCATTCTTATCCACATCATGTCAATTGATCTAATATGAAGAAGTTATGTTGAATCTTTTGAAATTATGTGTGCACAAGTGCAATTTAATCCAACCAATACTTAATAAGTTCCTATTCTGTGGCAGGCCCTGTAGACTATTGGTAGGGAGAACAATTCATCTGGTTCATCACAACCAACTCCTCTGCTAATCTAGATCGACAAGTGTTGTGCAAGTTAGGCCCTATGGAAATGATCTGGATAATTGAGAGGATAAATGACTTGCCCTTAGTTACAGACCAGCATTTATCAAAGGCAGGACTTGAACCCCAAGCCTTGACTCTGAATCCAGCTCCCTATCTCCTAAATCACACTATTCCCATCTCATTGAGGACAAAAATGAAAGGTCTCTGCCCTCAAAGATCTTGCTTTGGGAAGATAAAGCATATAAAGGGATGAGTAAGTAAATAGAAAATTATTTGAGGAAGAAGAGAGCACTTTTAATAAGGAGATCAGAAAGTGGGACCTAAGCCAATCTTTGAAGGAAACCGAGGAATCTAAGGGAAGAAGGGATTGCATTCCAAGCATGGAGAATAGCAGATGCAACCCAAGTTTTCCTGACTCCAAATCCAGGCAAGGAGGTGTGAGAATATCCAGTTCGGAGAATAACAAGGAACTCAAGTTTGGCTGGAACATAGATGTGTGAAGGAGGGCAGTAGAAAAGGACACATGAAATGTGCCTCACACACAAAGTGCAGCATTGACTGTCTTCCTTACATGACTTATTCAATCTATACTCAGGCGACATTATATCTTCTATGCAGTTTCTGGAATGCGATCCACCTTTAATAATAAGCTATATACAGCATAGAGAGTGCAATGGATAGAGTGCTTAATCTGAGCTCAAATCCAACCTCATACACTGGCTGTGTGACTCTGGACTAGTCACTTAACCCTGTTTGCTTCAGTTTCCTCAACTGTAAAATGAGCTGGAGAAGGAAATAACAAACTGCTCCAGTATCTTTGCCAAGAAAACCTCACAACTGAAAGGACTAAACCACATGTTTAAACCACATAGGATCATAGATTTAGAGATAGAATAGACCTTAAAAGATTATTGAGTCTAAAATCCTCGTTTTAAATGACAAAACAGAAACCCAGAGAGATGACATGACAAGTCACTTAACTTGTAACTAGTAAGGGTCTAAAATAGGATTTATACTTAGTGAAGTGAAGCATTCTGCATTCTACTCATTAATCCTTCTAGACAACTTAAATTTTAAAAATTCTGGTTCTTTGGAGATTTTGGTATTTCCAAAGTAAGTCAAAAGCATAGAGCTTGGGATCATTCAAAGCACTTTATAGTTGCCCCAAAATTATCCAGACCTCCTCTCTCTTCTCTTCGATTCTGAGCTCAGCTTATTATTCATCTGTATTATCTGTCCAAGGAACTAATAGATCAAATCAATAAACTCTCACTCCAATTGTGTATCATCTAAACAATGAGCATTCTTCATCCATTTGATTTTTCTTGAGTGAATAGTTAGACGAAACTCTTTTGAGTAGTTGTGCATCAAATTAAAGAAGCCGCATAGAGTTCCATTACATATAATCAGTTTGTCACATGCAAACAAGAATCCTAAAGGATCTCATTACCTGAGATCCCTCTTTGACTTGGACTCTAGATAATCTCTATAAACACCTTTCTTTTTGCCTCAATTGATATTGAAAATCAGTAAGTACCATTAAACAAAGTTATCTCTGTGGCATTTATCAAAGAATCTTATGTGATTTTAGCATTCTTGGGATTCTCGGTTGAAGGAGAATTGTTAAGGCACCATATCAAATGCCTTTTTTTAAAAAATGAACAATCGGTAAACATAAGACAACTGGGCTCTTATATTCTCTATGCCTTTTCATCATTTATGTGACTAAAGTTATGGGCTGCTATAGAAAATTATCTGTGAAAGCTTATCTTTTCCCTTTTCATACTTCTATCAAGAATATCTTTAATAAACCTACAGCTCAATGAAGTCAAGACAGTGAGATAGCAGAAAATCTAAAGCAGTCTCACCGTGCCAAATAAATAAATAAAGCAAAAACTCTACAAACATCTAGAAAAGGCACTAAATCGAATGTTGATGAGGGTGGGGTGGGGAGGAGGAGGGAGTGTCTGGCCTTGATTTTTTATGTTCTGCTTCTTTCAAAGCTAGGTCTGGGATCCTGCAAGTCCTCAAAGCTTCCAAGATGTTGTGATCTGAGAGAGTTCTGGTCACCACCCTCTGGATCTGCTCCTTAACTAGGTAGGGGCCCACCCTGGGGATCATAGCCTGGAACTCAGTAAAGGTGATGGAGTTTTTAAACGATGCCTGGTTTGGCTAATGTGAGGATCCTTTGGGATTTCTTTCTGACTAGGTATTCAGTCCCCTTACTGAGTGCTGGGCTCTCCTATCACCACTGCCACTGTTGCCACTCTCCCAAGCCCACAATTAGGACCACTTCTGGCACACTGGCCAACCCTTACCCCACATAACTTTTTTTTAGTTTAAATTTTTTTGTTATTACATTACAATAATTTATAGAAATATACCATCTCCCTCTCATCACCTCTCCCTTCCTGAAGAAAAGATTTAAACAATAAAACAATAAAACAATGAATTAACATACATAATATTTCCAACAAAACATTTGAGAAAATTTCTGATATTATCCTTGGTCCACATATCTTTTTTTCTGTCCTCCAAAGCTGCCCTGGGATTGGGGGAAATACTCACTGTGACTTTTTGTTGTTTTTTTTCTACTTGGAATTCATTTTTGATGCACTTAAGTTGCTAGTAGAGTTCAGCAGAAATGCTCACTCCGCCATCTTGGTTTTGTCCCTGAGTTCCCACTATCCAGTTTTGTATCACACCTCCAGAGTGTACTGAGGAGGGGACCTGGCAGTCAGTAAGGAGCAGCTGTGGGTCCTGGACTATGTACTAAGAGGAGCAAGTTCCAGAGCAAAAGTGGCAGTGAGGTTCAGCCCTCAGGAGTGGTACAGTATTCCAGATATAGCTTCCAGTGCAGTCTTAAGTCTGCAGAGGAATATGGAAGCAGAATTCCTAAGTCAAAAGGAAATCTAACACACACACCCGGAGCCAGCAGTTTTCTACTTGGCTGATAGTGGCTGAGTCCAGGAATAATCTGCTTTTGCTTGGTTCTAAATTTGGGTCAGAAACTTGAAGGCCCAGCTCAGGGTGGGAGTAAAAGGGTGGGGGTGGAGGTTGCTGATTAGTCTAAGCCTTGGAACAGGACACTTTGGGAATACTGGAATAACAGAAAATTCAATAATCCCAAAAAAGCAACAACAGGACCAGACCAGACTTTTCTTCCAGAAGTGCAAAGAATGTGCCCCTAACATAGAACCTGAAGTCAGAAAGTAGGCCGGAAGAATGAGCAAAGAAGAAAATAACCCCACCAAAAATAGTTATGTTGTGACAGAAAGACCCAAACCCAAAAGATTATGACTCCAAAACATCTACTAGTAAAGCTTCAAAGAAAAACAGCGTGTACACAAATTCAATTAGGATTCCTGAAAAAGATGAAACAAGTATTGCTAATTTTTTATTTAAAATTTTTATATAAATTAATCAAGAGGAAGGTAATTAACAGGTTGACACAAAAAGTACAAAACCTTATCCAAGTAACAAACTCCTTAAAAATCAGAATGAACTAGATAGAAATTGATGAGACCAAAAGACAACCATAAATGTTTAAAAAAAAAAGTCAAAAGAATGAAAAAAAATAGAAGAAAACATAACTTATTGAAGAGGGATCATTTAAGAATCACTACAATACTTAAAAACTATGGGGAGGGGAGGTACTAACATCAGATTGCAAGAAATTATAAAAGACAACTACCCAGATTTCTTAGAACTCAGAAATCCTTCAGCCATCTCTTGTGAAAGAAACCCCAGAGTGAAAATCCAGAGCTCTAGATCAAAGTAAAAATACTACTACAATCAACCAGAAAAAAAAAAAAAAAAAGAATTCAAGAACTGAGATAATCACATGAGATTTATTAGGCACCATATAAAGACATAGAGCACTTGAAATATAATCTTTCAGAACACAAAACACAAAATTTACAGGCAAGGATAGCATCCAGCAAAACTGAGTATAATTCCATAAGAGAAAAAATAGATCTTTAATGAATTAGAGGAATATCCAATCATTTCTGATAAAAAGTCCAGAGCCATGTCTGCATTTTGAAATTCAAAGAAAGAATTTAACAACAAAAAAAATAAAGATATATATGCATATATATATATATGTATGTATATATATACTTGTAATATGGGGAGCTGATACATATATCCCTTCTGAATTTTATCATCAGAAGAGGTCATAGAATATAACTAGGCAAGACCTGATAGTGGTTCTGTTAGGTCTTGATGATCTTAAAAGAATGGAACAAGAGAGGAAGCGGAATACACTAGCAGAGAAGGAAAGGGAAAGGAAGGTTAGAGAAAATCATTTCGTATAATCAGTATGCACGAGTAGTCAAATATACAAAGAGAAGAGATTGGAGGGAGCAGCTAATATGTCATATGATCTGATCAAAGGAGGAGGAATATACACATGCAGCTGGGTACAGAAATATATTTCACTCATCATAGAAATAGAAGGGAAAGAAAAAAAGGAGGGGATAATTAGAGGAATGATAGATTAAGGGAGGGATTCATCCTAAGAAAAATAAATTCTGAGGACATACTGTAAATATCTATCTATATCTATGTTTATATCTATCTACATATCTATTTATATCTATATCTTTTTGAGGTGGCAAAGAATGGGAATCTGATGGACTGGCTATCAGTTGGAGAACTGAACAAGTTACGGAATATAAATGTAATAGAATGATATTGTGTTATAAGAAATGATGAAGTAGATGGTTTCAGAAAAACTTGCAAAGACTTGTTTGAATTAATGGAGAATGAAGTAAGTAGAACCAGGAAAACAGTTTATACAATAACAATATTAAAGACAAACAACTCGGAAAGACTTAAGAACTCTAATCACTATAGTCATCAATCGCAATTCCAGAGAATTCAGGATGAATTCCTGACAGAGAGATGAAAGACTCAGAGTGCAGAAGATGTGTGTATATGTATGTGTATATGTATGCGTGTTTGTGAATTTAATGTCTGTATATATACACACACAATATGAGCAATACAGAATTTTCTTTTTGCTAACAACTATACATGTTTGTAATCCTGATCTTGTTTTTGTTTTCAGTTGGGATAAGGGCAGGGAAAAAGTGGATTTTTCCTAGTTGGAAAAAAATTGATTAAAAAATGTTTTCATAGAGATAAAAAAAAGTAAGCATACAAGAAGCAGTTACTGATTTCCTTTTAGATGGACTTTCTCAAATCAGGGAAGGAGTGTTAACCCTTTGAGGTAAAGATAGACAGCTGAAAATACAGTCTTTGCCTTTACTAAGCCCTAACAATATAAAGAGCACCATTGGAACCAGGACGAGGTCTTAGTCCTGTATAGAAGACTTTGACTTAGCCCTTAGATCTTAGAATCTCAGGGCTGGCAGTGACCTTAGAGTTAATCTAGTCCAACCTTCTCCTTTTACTTTCAGAGAAGCTCAGGAACAGAGAGATGCAGTGACTTTCCCAAATTAACAAAGGTAATTAGGGGAAAGCCTGGATGAGAATCCAAATCCAGTGATCCACCATGCTCCCCTTATATTCTAAATGAGATTAAAGGCCATGATAAAAATCACCATTGTTATTGCCCTCCACTGCCACCAAGATCATCCATCATCACTGTCACTTATTACTGGTCTCATCATTCCCATCATTACCAAAAGGCACCATTACTATCACTGCCAAGATAACTGTCAATGTTACTACCACCACCATCGCTATAGCAAATGCCATCATTACATGAGTTATCTCTATTAATATTGCCAAATGTTTGTGAAGTCTGAATAGAGTATATAGAGCACCACAGCAGTCAATGTCTATAATTTGGATTAAATTCAATCCTTTCCCTTGAAGAATTTTAAATCTTGTAGAGAAATAAAGTAAATAAACATTAATAAAATAATGATAATGCTTTTAATTTCTTAAATGAGAATAGACCTTCACAATTTAAAATACATTATATTATACTAGGAAAGTTTTGCTAAAGAGAAATAAATGGAAGTACATCTGCAAGATGAATGGAATAATTCAATTAGCTCTGTGTGTGTGTGTGTGTGTGTAGGCAACTAGCCTTTAAACACCCATACATTCATTGTCATATTTATAGGATTATAAATGAGCAGCTGTGTTACACATTTGGATTACAAATCTTTTTCAAAGATTTGCTCTTTTGGAATCATAGACTGAGCACTGACTGGTAGGCACCTCCGAGGCTGCCAAGCCCAATCTCTTCCTTGTGTAGATGAGAAAAATGGGAACCAGAGAAATTGTGTGTGGTGTAGGATAACACTGCTGAGGGTCTGCAGAAGGATCTGAACCAGGTTGTCCCCAGTTGTAAGCCTGGCACTTGATCCAGCGAACCACCTAATTGCCTTTTCTCCCTTCACCCCCACTGACCATCTTCAGCATTCCGTGGAATGCATAAACCCCACTTTGGAGACTACTATTTGGTCTTTAACCGTCTGTGGTTCCAAATGCGGCCCCTGGCTGCCCATTCGTGTGATGTTTCTTACCATCTGTACAGGATCAGCCCACCTCCTTTTCTGACCAGACACATCCTTGCTAATATCTATGATCCCACAAATCACCAAGGAGGAGCAGGTAGGAGAGGATAGATTTAAATCTGAGGTCTGTGGGGTTTTGGGTTGAGATCTGCGATTTCATCAAAAAAGAAAACTCTCAGACATTCCTTCCTCTCCCCCACTGATTCAGACTGACAACTCAGAGTTGCTTGGGGTACTGAGAGTTTAAGGGCCTTAAACCCAGTCAACACAGCTAGTAAGTGCCAGAGTTACATTCAAGTCTCTCTCTACCTCACTTCTCCAGTGTTCACATTAGCTGGCTAGAGAATAAAAAAAAAAAAAAAGGTTGAGGTCTCCACATCATAGTCATCCCTTTGGATGATTATGTAATTACAATAATTATGTTTGATTCCTAAGAGTGGAAATATACCTCCTCCTCTCTTCCTTGCAGAGGTGGAACATGTATTGAAAGCCACAATAATTTTCCTGAACTGCTTTTGTCCCCTACTCTTTTCTATTTATTTGTTGGTGTAAGGAGTGATTTGGGGGAAGAGAGAAGGAGGGAGACACATGTTTGGAAATGAAGGTGACATAAAAAACAAAAGTATTTGGGTTTGTTTCTAATTTTTCTAATGTTTGTTTAAAACATTTTTAATGTTTTAAAAAATAATGATATATATGATAGCAAAGTAGGACTGGGCTACTGAACTACTGCCGTCATCTTGATCACCCTGGATTCTTGCAGGCTATGTTAGTTATTCAAAGCCACGTAGGTCTCTGGCCTTTGGCCGGTAGCGAAACCCACATGTGCTGTCTAAGGACCAGCAGAGTTAGTTTAGGACATTCATCTCCTAATGAGTTTCCAGTGGATAGAGCTTTCTGGTGCAGCTACTCTCAAAGATCATCCGCTGAGCCCTAGAGAGGTCTGTGACCCATCTCAGCATAGGGACCATCCACACAGATGGAATCACAGACTACTGAAGTGGCAGGTGATTTTCTTGATAGGAATCAAAGCAAAACAGGATTGGGAATGCCAGCATCCTCACTTTGGAGAAGCCGGTGGTTCAATGACTGGGTAGTTTATGGGGTTTATCCGCACATCTAGCCTTGAGAGGCGAGTAGGTGCCGGATGAGCAAAGGTCTCCCGGGCATTTTTGTCCTGTGTCTATGTACCCACATGTGGATTACATCCCAGGATCAATTAGTGTTTGTAAAAACATTTAGGAGATAAAAGATTCAGTACATAAAGACACATTATTATAACCTTATAAATCCTGACTCTGGCCACTACTCCACTCCATTCCCTTACACACCTCTTATAATTTAAATTATGTATCTTAAGAGCTCCATAAAAGACCAAAAAGGTTCAAATGTATTTACTCATAATATATTGGTGAGATTAGAACAGTGCAACTCCCCAGAAAGCAGGTACTCCTGAGAATGTAGACCCCAAAGCCAGTTGCCCAAATTAGCTGTATTTTTAGGATTCTGGTGGGACAGATTGACAGCCAAAAAATCCAGGGCTTCCCCTCCACCTCCTTCTCACACGCATGCACACATCTTTTTTTTTTTTCTTTTAAACTTCATGTATGTGACAAATATGGAAATATGTTTAGAAGAATTATACATATTTAACCTATTTCAGATTACATGCTGTCTTGGGGAGGGAGGGAGGTAAGGGATGGAAGGAGAAAAAATTAGATCACAAAGTCTCATAGAGATGGATGTTGAAAACTGTCTTTACATGTGGTTGGAAAAATAAAATAATATTGAAAAAAATTTTAAAGCTTCATATGTAGTTATGGATAGTTTCAATCATCTGGTAACCTTAGGTTATCTTCTATCTGCTTTATGTAATTTTTGTATATGTCATATATGTATATCCTATCTCTCTATTAGAGAATAAGTTCCCTGAGGTCGGAGACTGATTCTGTCTTTGTCTTTGTATCTCCAGTGTCCAGCACAGTACTTGGAACATAACAGATACTTAATAAATGATACCGATCGGTGGATAAATATATTAGAGAGAGCTCTTAGGGACCTTATCTCAAGTGCTCAAACCTTTGCATTTTCATCTGTCTTGTATCTGTAAGATCTGGATGATGTCCCTTGGAGAACATATCTGCAACACTGGGGAATCAGACCCATGGTCTAGCTTCTTGTTGGAGGGTGAACCAAGCAGACCAGTGGCAAACATGAAGGCTCTACCATTCACTGGGGCACAAGGGGGAGGGGTAGAGAGGAAAGCTAATGGGGGGGGGGGTAAAAGCCAGTTTTCTGATATGGATTTTTGGTTGGATTCTTACTTGAATGGTCAGTATTATGCTGTGAGATATCCCACTGAAAAACAGCCTTCAAGAAGAGCTCAGGAGGAGTACATTGCACCATTTTCCTGCTAGAGAAAAACTTCTGAACTTCTGGAGAACAAAAAGATCACACACACTTGGGAATTTTCTTTCAAAAAATATTTTTATTCTCTCCTGTTCATCCCAACAATGGGCACTGACCAGAATGGGGGGGGGGGGGAAGGCTTCTAGTCTGTCTGCTTACTGTGGCATTTCTTTCAGCAGGATGGGGAGGTTGGATGGGGTGGATGTGATTGTGCCTCAACGCCCTCTCAGTTCCTGATAGCCACAAACCCTTGCTTTGAGCTCCATAGCCTTGCAAGGAAAAAAAATTCCATGTGTTTTGCATCTGAGGCCCATTAACTTTTAAATATAGTAGAATGGTCCCAAGAGGCCCAAGGAAATGTTTTCCTTTCACTGGTCTCTTGACTGGCTCCTTTCCATTTTTTGGTCTCTCTGGAAAAAAGGCACTTGGCAGTTCTGAGAGACAGCACTGGGGGCAAGGATGAAGTCCTTAGGAATGATGGCAGTAAAAAAACCACCAATAGTAAGCTGAACAATCCTTAACGTCTCTTCATTTTATATCCATTTGTTCATGTTTTTCAAAATTAATTTTTATTGACATATTTTGTTTTTATTGTCAAATTTTCCCCCATCTCACTACTCTTTTCTCTTCCAGAGTCATTCCCTATTGGAAAAAAAATTTTTTTTTAAAGAAGAAAAAAGAATAAAGAAAATGAAAATCAACAAAACTAATCAATCCACCTAAAAACAATCTGACAATATGTTTAGTATTCCCTATGAATCTTTGACTTCTGTAAAGACATCAGGGAGAAATATCTTATCATATCTCTTCTTTTGGGATAAATTAATTCTTTTTAAATTTTATAATATTCATTTTGTATTGTTTTATAGTGGTTATTCTTTCTATTTAAATTGTTACAGTTATTGTACACAGTATATTGTTTTCTTGGCTCTGCTTACTTTCCTCAAAATCAGTTCATGTTAAGTCCTTTCTTGATTCTCTATATATTCATTATTTCTTTAAAGTCCAGTACTATTCCATTACATTCTGGTATCACTGCTTATTTAGATACTTCTCCAACTGCTGGGCCTCTACTTTGTTACCTGTTCTTTGATACCGCAAATAATGTTGCTATCAATACTGTGAGGGATATGAACTTTTTCTTTTTATCAATGATCCCCTTTGGGGTATATGTCTAGCAAGAGAATCTCTTGGTCAAAAGGTATGGACTCAATCAGTTTTAATATGTTTGCTGCAGAAATGAGCAATGTTTAAATAACAAGCATTCAGCACGTATCCACTATGTGTTCTGAGCTGTGCAAGAAATTGAAAATACAAAGACCCCCTGGGAGGGGGGGTTGATCAGCTATGTATGACTTAGCTCTTCTCAGCAATACAATGACCCAAGACAATACCAACAGCCACATGATGGAAAGTGCTATCCACCTCCAGAGGAAGAACATGCAGATCAAAATATACGATTTATCCCTTTCTGCATTTACACTACAATAAGTAGTGGTGGTGTCTGCAGCCTCAGTCTGCTGCTCAGCCTCCACCTTAGTTCCCACAGGGCTGGAGCTAGCAAAGTGAGCTACTGAAGGTGAGAAGGTAGCCGTGGTGAGCCCAAACTCTAGGGTTGGTGAACAATGGGAGAAGGTAGAGGAGCAGACCACCCTTCCTCAGCCACCAGCTCCAACTGTACCCGATGATACACAATAAGGAAGATAGTTTACCTTGAAAAGAAAAAAACAGTTTACTTGTGAAGGTGCTCATGGGAAAAGTTGTAGCTTGTGAGTTATTGTGAAATGATATGGTTCTCTTGTGTTCTCTTGATGTTTCTAGCTGGTGAAATCACATGTTAAACAAACAAAAAAAATTCAAGTTTTGCTCAAATCATTCTCTAACATATCAGTTTAATTAGAACAAATATACAGTTTCAAAAAAATATAATAGCAAAACTAGCTATATAGACATTTCACCCCAACATCTCTGGGGTACGCTCTTCCTTTTTACCCCCACTGGCCAGAGTGGGTTCACTCTAGTGAACTCTTCTTGTCCTGGGTTCTCATCCTCCCTTTGATAGTCCCTTTGAAAAGCTTTATCTACGGGCAGCTAGTTGGTGTGATGGATAGAACAGGTCAGGAGGACCTGAGAACATAATGAACTTTCTATATAACATTAATTCCTTCCAAGTTAATGTCTGAAAGCACCATTGCTGCTAGACGAGCCCTTATTTCAGCTGCTGTTGGGCTGGATCCCAAAGCTTGCTGAACCAACTGGCTACAACTCCTAACATACAACTATCTCAGGACATCTTAGTGGCTCAGTCTCCTAACGTTATGAAGCCACAAATCTCCTTCACCTAATATGAAAGAACAAACACCAAGGAAGAACTGAGGTTCATATTTCTAGTCCATGTATTAACCTTTGATGGAAAGTGTCCAAGATATCTCTATTTAATATCGTTAACTTTTTTTTCTCATTGGAACTCTGCCTGACAGAAAGGGGGGAGGGACAGCCTGAGGTTTGTTTTTTTTGTTTGTTTGTTTGTTTTTAAGAAAAAACAAGTTCTTTTTGATTAGTACCTTTTGAATATATCCCACTTCTAACTACTCAGTCACAGTCACTCAAACTCCTTTTTATCATGTTGAACCATTTACAAGTGCAAAATTTCTGTGCTTTGCCACTAAGTCCTCGTGGAGATTATATAGAGGCATTCTGTACATGCTCATTAGTACTTGCCCCATTGATCAGTCACTTTTACAGTTGTATTTACTTATATGTATGTGTATTGTTTCCCTTTCAAACATTAGTTTTACTCCACAGACATTCCTTTTCTCTTCTAGAAAGAAAATCAGTCTGTACAGCACTTAGTGCTCACACTCATGTGTGAAATCCCTCATGTACGCTCCACAAGCCAGCTAAGTATTCTAGAAGTGGGACTTGCTACTGCTAGTCATTTTCAAGACGAAAAAGATGCTATTCCAAGCAAGAAGCTACTGTGTTTGTATTGCTATGGTAATTTCTATGGTTATAAAGTTAGCAAGTTCAGGAGCATCCCAAGAAGAGTCTCCCTCGCCTTTTGAACAGTGCCTGGCAATAGTAGGTGCTTTAAAGATTCTTATTGATTGATTTTTTTCTCCTTCATAAAAACTATGAATTCTTCTTGTCCTGGGTCCTCATTATCCCCTTAATAAAGTCCTTTTTTAAAAAAAAGTTTTATCTAGGGGCAGCTAGTTGGTGCAGTGGATAGAGCACCAGCTCTTAAGTCAGGAGGACCTGAGGTTCAAATTTGGCTTCAGACACTTAACACTTCCTAGCTGTGTGACTCTGAGCAAGTCACTTAATCCTAATTGCTTTTGGAAGGAAGGAAGGAAGGAAGAGAGAGAGAGAGAGAGAGAGAGAGAGAGAGAGAGAGAGAGAGAGAGAGAGAGAGAGAGAGAGAGAGAAAGAAAGAAAGAAAGAAAGAAAGAAAGAAAGAAAGAAAGAAAGAAAGAAAGAAAGAAAGAAAGAAAGAAAGAAAGAAAGAAAGAAAGAAAGAAAGAAAGAAAGAAAGAAAGAAAGAAAGAGAGAAAGAGAGAGAGAGAGAGAAAGAAAAAAAAAAAGCTTTATCTAGTTCATGTCTAGTGAACTCTTCCAAGCCCCTCTTCAGTTTAGCCTTTCAGAGAGAACTACACATAGCTCCAAGAGAGCTAAAAGCAAGAGAAAACCAAAAGGAGAAGCTCTACACACAGATTTAGACTGTGTTCCCTGGAGAAAAGCCTGCATATCCATGCAGCTGCTCCAGAAAAAAGTGTGTGCTGAGGAACTGGTACCATATGGGGAACTGGCAGGATGTTAGAAACAGTAGGAAAGAAGAAGCTATCTCTGAGTGGAGATAAGATGAGAAAGAAAGAGCATCCTAGAAAGGAATGAGAACATGGCAGACCAACATGGATTTTAAGTGATCGCCCTGGGTTACACAGCTAAAAGGTATTAAGTATCTGAGGTCACATTTGAACTCAGATCCTCTTGACTTCAGAGTCAGTGCTCTATCCACTGTACTATCTAGCTGTCCCTTCCTTTAAAAAAAATATTTTTTTTTAGTGGATATACTAACAAAGCACCAATTCTAGTATTCTCAAATTAGATCCTTCCCTCTCCCCTCACCTATCCCAGAAAATTTGAGCTAAATTTTAATGTTCCCCAGGGGAATCTGCGTGGTAAAAATGACAAAGGAACACATGTGGCCAATAACAATAATAGATAATATTTACATGGTGTTCTCTTTTGCAAGCATTGATCTCATTTAGATCTCACATCTTCTGTAGGTCTGGTGCTATAAGTTTTATTATCTCCATATTACAAATGGGAAAAGGAAAATGGCCAAGTTCACATTGTTAGCAAGTGGAGAGGTAGCACTTGAATCCAGGACTTGATTCCAGGTCCCATGCTCTTTATACTAGATTACAAACAAAAACAAGCAAGTAAAACAATGAATCCTGAGGGGGCACCTAGATGACACAGTGGATAGAATTCCACCCTTGAAGTCAGGAGGACCTGAGTTCAAATCCAGCCTCAAACACTTAAACCTCCTGGCTGGGTGACCCTGGGCTTAACCCCAATTACACTTAACCCCAATTACAAGGAAAGGAGGAGGGAAGGAGGGAGAGAGGGAGGAAGGGGAAAGGAGGGAGGGAGGAAGGGAGAATAGAGGACAGGGTCAAATGTGTAACTGGCAGGTTGAGTAATCATGAAAGGATCAGCTAAGGGAGCAGAAAAGTGAAGAGGAAGGGGAATCTTTCCTTCCTTGTCACTGTATACAGGACACAGCTCTTCTCTATGAACTTGGGAGGGAGAAGGCAGTAATCTTCCCTCCATCCACAGGCTTGGAGCATATAGAGGGGGAAAGGCTCTGCTTGAGCTAGGAAGACTTCTCTGAGGAGCTGAAATATAGGGGCTGTCTGGCCCTCTGGATCCACATAGGATAGAACTGAGACTGGAACTTTCAGAACTGAAGGAAAAGTTAAAGGTCATTTCAGCCAAAGGCCAGAGATTTTCTATTGCCTGAGAGAGGAAGGTGTCTGCTCTGTCATTCCTCATTTCCCACTCCCCAGGATAAGGCTGGGAAACTGTTCTCTCTTCCTTCCTCCTGCTTCTACCTCCTCTCCCTTGCAATTTCCTTTTGGGAGTTCTTTCCCCCATTAAAATGTAAACTCCTTAGGATCAGGGACTGTCTTCCTTTAAACTTGTATTCATATCCCCAGTAATTAGCATGGTACTTTCCAAATAATAAATACTTAATAGAAGCTTGTGCTCCTAATAAATATTTGTGCATATATTTTGACCATGTTTAACATATATTGGAATACTTGCCATCTAGGGGAAGGGGTGGGGGAAGGGGGAAATTGGAACACAAGATTCTGCAAGAGTTAATGTTGAAAAATTATCCATGCATATGTTTTGAAAATAAAAAGCTTTTAAAAAAAAATAAAGATTGAAACTCTTCCCCTCCAAAAAAAAAAAAAAGTAAGAAAAATTTAAACTGAAAAAATAAATGAATAAATAAAATTTGTTGCTTGTCTTGCCTTCCTCAGTGGAGACACAGAAGAATTCTAAGATCTCCCATGATTTCATGTACACCAACTCTTGCTGGGGATTGTGTTTACCCACCAGAATCTGGTCCAATGTAGAGAGCACATATTAGGCCTTTTTCTCCAAGAAAAGGATGAGCTTTCCGGGCCATCTAAGTAAGGAGAGAAGGGACCTTGCAAGTTGCTGTGAAAATACCAAGAAGTACAAAGGAAATGAGATCTGACGTCCATCCTGTCACCTCAAGAGACCACAAGACAGCCCCAGTGCCACAACCCTGGGCTAAACCAGCAGACAGCCTTTTGTTTCTGAGATAAAGAATTAAGGCAAGAACTAGGAGAACAATTTATGTGATAACTACCATATTGTAAAGATAATCAACTGCAAAGACAGACTCAGTAACTCAGATCGACCACAGTGCTCAACCACGCTTCCAAGGACTCACAAAAGAAAAAAAAAAAAAAAACATATAACCTACCTTGAGGAAGAGAACCAGTGGTCTCAGAGTGCAGATTGAAGTGTACTTTCATCTATTTCTTCTGACTTTTTTATGGCTAATGAAAAAATATGTTTGCAGAGCTAAGGGAAGTTATCCCTTCCACATTGCCCCAATTAGGGGAGAAGAACTCCTGCAATCTGGAAGATCCATGTAAAATTTTTGGATCCTCCATTCATAGCAGAGAAGAAATTGGAATTTTTTCTTTTTCTTTTAAGGGGTGTTTGCAGTACTTTATTGTAAAATTTGGGATGATATTATACATATATTTTATACATTTCTGAGTTTCTATCTGTGTTGTCTGCTGGCTTCTGCAAAACTCCCCAAAAATTTACATTTAATTTCTTAGGCTGACCTTTGATACATTGAAACTGTGATGGGGAAAGTCGCAATGTGGAGGGGATAATTACATGTTTTGTAATGGACTCTATTTTTCTTGCCTTCTCTGTGGAAGAGGATGAGAGAATTGGGGACAGATCTCCCCATGTCCCCGCCCTGCAGTGAATGGGTTTTTGTTCTCAGCTTTCCAAGCTCTTACACCAACTTCTACGAGTCAATAACTAGTGTCTATTTTATTCTTTTCCAAAGGCATGTATTAAAAGGAAATTTTGGTTCAGGTCTTATTCTGGTTAAGGAGGCAAACTCAGGAAAACGGCAGAAGTATTTTATTAGCACACCAAGGCAGAAAGCAGTTTGAGAGTAGCCAGGCCAATTTCAAACCAGGCACAACTTTTATAGACAGGAGTAAACAACTTCCATATAAGCGCAAGGCAGCGCTGATCGGTCTATGGATGATGAAGCAATACGTTTTTACGCCACCTCAGCTTTCCCCAAGCCTAGATATACATGGGAAAGGGTATCTCTCTCCAGACCTCCACTCTCTGTAGGATGCTTGTATATGCCCCCAAGGTCAGACAAGGTTAAAAGCATGAGTCACTTCGTGCTAGCATTGCACAATAGCCCCTTGGCAACCATAGTCATGGCACAGCACCATAATTGGACCTATATTATAGCTCCTCTACCCTCAATTGGATCATCTTAATCTTGGCTGCTTGTAATTTTGGGGTAGGCCTTGGGAGTAGGTCTTTACACCAGGAAAGATACTGTAAACACACACAGAAAATGATTCCCCTAAGAGGACTAACAGAAAGCTTACAAACAAATACTTCAGCCATGAAAAATTGGTTAGCCATTATGTTATCCACTCCCATGGAGACCAAGGCTCCTTCCTAACTGCCTGGAACTCATTCCAGGCTTTCTAAGGTATGAATGCTGTGGAAGCTGTAAGGGACCCAGGTGCAGCACTACATACCTATGGGGGCACGCACCCTCCTGTCTCTGCCAGGAGGAAATCTAGAGCTAATCTATCTTGTAAGGCACAGCACTAAGGGCATGCACCTGAGTTCTAAGCTCCTCCACAGTCCCTGTGATCTCACTGTCAAAGATTTCCAAAAATCTGTTCATCCTGTTAGGACGTTAAGGCTACAGGCAGTGCCATACATAGAAAATATAGTTTGTGAGGGTACCCTCCCCCTGGTATGGCAAGCGCTTATTTTGCAAGCCAAGAACTTGAAGGTGAGGTGAGTTGACTAGCAGGTTAAAAAATCAATCCATCTCACAGTGTTTCTGCCAATTTGGGGGAAGCCAATAATAAGTGGAAGGAGGAAAGGAAGGAAGGAAGGAGGAAGGAAAGAAGGAAGGAAGGAAGGAAGGAAGGAAGGAAGGAAGGAAGGAAGGAAGGAAGGAAGGAAGGAAGGAAGGAAGGAAGGAAGGAAGGAAGGAAGGAAGGAAGGAAGGAAGGAAGGAAGGAAGGAAGGAAGAAAGAAAGAAAGAAAGAGGAAAGGATAGAAGGAAGGAAGGAAGGAGGAAGGAAGGGAAAGAGAGGAGAGAAGGAAGGAAAGAGGGAATTAAAAGAAAATTTTAAAATTAAATAAATAAACAAACAAATAAAGGCCTCGAAGGGCTATCCTAAAGAATCCCTCAGTGAATAACAAATCTCTGAGGCAGTAAAAATTATCTAAAATTCCCTTGTTTCTTTGAATAGTCACATTTTTGTGGAGCCCCATCATATAGTTACATCCTTCTACCACCTCATTTCCCTGGCTGCTTGTCCCATTTTGCTTATAACATGGCAGAACTGGTCTTATAGTACAGAGCAATTGAAGTGGGGATTAGGGGTGGTAAATGCTGAGATATGTTTGAAAATCCTCTTCCAATCATAAGGGAAGGGCTGAGAAGACTTATTTTTCCAACCTAAGACAATACTAGGTATGTTTTTTTTGTTGTTGTTGTTGTTGTTTTCAGAATTGACTGTATACATAATCACAATTGTCCTAGATATCATGCCCGATACCCACCAGGGGTATTCCTTCCTCCAAAGTTAAAAGGGCAGGAGTATATATCCAACAATCTGTGTCTGGCATTTTAGATCAAGTTCATATTAATATTAGATTCCTCTGTTCTTCTAACCCAAAGTGTGCAAACAGGTCAGAAAGCATGGAAAAACAACATAAAAAGATTACAGGTGAGGTTGTAAGGTTCTAGTACCCCTGATTGTGGCAGGGTCTCTTTTCGGTTTAACTGGGCCTACTTCCATGGTTTGCTTCCATGGTTGGGCTGAGATCAATCACTGCATGGAAGTGTTGGAAGTGACATTTCCAGGTTGTACTTCCACAATCCTGATGGCAAGATGACTGGTCAGTAACATCTGGAAACGTTCATTCCAGGAGAACTGGAGTCTAAATGTCTCTCTGCAGACCCTCATGTAGTCACCTGGCTCAAATGTATATGCTGACTCTTCCAAGGCTGCTTTCCAAAGGCTTCCTCCCGAATTTGGGAGAGACCCAAAGAGATCATGTATCATCTCATCAGGTGCTTGTTCCCTTTAGCCAAATAATAATCGGCAGCCTATCAAATAGAATTTCAGAATCTACAACTTCAGTCCACAGTCCTGCCTCCTACCGTTTCTAACTTGGACCAACATAGGTACCACCTGAGGCCGTTTTACCTGTTTCCTGGCATAGTTTTTCCAAGAACCTTAACTTCCTTCTTTAGTCATTCAACTTCCTTCTTTAGTCATTCAGCTTCCTCCACCGATTTTGATGATGATTGCAAAGAGGTGTATAGACCCAGGGCTATCCCAAAACACTTGGAGAATTATCTGGTGATTCCTGAGGCCCCTGGTTGCAGTCAGTAATACATGGAAGGCCAAATCTTGGTATTTAGGCCTCTATCAGACACTTTGCTCCTATATTTGCCATGGCACATGCTATTGGCAAAGTCTCTACCCAATAGCTCAGTTAGTACACCAAAACGTATCTGCAACCCAAAGAAACTGGCAATGGAATAAAGTCAATCAATGGGGTTCAAATGGTAGCCCTGCCCACTTTCTTCCACTTTTGGCAGTTTTCTTCCAGGAGGAATTAAATTGTTGTGAAGAAAGACAGCTAAAGACCATAAGATGGGGCTCTGCATAAACACCAGGGGCAAACCAGGACTGGAAAATTTGTACAAAGACATCAGTTACTCCCTGGACATGGAGTTGCTGGCACAGCTGGCACAGTAATCATTTAGGCCCAATGGGATGGCCATCTGGCACAGCCTGCAGATTGTCCCAAAGAATGGTTTTATAGAAAAATGTATAGAAGAATTGCACATGTTTAACTTAGATCACTTGCTGTCTAGGGAAGGGGATTGGGGAAAGGGAGGGAAAAATTAGAATGCAAGGTTTTGTAAGGGTGAGTGTTGAAAATTATCTATGTATGTGTCTTGAAAATAAAAAGCTTTACTTAAAAAAAATTCATACCCAGTACCCAGAATAAGGTACAAGCTGTTTGTACCTTGGCAGTTGTGGAGGACATTAAGGTGATGGTGAGGGTTGCAATCCACATGGCAGCTGGTTCTCCATGGGGGCCCCCTTTGCCCTCTGTCAGAGGCCTTGCATTTCCTTCAATCTCTCTTCAGGGATTTTTACAATAAATGTTTACAATATAAACATATCAGTCCTTCCTCCTGCTTTCGAAATCTCCTTTTCTGGTCTTTAGTCCTTTCTCCTATCTTCTTATGTCATCTCCTTCATGACAGCCACCAGTATCTTCACTTCCTTAATCTCATCTTCTCTTTCTCAAATTCCTTCTTCTTCCGTCATCTAAACAAGTTCAACACAATTCTTCTGAGTTCACTATTAATAGTTTTTCCAGTAGCCAGGACAGAATTTATGAAAGTCATTGTAGATATTTGCTGTTGATTTATTAATATAAATTGAAGCAATTGCTTTTATATAGTGCTCATTTTCTGGATCCAACTGAGCAAATATCTAGATGGCTGTACACAAACAAACATAGAAAGTTTCAGGATGTTCATCTAAATTTTGAATAGCGTGGAATATTTCCCAACTTACCAGTGGTTGTGCTTCCTGCCAGTCTAGAGCATCAGAGAGGATCATTTCTGTATCAGGGAACATTCCCCACTCCCCATCATTATAATTCCAATTAGGAACCATTTGGGATCGTGTGGAACAATATAGGACAGAGCCTTTGTTTTTTCATCCTTTATGTGAAGAGCATTTGATAATTCCTCAATATCTTCCCAAGAGGAGTGTGGTCTCTTTTAATGGTCTTGATTTTCTTAATGATGGCAGCCAAAAGGATGAAGTGAATTGCTGCCATAGTACAGTGTCTCCTGACGGAAAGAGACTTGTACATTCCTCTGACTATCCCTACAGAAATGTTTCCTAAGGGTGCCATGCCTTTGATTCTGAGAAATCCAGATTGCTTGGTGATGGTCCAGTGGTTTAGACCAGTGCCTCCAATGGACATGGTAATGAGGCAGCAACCTTGGTTTGAAAGTTCTGCCCACCAGCACCAATAATCTGCTGCTGAGGCTCTAGTCGTCAAATCTTATTTCTAGCATGCACAGCTGACCATAATCAAAGGTCCCTTATTTGTCTGCCCAAATTCGTTTCCCACAATTCTCTAAATACCGAGTCCAGTCTTAACAGCTTTACAATTTGAGTCTCGGGCATTTCCTGTAGATCTGGCATTTTACTCCTGTCTCAGGCTTTTAACAAATACTTGTCCAATGGAAAATTGGGAAGAAGTTTACTCCATCCTGCTCCCACCAGTATTTTTTGATAGTTCTGCCCCTTGGAGACCTAATGTTGGGTCCAATTGGACCAGTTACCATTGCCTTTTTCTTCACCCAGGACCATTTTTGTACCGTTGCACACAATGAGAGAATTAAATTTGTATTCAGGACCAGTTTCTCCTTCTACTTTCTAAGTGTGGAGAATTTAATTCTCTAACCACCTCACAGCTGATTGATCACAGTGGGAAAGTGCTCTCCTGACCCATGATCAGACAAAGGTCTAAGTGCTGGCTGCAGAGTCAGACAACAAGTTCACCTAGTGACAGTTATGTGAACAAAAGGTGCCTTTGTGGTCTCCAAATATTGTTAAAAAGGAAATCTTGGTTCAGGGTTTTATTAGCACACCAAGGCAGAAAAGGTTAGAATGTGGCTGTTACCCGTTTCAAACAATGCACAGCTTTTATAGACACAAATAAACAACTTCCATCTAAAAGCAAGGAGATTCTACTTGTCCATGTATGATGAGAAAATAGGTTTTTATGCCACCTCAACTTTCCCTCATCTCTAATTATGCATACAAAAGAGTATCTCCAGAATGCCCACAGGATAGTTGCACATGGATCCAAAGAGCAAGGAAAGTTAAAAACATGCGTCCTTTGGGCTAGCTTTGTACACATTCATTCAGCAAGTGCTTGCACTATTCTCGTACTGTTGGGAAGATCTGAAGAATAAGGATCTTGCTGTTACGCCTGGATGGAGAAGGCAAGCAATAATACAGAGGCTTAGATCTAGAACCACGAGCATGTCAGCTAACCGATTAATGTGTCCTCGCCTTTTTAGACAATCAGGTGTTTAATGAGTATTATTTAGGCACTGTATGGGAAGGTCCTAACTTACAGTTTACAATCCATTCTTACCTTTCACTCTCAGTTAAAACCCCACTTTCCATAATTTGCTTTCCCTAACCCTTCTTAATTCCAGGACCTTCCCTCTTTTAATTATTCCTATTTATTGTATATCTAAAACTTGCTTTTTTACATATTTGTTTGCATGTCGTTTCCTTCATTAGATTGTAAGCTCCTTGAGGGCAGAGATGATCTTTTGAATCATCATTGCTAAGCAGAGTGCCAGACAAGGAGGAGGCACCTAATTAATCTGTATTGATTTAGTGATTCAAAATCCTAGTGAAAAGAACAGTGAACTCTGTTCATTTTGAGAGTACATATTGAAGCTTTTGGGGGGAGGGGAGATATGGTCAAGGCAGGAATTTGCTCAATTACACGTGTTTGTAATGGGGATTTTATTTTTCTTACTTTTTATGTTGGGAGAGGGGATTTGGGAGAGAAAGAGAACTCAGATCTGAAAATAAAATAAAATTTAATTAAAAATAAAAATCAGGGCAGCTGGGTAGTACAGTGGATAGAGCACCAGCCCTGAGGTCAGGAGGACCAGAGTTCAAATCTGACCTCAGACACTTAACCCTTCCTAGCTGTGTGACCCTGGGCAAGTCACTTATTGCCTCAGCAAAATTATGATAATAATAATAATAATAAAAATCCTACCTGATCCTAGAGCCAGTTTGAGAGGAGCATAGTTTGTGTGAAGGGATATGACATGAGATGAGGTTTGGAAGATTTGATGAGCCAAATCACGGAGCGTCTATAGAAGAGTCTGTGCTTTTGAGCAAAGGAGTAACCTGATCAGAGAAGAGCATTAAAAAACAAACAAACAATTTTGATGACTTCCTGAAGGATAACTTGGGAAAGGCAAGGAGATCATCATGGCACAAAGGAAATAGCATTAGATTTGGAGTCAGAAGCTGTAGATTCAAATCTCAACTCTTTTACTACCTATGTGATTTTAGACAAATGACTTCCTCTTCATGTAAAATAATTTCCTTAACTATGAAACATTGGACTGAATGACTTCTAAGATCCTTTCCAGCTCTAAATCTATAGTTCTATGATCAGTTAGGAGGCTCAGGCCTGAATTTGGTTGCTTACAGTGGGAGTGGAAGGGAGGGGGTGGATGGGAGAGATATCACAGGCATAGAATCCAGAGGATTTAGCAACTGATTGGATGTGTGGGATGAGGTGTTGAACTTCTAGAAGAGGGAAAGATGATAGAGGGAGTGAGTCAGGGATGAATCAAAGACCAGTCCTGCACGACTAGGAAAATGGTGACGCCATCCATTGACAGAGGCAGGGAAGTTGGGGGTGGGAAGCTGGTTTGGGAAGTGGGGGTGGGATGAGGAAGAAGAAGATGAGTTTGCTTTTTTGCCTCTAGTCCCAGAATTTTCCCAGGGGATGTAGAGACAAGACTTGTTTTTTCAAAGATAATTTTGGCTTTCAAAAGTCACATAAATATACTAAATTCCACACTCACCAAGAAGAATACTGGATCTTAAGGATGAAAAAAATCAAAATCACTGTTCCTATCTCTTCCAGTTAACAGAGATGCCTGCTCCCCCAACCTTTTCCCATTCTACCCAGCAATCGGTCAAGAGGTGGTATTGATGGGCCTCCTGGGAGAGATGTTTTTGAACACTAGAGAAACCCAGTTACTAACCTTATCTGGGAGCTCACATTGGTGGTAACTGAGTCTGAGGGAAAAGGAGGAGGTGGAAGAAAGGGTCCCAGATTTGCAGTAAAAATTTGTCTTCAAATCCTGGCCCTGCTGCTCACTACTTTTTGTGATTGGGGACAAACAAGTCCATTAATTGTTTTGGGGTCTCAGTTTCCTCAACTTTAAAAAGAAGGAATTGGACTGTATGACTTTGGAAGTCCCATCCCCCTATATATTTGTAATCCTGTGGTCCCTCAGAATGATAACTACACCCTTAGCACTTTGGGGTTAAATGGAGAATTTAAGCTAATGATGGTTAGAAGAAATGTCCACTGGGCTACTAGAAAGAGAGCTCACAGGGATATATGGATAGATAGATGATAGATGGATAGGTAAGTAGGAAGATTAAGTAGGTAGGTATGAGTCAGCAAGCATTTATTATTAAGAGTTTACTAGGTGCTAGGTACTGTGCTAAGCACTAGGAATACAAATAGAAGCCAATGAGACAATCCTTGTCCTTTAAGTTTACTTTCTGATGGAAAAAGACCACACATAAAAGGGATAGAAGAAAAGAGGCTTACCTGTCAGGTTAGGTGTCAGCAACAAAGTCTAAATTGTTGAAAATTAGATTCGATTTTATCAACCTTTATTAAGTTCCTACTGTATACAGAAACCTCTGCCACAGCTACTGGTAGAGAGACAAAACTTCAGTAAGATCTGGCCCCTGACTTCATGAAGCTGATGTACACCTCACTATTCCCAAGAAAAGAACCAAGTTGTTAGGGCTCCAAAATACACCTAAATTGTTCTTGTGTTTTATTAGTCCATCACTAAGCATTTATTAACTGCTAGGCTACAGATATAAAATATAATATATAATATATTATATATCTTATAATATAATTTAAAATATAATATAAAAGAATGAAATAATCCCTAATTTTATTTCATTTTATTTTTTGCTGAGGCAATTCAGGTTAAGTGACTTGCCCAGATCACACAGTTAGGAAGTGCTGAGGTCATATTTGAACCCAGGTCCTCCTGACTTCAGGGCTGGTGCTCTATTCGCTGCGCCACCTAGCTGCCCCAAATGACCGCTGTTTTCAATGAGCTTGTTGTTCAGTCATTTCACTGAATTTGAACTCAACACTCATATCACTGCACTGCTGACTCAGAGGCTGTCTGCTTTGATTCCATGAATCTAGGGTTTTAACAGATGAGGAAATAAATCACATGATCATACATTTAGAGTTGAAAGGAACCTTCCTAACCTGTGTCCCTCTTTTTACAGATGACTTAAGAGAATTTAAGTGATTTGCCCACAGTCCCACACATACTAAATTCCGGAGGAGAAATTTGAATATAGATCTTTGGGATTCAGAGTCAGCATTTTCTCTCCATCATACTGTCCTTCAAATCCAAAGAAGGCAAGTATCTTGACCAAGATCACAGCTAAAACCAGAATCTAGTCCTGAACCCTTTCTGTCACACCATCTGAATCAAATCATTTCAACAAACATTTAAGTGCTTATTGTAGGCAAAGTCAAGAGAAAGGCACAGAGTTTATAGAATGTCTGAGTAATGAATAAATGAAGTTTTTACTCAGAGCTCAGCCTTATACTAATTGCTAAGGAGAAAAAAGGAGACAGTCTCTTCCCTCACAGAGGTTATATTCTAATTGGGTAAGATAACACATATAGGAGAATTCATTTGCAGTAGATGACAAGCCTAGAATCACTGAAGGTTGATGAGGTCTAATAGCTCTACATCTTACTGGAAGGATTATAGTTATGAATCTGTTTTTCTAAACTGTGTGAGCAGCCACCTCAATTCTGCAGGACACTGGGGCTAGGGATGGCACACCTAAAGGCCACTATTAGGAAGTAGGAAGAAGGTCTGATGCTTGAATGGAGAGGGGACCTTAGGATTCCTTCCACAAACATGGGAATAGTGGAGTCTGTGTCCACCCAGAACAAGACAAAGGGGGTTGCCAAAAAGTGGCTTCTCCTATTTACTGTCCAGATGGGTAAAAAGGAAAGGAAAAGGGGAAAGCTATCCTCAAGGAGTGTTCAATCTCTTTAGGGAGATAGATAAGACACAAACAGAATTGTAAATGGCTAGTATCACATGATAAATATGTAGCCCCTTACAATCAAGGGAACTAGTGAGTTTTTTGTTTTGTTTTGTTTCCACGTGAAATGAAGGATTGAGGGATTGTGGGAGGTTGAAGCCAAAGAACTTTGGAATTTTGGAAGGAGGACATGGGCCAGGCCAATTGTAAAGAAAGGATCTTATTATCTCAAACCTAATATCATCATGAGTAGCTAGAGACTTAACTGGCTTACGGAACCACTGGAGGAGTGATCTGCTTGGACAAAATTTGCTGCCATATTGCGACCTAATAAATTTATCCCCTCTTCACTTCCTTCTTTTCTGAAAGAAATGACTACAAATGACTAGCAAACTAGCAATAGGAGTTTTCTGTTCTCTTGAAATCTTGCTTTTTTTTTTTTTTAACTCTCTATGCTTTTACAATCGATTTAGCTTTCAGACAAAGGTAAGCTAATTTTTTTATTGTCTTCTGTTCACATATAAGTTGGCTTATAAATAAATGGATCACATTGTGAGGAAGGACAACAGGAAACCCCTCAACCAATAGCCTTAACTCTAACTTTATAATGAAGCTTTGTCTGTCTACCTATCTGCAGGTGTCTGTGTGTCTCTCTGTCTTTGTTTCTCTGTCCTTCTATTTCTGTGTGTCTCTTTTTGTAATTCTTGTTCTGTGTCCATGTCTGTTTCTGTCTCTGTCCCTATCTCTGTCTCTCTGTGGTATCTGTGTCTATCTTTCTCTGTTTCAGTCTCTCTGTCTCTTCTCCTCTCTATTTCTCTCTGTGTCTGTCTCTGTCTATCTCTGTCTTCCTATATGTCTCATTCTCTGTCTCTCTCTCTCTGTGTCCATGTCTGTTTTGTTCTGTTTCTCTCTCTGTGAGTATGTCTCTCCAACTCTGTTTCAGTCTCTCTCCCTCTCTGTTTCAGTCTCTGTCTCCCCCTGCCACGTCCCTCTCTTTCCCTCTCTCCCCACAAAGAGATCTCATCTAAGAAGAATAAAGTGTTCTGAGGGGTCCATGGGAGAAGGAGGGAAGTCATTAGTAACATTGCTATCAGGAAAGACTTTGGGAAGAAGGTGACATCTGTGTTGGACCTTAACTGGGAGGTAGGAATTCAACAAGCAGGGAGGACATTCCTAGCATACTTGTCCCATGCGGCGGAGTCGGGAAGGCATGGGGTGTATCCAGGGAACAGCATAGTCTAGTCTGGCTGGATTGGAGAGTGGTGGGGTTCTGGAATTACTGACACTTCCTCTCATCTCTCAGAGTGCCAATACATGAGACTAAGGGACTCCTCACTCCCAGGATGAGCAGCCTCACTTCTCTATGCCTCAGGCCTCCCCTGGTAGACTTCTCTCTAGTGATTACAGGATATTCAGAGACTCCTGATTTGAATAAGGATATAAGGGAGCAGATAAGGGAGACTCCCCCACCCAATGACTTTTTAGATCCTTTCAAATAGATATTTGTAGAGGCCACGAGGATGCTCTCCCTTATTTGTCCTACACTTAGTGATATAGGGAAATTCTCTTCCAACTAAGAGAGTCAGAGAGGCTCAGGGCAATTTGTCGAGAATTTCTCCCCCTTATCGCTCCTTAGAAAAATCAGTGGCTAAGACTGGGTGAAGATGCCCAGCTTGCTTGGGACCCTCAGCTTTTAGTTTGAAGGGGTTAAATGGAGGCATTCTCTGGGGACAGACTCGATCCTGGTTGTAAGTCAGACACAGAAGGTCAAGGGGATTCTGGATCCTTAGACTTAGGGCAGAAGGGATCTTAGAGAACAACAAGCCCACCTGTTCCCTCTGTTTTGCAGATGAGGAAACTGAGGCAGTGAAGTGACTTGTCTCCGGGTTGGAAGTAGTGAAGGCTGAATCTGAGTCCAGCTCATCCATCTGGAGACCCCCGATTTCTACGGTTCTGCTGCCCCAGCCCAGGCTCACCTGACTCAGGCAGGGCCCATGCACTTTTGAAAGGACAGTTTCTTGCTAATGGAGTCATCTGGGCTACACATGGATATTTCCACCCAGGAGGGGACTCTGTAATTACACAGTGGGCAGTGGCGTGTCTGAATCTAATAGCACACCGGACTCTCTTTGTGGATGACTCACCCTGGCACCAGGCCAGGGGTGGGTGAGTCACCCTGAGCAGCCCAGCAGCTTGATTGACTGACCACTCCACCCCATCTCCCTCTCTCTGAGGCACTGACAGCTCGGGGAGACGGAACGGGGGGGCTCCAGTAGCAAAAGCCAAGAGTCCCTGATGCCTCCAAGCATGGATTCCCCAGGGCTGGGGAGCAGCAGGGCTGAGTCTGAGCCCAGGTCACCGATCTGGAGAGTTATTTCTACGGTTCTACTCCCGAGCCCAGGCTCCCCTGGCAGAGGGGACTCCGTGCAGGCTCAGAGTCCAGAGGATCTAGGTTTTTGCACCCAGGACCAGCGTGAGCTCTCTTCTGCTGTCATGTACTACGACTGTTGTTATTTTTGTTGTTTGGTTGTGTCTAACTCTTCATGATCCCAGGTGGGATTTTCTTGGCGGAGATACAGGAGTTATTTACCATTTCTGAGGCAAATAGAGTTCAGCGACTTGCCCAGGAGCCCGCTGCTAGTGGGTGTCTGAGGCTGAATTTGAGTTCCTGACTCCAGGCTCAGCGCTCTATCCATCTCCCTGCCCGCCGTGTGAGTTATTTCCTTTCCCTGGGCCTGAGCCCCCTCATTTCTAACATGCGGGGTCCGACTCAGATTCACACCTGCTGCCGAGTCCGGAGCATCCTCTGCACCTTCCCCGCTCGCCTCTCCTGGCAGAGACGGAAAGCTCCTTTGGGGCGGGACCACTGGCCCGCTGACTTTGGGCTCTGGCTCAGGTGGAAGTCGCTTTCTTCATTCACAACAGAAGGGTGACAACGTCTGCTTTATTTCCCTTGTGAATGGGGACCACACGAGACAGATAAAATGCGAAGTCTTGCCCAGGTGAGGGTGGTCTTGTTGCTCTTGGGTGGTTTTCTCTCCCGCCTTGCTGGCACTTCCCCGAGGGCACAAGGTACCTGTGGCGTGCTCTGGGTCCCGGCACCGGCAGCATCTGTTAGAACCCCTTCAGCCTCGGGGTAGCCAAGGATTTTCTCCTGCTGCAACTCCAGAGAAAACTTCAGTCTGCACAAGAGGGCCACGAGGCCCCCCACGTTCTGAACACTAAGCGTTTCTCTAGGTTAACCTCCAGAAAACCGAGATGAGAATAAGAAGCGGCTCATGTTTACATGAACCTGTTTTACAGCATAGAATAATGGTAAAAACACTGGGTTTGGAGTCAGAGGTTCCAGATTCAGAGTCTACCACTCTGCTCCTGAGTCATTTACTCTAACTGGGCTCAGTTTTCTCCTGGGTAATATAACGATCCCCCTCTGGACCACATGATATAGGAGGTCCCTTCCCGGATAAATGTGCTTCTGGAAGAGGAAGGAAGCAGGGAATGGAGAAGTACCTCCAAGTTCTTTTCCATTATCATATTCCTTGGGACTCGGTGGTTATTAGTCCACAGTCCCTTAGACGTCAGAAAAAAGTCCAGGTGATTTTCCGCAGGCTGGTGAGGGAGAGTTACAAGCAGAGCTGGAAACAGTTCTGGCCTGCTGTGGATGGAAATTCTAAATTTATTGGGATCATGTATTCACCTTGGGAAACTGACAAATGTTACAAATCAGGACTTGATTTACTGTTGTGTTGACTGTCTAGACTTAAGAAATTGATAGAGAAAATGTTAAATGCAGATTAAATTTAAAAGTGTTTTGTGCAGCTGGTTATTAAGCATTTGCCAGCAAACTCCTGGTTACAAGTCCTGACTGTGGAGGGCACACCCAAGAGTCGTCAGGGCCAATATGGAGGTGCCGGATAAGGGGACAGAGACCCAGACAATGGAGCCCCCAGAAAAGTGTCTGCCAAGGAGGGAGTTTCAGGCTGAGCTGAGGGTGGGGTGCATGTGGGTGCTGAGGCGGGGGTTGACACATCAAAAACAAACCTTTCAGCCTTCACAATTACGCCGTGGGTAGCCCTGATCCTTCCTCCTTTTGTTAACGTTTAATACTTGGGCTTTAAGAGGAATGTGCCTGACACCTTTTTCCAGCCCACATTTTGCCCAGGGCAGGGGAGGGATGACTCAGAGCTGATGAGAATCAGAGGGAGTCCTTCCTGGCCCCCCAAAGCACCCCAGCCTGCACTCGAGACTTCAGGGGTGGGATGTACGTCCGATTGTCTCGGGTGCATAATGGCTCCTGTTTGAAGGTTAGGCTTGCTCACTGTGCTGTGGAGTATCTCAGGCAGATAAGGCTGCCCTCATTTTATAGATAAGGAGACTTAGACCCAGAAAGGTAAAGTCACCCACCATACCTTGCTCCCGATTCTTCTCTGTGCTCAGTGTTCTTTCTTGCTTTGAATCAGGTCTATGCCTATGGCAAGCTGCCATATAAATGTCCTCTGCCTATGTCTTATCTGTAAATGGTTATTTGCAAGTGCTTCCATTAGAATGGAAGCCCTGTGAGGGCCAGGAATGTCTTTTTGCCTTTCTTTGTAGTCCCAGCTTTTAGCGCAGTCCCTAGCACACAGTAAGCACTTAATAAATGCTTGATAACTGACTAACTGTACCAAACTGATGTCTCTGCCATGGATTTAGGGCCCTGGTGAGAACCCAAGAATGTCACAGATCAAGGATTTAGGGAATTTTTGATGCCTGCTTGTTCTGCTCTTCCTTAAGTTAGGGGACCCCTGGGAGACAAGGGACCACTGCCCCAACTCCCCAAGCTCCAGCTCTAGAGTAAAAAAAAACAAAACATTTTATTGATATATTTTATTCATACATCATCTTCATTTCCAAATAGCTTTTCCCCTTCGCCTGCCCACTGAGCCATTCTTTGGAATAGTTTTCAAAAGAAGTGGGGAGCATTTAATGAAACTAGGCAACACATAAATTGAGTAATAATAACTATTATTACAACTTACATTTATATAGCTCTTACTATGTGCCAGAGCTTGGGCAGTTGGGTGGTGCAGCGGGCAGAACAATGGCTCTGGAGTCAGGAAGATCTGAACTAAATTCCAGCCGCAGACACTTACTATCTGTGGGATCTAGGCCAGTCAATTAATCCTTATTTGCCTCATTTCTCATCTGTAAAAATGAAGACGCACTGGAGAAGGAAGTGGCAACCTACTCAGCTGTCTGCCAAGAAAAACCCATAGGCAGAAGTTGGACAAGACTGAACAACCAATATCCCAGGCTAGATGCATTACAGTTATTGGCTTGCTCGAGCTCACAGCAACCGGGAGAGGTGGGTTTTATTATTGTCTCTGTTTTTACAATTGATCAAATTGAGTGACTTGCCCAAGGTCTCATAGCTAGCAGTGTCCCCGGGCCAGATTGGAATTCAGGTTTCCTTACTCCAGGGCCAGCAGTTATTCCTGTACCACTGACCTGCCTCCTGTGGCAATGTTCCACCCATCTTCCTTCCCTCGGCAAAGGCCCCTGGAGGTTTTAAATGTAACCGTGGAAAGGTTGGTAGGATCATTCACAGGGTTTCTCCACCCATGCTGACCTTCACAGTTCAGGCGCTTTCCTGAGCTTGGGATTTTCCCTTGGCTGTGTTTCATCCCATGGAACGGGGCCCAGGTTGGCTCGGGGCATGGGGAAGGGCCTGGTAAATCCTGCCCTTCATTGTCTTGCAAGTTAGGTGGGAGCTGGGCAGAGAACCCTTGATGCCCTCCACTCCCTGGCACCTCCCCTGCCCTCCCCACGTTCTCCCCTGATGCTTCGGCTTCTCACGTGATCCTGAAACACTTCACAGAGTGATTCATTGTGGGAAAAGCAACCAGGGCTGCCCTACCCCAGAGGCCACTGGGCATTTTCCCAATGGCTCCTGAATAACTTCTTCCAACCCAAGGAGAAAAAAAAGCA
The DNA here is from genome assembly GCF_048593235.1 of Sminthopsis crassicaudata. Lineage (NCBI taxonomy): Eukaryota > Metazoa > Chordata > Mammalia > Dasyuromorphia > Dasyuridae > Sminthopsis > Sminthopsis crassicaudata. The sequence continues at coordinate 224,801,610 of NC_133618.1, read as the reverse complement.
AAGGCCTTGTGGGCCTAGAACCCTGGACTCATGGGAATTGTTTGGTCCAGTGTGCGGTCACTGACCACCTGGAGAACAGGGCCTCTCAGCCTCATTCATCTCATGTAGCCAATCCAACGTCAGATCTCACATTTCTACCATTACATCTCTCAGAGAAGTCCCCTTCTCCTCACAGCCATAATCCTTGGGCAGGCCCTCCTCACCTCTCTTCTGGACGACTGAACTAGCCTTCTAACTGCTCTCCTCCCTCTTCCTTCTAATCCATCCTTCCCTCAGCTACCAGCATGGTTCTTCTCCTCGTCCACCTGATCATGCCATTCCTCATGAGTTCATCACCTCGAGCAGCTTCTATTGTCTCCAGGATCAAATATGAACTCTCTCTTTTTAGGGGAGTTTATAGTCTATTTTTTATTTTTTTTAAATAGTAGCTTTTATTTTCAAAGTATATACAAAGATAGTTTTCAACATCCACCATTGCAAAATCTTGTTGAACTCTCTCTTTTTGGACATTCCAAGCTTTATTTTTGCACTTTACTCCCCTTTATATACCTACATTTCATTGACACTTCTCCTATCACTGAGTCTTAGCACTGTCAGTGTCCCATAATTGCCCCCTCATCTTCACCTCTTAGCTTTCCTGGTGTTCAAGCTTAAATGGTATTCTCAATAAGAAGCGTCTCCTGATTCTACCAGCTACTAATGGCTTCTCCTTTCAAAGAACTTTCATGCTGTTTCCTTCCTCCCATTAGCATGTATCTTCCTTGAGAGTAAGGACTGTATATATATCTCTGTGTGTGCCTTTTTTTTTTTTTTTTTGTATTCCCAGCATTTCATACAATGAATGGCACATATTATCATTAAGCCTTCATTTTTTAAAATAGTTTTTATTTACCAGATACATGCATGGGTAATTTTACAACATTGACAATTACCAAACCCTTTGTTCCAATTTTTCTCCTCCTTTCCCCCCCAGATGGCAGGTCGACCAATACTTGTTAAATATATTAGAGTATAAATTCAATACAATATATGCATACATGACCAAACAGTTATTTTGCTAAACAAAAGGAGTTGGACTTTGAGATAATGTATAATTAGCCTGTGAAGGAAATAAAAATGCAGGGGGACAAAAACAGGGGTATTGGGAATTCTATGTAATGGTTCATAGTCATCTCCCAGAGTTCTTTCACTGGGTGTAGCTGGTTCAGTTCATTACTGCTCTATTGGAACTCATTTGGTTCATCTCATTGTTGAAGAGAATTGATCATCATATAGTATTGTTGTTGAAGTGTATAATGATCTCCTGGTTCTGCTCATTTCACTCAGCATCCAAGCCTCTCTGTATTCATCCTGTTGATCATTTCTTACAGAACAACAATATTCCATAATATTCATATACCATAATTTATTCAGCCATTCTCCAATTGATGGGCATCCACTCAGTTTCCAGTTTCTGGCCACTACAAGAAGGCTGCCACGAACATTCTTGCACATACAGGTCCCTTTCCCTTCTTTAAGATCTCTTTGGGATATAAGCTCAGTAGCAACACTGCTGGATCAAAGGGTATGCACAGTTTGATAATTTTTTGAGCATAGTTCCAAATTTAAGCCTTCATTTTTTCCCCCTCTCAGGCTGGGGTTAAGTGACTTGCCCAGGGTCACACAGCTAGGAAGTGTTAAGTGTCTAAGACCAGATTTGAACTCGGGTCCTCCTGAATTTAGGGCTGGTGCTCTATCCTCTGCGCCACCTAGCTGCCCCAAAGCCTTCATTTTTGAAGAGGACCAATGACATCAAGGGATGATGTCTTTTAAAATCTTACCAAAATGAATGTTGAAATGAGATGATTCAGGGCAGTTCCAATGATCTTATGATGAAGAGAACCATTTGCACTCAGTGAGAGGAGTGTGGGAACTGAGTGTGGACCACAACATAGTGTTTTCACTTTTTATTGTTGTTTTCTTACACTTTACTTTCTTTCTCATTTTTCCCCTTTTTGGTCTGATATTTCTTATGCATGATATTTGTGGAAATATGTATAGAAAAATTGCACATGTTTAATTTATATATTAAATTGCATGCCATCTAGGAGATGAGGTGGGGGGAACAGAGGGAAAAAATTTGGAACACAAGGTTTTACAAGGGTGAATGTTAAAAATTATCCATGCATCTGTTTTGAAAATAAAAAGCTTTAATTTAAAAAATCAAACAAAAAATGAATGTTAAAATTATCTTTACATGTAATTGGAAAAATAAAATGCTATTGAATTTTTTAAAAGGAGTGATGCTTTGACTTGCACATGAATTGGCTTTGAAGGAGATAGAATTGTACCAAGAGCTCAGCTTCACTCTCTCTTCCAGAATCATGGAAGTCGACTGGCTGGTCAAAAGTCAAGACAATTGGTGACCTTTGTGTCTTTGAAGCCTGACCAAGCTCGAAGCACTCCACGGTGCATGCTTCTGCCACCTTCGTGACTTTTGGGGACAAATAGCCCTCATCCACCCATCTGTACCCTGGGAAGCCTCCACATGCTCGGGACAGACATCTCCCTCACTTACCAACGAGTTTGAGGCATTTCAGTTATCTTTAACCTGGCTTGGCCCCTCTGCCAAGATGGTTTTACTGGGGTGTGGTTACTGTGCATACTATGGCTTCTTGGAGGCACAGGACAGAGTGAAGGCACAGGTAGATACCAAGAGTGGATGAGCAGCCCTGAAAAGGGCTCAGCAAGTCCTCACACCAGAGGTGTTGGTCTTCCCTGCACACCCCATACACCTTGGCACATAGAAGTACTTTAATGAATGTTTGTTGACTGAATGACTAATTGATATACCATGTCCCTTTAAAAAAAAAAAACCCTCTATCACAATTAACAAGTCAATCACAAAATTGCCATTTGGGGAGTTCTTTTGAATATCTTATCCTTTACTTTATGTTTTATTGATGAATGAACGAAAAAGGATTTATAAAATGCTGAACTTTGGGAGACTTTAGAAGGCTGATCAATGCTGTGAACAGTCATGATTTTAGAATACCGCTGATAAAGCATACTGAGGACAGGCTAGAGTTTGAGTCATTTATCTTTAAACATAGATAATTTGTTCATTTGTTTTGCTTTGACTATGCTTATATTTTATTTCAAGAGAGGGTTTTTTGGGGGAGTGAATTTAAGGCAAATGACAAATATGCCACACAAAAAAATCTCGCTCCAAATCAGGACCCGCATCACTTCCTAGATATTTCTGAACCAGGCTTCACTCCGCTTCCAACTGTAGCTTCCCTTTGTGTTGTCTTCTTTTATTAGAATGTAAACTCTTTAGAGGCAGACTGTTTTGTATACTTGCACAGTGCCTGGCACAAAGTGATTAACCCATGCTTTAATCAAGCTGTGTCCTGAACAGGAGATGTGGTGGGAAATGCTGGAGCCTTTCATTTGCAGGTGTGTGGTCTCCCATAAAGGTCTGTGTCCTGAGAAAGGAGGATCTTTAGCACCAAGGACAGGGGATCTCCCACCTAATCCACATGCCAGGACTCTTCATCTCAGTCCCGCTGCTGGTGCCTAGGACTTCAGCCCACCAGGGTTGCCCACTTCATCCGCTCCTCTCCTCTCAGTGTGTTCTGCCTCCTGGTGCCTTGTTGAAAGGATACAGAAAGTCCTTATTGCTTTCAGCATTTAATACCTTCATTTGACAGATGACGAACTCGGAGGTCAGAAACATGAATGACTTGCCCAAGTTTACACGGCTCATTAACATTAAAGCCTAAACTAGAAGGACACTTTTGTCTCCTGGCTCTTCAAACCCTTTTCTCCCCCTTTATTCGGGTTTGTTGGGGTGGTGCTCCATAATGGACAGAGTGCTGACGTATATCTAAGATATCGTTCAGTCATTTTAAGTCATGTCTCACTCTTCGTGACCCCATTTGGGTTTTCTTGGCAGAAATACTAAAATGGTTTGCCATTTTCTTCCCCAGCTCATTTTATAGTTGAGGAAATTGAGGCAAACCGAGCTAAGTAACTTGTCACACAGATAGTAAATGTCTGAGGCCAGAGTTGAACTCGAAAAGAGAGTGATGATACAGGCTCAAATCCCAATAGAATGTAAGTTCCTTGAGTTTCTATTTCTTTATATTCTGAGTGCCTAGTCCTACATAGTAAGTGCTTACCATATGCTGTTTGGTGCATCGATCTCTCTCAAATAAGCTATTAAAATAGCTACACAAGCATAGGGAAATAATTTAACCTCTTTGGGTCTCCATTTCCTCACAAATCAAATGATGATAATTATCCTCCCAGAACAGAACAACAAAAAAAAACTATTTTGTTAGCTAAAAAGTGCTTTCTGGGTATCAACAACAGGTACCAGTGAATCAGTCTCAAACATTTAAAAAATGCTTGCTATGTACAGACTCTAAGGGAAGTACTGGAATGCCAAGAAAGACAAAAGCATAGTCTCTGACTTCAAAGAGCTCACATTCGAATGAGGAAGACAACATACAAACAGCCACATACGAACAAGGTACATGCACTGTCAATGGGAATGCACCTCAGAGGGAAGGGATTTCAGGGTTGGAGAACAAGGACCTAGGAAATCTCCAGCAGAAAGTAGGTTTTAAGCTGAGTCTTGAAGGAAGCCTGGGAAGCCGGGAGTTTAAAGTGAGGAGAGAGGACATTTCCAGGTATTGGGGACATTTTGCATAAAATTACATAGTACGATTGCATAGTCAGGGGATGGAATGTTCTGTGGGAGGACTGTAGACTGTGTGAAAGGGAGTCAAGTGTGAGAAGACTGGGAAGGTGTAAAGGAATGGACCAGGATGTGAAGGGCTCTGGATAAATTGTGATCTGGGAGGCACTGGATAAGGAAACCGACCAGACTCAGGAAGTCCCAAAGAATCTTAATGCTGGAAGGCAATTAATGGGTTCTCCCTTCCCTCCAGGAAGCACCATGAAGAGGTGCTCCATCTTCTGTTTCAACACATTCAGAAACTGGCAATCCTGGCTGCCACTGGACATCTTGAACTCTTAGAAAATCCTAGTTTATACTGAGCCAATGTCTACTTCTCTCTATCTTCCCAATTCTGCCCTAGAATGAAGAACAGAGAATACATTTCTGTATACTAACTATGATGCTTCATTGGCATGAATCATGGGGTTATCACGACCTCAGAAGGAGCAAAATTGCTGGTGACCCAAAGGGTAACCGTGATATAAACAGGCTACTTGTAGACAGAGAGGACATGAGTGAGGGGTGATGTAAAAGACACTGGCTAGGACATGTGTGATTGGTGGGCTGGTCACACGTGGCCACATGAAATCATAAAAGAATACAAGTAGAATTTTCAGTGGAGGTGGGAATGGGGATGGGGAGGAGGAGAGAGAGCTGGGCCCACTGGAGGATTTAAGAAAAGACAAGGACAAAATGGAATAGCCTGGCTCGGTTGCGATCTGTACCTTGGGTATGTGCCCACATTAGGGATATTGCTAATTAATCGAAGCATTTTACCTAGAAAGCCTGTAGTTTTTGCACTCTGTCTGCTCTCCCTCCCTCTCCCATTGACCCCACTGGCACATCCCTTTTACTGTTTCCCCATTTTTCTCAGGCCGAGATTTTTTTTCTTTTGCTGTTGTTCTGTTTTTATTTCCCAAAGGCTGTGTCTGGCCCCTTCAGCTCATTTCCTTACATTGTGCTGATTCCTGTATCCAGCTGCCTGCACCTGAACTTGGCTCCAGCCTCTTCCCTTAGCTTTTTGGCAAACATAAAACTAGGCTGAAGTGCCCACCCCCTCTACCCTCCAACCCGAGAATCCCAGAATTTAAGATTCAGAAGAGACCTGAGTTGTTAGCTCATCTGACCCATCCCCTAAAGAAATCCTCACTATAACATACTCACCAGAAGGTCATTCAGCCTTTGCATGAGAGAACTCACTTCCTGAGGTGTTTCTTCTACTTTTGGACAGCTCATTTTTAGTAAGTTTTTCTTGACTATGGAGAATGGGAAAATTACCACAGGACCAAGGAAGAATAAATGTCCTAGTTTTCCAAAAAAAGGAAGAGAATATATCCCAAAAAATACAGGCCAGTGTACTTGACTTGGACAACATTCTAGAATGTATCAGTAAAGGGATGGTTTCTAAATATCTCAAAAAGGAAGCAATGATCAAGGCTTCAAGGACAAACCATGCTAGATTCATCTCTTTTTCTATTTTGTCAACTTTACAAGGTTAATCCAGAAAATGGCATAGATACAATTTAACCTAGATTTTAACAATATATTTCTATTCTGTTAACTTTACAAGATTAATCCAGAAAATGGCATAGATGCAATTTAACCTAGATTTTAACAAGATATTTCTATTCTGTTAACTTTACAAGGCTAATCCAGAAAATGGCATAGGTACACTTTAACCTAGATTTTAACAAGATATTTGACAAAGTAGCTGATGTGTATTTGTAAATGAGACAGAGAAATGGGAGCTAAGAGAACATCAGTCAGATGGCTTGGGAACAGCTGGCTAGATCCAAAGAATAGTAATGGATGATTCAATGCCATCTAGGAAAGATATGTCTGAGGGACTCCTTCAGGGATGTGTGGCTGGCCCTGGGCCATTTTAACTTTTATCAGTGGCGTGGACAGAGGCAGAGACGACATGCTTATCAAATCTGCCATTTGCACAAAGCTAGCTGATTTGTTGGACCATAGTCCTCTGGACAGAGTCCCTTGCAGGAGAGGAGATTCTGGGGAAGGTGCTTCCCTTCCCTTCTGTCCCAGCTTCAGAAAACAGTGACACACTACTGAGCCTTACCAGGACAGCAAGCAGGCAGCAGTAGTCTCTTCCCCTCCTCTTCCCATCTCCCAGCTGCCTGAAGAACCAGAAAAGGACAGACCTGGTTACTGGCAGTTGCCCAGACCCTGAAGAAGTGTCTGTTACAGCTGCTACTTTGCAAAAAAATTGGTATAATCCAGGTCCCAGAGAATGAGTTGCACACATGCAGTGATGTTGATAGGGACAGATTACTATAGGCCCCTGATCGAGGAGGGGATTACTTCAGGCCTAAGATTCATCCCCTCTTCACATCTGAGTGGCAGAATCCCTAGCTCTCTTCCAAAGTACAGCTCATGTGTCACCTCCCACTTGAAATCTTTTTTGGATCCCCTTCCCGTTATTAGTACATACTCACCCACTTGCTTTCTATTTCAGATATTTATATTTTGCATTTCCTTATTGGTGCACTTACTGTTTGCTCCCAGAAGAATATAAGCATCTTGAAGGCAGACCAGTACACTCCAAGATTAGCAGTTTTTAGCAAATAGTAGGTGCTCAATAAATGCTTATTGAATTGAAGACATATCTTGGTGGGGCAGTCAGTGAAGAAAAAACCTTTTGGATGTTGAGATGGACTCAAACTTTATAGAATCCTTGAATGTTAAAGCCTCAAGGGACCTTAGAAATCACCTCGTAGAACCTTGTTCCATCATGCCCCATCCCATTTTACAGCTGAGGAACTAAGGATCAGAGAAAGGAAGAGTTTGCCTCAGGTCACACAGAATTAGAGTCAGAGTGAAGATGAGTAGACCTTGTCTCCTGCCTTTTAGTCTAGTATTTTTTTATTAAAGCTTTTTATTTTCAAAACATACGCATGGGTAATTTTTCACCATTAACCCTTGCAAAACCTTGTATTCCAATTTCCCCTCCTTTCCCCAACCCCTGGATTGGCAAGTAATCCAATATATATTAAACATGATAAAAATATATTTTAAACCCAATGTATACATACATCATATCTTGCTTCACAAGAAAAATCAAATCAAACAGGAAAAAAAATAAGGAAGAAAATAAAATGCAAGCAAACAACAAAAAGAGTGAAGATGCTATGTTGTGTTCCACACTCAGTCCCCAAAGTCCCCTCTTTGGGTGTAGATGGCTCTCTCTGAATCATCTCATTGTTGAGAACCACGTCCATCAGAATTGATCATTGTATAATATTGATATTACCATGGACAGTGATTTCCTGGTCCTGCTCACTTCACTCAGCATCAGTTCATGTAAGTCTTTCCAGGATTTTCTGAAATCATCCTCCTGATCATTTCTTATAGAACAATAAAATTCCATAACATTCATATACCATAATTTATTCAGCCATTCTCCAATTGATGGGCATTCACTCAGTTTCTAGTTTCTGGCCACTACAAAAAGGCTGCCACAAACATTTTTGCACATGTGGGTCCCTTTTCCTCCTTTAAGATCTCTTTGGGGAGGGGGCAGCTAGATAGCACAGTGGCTAAAGCACCCAGGAAGACCTGAGTTCAAATCTGAATTCAGACACTTAATACTTCCTAGCTCTGTGATCCTGGGCAGTCACTTAACCCTAATTGCCTCAGCAAAAAATAAATTAAATATATTAAAAAAAAAAAAAAAAAAGATCTCTTTGGGACATAGGCCCACTAGAAACACTGCTGGATCAAAGGGTATGCACAGTTTGATAACTTTTTGGGCATAATTCCAGATTGCTCTCCAGAATGGCTGGATTCTTTCACAATTCCACCAACAATGCATCAGTGTCCCAGTTTTCCCACATCCCCTCCACATCATTATTTGTTCCTGTCATCTTAGCCAATCTGAGAGGTGTGTAGTGGTATCTCAGAGTTGTCTGAATTTGCATTTCTCTGATCAGTAGTGATTTAGAACATTTTTCATATGTTAGTCTAGTTTTCTTATCCACTATACCCTACTGGCTCCCAGCCACTTTAGATACAGTCCTTCTCTCCCTTACTTTCTTTCTTCCTCCCTTTCTCCTATTATGAAGGTCAGGGATCCAAGAGTTACCAGTTTGCCAAAGGGATCCTAGGGAAAAGCCATCCGGGAACTGAGTAGGTCGCACGTTGAACTTTGGGAGGCCACAGTTCTCAAGCTACTTATAAAAGAGGCTTCTTCCAGGCTTTCCTGTAGGCTCAGAACCACATTTCTCTCACATTATGACACAAAAGTCCTGTTAATTCAATACTCTCCCTACTGAAGGAAAAAGAAGAGTAAGGAACCAAAGAATAGAGGGCAAGGAGGGTTCTGTTGCTTCCCTCTTGAGCTGAGTTGTGAAATCTTGGGAGAAGAGAGGAATTCTGGAAGCAGCAATCTAGTGCTAAGGATCCTTTAGTCTCTCCTCCTTCTGGGCCTTGGTTTTCTCCCTTAAGGATCCAAGCTTTCTCCTTCCATCCCACTAGCCTGAGAGATGAGCTAATAATGGGGGAACACATTTTTTTTTTAAAAGAGCTGTCTCTGTCCTCCCCAATAATGATACCTGGTGTTTGGAAGGCAACTCCATTTCACAGAGCTCAAAGCACTTTTATTAGCATTAATCTCATTCATCCTCCCAGGATTGTTGTCTTGTTTTAAATTTTATTATGGACTGGTGAGTTATACTTAAGCCTCCAGGCAAGCCAGAGAGGGAGGAAGGGAGGAAAGGAGAGGCCCGGGGAATTTCCACTCTTTGCAAGGCAAGGAAGAAGTGGTCAACTAACAAACCTAGGGAGAGGTCCCAGGGGTCCCAGACACTGTGAGCCAACCCACCCTCTCCTTTCCCACCCTCTCTTTCAGCTTGAAAATCTCCAGGGCTGGTGTGGGAGCTCTGTGAATTGTAGGAGTGAAGGGTTTTGATTTGAAAGGGATTAGATATCCAGGCTGCTCATTTTCTAAAGGAGTTAACATTTGCAGTTAGTAGAGTGCCTGGCACACAGTAGGCACTGTGTAAATGTTTTTTCCCTTCCCTTTCTTAAGAAGGAAATCGAGGCCCTAAGAAGAGAACTGATTTATCCAAAGTCCCACTTTGAGTTAGTGGAACTCAGAAGACGTAGAGATCAGTGGCAAATACACTACATTTGGAGTTAGACGAATTTTGTTGACTCTACTATTTATTATCCACGTGTTCCCGGGCAACTTGACCCTACTGCCTTTAGTTTCTTCAAATGGGAAATGATGACATTGGACTAGGTGGCTTTCAGATATCTCATACAGGAAGACATCCTAAACTCAACATGTCCCAAATGGAACCCTAACCCCCTAACATCATCCAAAGTTCCCTATCACTTAGAGGGCAATACCATCCTCCCAGTCCCTCTGGCTAAAAGGTGATCCTGGATTCCTCACTATCTCTCATCCTCCATGTCTAATCTAAGCTAATCTAATACCAAAGCCTGTTGATTTCATCTTTGCAATATCTCCCCTTCTGGGATTATTTTGATAATATGCTGGTGCGTCTGTCTTTCAGAGAAAGACTCAAGTCCTTCTCCACTGCAGTCCATCCTCCCTTCTGCCAGTAACATGATTTTCCTAAAGTGCAAGTCTGGCTAAGCTCAATAAATTCCAGAGGCTCCCTATTGCCTCCAGGATAAAGTATAAAATCTTAACCCATCACCCTACCCTGCACCCACACACACACACACACACCCTTCCAATCATCTTGCATCTTACTCCCCACCATTATTCTTCAATCCAGTGACAATGGCCTCAGCTGTTCCTTGAACAAGACACTCCATCTCCAGACTCTCATCATTTTTCACTGGTTGTCTTTCACTCTGGGAATTCTCTCTCTGGCTTTCCTGGCTTCCTTCAAATCCTAGCTAAAATCTCATCTCCCTCAGGAAGTCTTTCCCAATCATTCTGATTTCTAGTGCCTTTCCCTCTGTAGATCATTTCCTATTTGTCCTGTACACAGCTTGTTTGTGTACATCTGGCACGGGGTCATCTCGACTCCAATCTAGATAATTTGCCCATTTCGTCCAGTTGAGTTTTGATGATATGTTCTTCTTCAATACTTTTCTAGACCAAATTGATGATGAACAAACCAAGTTTCCTTCATGTAGCTGGCAATTGATAATGATGAAGATGGGGATGGAATACCCCTCTCCTCCAGGCTATAGCTTTAGTTTTTGCTTCTCCTTCTTCTGTGTACTCCTTCCCTCTCTGGCACATGAAGTCCCTTGTTCTCAGGATCAGTTAATCCCAAACACCAGATCAGTTAAAGAAGAGTGGAGTGGAACTCTTTGACCCGGAACAAACACAACTGGGTCACCGAAGGGCAAAGGATGTTAGAAGGGGGGCAAACAAAAGAGAGACGACTCCTATCAGGAGAGAGGCTGCCCCAGTCCTAAAGAGCGCAGCTTCCCTCCTTACTGCCCTAAGACCCAAGAGAGAAAGTGGGCTGGACAGGAGTGCCAGGACAATGAAACTCGGGCTGAAAGCCCTGGGCAGTTGTGATGTGGAGCCACAGGCCTGAAGATAGTGGGGCAAAGTATAAGCCAGTAATCGCAGCTGAGAAAAAGTACATTCCTCCATGGAGGAAGCCCCCTTGGATGTCGGTGTTCAGGCCAAAGCCCCATTCGTCTGGCTCTGACACTGAAGGGGCCTAGGAAAATTAATCCTGCTTCTTGAAAGACAGAAAAATCTAGATGACCCAGTAATAGGCAGGCTAATATTTTGTAGCAACTTGGCCCTAGGGACAATTTAGACTGATGTGCAAGAATCTGGGAATAAACACTGTCTGTGCCTGTCTTTTCTGAGCCTGGCTCCACAGCTTGCACCAGGGTCTCGTGAAATAAAATAGATCACAGTCATTAACAAGCTGGGGCAAGGATGCTGGTGAGTCAGAGTCAAATACCTAGAATGTAAGACCTGGTCAGAGGGACAGGACCTTAGAGATCATCTGAGGTTCATTTTATTGATAAGAAAACTGAGGCTTAGGGAATTGTTGCCCCAAAATTAGTGGCCAAACCAGGACAAGAATGTCATTTCTCTGAAGCTTTTGCTAGTATCCTGTGGCCTCCTCCAGTGCTTCATGCAGGAAGGCGCCTGGCTCCAGGGATCCGAAAGGGCTTTCTTCCTTGGACTTTCTTCGGGGCTCGGGATGCCTGGTCTCAGGGAGATATCTCTGGAGATAGAGCTTCTCACAGCTTGGGTCCCTAAAGAACACAGAGTCAGCTAGCACTCATCTGGCCCAACCCATCTGGGAGGAGCTTAAAAATAGATGTTCCTTCCCAGGGACATTTTTTAAATTTCACAGGATTAAAACCAGATGAGCCCTGTCCAAAAACAAAAAAAATTCCAAGTGTCACCCAGGAGTTTGGGGCCTTCTTGGTGTAATCCTCCCTTTCCACGCCTCTTCCCAGAATGTTTGGAGGAAACCTGGAATGGTAACAGGCCTTCCAGAAGATCAAAGACAACCCCTCCCAGAGTTGCCTGGAGAGGGATATGATCCTAGAACATACCACACAAGCCTGGAAGCAACTGGATCTGGGGGAAGGGGGAGTCACTTTTCTAGAGAGAGTTCCTTCTCAGACATGTGTTAGACCAGAATCAACTCAATTCAATTCTGGACAATTAAATTTACATATATTAAGCACCTACTATATGCTAGGCTCCATGCCCAGGTTCTGAGAAAACAAAGAAAAAAACCAAAATTGTCTCTGGTCCCTCAGAAATTGTTTACATTTTTCTGGAGTGAAATAGGGAGAAGTGTAAGACTAGAGGAACGATTTACCTGTACATGAGTAAATACAAAGTCTATAAAGTACTTAAAGTCATAAAATAAATTCCACAGGATTTGAAGCCATATAAAGTAAATATATTTGAATTATATAAAGTAAATTCAAGAGAGAGAGAGAGACAGAGAGAGAGAGAGAGAGACAGAGAGACAGAGAGAGAGAGAGAGACAGAGACAGAGAGAGACAGAGACAGAGACAGAGACAGAGACAGAGACAGAGACAGAGAGAGAGAGAGAGAGAGAGAGAGAGAGAGAGAGAGAGAGAGAGAGAGAAAGGGAGGGGGGAGAGAGAGAGAGACAGAGAGAGAGACACAGAGAGAGAGACAGAGAGACAGAGAGACGAGAGAGAGAGAGAGACAGAGACAGAGAGAGACAGAGAGAGAGAGAGACAGAGAGAGAGAGAGAGACAGAGAGAGAGAGAGAGAGAGAGAGAGAGAGAGAGAGAGAGAGAGAGAGAGAGAGAGAGAGAGAGAGAGAGAGAACCCTTTGAGTGGAAGGTGGAGGCCAAACTATGCTGTTGAAGGAGACTAGGGAATTTATGAGGCAGAGGTGAGGATTACTGCATTCTAGGCAGGGGATGCTGCACTTGGGCAAACTCTCAGAGGCAGGAAATACAATGTGGTGTTCAGTTAATAGCTCACAGGCCAGTGTGACTGGAATGGAGGACAGACCTCTGAGGTCCCTTCCAGATCTGATATTCTGATTCTCTGTTTCTTTCCATTTAGAGGGGAGGATTCCATTCAGGCTTATTTCTTACCCTCATTGGAGATGTTTTCTCAGTTCTGAAGAAATCTGCCAGGTTTGAGGTCCTCCTATGACGTTGAAATCACTTCACTGTTATTATTTATATGGATCTTGTGAATTTCTAGAGCATGGCCCTCCTGGGAACTCCAAGCACTTTCCAGACATTATCTCACTTATTTCCATGCTCAGGAGCAGACAGAAGCAGAGATCATTTCTTCACTTTTGGAGTTGAAGGAACATGCCCCCAGAGGCAAAAATACTTACCCAAAAGGACAGAGCCAATCAGTAAAAGTAACTTGAGGCTCAGAAGACTTGGCTCCTGGGGACTGACCCAGCCTGGCCATCCTGATGGAGATGTGCTGGAGTTATGGGCAGATTATTGCAAACATTTGAACAGGGACCCCCTGGCTGCAGGAATTAGTTGGGTAAACTAAGTAGAGGGACTTCCCCTCTTTCTCCTGGGACCAAGTGCCTGAGAGTCCTTCCTTCCTTCCCTCTTTCTACCCCTGTTGTCTCTCCCATTATTCTATGCCCAGACACTATACTTCCTTAATAAAGCTTTCACTGATCCCATTAAAATGGAATTAGAATCATAGATTTAGTTAAAAAAAGACCTTAAAGACCAGCTAGTCCATCCTGATCATTTTATAGGTGAGGAAATTGAGGTCCCAAGATATTAAGTGACTTGCCTAAGATCATACAGGTAGTAAATGGCAGAACTGGGATTAAAACATGACCCTTGGATTCCAAATCCAGCAAATCCACTAGAACATAACTGCTGTCTTTCTCTCAACTCTCTTAGACTTTGGATAAACCAAAAAAAATCTTAGTTTCTGCCTGTAGGTAGAGATGATTAACTGGGTGTATTTATGTCCACAAAAAATTGGGCATGTTCCCTGGACAAGGCCCTCTGCTCAGACCGTACTCTAAAACCTTGTCATGAAATGGAAGTGGCCTGGCTTACGACAGGTTAAGTATAAGCTCTGCCAAGCTCTGTCAATAGGGAAGGTTTCAAGGAGAAGCCCTATGATGAACTACGTGACTAGAGTTGAAGGTCCTCACAGTCCAGTGACAAAGACTCATGCAAGAAGAAACGAAAGAGTCAAATGTCATATTTTGATAAGTTTGTTAGTGGTCTGAAAACAGATGGGAAAAGTGAAGAGATCTACACTGTTAATTAACATCCATGGTCACCAAGTACACATCATGGAGCTTGTCTGGTACATTTCTACTTTCTAAAACAATGGCTGGAGCCCAAACTTGACCAGTAGCCTTTTTGCAGAGAAGCAACCTGATCAAATTTGGGAATTGGGAAACTTATTTTGGCAGTTGTATGGAAGAACAGATTAGAGAAGGGAGAAACTGGAAGTTAAGGAGTGGGGAAGCTGTTACTATAGTCCAGGGAAGAGATAATAAGGGCTCAAAAATATTTTCAACTTCTTGATGGTTGATATGCCATTTTATTTCAATTCAGTCCAATCGAATTCAACAAGCATTTATTACCCCCTGCTATATGCAAAGCCAAATACTGAACTGAAGCTTAAATACTTTGGCCACATAATGAAAAGATAGAACTCATTGGAAAAGACTGATGATGGAAAAAATTAAAGACAAAAGAAAGTTGGCATGGCAGAAGATGAGATGGATAGATATTGTTATAAAAGCCACAAATATGAAGGACAAACTTTGGGAGATTGTGGAGGATAGAAGGGACTGGTGTGCATGGTCTCTGACAAGGGTGGGGAATCTTTTTTTTCTGCCAGGGGCCATTTGGATATTTATAACATCATTTGTGTTCCATACAAAATTATCAACTTAAAAATTAGCCTGCTATATTTGATAAAACATTTAATTAATTCACCCTAATGTGATGGCTAGAACTGCTTCTCTTTGTTGAGACATGTGATGTTAGCTGGTAGGGATGATGTTGCAACTCACGACTCTTTTTCCAGGTTTGTGTCAGTCTGGAGCACAGTCAACTCTTGTGATGTTAAGTTTTGAGAAGAATTGCACACAGCAGTAAGCTGTTCCAAACACAGATGCAAATTTCAATGCATGTCTCTTCAAAGTGGGAAATTCATCATTGCTTAGGTAATGTTTATAGGACTCAGGCAGTGGGATATTGTTGTCCCTAACTTTCAGCTCATCATCACTTAGCTGAATGATTTCAGGTTGTAGGGTATCAGATACGTTGGCTGCTTCTACATTGAATAGTGCTGCAAAAATATTTTCACTTATTTACTTTCCATACCCTTGAATCTTTCATTAAATGCCTCATTCAACAACATATTCAAGTGTCATAGAAGGATTTGTCCTTCCAAGGGGGGGAATGCATGGTGTTATTCCTTTCAAGTTGCACTTTGCATGGCCTTAACTTAGCTTGAATGATTTCACATTTGAAAGCAGGGAGCTGAGAAGTTGTTTGGGCTCCTGCAGCCTGACATTCAGCTCTGAAGGATCCTTGGTAAGGTCCCACCATGAACTCTAAATCACATAGCCACTTGCTATCATTGAATTCCCTGAAAGGGTTTCTCTTTATCTCCACGAACAGCTTGATTTCATCCTGTGGTTTGTAAAACCTCGTGAGCCTCGACTCAGCCAGTGTACTTCACATAATAAACAAGATCACCATGCTCAGAGTCAAGCTCACTCAGTAATTCCTTAAACTGGTGGCTGTTAAACCTGCTTTTGACAAAATTTATATGTGACACTACTGATGACATCACATTATTGAGCCACAATTGCAGAGAGACTTTCTTGGTATATAATGCACTGACATATAATTAAATCACTTGGATCAAGACTGAGACGATTCAGTTCTTTCTTGTCTCCTCATCACCGGATCCCTGTAGTTTCGCCACAGTGTGTTAACACTTTCACAACGTGTACAATCCCAGCCTGCCTGGTTCTGATGGTCCTGAGTCACCACTACATCGGCAGACTGGCCACAGGAAGCCCGATGAGAAGCAGACGTGGCTGTCCTGCCATGTACTTGTATGAGTCCTGTCTATCCCATAATGGACATTCCTTGCTTGTCCCCCAAAATTTACATGATTATTATGATTCACTTAATATAAATCTATCTTGCTATAAAAAAGCTCCTGGATTTATTGAATTTCAAGTTCTGCCTGTGGTTACCTTGGCAGAGCCAGACCAAATGATTTTTCAGGCCTTATATGGCCCACAGGCCAAATGTTCCCCATCCCTAGTTTATGGGGCCATGAAGAGTGGGACACAATTGGATAACATTATATTTAAGGCACTTTGCTAGGTACTAAGAAGACAAAGACAAAGCAAAAAACAGTTCTTACCCTGAACTGTTTGTATTCTAGATGTGTGTTGTAAGAGGAGATGTAACAAGTGGAAGGCTCTTGAGCATGGGACATAGCCAGGCCTGTGCTTTTGGTAGAACATTTTGTCAGCTTAGTGGATAACTGATTAGAAAGAGGAAAGACTAGAAGGTAGGAGTCTAGTTATGAGGTTGTTTTCGGGAAAGAGACACTGAGAATCTGAACCAAGTGGTGACCTTGTAGAAAAAGGAGAAAGAGACAGAGAGGTAGAGACAGAAAGAAACAGAAAAAGAGAAAGAGACAGAGACACAGAGATAGAGAGACAGACGGAGAGACGGGGTGGGGGAGAAAGAGAATAAGAGAAAAAGAGAGGAGAGAGAAAGAGAGAGGAGACACACACACACACAGAGAAAAAGAAGGACAGCCAGATACAGAGAGGGTAAGGAGACACATAGAAAGAGACAGAGACAGAGACAGAGAGAGGAGACACATAGAAAGAGAGAGACAAAGAAGAAAGAGGCAGAGACAGAGACAAAGAGAAGGGGGAGGGAGGGAGAGGGAGAAGATGTGAGAGATGTTAAGGAGGGAGAATTAACAAGACAGCAATTAATTGGATGAAAGGAAAGGAAGAGTGAAGTCTCAAAGATCTTGAACCTAAAAAAAAACAATAAGAGTGAAATTTAGAAGAAGAAATGGTTTTAAAAATGGATTTCATTTTGAATGTTTTAAATTAGAGATGCTGCTGGGACAACTAATCAGAGATGTCCTTCAGGTGGTTGATATGGGATTGGAGCTGAGGAGAAAGATTAGGGTTGCATCAATAGATTTGGGAACCATCGCACAGGTGACCCACTAAAGCAGATAATATCAGAGAAAGAGAAGTAGATGAGAGAGGAGGAGGAAGAGAAGCAAGAAAAAGAGAAGTTGGATACCTCATATCTTCTCATCGAGGCCATAGTGCCTGAAAGAGAGATAGCACTTAATAGTAATAAGTAGAAAAAGCATTGGACTTGAAGAGAAGATTCCATGCTGAGATCCTACCTCTGCCCTTACTACCTTTGTGACCCTGGGAAATACAAATCCTTTATTTCACAGATGAGGAATCAGAGGCTCCTTATTTCCACCTGTTAGAATCTCGAGTTTTCTTCAAAGCCCAGTTCAAACTCCTGCCCAAGGCTTTTTCCCTCCGACAGCTTCTCCCTTTATCTCAGTCACCTGAATTTGCTTTGCGTTATAGTCTTCACACACTTATATAGAACATATTGCTACCTGTGATAGAATGGAAATTCCATGGGGTAGGGATTACTCCATTTTTATCTTTGTATCCAGAATACTTCTTACACAGTGCCTGACATAGAGTGAACACAATAAATATTTGTTGATTGAGAATAGTATTGATAATAACTTAAAATGGCATTTGCATAGTGCTTTTAGCTTTGTAAAGCATTTCACTTCAGCTTTTCAATAATGCTAGAAATTAGGTGATTATATCATCTCAATTTTACACATAAAGGAATTGAGGCCCATGGAAGTGACTTGCCTATGTTCGCACAACTAGGAAATAACCCAGACGGGATTCAAAGCCAGACCTTCTATGATAAAAGCAATATCCTAAACCTCTCCTATGAAAATTAGCTAGTTTCCTCTTCAGAAATAATTTATGTCTTCCTGGAGATTTGATTGGCTCCAAGGACTAAAGGCTTAGACTGCCAAGGCTCCTTCCTCATCATCTGAGTACAGGGCAATCCCAAGGAGCTTGAAGGGTTCTCTGAGTCTGGACTGGTAAAATCGCCACTGAGTAACAGGCAATAATCTCAAAGTGTCCTCAGTGCCTATCCTTGTTGAATGAATATCCTTCTGGCTGTGGTCAAGTAGATTTCCTTTTTGTTAGAAAAAGTTCTTGCTTTTATTGCAAAATTCAGCCTAAACTATCAGGGGACTGGCCACTTTAAATTATTATTATTATTATTCAACAAATATTTGTAAATGTTCACTATGTGTCAGGCACTGTGCAGGAGTGCTGGCCTGAGTTAAGCCTAGTGTGGAACACCTTCCTTATTCCGGGTTCCTAATTCCAACTCTATCCACTATAACTAAGGGAATATCCATCAGCTGGGTAATGACTGACCAAGTTATGGTATATCAATGTGACAGAACACTATTGTACCATCAGAAATAATGAAAGGCTTAGTTTCAGAGAAACTACAAAGACTAGCATGAGTAAAGAACTAGGAGGAGAATTTTTACATAACAATAATATTGTAAAGACAAGCAACTTTGAAAGACTCAGGAACTCTGTTCATTATAATGATCAAACCTGATTTTGGGGACTCAAAATGAAATATATTACCTACCTGCAAAGTGAGAGGCAAAAGTTCCCCTTGCTCTGAGATTCATCCCTTAATTATTCCTCTTCAGGCTTCAGATTGGGGTAGAAGTTGGAACTGAGTCCCTATTTCGCTCCTGCATTCTGAACCTCACAGCTGTTGCTTGTTTCTGAACTTTCCTCTGTTGGTATATAGCAAAGGCATGGAGCTTAGGACTGTAATCTCTTTTTTCCTTGTATCCCCCCATCCCAGGCTCATGTTCCTTCCTCAGTCTGCCTTGCATCTCTGACCTAGATTTGAGTGGTTAGTGAGAAATCTGCTAGTTGGCACCTCTTGCTATGCCTTGTGCAAATTTAGGCCCCTTTCTGCTGGGTCTGGGACCTCTTCTTGCCATTCTCTGTGCTAGAATGCTCTGCGTGGTATACCCCAGAACCTGTGTGTATAGACCTCTTTATTTCTCTATGCTGACCTGGGCTGGAAAAAAAGAACTCACTGTAACATTTTTTTCTTGGATTTCCCAATCAAGTTTTAGTCTGGTGCATTTTTTTAGTTCTGTTTGAGGAGTTGGGTTTTTTGGGGTGGGGATAGAGAACTCTATATTTCTTCCTCCTATTTTGCCATATATTACTCCATTTTTACTCACTGTTCTCCTACTCCAATGATATCCTTTTCTAACTTCCCCCAGTTCTTAAGGTTTGAGTCCTCCAAATCACTTTGTAATTATTTCCCACAAATCTTGTTTACTTGTGAACATATTATATTCCTTAAATTGAATATTAGCTTCTCAAAGGTTGGAACTGTCTTGCTTTTTGTATGTGTACTAAGGCTGCTATATGTAGGGTTCCTTAATACATTGCTGACTGGCTGAGCCAATCAACCAACAAAGATATTAGTTCTGGATGGGATCGTCTAGTCCAGCTCTCCCCTCTTTAGGGGACTTGCCTAATGTCATGCAGCCAATACGTGGCAGAGCTGGGACAGAGCTCGGTCTCCGGCTTTCAAACCTCCTGCTAAGATAATAACGCTCATAACAACACTAGAGCTCATTTCCATAGCCTTGACCAAACACCCTCCTGAGAGGGAAAGCGACCCTGGGTGCCTGGCTCTGAGTCTCTCCCGAGGTCCAGCAGAGCCAAGGATCTGGATGGCCAAGCTGGCTGCAGTGATGTCACTTTCATTCTCCATCACAGCCTTGAATCATTAACATTGCAGGCCAGGGAAACTTGCTCCCACTGGACTGGTGCCTCAACTCTTGTTCATTGAAAAGGCATCTGTACTAGGTAATTCAATCTCAGTGTTAATGCTTAATTAAGAAAACATCTTTTGAGTGTTTATTAAAAGTGTTCTTCTCCCCCCTTCTTCCTCCTCCCCCATCCCTAACCCCCATTCCCAGATTGCCACCCACAGACCCAGAATGTTAGCTCAGGAGAAAGAAACCTTGAAGATGGTCTAGTCGGGCACTTCCCTCTCGTTTCCTAGATGGGGAAACCGAAGCCCAGAAAGGGGAAGTGGCTTGACCACAGCTGGTAAGAGATAGAGCTGGGACAAGAGGTGCAGGGCATAATACCCAGTGATATGAAAAGTAAGCTAGCTTATAATACTTTTAATAAATGCATTTTTCTTATCAAAGAGTCTGCTTTTCATGCATGCAAGAACCTATTTCGTGATAAGTCATAGCTCTCAGATGCTCTAATACAGTCCCTTCACTTTGCAGATGAGGAAACTGGGACCCAGAGAGCAGACACGCCCAAGATCACGCATCCAACAGTTTTCCTTAATGTCCCAAGACATGATCTTTGTGTGAAGCTCCCCAAGTCCAAAGGGACATCAGATACGGATAAGGGAGCTTGCCTGTGGCACCCTAGCTCCTAGCCAAACACTTGTGATTGGAGCCTAACTTTATAAAGAGCAGTAGAATCTAGACTCATTAGACACCCTCTCTCCATGTCTTCCTCGGCCTCCAGCTCCTCCCCCTCCTTCCCCTCTGTCATTCCTTAAACTCTGGCCATTGGCATCCGGGCCGCATTCCTGCCTGGGCCTTCTCGTCCTGTGTGCACACACGGAACCTTGCCACTGCTCAGCTGAGGCCCAGTAAAAGGGCTGGGGGAGTTCCAGGCTTTGTGCTGGGAGACAGATGGAGGAAAAACAGAGGAAATGCCAGAGGGGAGAGGAAAGGGAGGCTGAGGAGGGCTGAGGCCCCCAAGAGGGTCAGAGTCAGAGTCGAGAAAGGAGGAAGGTTGCAGACTAAAGCAGCTGCCCCCACACACACCGGGATCATGGAAGGTCGGAGCCTTTTCCAGGTTTTCCTATCAAGGAGTAAAGACTAGCAGGAAGGCAGCGTTAGTTCCCGACTAGGGAAAGTTATTGGAGCGCAATGGTGTGTTCACCCCCGCCTCACTCCACACTTTAATGGCCTGAAACACCCTTAGAGTCCAGGTCCTGGAGGCAGACATCCTCAGGATTGCAGAGCTCCTTGGCCAGGACTAAGAGCTAGTGATTATTGGGCTGCCTGTGGCTGAAAACAATGTGGGGAGTTTCTCATGACATGTGGGGTGCAGATAACTGATCTAATCATTCGGTCCCCGTGGGGATAAATCTCTGTTTTCTCAAGACTTTTCCCAGCCAAGTTCCAGCACTGAAGGCCAAAGACATAATCAGCAGAGGGACCTGGGGAGCAGGTCAGGCCCTGGCTTCTGAGGTCTCATCCCGGAGACCACCCGTGTGGCCTCTATCAGCTTTTGTTCGGCTCTCACTCCCTCAGCCCAGCCAACAAACATAACTGAAAGGAGCCAATCTGCCTTGGGATAAGCCCACTCCTTCCATAAAGGATCAGCTGCTGACCTAGAATCCCTGAATTTTCCACCATGAGACAATGTGCCAGAAAGTGAGGGAACCGAAGGCTGGCTCTGGATCAGATAAAGGGCCAGGGAATCACGGAATCGGTTGGCGGTGGAATGGTCGTCAAGGTCGCATTGGCAAGCCGATGTGGTCCATGGCCAGAATGGTCGGCAAGCAATGTGTGCATGTAATAGAAAGTGTTGATGCCGTCATCTTTTTAAGTAAATTCAGTTTGCCTGGAAGAGACACTTTAGGACAGCAGCCCATCCATGTGGGAGATGGAGATGCTGGGCTTGGGCCAAGGAGAAGTTTACTGGGGGGTCGCTGTGAAGGAAAAAGTTCAAGTCATCTGGTAGATTCCTATTTTATTAGTCCTATTTTAACTAATTATTTTTTATAACTAGGAACTAAACTCAGTTGTTTCAACACTGTTGAGGAACTGCAAATGATGTCAGCACCCTCTAAATTCTGGTATCCTGAGGAAAAATCCCAGTTACTGTTCCCTAATTTACAGCTTTGCCAAGACTGTCATTCTGATGCCCAGGATACAAATCTGGGAAGAGACTGGAAGATATTTCAGAATCCCCTTAATGTTTAGAGACCCATGAATTGAGACCTATTCAGGTTGGGTGATTTCCCCAAAGTCATACAGGTATTAAACATCAGCAAGATTTGAACCAGGCTCTCTGTCAATAAATAAACATTTATTAAGGAGTACCTAGATAGTGCAGTGGATAGTGTATCAGCTCTGAAGTAAGGAGACCCTGGGTTCGAATCTGACTTTAGACACTTAATACTTCCTAGCTCCCAATCACCTTGCAAAATAAATAGATAAATAAATAAACAAAAATTTATTAAGGCCCAAATAAATACTTTATTAAATAAAATAAAATAAAAAATAAAATGCTTTATTAAGCACATTTATGTGATAGGTAAAGTACTAAGCGTAAGGAATTTTTTAAAAAGGCAGTGTGTGCCTTCAAGGAGTTTACAATCCAATGGGGGAAGACAAGATGCAAACATAACTGAGAAGTGAAGGGATGAAGGATGAGGTGGTGGTGATGGTGGTAGTTAAGGGTCCAGGGGAAGACAATTCTGTAGGAAATAAATACATGATGACGTGAGTTCCCTAGAGATTCTGGAGGAGCTCTCCATCTCTGCCTCTCCAATCAGAGGAAAAGACAAACCACTCAAGTAAGTATCTTTGTCAAGAAAACCCCAAAATGGGGTCATGACTGGAACTAAGACAGATTGCCTGTGTGACTCTTGGCCAGTGCTTTCACCACCTTTGGATTAGAATCACATTTAAGATCCTTCCTTCTACCCCCAGTGTTGTGATCCTAGAACTGAACTGGATCTCAGAGATCAGTTAATCCAATGCTCTCTTTTTATATTCAATAATACAGAAGCACAGAGAAGTAAAGGGATTTGCACAAGATCATAGAACAAGTCTGGGCTAAGTAAACTAGGCTACTTTGGAACAGTTGGGGGGAGGGCAGTAACTGGGTCATCAGATCATAACATGTCAAATTGAAAAGAACCTAAGATCATCTGTGCAATTGGAACCAAGAAGGGTCTTAGAGCCCAGCTAACCTCCCCCCCACCTTGCTTTATAAATGAGAAAACTAGTAACAAATTGGGAAAACATTTTTACAATTAAAGGTTCTGATAAAGGCCTCATCTCCAAAATATACAGAGAATTGACTTTAATTTATAAGAAATCAAGCCATTCTCCAATTGATAAAGGGTCAAAGGATATGAACAGACAATTTTCAGATGTTGAAATTAAAACTATTTCCACTCATATGAGTGTTCCAAATCACTACTGATCAGAGAAATGCAAATTAAGACAACTCTGAGATACCACTACACACCTATCAGATTGGCTAAGATGACAGGAACAAATAATGATGAATGTTGGAGGGGCTGTGGGAAAACTGGGACACTGATGCATTGTTGGTGGAGTTGTGAAAAAATCCAACCATTCTGGAGAGCAATCTGGAATTATGCCCAAAAAGTTATCAAAGTGTGCATACCCTTTGACCCAGCAGTGCTACTCCTGGGCTTATATCCCAAGGAAATACTAAAGAAGGGAAAGGGACCTGTATGTGCCAAAATGTTTCTGGCAGCCCTTTTTGTAATAGCTAGAAACTGGAAGATGAATGGATGTCCATCAATTGGAGAATGGTTGGATAAATTATGGTATATGAAGGTTATTGCTCTGTAAGAAATGACCAACAGGAGGAATACAGAGAGGCTTGGAGAGACTTACATCAACTGATGCTGAGTGAAATGAGCAGAACTAGGAGATCATTATACACTTCAACAATGATACTGTATGAGGATGTATTCTGATGGAAGTGGATATCTTCAACACAGAGAAGAGCTAATCCAATTCCAATTGATTAATGATGGACAGAATCAGCTACATCCAGAAAAGGAACACTGGGAAATGAGTGTAAACTGTGAGCATTGTTTTTTTGTTTTTCTCCCCAGGTTATTTTTACCTTCCAAATACAATTCCTCCTTTGCAACAACAACAACAAAATTCGGTTCTGCACATATATATTGTACCAAGCATATACTATAAGATATTTAATATGTATGGGAATGCCTGCCATCTAGGGGAGGGGGGGAGGGAAGGAGGGGGAAAACTTGGAACAGAAGGGAGTACAGGGGATAATATTGTAAAAAAAAAAAAAAAAAAACCTATGCATATGTACTGGTAGAAAAAATGCTATAATTATAAAATTAATTTTAAAAAATGAGAAAACTGAGGCTTAAGTAAGAGATGTACCTAAGATCACACAGGTAACACATGTCAGAGACTGGATTTGAATCCAGATCCTCTTCCTTCTGACTCAGACGTCTTTGTACCATACCTTCCCCATCACTATCTTTCATAAGTGCCAGCCCCCCATTACCCCCATTTAACTGAAACTAGATGTAAGCAGAAATAGCTTCTGATTTATCTAGAGGGAGGAAAATGACGTCTTGAGGTAAACCACACACCCAGAAACCGCCAGGCTGTTGGTGTTTGCTTTTCAGCAAAAGTCATTGATGTGTAAGGAGGGAAGAGGGGGAGGAGCCGGAGCCATTCCGGTCAAAGGATGGATGGGAAGAAAGGGGGAGAAGGAAAATGAAACCACAAGAAAGGAGAGTGCCCCTGAGAGAGAAGAATGGACGTCAGCAGACTGGAGCTGGCGAGCTCTCCTTCCAGGGATCTCTACTTCAGCAGTTCCATAGAAGGTCCCTCATAGGGGTGTTCTCTGGGAGCTGGCTTGACCCTTCACCTCTTATTATTAAATGGAAAATGTCCCCTGCTAGGAGCAAAGGGACCCAAGCCTTGGACTGGTACACCTTGGGGTCCTTCATTTTCCTTATGTGTAAATCAAGGTATTTGACTAAAAGCTGTAAAGAGCCATCATTTCTGCTTTGGTCTTCCCCTTCCAAGTTTAGTTAGTTCCTTAGTTGTTTGGTTTTAGAACTAGCTAGGTGAAAGAGTCCATTCTTTGCCTCAATGGCTACTTAACCTGAATCACTGAATGGAAGTTGCCTCAAACTGAGACCTGTGGGAGACCCAAAAAGGCCAAGGTTTCCCACTGCATCCAGGGTCATCTCTAGTCATCCTGATCTGTATCTGGCCGATGGACCCAAATGGCTGTGGTGGAAAAAGTGAAGCTGGTGACCTTGCCCAGCCTTCCTTCACTTAAATCCAACTCACTTGCATGTCCTGGAATCCCCTCCCCAATAGTCCTTTTCCAGAATGAAGGGCAAACATGCTGACCAGCAATGTCCCAAGAGCCTTGTTGGGAGCTAACTTGTAGTCAAAATTAAACTGCCCAGAAAAAAAGGTAAATACTAGTTTGGTGACAAGAGGGAGAGTAATAGGTTGTTTAGGTTTTTTAGGAGCAGAAGTATAGCTTAGAATTTTTATATCTAGCATTGGGGGTAGGAGGGGAGATGGGGGTAAATCTTGCCAGGGGAGGAATTAAATCAGTTTCTATACAGTTGAAAGATAGGTTGTTGCTAAAGATATAGAACTGGGTCAAGGTAGACCAGAAACTGGGGTGAAGAAACTTCCTCTGGGATGATATTGTCATCATTTTCTAAATTTCTTGACCTGAGACACAGCTCCAGTTACCTCACCTTAGTTACAGATCAATTTAGGAAGGTTAGTTAAAAAAAAAATTAAAGGTAAAAGGAAGCTTTTGTAGGTCCATGGGCTTTAAAAAACATTGTGCTTTAAAGATGAGCTTCAGTTGATTATATTTAAAAGGGACAGAAATCTTCCTTAAGAGAGGTAGTGCTGAGAATGAGTCTAGAATTGACCCTTTTTAGAAAATAATCTTGTCTATCCAATTAATGGACATCTGGGAGCTGAGTGGAACCAGAAACTGGAAAGATTATCATAGAAATTGTTTCTTGCCAAATGTCCTGCTTTCTATTGGAGAATGCTTTTCTATTGGGGAAGTAAATGGGTCATCCTGCCCATGTAAATTTTGCCTTAATAATAATTTAAAAAGGTTCATTTATTCCTTTCACCACCAGGAAACAGGTAAGAGGTGAGGGGCATTAATCTTTCAGAAAGCATGAATGTTGTACAAATGTAAGAAAAATACCTTACCTGTGCCTTGTGCTTTTAAAAAACAGAAAACCATTGGTACTTCATAACAACTCTGAGACTATGTAATCAGGACAGGGAATGTTATCCTCGTGTGACGGATGAGGAAACTGAGTCTCAGACAGAAAGCCAGAACCAGGTGTAAAGGAGGTGGGGGTCAGACTAGAGGTCATTCTCCTTTAATCCAAAACTTTCCTGGGCCAACTGACAGCAAAGGTGACCTTTACCTTTCTCGTGTCTGAGCATGCTGAGGATGCCACATTTAGAATCATTGATTTAGAATTGGAAAGAAACTTGCAATCCAAACCTCTCATTTTGGAGATGAGGCAAACCTTTGTGTAAAGCCACACAGGCAGTAAAGGACAGGAGCATTTAAACCTGGGTCTTCCAATTCCAAAGCCAGCATTCTTTTGGACAGTGTTGCCTCTTGAGAGACTTTCTTGGCATCGGTATACACAATTGCCCAAAAATAAAATAAATAAATAAAATTTAAAAAACCAAAACACCAAAACCTCGGAACAAGGGAGTGAATGATTGAGTAAATTGTGATCCTTTAAGGTAAGGGATGCTAGAATGCAATTAAGAACTGCAAGTATAAGGAATATAAATCACCTGGAAAAATGACAAAATGATCCAAAGTGAAAGGAGACTTGGAAGAAAAGATACCTTCTTCCAGTAAGTCCCACCAGATGAGGAAAAAGTGGAGCCAATAATGAGGCAAAGAATCTCCCTTAGAGGGAGGCGTCAAAATTTTATGCAAAAAGTTAAACAAATTCATTCAACTATGGTCACTGAACTATTCTCATTTTGTTGATATTCAGGTTGTTTTTAATAGGGAAAGAGATTTAATGGGAGTGGGATTTCCTTGATCTAGGGAACTCCTGGGGAAGGAAATTCCTTCTATCCGTGTAGATCGGAATCATCTCAGCAACTCCTATCTTTGAGAGTTGATGCAGAGCCCTGAGAGTTTAAATGGTGTCAGGGATGGGAAGCCATGCATTCTTGGCTCAAAGCTGGTTTTATACCTGCTTGCTTTATACTGTAGAGATAAGACGACAGTGTGGAGGTATAAGACATCCCAAGAGAGGGCCTGATGCTTGATGCTTAAGGGAATGGGGGGACCATCCAGGAAAAACAACCCCCGGACAATTCTTTAAACCTATACCTTAAAGCTAGACAGCTAGGTATCACAGTGGATAGAGCCAGGAGAATAGAAGTAAGTTAAATTACACTTAATACCTCCGTGACTGGGAAAGTCACTTAATCCATTTACCTCAGTTTCCTCCTATGTGAAATGGAAATAATAATAGCATAAACCTTCCAGTATTGCTGGGAGGATCAAATGAGATAATTATTGTAAAAGTGCCTGGCACATAATAAGAGCTATATCAGTGGTTTTTTGCTGCTGCTCTTCTTAATCAGATTTTAACTTTTTATGACCTCATTTGGGTTTTCTTAGTAAAAATAGACTGGTGAGGTTTGTCCTTTCCAGCTCATTTTACAGATGAATAAACTGAGACAAAAAGGGTTAAGTGACTCACTAGGATCACACAGCTAGTGTGTAAACGCAGGTCTTCCTGACTCTAGCTCTGGTGCTCTATCTGCCATCTAGCTATTTCATATATATGTGTGTATACATATATACATATAATATTAGCTACTATGATTATTACCTGAATTAGTAGTAGGTATTTCCACATTGGAAATTCCCTATGCTAATGAAATCATAGACCCATACACCCCTAAATCAAACATCTTAATGGTAACAGCTGACATTTATATGGGATTTTAAAGTTTGCAAAGGCTCTTATGTCATTTGATCCTCATGAAACCTTGTGAGATACATACTATAATTCCAGTTTTGCAAATCAAGCAACAGAAACTTTAAAGAGGTTTTTAGTGACTTTTTCCAGAACACACAACTAGTGAGCTTCAAGCCCCAAATTCTTTTTTCTCTATAAACCACACTCTTGACTCCATTTAGGTGAGTAGATGAATCAGGTCTTTTCCAGGGGTTAGCCAGCTGAGAGGGGTGGGACACCACAAGGGGGAGTGCTGTGCTCCCAGATTTGGAGGGTGGGTGAACTGGATAAAAAGAGGAAGGGGAGCAGTATAGGAGAATATAAAAAACAAATTTCACCTGCTTAACAGTTTTTTGTTTTTTTTATGGGGCAAGTGACATTCTATTCTTACTTCCTACTATGGTTTAATACTGACAGGCTACTACTGACCAAGTTCTTCACTGATGATTTTCTGACTCATGGATCAATATGACAGAAATGTATCAAAGAACAAATCGACATCAAGGTCATCCAGTGCACCCCAAGCCAATGTCAGTTATCCTGACTTTTGTCTTGCCACTGGACTTAGGAGAGAGTAAGGCTGACAACTTTGTACAACTTCACTTCAATCTAATTCACACACAAGTCAAGACATTACCCCATGATGTCATTTGTTCTCCTCAGAAATGAAAAGGATGAACAACAACAAAGCAGAATGAAGGAAATATTTATCTCAGAAGCAACTCAAAACAACTTTTGAAATTGTCTCTTAGTTGATTCTTAGAAAAGTACTTTAAGAAGAACATCTTGGAGGATTTTTAGAATTCTAAGAAGTCACTCTCACCCAAGCAGGGACAGAAGGATTTTAACCAGGCAGGAAAATTAGATCATAGAACTAAAGCTGGAAAGGCTTCAGAAGTCAGAGCCCACATCCCTCACCCCATTTTATGGAAAAGAAATTGATGACCAGAAAGATTAAATGATAATTGTTCTCCCCAGCCCCACCCCATCACATAGTTTTAATCAGTCAGGATTTGAACCCAGTTTTTCTTATTCCAAAATTCATAAAACTTTTGCACTGTACTATGCTGTGTAAGGAGCATATTTCAGATATCCTGCACAGATATTTAGGTTCTGGCAGATTTAACTCTGGCTTCCCAATCCAACATTCAGCCCTTGATGGTATATCTGAATTGGGGAAATGTTTACTCCCCACCCTTCTGATCTCAGCTTGAGTCTGGATGTGGCATTTTGACTTTAGTTTCATTGTCTGAAAAATGACAGGTTACCAAGAGAACATTTTATGCAGTAACAATAAGATTATGTTATAATCAACTTGATGAACTTGATTCTTTTTGATAATGAGGTGATTCAAAGCAATTCTTATAGATTTGTGAGGGAAAGTACCATCCACATTCAGAG
Organism: Sminthopsis crassicaudata; assembly: GCF_048593235.1. Taxonomy (NCBI): domain Eukaryota; kingdom Metazoa; phylum Chordata; class Mammalia; order Dasyuromorphia; family Dasyuridae; genus Sminthopsis; species Sminthopsis crassicaudata. Next base: position 224,772,053 of record NC_133618.1, on the reverse strand, counting down.
ACTAAATATAGATCAAAACATAATATTGTCACCTTTTTTGTTGTTTGCTTGTTTTTTTCTTTCTCATGTTTTTTTCACTTTTGATCTGATTTTTCTTGCTCAGCATGAAAAATATGGAAATATATTTAGAAGAATTGCTTGCTGTCTTGGCAGGAAGAATTGCTTGCTGGGGGGCGGGGAATGGAGAAAAAATTTGTAACACAAGGTTTTACAAAGGTGAATGCTGAAAACTATCTTTGTGTGTATTTGGAAAAACAAAATACTATTTTAAAATGACAGATTACTCTGCCCTTCTTAGGGCATTCTTGGAGTTTTTCTACCTAAATTCTGGCACTGAATATGTAACTGAGGTAGGGATGATAGGACTTGGTCTAAGAAATTGAAAGGGTAACATTCTAAAGCAAGCTTCTTCCCTATCCCAGCCTCATCCTTGGGAATAAGAGGAATTATTCTCCTCCCTCCAACCACTTGCCTCAGGTACAAAATTGCCAGTAACCACTTTATTTATTTATTTATTTTTTTGCCGTAACACTGCTTTGTTAGTCATCCTCTAGAATCCTTTGGCAAAAGAAGGCACAGAAAATTCAGGCAGGAATCCTGGAGAAACCATTGGGCAAGGAAAACCTTCTCATCACCATCACTACTACTATCAGCACCAATTCAATCATCTTCTTCATCATCCTTATCAACATAGACATAGTCTTTCCTCCATTTAGGTGAGAGGGTGAATCAGGTCTTTTCCAGAGGTTAGACATCTGAAAGGGGCGGGACACCACAAGGGGGAGTGCTGTGGACTTCCAGATTTGGAGGGTGGGTGAATTGGATAAAAAAAAAAAGGAAGGGGAGCAGTAGAGAAGAATACGAAAAACAAATTTCACCTGCTTAACAGTTTTCTTAGTGGGCAAAGCCACATTTTATTCTTGCTCCTACTATGGTTTAACACTGAAAGGCTACATTTACTGGCCTAGTTCTTCAGTGATAATTTTCTGGTGGTAGTACCATTTTGAGACAACCACTGGCTGAAAAACAAACAAAACAAAACAAAACAAAAAACCCTAGAGAAGTGTTTCCCAAACTGTGCTCAGGATGAGAATAGTGGGAAAATCTCTAGAACAATGTCACCAAAATCTTCATTATTTCCCTGGCAAAACAAGCTTACAATCTCCTTTAATTTGCTCCAAAATTTCCCAGAATCTCCCCACCCCCTGCCTGGCCTGTCTACCACAGACATGCCTTATTCTAAGAGTAGGAACAGGAATTCCAGCCTCAGACTTCCCAGCCTAGCATTTATGGATTCTGTCAACATATTTCAAAGCCAAAATTATTCCACAATCAGATTAGTTAGGCAAGTGAAGGGGGAAGAGTCTAGGGCAGAACCACTTCCTTCAATTTGTCCTCTTCTATCACCTGTTGGCCTCTCACCACAGCACAGTGTGCCTCAGTCTCTCTCTGTTTCCCAATGTCTGTATATGTCTGTCTCTGTCCTGAAACAGGAACAAAAGGCAATGAAAATCTAAAATCATTCTTTTCCAACAACAAATCTGCCATCCCTAAGTAGAAAACTTCAGAGCTCCAAAAAAAGAAAGACATTTCCACAAGGAGGGGATGAAGGATGTTCAGTGTGACCTAGAACTGATAAAAATTTCCTACTGTCTTGGGAGGCTGAGAACAAAAGGTTAAATTATCCAGAAGAGCCACGGAGAACAAGCAGACAAAACTTTGATGCACAATCCCAGAGAGTGGTCCACAGAGGGGATGTAGCCAGCTAGGACCTAAGAAAGTAAATCAAGAGTAGGTGCAGAACAATGGATGGAGTGGGAAAGATCTGGATTTGAGTTAGATACCTAATAGCTCTGACACATACCCTTGTGAAATCTCTATTTTTCTCTATAAAATAGGGATAAAGTTCCTCTTTTGCAGGATTATTGTGAGGATCATGGAAGAAAATGAAAAAATAAATAAAATGAATAGATGAATGAATAAAAACCCTGTGCTGAGAAGATGTTGGCCATCATCACTAAGTATCTGAAAGATATACTAAATAAAGAAGGAAGGAGATTTTGATGTAAGATCAAGAGAAGATAGCTGAGAAATCCAAGAACTGCCAAGAACAATGTCAGCAGACCTGGATTTTTTTTGAATCCTGGCTTTGATACCAACTGTGTGACTTTTGGCCTGATATTTCATTTCCTCATCTTCCTTATCTGCAAAAGGACTAAATGAACTTTCAGGGTCCTTCCAGAGCTATCAGTCTATGAATCTAAGCATTCCTCATTGGTTCCTCCTGTCCCACCCCTAAATACAGAAGGGGATATACAGACAAGGGAACTACCCAGGCCATACCTGCCTCCAACACCCAGAGCTGTCAGAAAGGCTTTGTAAGAGAGGGTGTGAGTCTGTGTCCTTGGCCTGAAGCCACAGTAAAACAACTTGAGGTGCAGGAAGGGCAGTCCCCTTGGCTTCTACTCTTTCATCGCCCTATGTGCCAGGACCTGGCTTGCCCATTTGTAGGACTTTGGGATAATCTGCCTCTTTCCAAACAGCATCACACACTATCAGCTTCTCGCCCAATAAGCCTTCTTTCTGTTCCTTATGCAGAACTTTCCATCTCCCACCTCCATGACTGCAACTTTTTTTTCCTCTTCCCCTTTCCATTTCCCCTCTCCCTCTCAGAGTGTCTTTCTAAGACTTAGCTCCAGTGTCATCTCTGACATGACACCTTTTCTGATCTGCACCTCCCCACCAATTATTAGCACTCAGTCTCTGTCTCTTTGTCTCTCCCTCCTTCCCTCCCCCTCTCTGTCTCTTTCTGTCTCTCTGTCTCTGTCTGTCTCTCTCTCTCTCTGTCTCCGTCTCTCTATCTCTCTCTTTCTCTTTCTGGGGCTCTAAGACTAGTGCTCTATCTACTGCACCATCTAGCTATCCCATTCTCTCCCTTTTAAATTTTATTGAATCATTTTTTGTATTTTCCATTTCTTTTCCTATTCTGTGTACATATTGTTTAATCCCAGTAGTATGTAAGCTCTTTGAAGATAGGGAATGTTTTCACTCTTTTTTTAAAAATCTCTAGCATATAATAGACTACAATACATAGTAGTTGCTTAATAAATGATGAATTCAATCAATAAGCATTTATTAAGTACTACTAGGTGCTAAGCATGGGGAAATCAAAATATAATGAATACAGCTATCCTTACTCTCAAAGAGCTTACATTCTAACAGAAGATATATATATATATATTCATATATGGAATAAAAAGAATAAATCTAAGTCCAAAATGGTTAAAAAGAAGAATTTTAGGGAAGGAGGCATGAGCACCTGGGGGATTAGAAAAGGCTTAATGTAGAAAATAATGCTTGAATTGCATCATGGAAGAAGAGAGGTATTCAGTGAAGAAGAGGTTCTGTGAAGAAGTATTTTCCAATCCTGAAGGACAAGCAAGGTAAAGATACAGAGATTGAGACTATATGAGAGACAAAGCTGACTTGTCTAGATCAGAGGTTCTTTTTTTGTGTCACAGACCCTTTTGGCAGTCTAGAGGAATCCTTTGGATCTTTCTCAGAATAATGTTTTTAAATGAATAAAATGAAATACATTCATTCAGTCACAAAGGAAATCAATTATATTAAAATAAAATTATAATTTTTTTAAGTTCACATATCCTTCACTAAGAACCCATGACCTAGATTAAATTGTGTAGGATGGGAACTAATGTCCAATGCAATTTAAAAGATAAGCTTGGGCTGGGTTATAAAGGGCGTTAAAAAATTGTTTAGTTTATATTTTATCCTAGAGGCAATAGGAACCAGGAGAGTTTTTTGAATAAGGGAGTAATATGATTAGATATGTGCTTACAGAAAACCACATCCTCCATTATATGGAGACTGGATTAGAGTAGGGAAAGATGCTTGAAGCAAGGAGAATAAGATGCTACTGCAAAAATCTAGGCAAGAGATGAGGGCCAGCTCAAAGGTACTGGCAATATGGATAGAGAGAAGGTTTAACTCCTATTGAAGTCTCTTCTTCTCAATATAGGAAGACTTTAGGGACTTCTGGAAAAAGACTGAAGAAATATAACTTTGGAAGGAGTTGTGGAATATATTGATCAGTTTTAGAAGGCTCCACATTAAAGTAGGGGAAAGCATTTATGCAGCATCTACTATGTGTTAGATACAACATTAAATTTTTTAAAATAAAAATATCATCTCATTTCATTCTCACGATGATCCTACAAAACATTGTTTCTCTCTTATAGTTGAGGAGGCTGAGGTCAATAGAAATTAAATGACTTATCCAGAATCAAACATCAAGTTAAGTGTCTGAAGCTAAATTTGAACTCAGACCTCCCTCAATCCAGGCTGAGTGCTCTAACCACTTTGCTCCCTACTCCCTATACAACTAGAATTTATATAGCCCTTACTATGTATCAGTCACTATGTTAGGCACTTTGATACCACAGAGATTCCCCATTTTCCCCCTCTCATAAATATCATCTCCGCCTTCTTTTCCCATCCTTGAATCATAGAAATGTTGAGTTGGATCCTGTAATATATTTTGACCTGGTTCTAGGTAAGGCATGGAATGATTGCCTTAGATATAAGTATCTCCAGGGAAAATGCAGCCTTTGTGGGTCATTTAGTCCAACCTCCAATATGGGCATCTAGCAAGATCATAGTTGAATTAACAGAGCCCAGAAGGGACTATCTGGCTTAGTCTGCAAAGCTACTTCTTTCCACCAGCTCTGGGTCTCTATAAGACAACCTCTGAGAGAAATGACATTTTTTCCCATAGCTTGCACACCTCTTTTACCCTATTTTTTCCTCCAAAGTTGAGTGATATGGGAAAGAAATAAGCAATAGACCTTCATGGAAACCTTAAAATCACTGAGTATCCCACAAGCTCTGGGATGTTCTTTTGGAGAATCTGATGGAAAATCCAATCACAAGAATGTGAAGTGGAAGTTTGACTTCATAGAGTTGTTCAGAGTGATCCTAAAAGAAAGATCTGGACTTCCTCCTTTTTCATTCTCACTACTTCCCCAACTCCTTTGGACAAAGCTATCCTACTAATCATCCTCATGCTCCATGGCATCAGTACTGCTCCATTTTAGACAAATGATCACACTCCTAAAGTTTCTTTTTCCATCAAGAGCCTTAAGAACACCTATTCCAGACTAGCTACACGCTAGTTAATCCCATTTGTCTGCTCAGTTGCCAGAACCCGGCTGGGGGTGGACAGCATCCTTGTACTCTAAACACAGGACAGCCCATTTAAAAGTTTCTTCATAGCAGTCTTTGTGGCTTGAGTGGGTGAACTCTTAAAAAAAGACTCCACTGCCCCCTTTTAACCATGATGAAAGCTAGGGGTGATGATGGTGATTACTCACTACTCCTACAAGATAAAGTGCATCAGACCAGAGGTAGGTAGGGGAAGAAGAGTTCAGTGAGAATAGCCACAAGCACCCTAGATCCTTTATGGATAATAGGTAACCAGAAGAACTTCCTCACAGACAGAACCATCAAAGCTCAGACCCCAGGGCCACTGAGATGAGAGGAGATCGGTTCTCTGGCTAATGTGGCAAAGCACTTGACATAGTCTTTCATTCTATCTTGGCAGACAAGATAGAAAGATGTGGGCTAGAAAATAGTATGGTTAGGTGAAACTGGTTGAATGACAAAACCCAAAGAGTAGTCATTACTCAATGTCATCTTGGAGAGAGGTCTTATTAGTGAAAGCCCCAGGGATCTGTCTTGTTGTTCAGCATTTTTTCCAGCGACTTGAACGAAGGAATGCTTTTTGAATTTTCAGATGACAGTAAGTTAGGAATGATAAGTAATTGATCAGTCAGTCAACGGGAGCTTTTTATGTGCCAGATATTGTTCTGAGGATACAAACAACGAGGGTGGAAAGCCATGATCCTTGTCCTTAAGAAGCTCACATTCTAATGGGATTGTAAACAACTTTGTTCACACAAGATATATAGTCTAAATGGGAGATGAGCCATTGGGAAGGTATGAGTATAGAGAGGAATGAGAGGGGGAGGGAATTGGGTACAAAAAAAGACTTCTTGCAGAAGTGGGATTTTAAAGGAAGGCCAGGAAGCCAAGAGTCGAAAGTAAAAAGGAGAGAGCATTCTGGACATGGGGGACAGCCGATGAATAGGCAGGGACTTGGTAGTTGGAGTGTTATGTAAGGAGAAGCAAGAAAAATGTTGCTAGATCATAGAGTATAAGAGGGGACCAAGAAGGCTGGAAGGGTAGGAACGGGGAAGGCAAACAGAGGATTTTGTATTTTGTTCTAGAGATAGTAGGGAGCTAGGAATTAACATTGAGTAGGAGAGAGGGTGAAATAGTCTGAATAAAATAGTCTGAACTGCACTTTAAGAGAATCACTTTGGCAATTGTCCACCAGAATGGAATGTTCTCAAAGTTTTTCACTGGCTTGGTCTTCTTCTTCTGGCTATGTTCCCATTCAGCAATGTCTCCTATAATATGGTGCTCAGAAATGACTGCCATGCTAAGGCAAAGACTTGAGACAGATGATGCACCTGTGCCAGGGTGGTGGTAGTGTGAAAGGAGAGAAAGGTTTAACTAGAAGAAATACTACACTCATAACAATGACTGGACCTGGCAACAGATTGGCTGGATGGGCTGAGTGTGAGTGAGGAGTTGCAGATGACATTGAGGTTGGGAGTTTGCCTGACTGGGAAGATAATTGGTGCCTTTGACAATAATAGGAAGTTTGGAAGAGGAGAGAGTATTTGGAAGAAAGGACATTGAGTTTTGTTTGCAGCATCTTGAGCTTAAGATGCATATGGAACAGCTAAAGATAGATGCCCCAAAGGCAATTGGTTATGTGGAATGGGGGAGGTTAGGGCTAGATAAATAGATCTGAGAATCAGCTGCAAAGAGATGATTATTGAACTCAGAAGAACTGATGAGATCATTAAATGAGACGATACAAAGGGAGAAGAGAAGAGGGCCAAGGGCAGAATACAGGAATCAAGATCCAAAAAGGTCTTAACAGAATGGAACCCAGGGTAGAATTTAAGAAGGTAAAATGTAAATTTTAGCTCATATATACAGAATGAGGAATACATGGCTGGGCAACAGCTCGTGTGAAAAAGATCTGGGTATTCTAGAGTTTTAGCATTATGATCTCACAGCCTCTCCCAAGACCCTCTTCCAAGTTTCATTTTTAAAAGGTCATCGTCCAGAACAAGAGGTGATTATGTTGGTAGTCCTAGTCCTAGTCAGATCACGTCTCGGCATAATGGAATTATCTGAGCACCATCAGAATTGAACTAGCTCGAAAGAAATGTGACATGCTAAATTGGAGAATTCACCCCAAATGTTCCTAGGAACTATTTGTGTCCGAACTGTGGCAGAGCATCCCGTGCTTGCATTGGTCTGATCTGTCACAATCGGATAGGACTCTAACAGCCAATCAACTAACCAACAACCATTGTAGGAGCCATTGATAAATGGGACCACAGGCAGAAGAGGGTGGCTAAACTAGTGAATAACCTTGAGAATGTGCTGTTTAAGGATTGCCTTAGGAATAGGTGATGTTTGCTTGAAAAGAAACTTGCAATTTGGAACTATATTCAAAAAGTTATCAAACTGTGCATACTCTTTGATTCAGCAGTGTTTCTATTGGGCTTATATCTCAAAGAGATCTTAAAGAAGGAAAAAGGACTTGTATGTGCAAGAATGTTTGTGGCAGCTCTTTTTGTAGTGGCAAGAAACTGGAAACTGAGTGGATGCCCATCAATTGGAGAATGGCTGAATAAGTTATGGTATGTGGATGTTATGGAATATTATTGTTCTATAAGAAACAACCAGCAGGATGATTTTAGAGAAGCCTGGAGAGACTTACATGAACTGATGCTGAATGAAATGAACAGAACCAGGAGATCATTGCACATGACAACATCAATATTATACAACAATCAATTCTGATGAACGTAACTTTTTCCAACAATGAGATGATTGAAGCCAGTTCCAGTGATGAAGAGAGCCATCCATATCCAGAGAGAGGACTGTAGCAACTGAATGTGGATCACAACATAGCATTCTCACTCTTTTTATTGCTTGCTTGAAATTTTATTTTCTTTCCCTTTTTTTTTCTTTTTGATCTGATTTTTCTTGTGTAGCAAGATAATTGTATAAATATGTAAATATATATTTGATTTAATTGTATTTTAACACTTTTTAACATGGTGAATTACTTGCAATCTAGGGGAAGGGGTGGAGGAAGGGGAGGGGAAATTTGGAACACAAGGTTTTGCAAGGATCAATGTTGAAAAATTATGCATGCATAAGTTTTGAAAATAAAGACCTTTGATTAAAAAAAAATAAAGAACGAACTTAAAAAATAAATAAAGGAAGCATTGACAACAACAAAAAAAGAAAAAGAGAAGAGAAGAGAAGACTTGGAAGGATGAGGATTCATTTGGCTTCATGATTTTGCATAGACTATCAGGAAAATGTGCTCTCATCTTCTCTCTGTTTCTTGGAACCTCTACTTCCTTCAAGATTCAGCACAAGTTGTCATCACCTCCTGTGCCACTCTCAAGATTACCTCAAGGTTTAGAGCTCGCTCTATCTCTCTTATGAAAATTAATTTTATTTACTAAAAACATGGATTTTGTTACTTATTATACTTACTTATACGTGTTGTTTTTCCCCAGTAAAATGGAATGGAAATTCCTTGGGGGAAGGCCTGGTTCTGTTTTTTATCTTTGTATCACTAGTATCAAGTACAATGCCTGGCATACAGTGGGTAGATTAATAAATACCTATTGACTTGAAGTATTTGAAAGGATACATCTTCCTGTCCCTCAGAGAACTAGTACAAAGGGCTGAAGTTACAAAAGGCTGACATACTTGATTTCAAGAAAAACTTTTTAACCGCAAATGGAATAGCAGCCTTGAGAGGTAGTGGGCCCCAATCGGACATCTGTAAGCAGAGATTGGTCTGTGATGTTGTAAAGGAGTTTAGTCAGAAAAGGGTTCAACTAGATGGCCTCTGGAGACAGCATCCTATTGCTCATCTTGGCTGGCAGTTTGGTGATAAAGTAGTTAAAGTGCTAGACTTAGAATAAGGAATAACTAAGTTTAAATCCAGTCTCATATATCTACTAGTTGTATGACCCTGATCAAGTCACTTAATTTGTGTCAGCCTCAGTTAAGATTAGTATATATATATATATATATATGAGTAAGACCTCCCAGAATTGTTATGAAGATAAATTGAGACTATAAAGAGCTTTGCAAGCTTTAAAGGGCTTTATAAATGCTAACCATTCTAAAACATGTTACGCTTTGACCCAGCTGAACCATTACTAGACTTATATCTCAAAGAGTCAAAGAAAGAAGAGTCAGGATCTCTATGAACAAAAATATTTTATCAACTCTTTTCATTGTAGCCAAGAATTAGAAACCGAAGGGCTATCTTCCCATTTTGGAGATTTGGTCACACAGTATATCCACAATGTGTGCCTGATACTTACTAGCTGTGCAATCCTGGACAAGTCACTTTAATGCTGTTTGCCTCTTATCAGTAAAATGAGCTGGAAGAGGAAATGGCAAACCACTCTAGAAACCCTAACTGGGTCCACAAAGAAATAGACACAACTAAACAAAACTGAACAAAAATTCTAGAAACAAAGAATTCATTTGTGGAGAAGAGCAGACCCTAGAAACATAGAAGAGTGACTTATCCATCAGCGACACTTGAGGACATTATGAGAGGAAAAAGAGCATTCACCTTTGCAGTTCTAGTTAGAAGTGTGAGCTGTTTATGGGTGGGTCTCCCTACCAGCATTCTCTAAGTCTGAGCCCATTCTTCCAATTAACACTGTGTTTGTGTGATAGTGAACTCCAGGTTTGTGATTGTTGGGGATGGGAACATATTCTATACCTTATTTTTCAAATAAATACTTTGTTTTAATCTAATTATGTCAACTGATTATTTTTATTTTTATTTATTTTTTACTGAGGCAATTGGGGTTAGGTGACTTGCTCAGGGTCACACAGCTAGGAAGGGTTAAGTGTCTGAGATCACATTTGAATTCAGATCTTCCTGACTTTAGGGCTGGTGCTCTATCCACTGCGCCACCTAGCTGCCCCCTGTCAACTGATTATTAAAGGCAAATTCATCAATGGGAAGTTGTAGGGTATAATTTTGCAATTATAGATCTATAGAATAACTTTTATCTTCCCCAGGGGCCCAATCTACAACCCAACCCTGTGAGTGCTAAATTGAGGAGATATCCCAGAGGGTCTGCTGCATTTGCATGGGGTATTGAAATCCATTTATTATGAATTATTTCTATTGGTAATTACCTATTGGTTTCTATATGTTGTATGTCTAATCTGTTCCACTGATATGCTTTTCTATTTTTTCTTAGCCAGAACCACATAGTTTTGATAATTATTGCTCGATAGTATAATTTGAAATGCAGTACTACTGCTCTCTTTTCTACTTTCCCCTCAATTATTTCCCTTAATATTCTTGATCTTTTGAATTTTGGATAAATTTTGTTATTATTTTTTCTATTTATCTAAAGCAAGTCTTTAGTAGTTTGGTTGATGAGGCAATGAACAAATAATTTAATCAGTATTGTCGTTTTTTACATTTGCATGAGCCAACTATAAGCAATATTTATTTATAAGGCATATTTTTATATCTGTAAAAAGTATTCTGTAGTTGTATTAGCACAATTCTTGCATGTGTCTTAGTAAATATAGCTCTATATATTTTACATATTCCAAAATTATTTTTGAGTTTTGTTGGTAATATACAGAAAGATTGATAATTTTTGTGGGAATCTTATATCTTGCAACTTTGCTGAAGTTATTGTCTTCAGTTCAATTTTTGGTTCAACCTCTCAGGTTCTCTAAGATAACCATATCATTTAAATTAAAAAAGGCAATTTTGTTTCTTCTTTGTAGTTAGATGGTATAGTGGATAGAGTGCTGAACCTGCAATCAGGAAGATCTGAGTTCAAATCCAACCTTAGACATTTACTAGTTATGTGATCCTGAGCAAGTCACTAAACCTTGTTCAGTCTGATTCTTCATCTTTCCAAAGGGATAATAATAACACTTACTTTCCATTTTTTGTTATAAGATTAAAATGAAATATTTGTAAAGTGTTTTGTAAACTTTAAAGTGCCATATACATTTTGTTGTTGTACCCTCAATTTCTTTTTCTTCTTATTATAGTCAACATTTTTAACACTATTAAATAATAGTGAGGATAATGGACATTCTTATTTTGCCCTTGAAATTATTGGAAAAACCTCTAGTTTATTTCCATTAAATACAATATTGGTTCTTCATTTTACAAAGATTCTATTTATCATTCAAAGAAAACTTGATCTATTATTTTTTAAGTTTTTAAGAACAAAAATAGGTATATTTTGTCAAAAGCATTTTATGCATCTCAATATCATCATGTGATTTTAATTATTTACATGGTCTTTTATATTTATTGTTTTCTTAATACAGAACTAACTTATATTTCTGATTTTAAAAAATATTACCTGGTCATAAGGTATCTTCTTTTTATGTGTTGCTATAGATTTTTTTGCTAACATTTTATTTTAAAATTTTGCATTCTTTTCAGCAGTGCAGTGATTTAATTCCAATAGACTTGATCTAGAATATGCCATCCACATCCAGAGAGAGAACTATGGAGACTGAATGGGGATAGAAATGTAGCATTTTCACTTTTTCGCTTGTTTCTTTCTTTCTTGTGGTTTTTGTTCCCCACTTGGTTTAATTTTTCTTGTACAACATGACAGATATGGAAATATGTTTAAAAGGATTGCATATATATATACCCTCTATCAGATTGCTTGCTGTCTTGGGGAGAGGAGAGTTAAGGGAAGGAGGGAGAAAAATTTAGAATGCAAAGTTCTACAAATATGAATGTTGAAAACTATCTTTACATGTATTTGAAAAAAATTTATTAGAAATATCAGTTTATAGTTTTCTTTCTCTATCTTATTTCTTCCTTGCTTCAATACCAAAACCATATTTGAATTATTAAAAACATTTGTAGAATGCCTTTTTATTTTCTACTTTGGCAAGTAGTCCGTGTAATATTAGAATTCATTATTTCTTAAGTACTCAATAGAATTCACTTATAAACCTATTTTTATAAGTTATTTATACCTTATTTGATTTCTTTTTCTGAGATTGGGTTATTTACAGTCTCTACTTATTCTGTTATTCTGTGGATTATGTATTTTTTGGCAATATTGATCCATTTCATTTAATTTGTCAATCTTATTGGCAAATCATTGGGAAAAATAATTTTAATACTTTATTTCTGATTCATTTGTTGAATACAACTTTTCTTTTTTTATTTTTAATGCTAGCAATTTAATTTTTCATTTTTATAACTTTGATGGGAATATCTAATGACTAATCAATTTCATTTTTCCTCCCACCCCACCTCTGCTCCCCCCAAATCCAGCCCCAATTTTATATATCAGTTCAATGATTAAGGTTTTTTTACTTTGCTAATTTTTCCTTTGATTTTTTTTTTAAAACAATTTCTACTTTGGTTTTCAGTTGGAATATTAAAATTTAACATTTTTCTAGTTTTTCTTTCTTAGTTTCCTGCCTAATTTGTTAGTCTGTTCTTTTTTATTTTGTTAATAAAAGTATTGTATCTCCAAAGTTGTTGGGAGGTTATTTCCCTTTTGTCATTTTTCAATAATATTTTCTATTGGTTCGATGATTTCTACACTTTTTTAATGAGGATTTATGCCTAATACACAGTCAATTTTTGTAAACATACTATGCCAAACTGAGAAATATCTATCCAGTAATCACAAATATCTGAATTTTTCTAACATTCTATTCAGATCCTTAATTTCTTTCTTGTTTATCTTTCAGTTAAAATTTTTATAAGTCTAGATGAGAATATCTTGAGGTATTTTTTAGTATAAGCTGTATAAACTTTCTATAAACTGATTAACTTAATTCTAAGTATTTAGATGCTATAACATTTGGTTCTTATATGTTGAGTATTAATATTAATCCATTGTTTATTGAACATTTAAGTGTAATGTAGTTTCTCTTTATCACTTTAAATGAAATCTATTTTATGTTGTTACCTTTTTGAAATTTTGATCATTAACATTTCATTTTTTAGTTTATCTGGAGCATAATGAATTTTGTCCTAGTTACACCGTTGGTATTTAACCACCTTTCTCTTTGAATATCTATAGCATTTGTTTTTCTTTGACCTGGAAGCTCTGAATTTTAACTGTCATAATTGAGAATTTTCACTTAGAATTTCTTTAAGAAGATAATTGGTGGATCCTAGATATTTTCATTTTGTCTCCCCCTCCCTCTCACTCTGAACAAAGTATCTTTATTAATACATCTCTCAAGGAATTTTCTATTGTTTTTACATGGGCATGGATAAAGCATTAGTGGAATATAGTGTTTAAAGTGGAATTTTATTCTTCCAAATACATTTTTTAAATAAAGAACAAAAACAAGAAGCAAAGTTGAATCTTGTATTTTTTGCATTTTTCAATCAAATGTGTAATTGTAAGAATATTTGTTGCCAATATCTGCTTATTCTCTTTGCATATTTTTAATGTGAAGGATGGTTTTTTTTAATATGTGTAAATGACTCATGAAAATGGTATAGAAATGGAAAAGTAGACAGATGCCTTCCTCCTTATAGGTATCCCCTTAATTACTTTTAAAATAGTAATCACTATTACTTTACTCCCTAATTATTTGGTATCTTCCCCACTTAACAAATATCTTGGGATTCAATCCCTCATTCTCTTTGGAAATATTTGATCTTAGCTGATCTTCCCATTTAAAATTTTTTCAAAGTTCCATTTCAACTCCCTCAATTAGTACACTAAGTACTGGGATTATAGATACCAAATGGGTGGTTTCCCCTGTCATTGATAGAGAAAATGATTTGATGTAAATATTTTGGTAGTTCTGGGTCTGTCTCTATGTCTCTGCCACTTTTTCTCTTTGTCTCTGTCTGTCTGTTGGATTGTCTCTCTTTTTTCCTATGTTCTCCTCTCTTCTTGGGAGGGACTGGCTAACCCATTGCACTGGAGGCAATCTCTGAGGGGCACTGTGATCTAGCATACATACATCTTGTTCCTTGCCCTGTTTGTCCAGGCTCTGTAGATCTCTGAATCAGATATCCTAGAGTGTAAAATTTCTTGTTTTCCATCTCCCTATACCCAGAATACACCATTAGATTCTAGACATTTTTTGTCTCACCTTTGGTTTCTTTACTGAAAAGCTTCCATTGATGTGTTCCTCTAGATTTTTCTGATGGACCCTTCCCCAGTGCACACAGATACTTTGTAGGGATGTGGATTGGCAAGGAATATAATGTAATTTCCTCTTGAATTTATTCATAATTTCTCAGTCCAGCATTTAAGAAAAAAATGGTGTGGAAAAGAGGAGAGAAGGGGAGGAAGGGAGAGAAGGAGAGAGAGAGAGAGAGAGAGAGAGAGAGAGAGAGAGAGAGAAGGTGGGAAGGACAGTGAGAGCACATAAACAGAATGATCTGTTTTGTTCCCAGTCATTCTAAAGAGTTATTTGGGGAAGGAGGAGGACGTAGTCACTCCTGGACTATAATCTTTATGAAAGCTGGAACTTGTCTTACTAAAATATAATGTCTTTTCCAGAGTCCAATATTATACACATAGGAAGTGTTTAATGAACCTTTATTGTACTGTATGTCAATGATGATCATTATAATGGTAAAAGTGAGATTCATAGGGACAGCTAGGTGTGCAGTGGATAAAGCACCAGCCTTGAAGTCAGGAAGACCTGAGTCAAGTCACTGGGCAAGTCACTGAACCCCAATTGCCTCAAAAAAATTCATAAATTTAGAGCTGGAAGGGATATCATAGATTCAATGATTTAGACTTTTTACTTTGCTAATTTTTCCTTTGATTTTTTTTTTAACAATTTCTACTTTGGCTTTCAGTTGGAATATTAAAATTTGACATTTTTCTAGTTTTTCTTTCTTAGTTTCCTGCCTAATTTATTGATCTGTTCTTTTTTATTTTGTTGATAAAAGTATTGTATCTCCAAAGTTGTTGGGAGATTATTTCCCTTTTGTCATGGAAGCTCAGAAAGTATAAATGGACTGTCCAAAGACATAGGGATTAAGCATCAGATTTAGGAGTTATCTTTAAGTCTTTTAAATACAAGCCCTCTGCCCTTTCCAGTATACAGCATTGTCCTTGTTCATAGCTAGGAGCATATGTGATCAGTTAGTGGTGCAAGCATGAGTGGATGGGAAAGGTACAAGTAGATACCATGACAGGAAGTAGGTTGGGAATTGGTTGATGTTGCCTAGGAGCATTATAACTAAAATTATATATGTGGGTAAGACCACAATATATATTGGAGCCATGGAGAGGATGGGCAGGGTTAACCTTGAGTGTGATTGGAGTTGGTGTGAGAAAATACTTCAGTTTGGGACCATGCTGGAGAGGGGTTGTTTAAGGTAGGCCGAAGTTGTGCTTGGGTGGGGGTGAGGGTGGGAAAGG
This sequence comes from Sminthopsis crassicaudata, assembly GCF_048593235.1. NCBI lineage: Eukaryota > Metazoa > Chordata > Mammalia > Dasyuromorphia > Dasyuridae > Sminthopsis > Sminthopsis crassicaudata. The sequence continues at coordinate 224,756,484 of NC_133618.1, read as the reverse complement.
GGGTTGGTGGGGCCAGGGTATGTTCCAGGTTGGAGTCATGAGGAGTGATGATCAAGATTGACTGGGAGCATGATTAGATTTGGTTAGAAAATGAGATTATAAACTGGAATCTTGGAGAGAGATAGTCAGGGTTGGCTATGAATGAGATCAGAGTTGGGTGTAGGATTCATAGCAGATTAGAGCTATGGTTGTCAGGGGAGGAATGTTCAAGGTTGGCTGGAAGTGAGATTATAATTCTTGGGAAGAAGTGTCACATGGCTGGAGTCATGAGGAGTGGGATAGTCAGGTTTAGATGGGAGAAGGGGAGCAGCAGGCAGGGGTCAGGTGATGATGATCATGGGTCAGTGGAAAACTATTCCAGTTCCTTTTCCTCCACCCCAAATCCAGAGGTTCCCCTATTTTGTACCACTGCCTCTGGGGTATACTTGTTCTTCCTCCTTTGTGTACATGTTCTAACCCTAGGAAAGCTAATCTGCTTCCTTAACCAATACCTAAAGGCAGGAACTAAGAGAAGTGGAAAGGGGGGAAGGGAAGGGAAAAGGAGAATCCTGCTTTAACCCCTCCTCTCTCTTCACCTGTTGCCCAGAATCTTAGATATGAAGCTGTAAAGGGACTTAGAAGGCCTTGAATAAATCCTGGAAATTCTGCCAGACTCTCATTTAATAGTACCACCTTTGTTATCGTTGCAAAGACCATTCCCAACAGCTCCCATCCCTCCCCTCCCCACTAGCAATTTTAGTCTCCTTGTCATAGGAGCTGCTATAGGTCCAAGAACCTTGCCCCCACAATAGGGGGCTCTATGGCTTTTTCCAGAACCTCTTCCTATGAGCTTAGCTTAGTACATGAAGGGAATGACTGTGTGTTGAAATGGAGAGGAGCTGGTAAACCTCATACCTTTTTTTTACCTGAATCTCAGGACTCAGCCTCCTCTGTGAAGCTGGATACCCAAATTTATCAGATAAAGAAACCAAGACTAAGAGAGAGGAAGCCACTGGCTCACAGTTACAGAGACGTGGTTGAGCCAGGAAATGGACTGCTTCTGCCTACCACCAGTAAATGCCTTTACACCTTTCTTTATGGGTGATGTCAACATTTACCAATTTTTGTTGTTGTCATTAAGTGTCCAACTCTATAACTCCATTTGGAGTTTTCTTGACACAGATACTAGAGTAGTTGGCCATTTCCTTCTCTGGCTCACTTTACAGATGAAGAAACTGAGGTAAACAGGGCTAAGTGACTTGCCTAGGATCAAAGCTAGTAAATATCTGATGTCAGACTGAACTCAGGAAATGAGTCTTCTTAATTCCAGGCCTGCGACTTTATGGCACCTAGCTGCCCTTATCACTAAAGTATTTGTATATTTTGTGGCCTGAATGTTGTGCTTCCTAATTTAAGGAGAAAGTAAACTCCTGGAGGACAAAGAAGAATACAGGACCTAACATGGCTACTACACAGCCAATTGGAATAGAGTCAGTCCTTTTAGTGGTGGGATATTAATAAAAATAGCAATATAATGGGTTACATCCACAATGAAGAACACATGAATTAAAATCAAGTCTTAGACACTCGTTGTGTGACCTTGTACAAGCCACTTAACCTCTCTTTGCCTGTTTTCTCATATGTAAAATGGGGATAACAATAGCACCACTTCCTCGGGTTGCTATTAAAATATTTATAAAGCACTTTACAAACCTTTAAGTCTTTATAAGTATTAACTAGCTAGCTAGTAATAGTACTACTACTAGCAGTAGCAGTAGTAACAGCAGCAGGTAGTGGTAGTGGTAGTAGTAGCAGTAATAATAGCAGCAGCAGCAGTAGCAATAGTGGCAGCAGCAGCACAAAAGTAGTCATAGTAGTAGTAGCAACAGTAGCAATATTAGCAGCAGTAGCAACAGCAGTAGCAATAGTAGCAGCAGCAGCAACATTATCGACAGTAGTATTGGCAGTTGCAACAGAAGTAACAGTAGTAGCAGCAACAATAGTAGTCATAGCAGTAGTAGCAGCAGCAGTAGCAACAGCTGTAGCAGTAGTAGTCGTAATAGTTGCAGCAGCAATTATAATAGCAGTAATAATAGTGGCAGCAATAGCAGCAGTAATAGTCACAATAGCAGAAACAGCAGCAATAATAAGAATTCCAACAATAGTAGTAGTAGCAGCAGCAGCAGCAGCAGCAGTATTAATGATATTTAGATTGTATCTTATTGTTTAAAAAACATTTTGCCTAACAACAATAGCAAACCACATAAAGTAGGTTGTGCAAGTATTATTTTCCTCAAATTACAGAAGAGGAAACTAAAGTAAGTGATTTTTCCTTCCTTTCAAGTTCTCCAGATCCTCTTCCTCACCTCTACCTCCTAAAATCCCATGCTCATCTCTGTAAAGGGCTAGAACTGAGCAATGCACTTGGATGGTGAAGCACGTGAGACTAATTGCCAATTGGACGGTTCCCTATTAACTTGTTTAAGGTTGACCCTCCCCAGCTGTTCTGTGCTGACTTGATTGGTGGGACAAAGAGGGGGAAGTGACGTGTGTGGGAGGAGCAAGAGAAACTTGGGTGGTGGAACTCACGCTCACTTGCACTCGTGACCGGGCGTTGGAGGCGAAGGTTAAGATCTAGAATAAAGACGTTTAGTGATCCTGACTCTTGCTGATTTCTGGAAAGATAGAGTTCCAGCATTTGGCGCCCAACGTGGGGCTGGCACCCTACTTCCACCGAAGTCCTCCTGTGACCAGGAGATTAGGTGAGTATTCTAATAGAAATAAGGAACTTACCTTGTTAAGGACTAAATCAGCAATCTCTAGTAACTGAGATGGGGCAGATGTTAGGTAAATCCTGGGCCTCAGCTGACCCTGCTCCAACCCCAGCCCCTGCCTCATCTAGCAATGCTATAGAGGATATAATTAAGATAATTGATGAGAAAAGTTTACTTGTTCCCATCCCACAAATGAATAATCTCATACACTCATTGATTCGCACGTCCCCTTGGTTCTTAAATGAAGAAAAACTACGTATAGATAAATGGAAGCTAGTGGGACTTGAAATGAAAGAATTTTACTCAAAAAATGGGAATTGTCAAATTTTCCCAGAGGTATTTTACCTATACAACTTGATTCTATTAGACTTAAGCTATCAAGAAGAGTTTAGAAGAAGGAAGAGTTCTAAAAAGGCTCAGAGAAGGAAGCGTGAGGAACAAAAGATAGAAGATAGGCAAACTCAGGACATTGCCAGAGGGCAAGGGGATTTGAATGAGGAATCTGAGGGTGTAGACTCTGATTGTCCTGAAGAAATTTCAACCCCACCTAGAGAGCAGATTATTGATCAGCCCACATCCACTCCACCTTCAGGGACGGAGGGAGGAGGAGTAGTGGGAGGGGCGGTGACCTCATCAGCGCCCCCCCTCCTCCCACACAGAGCCCCCCCTCCCAACAACTGCCCACTCCTGTAACTAGATTAGAAAGAGGGCTTATTGAAGCAATTGAAAATGGAAAAGAAGTAGATAATGATTTCAAACTTCAAATTTTTCCCGTGATTCAACAGCGTAATTCTGCAGGTCAAGAGAGTAGAAGATATGCTCCTTTTAATATGGATGTCCTTAAAAACCTGAAAAAATCTTGCACTGTCTTTGGGGCTACATCAGATTATGTTAAAATGTTAATACACAATTTGGCTTATGAAACCTTAACCCCTAGTGACTGGAAAGTCATTGCAAAAGTGTGCTTAGAACCTGGACAAAATTTGTTGTGGCTTTCTGAATTTACTGAGCTCTGTAGAATTCAAGCCCAACAAAATAGTCAAAATGCAGCTAATACTTCCATCACCTATGACCTACTAATGGGTATAGGTTCTTATGCAGACGCTTTGGTACAGATTAATTACTCCATAACAGCATTTGAGCAAATTTCTGCTGCTGCTATCAAAGCATGGGCTTCTCTCCCCAGTAAAAACTACAAGGGTGAGACCTACACAAAAATTGTACAGGGATCAAATGAACCTTTTGCTGATTTTGTGGCACGTTTGCAGACAGCTGTCATACAGGCAAATGGTGAAAATGAAGTAACAGACACTTTGGTGAGGCAACTTGCTAGAGACAATGCCAATGAGGTTTGTAGAAGGATTATACTAGGACTACGTAAGGATGCTCCTTTAGAGGAGATCATAAGACGCTGTGCCGCAATGGGCACAAATACCTTTTATAGCCAGGCTATGGTGCAGACTTCCCAAGATCCCAACATGGGGAGACAGGATCCCTTTTGGCAAGGGGTTTCCCGAGAGACTCGTCAATGCTTTCAATGCGGTAAAGTAGGCCATTTGAAAGCTCAATGTTGGCACAGAGACAGAGTGAGAAGACAGGCTGGGAGAACAAGACCCAAAACCCCATGTCCAAAATGCAACAGAGGACTCCATTGGGCCTCAGAGTGTAGACTGATTCAGGGAAACGGGATGAGGGGCCCAGCTCCAGGGCCCCAAGCAAAAAACACTTGGGGCATGATGGCAGCCGATGCCACACCCAGAGAGTGCCTCCAAGTCCAATACCCAGACATGACCAGTCAGCCAGGAAGCCATCTGAGGGGAGAAAGGGATTACACAATCAGTCAGCCAGGAAGCAACATGATGGGAGAAAGGGGCTACAATTAGGGAGGATAGAGTTGTATGCAGCTGGGACAATTGAGATACCCCCTGGAGAGGTGAAATCTGTTCCTCTCCAGCCTATGGATCCCTTGCCTCCAGGGACAATAGGCTTGACCATTTCACCTCCTGAGAGTACTTACAAGACAGTGTTCATTCATACACTGATGTGGGAAACTGGGGAATGTGTAGATAGTATCCCAGTCACTAACACAGGCAGACAATGTGTGACTTATCAACCAGGGGAAGTAGTAGCATCGGGTTTATTGATACAGACTCCTAATAAGCAACCTGGTGACAGTCACCCATGTTCGGACTCCAAGCAGAAAAACCCAGGAATATACTGGACAGCAGCTGTGACAGCTGACCGACCTATGCTCACCATCTATATAAATGGCATAGCATTAGAAGGACTGGTGGACACAGGTGCAGATCGCACAGTCATTAGAGGTGCCAACTGGCCCAGTCACTGGCCAAAGACTAAGGCAGACACCTACATGTCTGGGGTAGGAGGATCAATAGCAGCTGAAGTTAGTGCTACCCCTTTAAGATGGGTATTTGAAGGTGAAACAGGAGTTTTTACTCCTTTTATAGTTGAAAAAATCCCCATCAATCTGTGGGGAAGAGACATTTTACAACAATTAGGGTTAAAAATGAGTACTTCGGTTTTTTAGGCAGGGCTGCTGTTGAAGGCCTACCTGCACTTTCACCAGTTCCTATTCAGTGGAAAACTGATACACCAGTGTGGATAGAACAGTGGCCCTTAGATAACAATAAAATTCAGGCCTTACTAGATATAGTACAGGAACAACTTGATCAAGGACACTTACAACCTTCTCTAAGTCCTTGGAATTCCCCAGTATTTGTTGTAAAAAAGAAATCTGGAAAATGGAGGATGTTGACTGATTTAAGAAAGGTAAATGAACAGATGGAAACTATGAGAACTCTTCAACCTGGACTTCCATCTCCTACTCAGTTGCCTAGAGAATGGCCTCTGTGGGTTATAGACATTAAGGATTGTTTCTATTCTATCCCTCTAGATAAGGAGGATATGAAAAGATTTGCCTTTTCAGTGCCCAGCGTTAACTTAGCTGAGCCTTATAAAAGATATGAATGGACAGTTTTGCCACAGGGAATGAAAAACAGCCCTACTATGTGTCAAATGTATGTTGCTGCTGCTCTTAGTCCAGTAAGAAAAGCATTTCCAAAAGTAATGTTATTACATTATATGGATGATATATTGGGATGTGCACCTGAGGAACAAATGTTAGAAGCATGTCTACAAAAAACCATAGAAACACTAAGGAATTATAAATTGCACATAGCTTCAGAAAAGATTCAAAGACATGCTCCTTTTCAATATTTAGGATATGAAGTATATCCTAAGGTGCTTACAGTACAAAAACTCTCCTTAAGAACAAAGAAGCTAAACACCTTAAATGACTTCCAGAAATTGATAGGAGATATCCAATGGATGCGTCCCGTGCTAGGCTTGACTACCTGTCAATTGCAACCATTATATGACATTTTAAGGGGAGACAGTGCTTTAAATTCACCACGCCAGCTTACAAAAGAAGCTCAAGAGGCTTTGAGACAAGTTGAACTGGCTTTATCCAATGTGGTTGAAAGAGTCACTCAAAAACCCTTGGAAATATCAGTTTTTGCTACACAAGAGGCCCCCACAGCAGTCCTTCATCAAGGAGACAGTGTGATAGAGTGGGTGAACCTCCCAGCACAACCAGAACAAAGCCTTATTCCTTACCCAGTGCTTGTGGCTAGAATTTTATTAAAGGCCATTAAACGAGCAGTACAATTATCTGGGACAAGACCTGATAAGATATATACCTTTTATACTAATGCACAAGTTAATGTGTGCTGCGAAACCATCCCAGAGTGGCAAATTTTATTAGCCATGGCTCCAAATTTTGCACACGGATCTCCATTAAAGATAACCAGACTGCTACATAATTGGCAATGGATTCTTGAAGAAAAGGTTTCTAAAGTTCCTCTTAAAGGACCAACTATCTTTACAGATGCATCCAAACATAATATCTGCGCTGTGTATTCTCGTGACTTAACTATAAAGAGAGTAATCAGAACTCCTTTTCAGTCCACTCAGCAGAATGAATTGTATGCAATCATTCTAGCTCTTGCTTATTATCCGGGAGACATAAATATAATATCTGATTCAGCCTATTCAGTAGGTGTGGTACAAAGAATTGCCACAGCCCAAATAAAATTTGTAGCCTCCAATATATATCAGCTCTTTAAAGAGCTTCAAGAGCAAGTGAGAAAGCATCCAGGTAAGATTTATATTTTGCATGTCCACTCCCATAGTGGACTTCCAGGTCCTATTTTTGATGGTAATTCAAAGGCAGATAGCCTTCTAACCATGCTGGCCAGTACTCCTTTATTTCAAGAAGCACAAGAGTCTCATTCTAAATATCATCAGGCTGCCCGAGCTTTACGTTTGCAGTTTGGAATAACAAGAGAAGAAGCTAGGAGCATAGTAAAAGCCTGTACAGCTTGCCTTCCTTTCCATGCTCCTACACTCCCTCCAGGGAAGAACCCTCGTGGTTTGAGACCTAATGAAATTTGGCAAATGGATGTGACCCATTATAAATCTTTTGGTCGTCTATCTTTTATCCATGTCGTGGTAGACACCTTTTCAGGATTCACATTTGCAATACCAGCAGCAAAAGAGACAGCCCGAGTGGTCACTGAATTCCTTATACAAGCATTTGCAATTATGGGCGTGCCACAAGCAATAAAAACAGACAATGGACCTGCATATACATCTAAACATTTTACACACTTTTGTGCACAGTATAAGATTTTACACACCACGGGCATACCCTTTAATCCTCAAGGGCAGGCAATAGTAGAGAGAAGAAACAGAGATATTAAGACACTCCTCCAAAAACAAAAGAAAGGGGGAGCCACGGGTAACCCTAGAGAACTTCTAAATTTAGTTCTCTATACCATTAATTTTTTAATTTTTGACAAAGATGCACTGGCTCCAGCAGACAGGTTTTATAACTCACTGGAAGGGCAGTGTCCAGTGCGAGCAGCTCCACTGTCTTTAGATAATCGCCAAGTGATGTGGAGAGACCCAGAAAGTGGTGAATGGAAGGGACCAGATAGGTTAACTGCTTGGGGGAGAGGGTTTGCTTGTATCTCTACAGATGGAGAAGGAATCAGATGGGTGCCAACGAGCCGTATTCGCCTTGTCCATCGGAGAGAGACAGAGCAGACCCTTGAAACGAAGGAGAAGGCCCAAGAAACATCGGGTGGTTCCGTTGCTGACTGTGCCCACCACTGAAAGAACCTGGCAGTTATGGCGTTTGACCCATGGACATCAAAAACTGTTGGACTTGAAAATCCTCAGAAATCATTGGATTCTCTGAGACATCATAAGACTATTGTAGGACTGAAATCCTCAGGAATCATTGGATTCTCTGAGACATCATAAGACTATTGTAGGACTGAAAGTCCTCAGGAATCATTGGATTCTCTGAGGCATCATAAGACTATTGTAGGACTGAAAAGTCCTCAGGAATCATTGGATTCTCTGAGGCATCATAAGACTGTTGCTGGACTTCAAAAACTTGTGGGGATCATTGGATTCCCTAACATATAAAAAGACTGATGTGGGATTTCAAAAACTTGTGGGGATCATTGGATTCCCTAACAGTGAAGCAATGGACAATAGATTGGTTTTGGACTATTTCTTGGTTGCTGAAGAAGGGGTATGTGTGTCTGGTGTCTACATACCCTCCTTCTAGGACTTCTGGAAATCTCTTACAATACCATGTTGATTTATATTGTTTGTTATGTCACTATTTGCATGTACAATTCCTGTTTGTTACACCACATCGAGTCTGCACTGATTGTGGGGAGAGTCACCACTAATAGCCTCTGCGTTATTGCTATGTGCTTGTGTAATAACTCCCATGCTGATGGGTTTGTGCATACTTGTCTCTAATAAGGCCCTTCAATCCAGAAACCCGCTAGCAAATCCCCACTTCTCTTTGGTGCTTCTCATCTCCCTTCCTGAGATGTCAGGGAGGGCGTGATTATCTCCTTTTTAGTGCTTTCATCTCCCCTCCTGAGAAGTCAGGGGGGGCGTGATCACCTCCTTTTTGGGGTTCTCATCTCCCTGAAAGGTCAGGGATGGCGCGACCTCCTGTGGTCTAAAACAAAAGAAAGCGGGAGATGTAAAGGGCTAGAACTGAGCAATGCACTTGGATGGTGAAGCACGTGAGACTAATTGCCAATTGGACGGTTCCCTATTAACTTGTTTAAGGTTGACCCTCCCCAGCTGTTCTGTGCTGACTTGATTGGTGGGACAAAGAGGGGGAAGTGACGTGTGTGGGAGGAGCAAGAGAAACTTGGGTGGTGGAACTCACGCTCACTTGCACTCGTGACCGGGCGTTGGAGGCGAAGGTAAAGATCTAGAATAAAGACGTTTAGTGATCCTGACTCTTGCTGATTTCTGGAAAGATAGAGTTCCAGCAATCTCCATTTCAGTCTGAAAGAAATTAGTGGTCAATTTGTTGATGATATGATGGTATATTTAGAGAACCCCAGAGATTGTACTAAAAAGCTATTAGAAATAATCCATATCTTTAGCAAAGTTGCAGGATACAAAATAAACCCACATAAGTCATCAGCATTCTTATATATCACTAACAAAATCCAACAGTTAGAGTTACAAAGAGAAATCCCATTTAAAGTAACTACTGATAGTATAAAATATTTAGAATTCTATCTGCCAAGGGAAAATCAGAAACTATATGAGCAAAACTACAAAACCTTTCCACACAAATAAAGTCAGATCTAACCAATTGGAAAAATATTAAATACTTTTTGATAAGGTGAGCAAATATAATAAAGATGACAATACTACCTAAACTAATCTATTTATTTAGCACATACCAATCAGACTCCCAAAAAACTATTTTAATGACCTAGAAAAAATAACAACAAAGTTCATATGGAAAAACAAAAGGTCAAAAATTTAAAGGGAATTAATGAAAAAAAAAATCAAATGAAGGTGACCTAGCTATACCAGATCTAAAATTATATTATAAAGCAGCAGTTATCAAAACCATTTGGTACTGGCTAAAAACCAGATTAGTTGATCAGTGGAATAGGTTAGGTTCAAAGGACAAAACAGCCAATAACTTTTATAATCTAGTGTCTGACAAACCCACAAACCCCAGATTTTGGGATAAGAACTCACTGTTTGACAAAAATTGCTGGGAAAATTGGAAATTAGTACTGCAGAAACTAGGCATTGACCCACACTTAACACCGTACACCAAGATAAGGTCAAAATGGGTTCATGACCTAGGAATAAAAAATGAGATTATAAACAAATTAGAAGAACATAGGATAGTTTATTTCTCAGACCTATGGAAAAAGAAGGAATCTATGACCAAAGAAGAACTAGAGATCATTACTGATCACAAAATAGAAAATTTTTATTATTTCAAATTGGAAAATTTTTGTACAAAGAAAACTAATGCAGACAAGATTAAAAGGGAAACTTTTAACTGGGAAAACATTTTTACAGGCAAAGATTCTGATAAAGGCCTCATTTCCAAAATATATAGAGAATTGACTCTAATTTATAAGAATTCAAGCCAATCTCCATTTGGTAAATGGTCAAAGGATATGAACAGACAGTTTTCAGATGAAGAAATTGAAACTATTTCTAGCCATATGAAAAGATTCTCCAAGTCCTTATTAATCAGAGAAATGCAAATTAAGACAACTCTGAGATATCACTATATACCTGTCAGATTGACTAGAATGACAGGGAAAGATAATGAGGAATGTTGGAGGGGATGTGGGAAAACTGGGACACTGATACATTGTTGGTGGAATTGTGAATACATCCTGCCATTCTGGAGAGCAATTTTGAACTATGCTCAAAAAGTTATCAAACTGTGCATACCCTTTGACCCAGCAGTGTTAATACTGGGCTTATATCTCAAAGAAATTTTAAAGAAGGGAAAGGGACATGTATGTTCAAGAATGTTTGTGGCAGCCCTCTTTGACTAATAGCCAGAAACTGGAAACTAAGTAGATGCCCATCAATTGGAGAATAGCTGAATAAATTGTGGTATATGAATTCTTCTGTAAGAAATGACCAGCAGGATGATTTCAGAAAGGCCTGAATAGACTTACATGAACTGATGCTAACTGAAATGAGCAGGACCAGGAGATCATTATATACTTCAACAGCAATACTATATGATGATCAATTCTGATGGATGAGGCCCTCTTCAACGAGATGAACCAAATCAGTTCCAATAGAGCAGTATTGAACTGAACCAGTTACACCCAGCAAAAGAACTCTGGGAGATGACTATGAACCACTACATAGAATTTACAATCGCTCTATTTTTGTCCATCTGCATTTTTTATTTCCTTCACAGGCTAATTGTACACTATTTCAAAGCCTGATTCTTTTTGTACAGCAAAATAACTGTTTGGACATGTATACATATATTGTATTTAACTTGTACTTTGACATATTTAACATGTATTAGTCAATCTGCTATCTGGGGTAAAGGGTGGAGGGAAGGAGGGGAAAAATTGGAACAAAACGTTTTGCAGTTGTCAATGCTGAAAAATTACTCATGCATATATCTTGTGAATAAAAAGTTATAATAAAAAAAGAAAAGAAAAGATTCAAGGCTAAGAATAAACAGAAAAACACTGTAAAAATGATATTACTTCATTGTCTATAATACTTTTTATTAAAACATAATTGACTTTTATGATTTTTTTATGTCTTTTAATGAGAAAAAAAAAAAAAGAAATTAGTGGTCAAGACTGGCATGTAACACTTCCTCTCTCTTCCTCAGGGGGAAAAAAACCAAACACTTGTCTCATTCAATTCAATTCAACAAACATTCATTAAATGTCAACTGGATGTGAGACAAATTAAATAAAAAAAAACAAATCTTGTCGACAAGGAGCTTACAATCTAGTAGGACAAATTGAGCAACTCCACAAATTGTAACTGTAAATTATCTTCAGAAAAATGCTACAGGAGGTATGGGTAGGATCAGGGTATCTTAGCTCTGCAGCTGGAAGAGGCCACAAAGGTCATCTGGTTTAACCCCCTCAATTTACATAGGAGAAAACTTATTCAGAGAAGTTAAACAAGTTGTCAAAGGTCATAGGGGCTAGATTTGAACCAAGATCATTTGATTTCAGAACAATGTGACTTCCACTTTCAGATTTATGCAGGGGCCCACCTGGCATCTTCTATAGGCCTTGGAAAAAGAGAAATTTTTAAACAACTGAAGGAATAGGGGAGGGAAGGTATTTCAGTCTTAGGAAGCACCTGTTTAGATACATAGAATAAGAGATAGCATTGTGAAACTAGGTGGTAGCTGGCAGTTTGGTTTGGTTAGAGTTCATAGACTTCATAAAGGGAAATGAGGCTAGAGAGAGAGGTTAGTTCTAGGCTGGATTGCTTCCCTCTATGAGGTTTGTAATCCATAGGAAGAGATGCTCCATCTCCCCTGCTCACCTTCCCAAGGTAGAGCTCTTGGACATGGACTTTAAGGAAACAGAAAGCACAGCACATCAAGAAAGACTTAGAGACCCAGACTGACCACAGGAAATAGTCTGGGAAAAGGGACAGAGCATAAGGACATGTGACAGGCAGAGGAGAAGTTGGAAGAAGCCAACTCTATATTTCCATCTTTAAACAAACAGAAGATAAGTCTATATTTCCATCATTAAAGGAAGATATGACAGTGTCAAACCACATGAGAATGAACCCTCTAAGAAGGAAGTGTCTGCCCTGTCTCTGAGCTCTTCCCTGTCTGAATCTCCCTGTGCCAGGATGATAATATAGTTGTTCTGTTTTTAAAAGCCTGAGGTCAAAATTCCCCCCTGGTATTGCCCAGGTTAATTGTATTCTTTGGTAAGGTCTGAGAACCCAGTCTCAGTGTCTTTCAACTTCCTTCTTGGTCTAGGATTATTCCTTTGGGCAACTGTTAAATAGGTAACCTTCTCACCCAGCAGTGAGAATGGAAACTGGGATAATCTAGCTCCCTCCCTCTTTGTGCCCAGCCCTTTGCGATTCCTTTCATTTAATTTCCTTATCTGAAAAACAAGTATAATGATACTTGTACCACCTACTCTAAAGCAGTTTGTGGAAGTAGTTTTCCTTTTTCAAGTGACTGAGGAATATATGAAAAAAGAAGCTACTGTACTCTCTCAATTCCACTGGTTTATTAGGACCTTCCAAAGATGCCAGGATCTAACTTTAAATCCAATCACAGACCAGTGTTCCCATTTCCTAAGAATCTACTACATCCCATGAACTGTGCTAGGCACTTGTGAGACAATAGACAGAAATGAAATAGTTCCTGTTGGAGCTTACATTCTCTAAGAGATCTCCCCTGTTCTTCTGGCTTAGTCATTGACAAACCCCTTCTTTCCTTCAGTTCACCTGAGGTACAGACTTATATTATATATCTAGGCCAGGAGAGCTGAGAAATAGCAATAATCCAGAGTCCAAGTAGCAGAGGTATATAGAGGGTGGAATCCTAACAGCTATGGGGTATGAGCCTATTAGGGAGAAAGTAAGAAAAATAATAATTCATGTTTCTAGAAATTTACAGAGGACATTCTTCACACTAGGTCATTATGGTAAAGGGAAAAAGATTCAAAAGACTTGTGTTGCCATCTCAACTCTGCCCTTGACTACCTGTATGCCTTTGGGCATACTTCACCACTCTGAGCCTCATTGACCACCTCTGTTGAATGAGGGGGGGAAGTTAGCTTAGGTTACAGATTTTTTTATTTTTATTTTTTTATAATAATAGCTTTTTATTTTTCAAAATACATGCAAATATAGTTTTCAACATTCACCCTTGTTAAATTTTTTGTTCCAAATTTTCCTCTTCACTCCTTTCTTCCCCTTCCTTAGGCAGCAAGTAATCTAATATAGGTTAAATATGTACCATTCTTCTAAAAACATTTTCATATTTATCATTCTGTACAAGAAAAATCATATCAAAAGGGGAAAATGAGAAAGAAAGTAAAACAAGCATGCAAACAACAACAGCAACAACAAAAGGTGAAAATACTATGCTGTGATTCACATTTGGTCTCCACAGTCCTGTTTGGATGCAGATGGCTCTCTTCATCACAAGTCTATTGGAATTGCTTTGAATTAATATATTGCTGGGAAAAGCCAAATCCATCACAGTTGATCATTACATGATTTTGTGTACAATCTTCTCTTGGTTCTGCTTACTTCACTGAGCATCAGTTCATGTAAGTCTTTCCAAGTTTTTCTGAAATCAGCCTGCTGATTATTTCTTATAGAACACTAGTATTCTATTATGTTCATTTACCATAACTTATTCTGTCATTCCTCAACTAATAGGCATCTAGGTTATTTATTGATAGCTAAAGGGAACGTCAGGGGCCACCTAGTACCTCGAGTCTCTTGTTTTACAAATGAGGGAGCAGAGAGAAGCTCAGAGAAGTTAAAAAACTTGCCCAATTTCTTCCTGATTCATATTCTAGTCCTCCATCCATTCTACAAAGCTGTCTCTAGCTGTCCTCTAAATTCCATTCAGATACTAAAATTACAAACTCTGTGAGAGAGGTATTGTTAGTTATTTCCATTTTACAGATGAGAAAAATGGGTCTTAGCCCAGTTGTGACTTGCCTTGTGTCATACTGCTAGAAAGTGTTGGTGATAATTAAGCATTGTGATAAATTAGTCTGTCCTTTTCACATTATTCCCTATTAAAAACAGCAATTACAACAAAAACAAAAAGGGGGAGCAAAATGAGTCAAAATTGCGGTAAAATGAGCAATGTAATCTCTCTCTGCCACATTTGCCAATGTTTTAAAGAGCAAAGCAACATAGTAAAAAAAGTAACTACATTATAAAATGTTTGCAGGTGTTTTATGGTAGATATGAAGTTTTAATCACTGCTTTCCAGCAGTATAATTATGGTCAGTATTGCCATTTCCATCTGTGACTAGTATTTGGAGATAAAGTTGGAACCCAGATTTTTTTGCTCTGTGTTTAAGATACCTGACTATAGACCAGTTTGGGTGAGGATTGAAGTCATCGTCTTTACATGTGGTCTTGGCAGTGAGATTAGAACTGGCAGATCAAGCTGCTGGGGTATCTGTTACAGGGTCAGCCATGGCTAAGGGAAAAGATTTGGGGGACAGTTTTATACTTTATGAAGAAATAGGAACAGCCTTAGTATAGGCAACCATGGGGAAGAATATTATCTCCCTTTGGATGAAGTGCTAGAAAGAAGGTTGGAATCTTTCAAAAAGCACACAGGCCAGATTCACTATGAGGATGGAAGGGACAAAGAGGATGGAGGAATTAATAAGAATAAGCATAGAATCAGAAAGAACCACAGGGAAAATAGAGGCAAGATCAAATAGCTGTGGAAAGCAGTGTTCTGATTATATAGGTAAGAACCCTCCAACTTTGGCTTACTGATTTGGCTGGTAGAGCCAATATCAATGATAATCATCAATAGGTGGATTGAGGGTAAGATAAGACTCACAGGAATTCTGAGAGATTGAATGGGAGGTAGGTAGACCAGGCTATGTCAGAACTTTAGCAAGGGTGTGCAACTAATGCCTTACTCCAAGTCTGCTGACATTTGGAGAGTATAACAATACCATCACGAAACACTGATCTTTACAAAGCAATCCCAATAGACTTTGATAGAAAATTCCATCTGAATCCAGAAAAAGAACTATGAGATTGAAATCAATACATGCTATGTTCACTTTTTTTTCTGTTTTTTTTCTCTTTCATGGTTTTTTCCTTCTGTTCTGATGTTTCTCTCCCAATGTGATTCATAAAGTAATGTATATTAAAAATAAATAAATTAATTAAAAAAAACACCACTGATCTTTCCCCCAACAGCTATACTCTTCATTCTGAATCCATTCCCCAACAGAAGTGGTCCATCGCTGATTTGGAAACACTATGATGGAACCCACTTCTTATAACAAGCATAGACATTTCTAATTATAATTCTGGTTGACAGTCTGGAGATCATTCAACTTATGAGAAAGGACTTGTGATGACAAGAATCACTGGAGTAAGGAAAACAATTTGTCTTTCTCAAGGAGAGACTGGCTCTAAGATGCCAGACATTTGAATAGAGTCTGGGGTCGATCCTTTAGAACATCAGCAAATTTATCCAGGGGAAAGGAAAGAGGAAGTGTAAGGCAAAGTACATGTGGAGACATGAAAATTCAAAGTCTAACAGAAAAAAAGAAGGAAAACTGATAGGTCTAGCTTTCTTAGAACCTCCAAAAAGAATTATGGATGGGAGTGGAAAGAATGAGACATCTCAGACTCTTTATAATCCCATTTGGAGTTTTCTTGGCAGAGACTGGAGTGGTTTGCCATTTGTTTCTCAAGCTCATTTTTACAAATGAGGAACCAAAGACAAACAGGATTAAGTGACTTGCCCAAGGTCACATAGCTAATAGGTATCTGATGCTGGAGTTGAATTCAGGATTTCCTGACTCCAGGCCTAACCAGCTCTAACCACTGTGCAACCTTAGCTTCCCAGAAAAAGTGATAGAAGAGCAATTAGCAAAGGAGAGCAGACAAAGAGAAAGATAAGGGGAAAATTATTATTAACTGTGCATTAAGTGATTTACAAATATCTCATTTGATCCTTGTGAAAACCCTGGTAGTAAGTGCTATTGCTACCCCATTTTATAGTTGAGGAAACTGAGATAGGTAGAGATTGATTTACTCAGGGTCATATAGCTAGGAAGTGTCTGAGATAAAATTTAAACTTAGGTCTTCAAACCTAAAACTCTAAACACTGTTCCACTTAGCTAAAAGACTGAGAGACCAACAGACAGGGAATAAACCAGAATAATCAAATAAAGGGTTTCAATTATATGCATGTCAAGAACAGAAAGGAAGAAAATGGCCTAGTGCTTGGACTTGCTCGATTATGTTTTCAGGTGATATCTAAATATGTTTCTTAGAAGTCTTTCTAAATTCTTGAGATCTTGATTAAAAATCAGTCCTATCCCCCCACCCCCCACCCTCGACTTATGCAGCAACATTGCAGTAGAGAGATCTGGGTCTGAATCTCATTTCTACTGCATGAACTTGAGCATGAACTCTGAGCTTTGATTTCTTCATCAGTAGAGAAATGGAAAGATTGGGCTAAGTGACCTATTTGGAACCTTTCCCACTCTGATATCTTTTCAACTCTGATCTTATGAATTATGACTTATTCTTTTAACCCTTTCCCCCAGTGGTAAGAGTTTTCTATTAAAGTTGGATTTACATAGAACTAGGAAAGAACTTTGAATTCATATAGCCCAACCCCTTAATTTATAGGATATCAAATTTTGTGTTCAGCTCTGGTCTTTTCATCAAAATGATTGAAGACACCCTATTTCATTAAATGCCCATCTTTCCCCCTTGAAAGATAATGCTTAATTTTGCTGGATAGTTGATTTTTGGTTGTACCCAAGCTCCTTTGCCTTCCAGAATATCATATTCTAGGAAGCTGCTAGGTCTTATGAAATCCTGATTGTAGTTCCTTGATATTTGAATTTTTCTTTCTGGCTACTTGAAGTATTTTCTCTTTGATCTGACAATTCTAAAATTTAGCTACAATATTCCTTGGGATTTTCATTTTGGAGTCTCTTTCAGGAGGTGATCAGGGAATTCTTTCAATGACTATTTTACCCTCTCTTCTAGGATATCAAGGCAATTTTCCTTGATTTCTTGAAAGATATTGTGGAGGCTCCTTTTTTCATCATGGCTTTCAGATATTCCAATTATTCTTAGATTCTCCTAGATCTATTTTCCAGATTAGTTGCTTTTCCAATGAGATATTTTACATTTTAAAATTTTTTTTCATTTTTAAAATTTTGACTGATTCTTGATTTCTCATTCACTCTTGGTCAAAGCTCTTTTTGCTTTTTTTGTTCATTTTTAAAGGTTAAGGTCTGCACTTAGGTCCTGAGCTTTCTCTACAGGGAGATAGGGGCTCTATCCCTAAATGACTGGTGCTGCAGGCTTCCTGAACTGAGTGGCTTAGCCAAGTCCCATCTGTTATGCTGGGGTTCAGGGGCTCACAATTTGCTTTCTGTTGTGTTGGAGGTTTCACAGCTGGTCTGTTGATCTGGCCTTCTGATTGGAACAGAGTATTTTGACTATGTTTTGGCTAAGAACCTCTAGGCTTCCCTGCACCTGACCTCTCCACATCAAGCCTATGTTGGACCTTGTTCCCCCCCCCTGCCCAATTGAAATAGACCTTTCCTGAAGTCCTTTCAAGATATATTAAGCTGGAAAATTATTGCACTTTGAATGTTTGTGGGTTCTATCACTCCTAAATCTGTTCAGAGGCTTGATCTATTGTTGATTCTGAGGAAAGCTAGAAAGAGCTCAGGCAACGTCCTGCCTATTCTCTGCCATCGTGACTCCATACCCTCCCATCAGTTTACAGATGAAGAAACTGAGACATGGAGAAATAAAGCTCATGGTCATGGGTAATAAGTTAGCCTATGTTCAAATCTATAAGCTTCTGATTCCAAATTCAGTGCTTTCTGCATTTAACATAGAAAAACATAGTGAAGAGTTGAGATAGTGGAGGAAGGAAGGAAGAATGTCATTCTATACCTATTAGTCAAGCTAAGAAACTTATAGTTTCTTGTTCTTAACTGTTCAAGACCATCTGGTAGTCTCTTAACATCTTCTCTTCTCTCCCCTTTGGTCTATTGTTCCTTTTCCTTTTAGACTTTGAGCAAGTTCTTTCTTCCTTCTGGTATTACAGTTTTGCAACACTTTTAATAGGATTCAAAATATTCATCACTCCTTTTTTGCCTTCCAAGACTAGAGGCCCAAAGAACCTAGGACATAAAAATCATTTAATAAATTGACTGAGTCAAATCACTTTGGAAGTGGATTTGGAGGTCTATGTTAAGAAGCTAGATCAAGTCAAGCTTCCTTGTCTGCCGGATAATGTGGGTAAGATTTAAATTTGGAGCTCTCATACATGGAGTTCCAGAAACCCCTTGGTGATATCATCCATTACTCATTTCCTCCATCATTCCTCAACTCTGCGCTGGTCAGTCTTCCTGTTCTATTGTAAGTTCTTCAAAAATAATGACTGGCCCTCCTCTTTCTTCTCTATCTTTCCTTGGTGCTCAGGCTAGAACAATTGATTTTATAGGTTGGGAGATTGAGGTCTATATTGGTTTAATGTTTGGTCTAACATTCAGAATGATTGCATTTTCTTTATAATTATGCTTCTGCTAATTAGGAGCAGAGGAGCAGAGACTGGAAGCCAAGATTCTTTCTGCTATATTTTGTTGTTGAGCCATTTTCAGCTATGTCCTATTTTTTGTGAACCTTTTGTGGATTTTCTCAGCAAAGTAGCTTGCCATTTCCTACTCTAGGTCATTTTATAGATGAGAAAACTGAGACAAATAGAGTTAACTGACTTACTTAGGGTCATACAGCTTTTAAGTGTCTGAGACCACATTTGAACTCAGAAAGATGAGTCTTTTATCCTCTCTATTACTACATCATCTAGTACCTTATTGACTGAAGCTTTATTTAAGCTTCTCTGCCATATTTAACTGCCTCCTATTCTAGGCAGGGCTCTACATTCTGTTCCTTATTCCTGCCTCTATCCATGTTGTCTTATGCCCCATTGTCTTCTAATTATGCTGTTTTTGATATTGGCAATCAACTAATCTATTATGAACAAACTCTGCAAATCTGTTTATGGAAGAAGGCAGACAGCATGGTGCCCTTGGAGGAGCACTAGAATGAGAATCAAACTAGCTCTGCTACCTACTAGCCAAGTGACTTTAGGCAAATCATATTATTTCACTTGCACTGATTATTGACTGTGAATAAGCTTGTCCATGGTTGAGTGAATTGATTGATTTTATTTTATGCCCCTGGAATCAAGCCTTCTTGCCAGTTCTCCATGACTACTTCTAAGCCCTTTGCTTTTTTTTTTTTTCTTTAGCAGGCTCTCCTACATGGCACAGTCCATATGAGCAGCCCAGCTGGCTTCATAGAGAAAGGGTCTCCCAATTATTTCCCTGAAGAAAAGGAGTTGCTTTATAAGAGGGTCTAATTAGTGTTTGAGTTGTTACAGGATACTAATTCTAGAAATTGAAAGAATCTCAGAAGCCATGGAGTCCAAACCCCTCATTTTATAAATAAGGAAACTAAGGCCCTTAGAGGTTAAGTATCTTGGCCAAGATTACAATGATAGTAAATATCAGAGGCAGGACTTGAACCCAGGTCCTCAGATCTAGTGTTCTTTTCATTGTTTTATCTATAAAATGAACTGGGTGGGGGGAGAAGAAGATGATTAGTAAGGTTCCTTTCTGCTCTATTAATAGTATCTCATGTTTCTATGTTGACTTAATGTTTGCAAGCAAAGACTGTTTCCTCACGTGGCCTTATAAATATTGTTAACCCCATTTTCTGAGAAAACAAGTGATATATTCATGATCACACAGGAGGGAGGGAAACAAGCATTTTTTAACTTCTAGGTGCTATATTAAGTAATTTACAATTATTATCTTATTTAATCCTTAAAATAGCCCTAGAAGGTAAATTATTAATATTTTCATTTTAGTTGAGGAGACTGAGACTGATAGGGGTCGTTAGTTGTACAGGGTCATACAGCCAGGAAATGGCTTGAAATTAGATTTGAACTCAGGTCTAGTCACTTCACTACTTAGTTGCCTCATAGATGTTAAATATCTGAGGAAAGAATTGAGTCTAGAGTCCCTGGACAATACCCTCTCCACTACATCATCCCATCCTCTCCTGTCCAACTGAGCACTCTAACATTATAGGATTCTCCAAGGCTAGTCTAGGTCTTAGTGGCCTTAGGTGGCTTCCCCTACCACAAGCTTGATCCCAGCTTCTGATCACTTGGTTGAGTGAACATTAGATATTTTGAAAGATCAGCTATCATGTGTTATCTGGTCATTCAGTCTTGTTCAATTCCTAGTGATCCTATGAACATTTAGTATAGCCCACCCACTGCAGTCTATGGGATTTTCCTGGCAAAGAAATTGGAATGGTTTGCCCTTTCCTTCTCCAGCTCATTTTACATGTGAGGAAACTGAGGCAATGACTCCTAGGGTCACACAGCTAGTAAGTGGGGCTAAATTTGAACTCAGATCTTCCTTCTTTAGGCTGAAAAGAAGAGGAAAAGGAGAGAGGTGAGGATGATGGAGAAAATCCAAAGTCTGAAAAGGAATGAGACATGGACAATCTGTGCAGGCGATTTCCTTAACCTAGAAATCTTAAGATCGTCCTAGAAAATAATTCCTCCCATCTTGAATTTTTTTGACTGAGAGTCAATAAATGAAGAAGCAAGAGTAGAAGATAAAAATTAATTATCATCAGCAGACAGACAGTTGCTAGTGGGGTTTGGGAGGAAAGCTTCATGGAATGGTAGAATCAGAGGAGTCAGGGGCTCTGGGATGTTTGTAAAGAACTCTTCTAGTTCTCTAGCCCCTTTGCTAGCAGTTTTGTTCAAACACAGGAAGGGTCTGGGCTTGGAGAGGGAGAAACCTTCAGAGAGAAGAATCCTGATTTGATTCCTGTCTTTGCTATTTTTAACTCATGACCTGGTCTGACTTGGCTTCTCCCTCAGCTTAGGTTTTCCCATATGTGAAATGGGTCTAATCATCCTCAAAACATCCCTTCAAGGTACTAATTAGTGTCTATAAGGGGCTTTGAGATCCTTGGATGGAATAATAACAATAATAATAACGGATAATAATACTCTGCTCTTCTCCAGGGCCTTTCATCCACAGATCTCAAAGCATTTTATAAACCTTAATTAATTCTCACAACACCCCAGTACGGGAGGCTAAGGATGATTAGTCTCATTTTACTGGTGGGGAAACTAGGAGACTGGCTCCAGGCCACACAGCAAGTCAACGGGCACAGCAAGGACTAGACTTGGAGTCCCTGGTCTCTGTAAAGATGGTCAGATAGTTCAGGTTCCTAAAGTCCAAGCAGCAATGTCTTTAGGGACCTAGATAGGAGCCTGCTGCTGGAGTACCTTCCAACAGTCATGTCTCTTAGCAATAGTGCACATACTGCTCAGTGTTAGTGTTGCTAACATCATGAAGGGCCCTGTGTGTGGAGATGGTTGAGATCCCACCTGCAAAAACTCTCAAGTCCACTATTATAGCATAATATCATTCCATTACACACAATTTGTTTAGCCATTCCCTAATTGATGTCATCTCCTCAATTTGCAAATCTTTGCCATATATTTTTAGGTTTTTTGTCTATATATTGATCATCTTTGCTGATTAAGTCCCTCTTCTTTTTTTCTTTTAAAAGAATTATTATGTAGGATAGTTCTCTAGGTGGGGTAAGGAAAAAGATACAAGAGAAATTTAGGTGATATTATAAAATATGAATTAAAAATTATTTTTTAAAGTGACCCTGCCATACATCTCAAGGAGATCATTGACAAAAAGGAAAAGCACTACTGTGTTACATATTATAGCAGAACTTTTCATGGTAGCAAAAAACTGAGAACAAAATGGATACTCATCATCAGGGAAATGGCTGAGCAAATTGTGGCTGTTTAGAAATGACCACTCAAAGACATGTGGAAAGATCTACATGAACTGAAGCAAGCAAAACCCAGAAAGCAAACTAAACCAAAACTCCAATAACATAAATAGAGAGAAAAATCACCATGAAATAGTATAAACTACAAATTTCAAAACTGAACCCCAAAGAGGAAAAATTAGAAGTGCCCTCCCCTTTCATTGTTTTTTTTTGCTGAGTACTTGACCTAGAATCAGAAAGACCTGAATTTAAATCCAACCTCAGATACTTCCTAGCAGTGTGATCCTGGGCAAGTCCCTTAACTCCTGTCTGCTTCAGTTTCTTCACTCATAAAATATGTGTCACAATAGCACTGACCTCTTAAGATTGTAGTGAAGATCAAATGAACTAATATTTGTAAACTTAGCATGGGGCTTGGCACACCGTGGACACTTGATGCTTGTTTTCTTTCTCACTTCCTTACCAAATTAAAAAATTTGTTTTTTGCTCTGGTCATTGGCCCTTTGTGTGTGTGTGTGGGGGGCGGGCGGCGGAGATAGTCAAATCCAGAAGAAATATAAACAGAAGATTTTAATTTTTTTAAAAAAATCTATTAGTTGAAAAGAAAAGTAATTTTATAGAGAGACAAGGCTGGTAAAGAAAGTACTAGACTAGAAATTTGGACCTGCAAGTTCAAGTCCTAATTTTGCCACTAATGAAATGTATAACTTAGCGCCTTTTCCATGATGGCTCTGTTTCCCTTCCTGTAAAAAGAAGAGAGTGGATTATATGGACCCTGCTGATTTCCAAAATCTGTAAAAAATTTATGATTTAACACTTTTGTTTCACTGAATAGTTTGTAATTTGTGAACAATCTTATCCACCCAGTGGGAGAGTCATCCTGGAGTGCCTCAAGGGCCCTGGGAATGGGGTAAAAGACTGACCATCTGGCAAAGGTTTGGGAATTGATGGGATGTCTATCAGTTGAGGAATGGCTAAATATGTTCTGTATAATGGAATGTTATTGTGCTATAAGAAATGATGAGCAGGCTTGTTTTAGAAAAACCTAGAAAAACTTACATAAACTGATGCAAACTGAAATGAACACAACTAGGAGAACATTGTACACAGTAACAGCAGCATTTTGTATAAAATAGTCATTTAAAGTCTCCAAGTCTTTCCCCTGGCTATTCTCCATGCCTGAAGAATCTCCATCTTTATCTTTCTTTCTTAGAATCCTTAGCTTCCTTCAAGCTGTAAAGTTCAGCTAAAATATTGTCTTCTCTTGGAGACAAGAAATGAAGGCTAGCGTGTGAAGAGCAGCTGGAAGTTTAGGTTGCCTGGAAGGAGAGTCATGTGTAATAAGGACTCACAGGTAGGGCAGGGCCAGTTTTGGAGGGCTTTAAATACCAATCTGAGGAGGTGATATATTTGATCCTTCAGGATAATAGGGCGGCCTTGGAGGGAATGACACAGTCAGATCTGCGCTTCAGGAAAAATTCCATTGGCAGCCGAGTGAAGGATGGGAGAGGAAAGGCAGGGAGAACAAGTAGGAGGCTGTGTGATGGTTCTGCTGAGAGGGGGCAGGGTCTTAATCCTGAGAGTGGAGAGGCAGAGTGTGGAGACAGAAATGGCGAGACACAACTGGCAACTATCTGGCCATGTGAGTGAAAGGGAACAATCTTATGTGACCCTGAGCAACTTAAAGGTTGAAGGTACCTTGACAGAAAGAGGAAAATCTGGAAAGGGGGTAGATTTTGGGGAAGAGATAAGGAAGAGAATGGACACATTGAGCTTATGATGGCCAGGAGAAGTCTAGTCCATTATGTCTCAAGCAAGTAAGCAAAAGGGACTTACTCTCTGCAAGGCATGGTACTAAGCTCTGAGTATATAAAGACAAAAATGAAAGAGTTCCTTCCTTCCATGAGCTTATATTCCATAAAGAGACAATGTAAATATACATAAGTGTATATTTGTATATAGAAATATATATGATTATATATATAAAAGCATATATATCATTATTATAAACGAGTACATTGAGACTATTTGTGCATGATCCGTGGCAAAGTCTTGTGAGCTTTTATAGTTCTGAATATTGTTCTGATTAGCCACAGCCAGACACACTGTACTTTGACCCCAACGTAGTGATATCATTTTGGTCCTCCTTGAAGATGAAAAACAACAACCATATATAATGCACACAAAATAAAATCAGGTGATTTGGGAGCGGGGGAGGCGCAAACAGTAAAGGCCTCATAGGGGAGGTGGCTCTTGAGTTGAGCTTGAGGAAATAAAGGATTCCGAGACGGGGGAGAGAGAAGGAGAGTGTCCCAAGCATGGGGGTGGCCTGTGGAGGCAGAAGATGGAATATTGTATGTGAGGCAATAACATTGTGCAATGATTAACAATGAACAACTTAGCTCTTGTCAGCAAAACAGTGATCCAAGACAATCTCAAAGGACTCATGATGGAAAATGCTATCCATCTCCAGGGAAGGAATTGATAGAGACTGAATGCCAATCATTATTTTCACTTTCCTTTTGTCACGTTTTTTTCTTTTCATCTGTTTCTTCTTTCACAATATGACTAATAGGAAGATATGTTTTACATGATTGTACATATATAAGTTATATTAAATTGCTTACTGTCGTAAGGAAGGGAAAGGGAGGAAAAAATTTGGAATGCAAAATCTTTTAAAAAGGAATGTTAAAAATTGCCTCTATATTTAATTGGAAAATATAAAATACTATTAAAATATTGTGTGAGAGATACAGCAGAAGTCCAGCTTGGCTGGACCATAAGGTTGTGTGAAGGGGAGTATCACATAATAAGACTAGAAAGTTAGGGAGGAGCCAGGTTATGAAAGGCTTTCAATGCCAAATAAAGGAATTTGTATTTGATCTCAAGAATAATTGTGAGTCACTGAATTTTATAGAGTACAGGATTGACATGATCGTCAGACCTTTGCTTTAGGAAGATCATGTGGGCAGACAGATGGAAGATGGATTCAAGAGAAGAGAGACTCGAGGAATGGAAAGTAATTCAGATGCCATTATAATGGACAAGGAGAGGCCGATGATTACCTTATGTAGTAGCTATCTAAATGTTTGCTGATTAATTACTGACTGCCTTACAAGCCAGGGTTCTGAACAAGAAGGGGATGCATTCTAAGCTTAGTGTGTGATGAAATATAGAATCAAAGGACCAGGTTTCAAATCCTGACTCTGTCACAGTATCTGTGTGACCCTGAACCTACCTTCTCTTGGTCTCAATTTCCTTATCTGGGCAAAGCTAACCCCAGAGGTTCCTTGAATGTGTGAGACTATTAAACAGGGCCAGGCAGGTGGCTTGGCCCAGCACATAGGCCCATCTCTGCCTGAGCCAGAGGAAGGTACTAGCTCACCTGAGTCCCAGAGAATTGCTGCTGCCTCCACAGCACAAGGCTGAGGTGGGAGGGAGGGGAATTGAGAAAACATCCAGAACTCTGCCAGTGCTTTTGCCAAGAGCCTGCCCTGTTTGTGGAGAAAGGTCCCTGCCCTGAAGAAATAAAGCAAGTCTCTACTTCACTGTGCCAGAGGAGACACCACCCCATCGCCTCTAGGATAAAATAGCAGCTTCTTAGCCTGGCATTTAAACTCTCCACGGTCTAGCTCAAGCCTGCCTTTACAGATATTTCATATCGCTCCATTTTCTAGCCAAACTGGTCTCCTAGATGCTCCCCAAATTCAGAAAGGATTCCTTCTTCCACCTCAGTGTTTTTCCCTGTATAGGGAAGGCTTCTTCTTCATACACAGAACACAGTCCATTTTCCTTTCTTAAAGTCTCTACCTGCCTTCAAGGCTCAGTTCAGGGGTTGTCTTCTATGGAGAGCCTTTCCAGATGCCCCTAGTTGACAAAATGTTCTCTTCTTCTTCAAATTATCTTGTATCTACTTATCTATAAACATGCTGTTTCATTCAGTAGAATATAGTAACGTCCTTGAAAATGAATGATTTTATTTTCATCCGTGTAATCTCAGCCCTTAGCACAGTGCCTGGAACATAGTAGGAGCTTAATAAATACTTGTTTAAAAGTGAGATGGGGGAGAGAGAGAGTCAGGAGAGGGGACACGATGTCTGAGTCCCAATCTCAGCAGCGTCCTGATTCAATGGAACTACAGCCTGGCCACACTTCCTCTTCCAGGAGAGGAAGTAGCTTGTATTTTGGGAGGTACCCAGACGAGGACTTGGTCCCAGCAGTCAAAGGACAAATCTGGCCTTGCTAATGAGACAAAGTACACCCTTTGGATGGAGTTAGCCAAGATTGCAAAGAAGCTGGGCGGGAGAGACTAGGGTGGAGATGCCCTAGGCTGGAGTTCATGAGGGCTGGGTGAGGTTTAAAGAACAGGGTGACCTGGACAGAGTGACCCGGGAGATAATTAAATGAGACACCAGGACAAGTCCTCTGTGTGTGTATGTATGTATCCAGGAGCTGCTGGATGCTCTCCATCTCTGATTTGCCACATACAGAAGCTTTTTGGAGGGCTTGTCGCCCTTTTCTTTTTCTTCTCTAGAAGGTTTTCCTTGGGTCCAGGAGGTATCTGAATTTTTTTTTCCTCCTGTCAGGTGTTCAGTCACCTGAGTGCCTGCTCAGGCCTGCCCACCCCCACAATGTACAGCAGGGAACTCCCTCAGGCAAAAAATGTCTCTTCTTGAAGCCAGACAAGAGTTTAATTAAGCCCTAAATGCACACAGTTGAGCCTGAAATTAAGGCAGTGAGGGAGGGAAGGAACTAAAGCATCTGAAGATAGAAAGGACTTCACCCTTAATCTGCCTTAGAGGCTCTTGGTACAGTGGGAAAGAACTCTAGCTGGGGACTCGCGGGACTTGCCTTCAAGTTCTCTGTCTCTTTCTAGCCACATGACCTTAAACAAGTCACTTTATCCCTACCCTCAAATTTCCTCAGCGGAAAAATTGAGATGGGGTAGGGTAGTCAGACTATGGGCCCCAAGGTCCCTTCAAGCACCAGGTCCATGAGACTGTGGGCCAGGTCAAGGAAAGGTTCACCTCACCAGACTTAGGAAAAACAAGACTCCAAAAACCAAAATATTTACAAAACCTCAAATGTTCCTTTACAAAGGTGTTTTCTGACCTTTTTTTTTTTTTTTTTTTTTTTTTGGTTTCTCAAGAATTGGGGGATGGGGAAACAGTAAAAAGTTACAGGCTCTGGCTGCATTCCTGTCTCTGCCCGACTCTTGCATAAGTGAAAATTAAACTGCCTTCAGAGGCAAGCAGGTGGGCCCACAGCACCACCTCCCAGCTGAGGCCTCAAGCTTTGGAGGGAGAAGGGGTGAGAAGCCCTAAGATTCTGGCAGAACCGGGACTCTGGCTGATCTGTCAGCTATCACACGGATGGTACAAGATAAGGGATGTTTCTGTCTCTGGGAAGCTGAAGACAGCTATGGTGGCCAATCTCCCCAAGACAGATGTTTGCAAGAGGTGCCAGCCGTTTATCTGCTGC
This sequence comes from Sminthopsis crassicaudata, assembly GCF_048593235.1. Lineage (NCBI taxonomy): Eukaryota > Metazoa > Chordata > Mammalia > Dasyuromorphia > Dasyuridae > Sminthopsis > Sminthopsis crassicaudata. The sequence goes on along the minus strand of NC_133618.1, from coordinate 224,728,738 downwards.
TGGGTTCAGCTTTTCTGACAATCTGATGTATTTATTTATCTCTTTATTTTTACAAAAAGGAAAGAGTAATGGCCAGAGTACTGATTTGTCCAGCTACATGCACACATTCTTCATGAAAGTTCAAGGTCCTGGACTGGGAGAATGGTGAATAGATGTTTAAAAATTCAGGCTAGAGGGGGTGGAATGGGGCAGGATTTGGGGGATCTCATGAAGGAAGGAAGGTACTTCCTTTCAGAGCTTCTCCCCAAAATAAAAGACCTCTAAAATGTAGGGTCGGGTTTTCCTGGTAATTGATGTTCTTTTGCCCTGCAACTTGGGCTGGTCCTAATTTGCCTGGGACTGGGGGCAAGAGTAGACGAGACAGGCGGGCATGTTATCTCTTGTCTTTCAACAGCTTCTAGGTTACCAAAGAGAGAGTTTGTGTAGACGTGCACGCATGAACTTTAGAGAGAACAGCGTGTGTGCGGCATTCAGCTTATGTGCTGAAAGGGGAAGAGTGTGTGTGTGTGTGTGTGTGTGTGTGTGTGTGTGTGTGTGTGCATACACACCAGAGAAACCTGCTCAGTCCCTCTGAAATGCCCCTCAAAGACAGAGCAGACCCCTTCTCTAACTAGCCATCTGGTGCAGAGCAAAGTCTGGCCTTGAAAGCCAAAGAAACTGGTTTCAAATCTGTCACTCTCTGGGCAAGTCATCAAGGTTCCTGCCCCTTCAAACTTTAATCTTCTGAGATCTCACTTCTAAACCTAAATCTCTAATCCAGTTGTCATCGAGGGCTGGATAACCCAGTAGCCTAAAGCAGGTGGTAGATCTAGGTAAGAAACCTGCGTGGCCCCAGCCTGAAACCCAGTGGAAAGTGTCCAGAACAGATCCATGTAAAAGAGGCCCCCTGGGTTTTGAGAGACAATAGTGGTGGCAGGATTCTGAGAGGTGATTTTCCCCTCATTGAGCTGCTTCCACTTGTCTTTCCAATGAAATGCTGCCCTGGTCTTTCTGCAGCCTATAATGTAATATTCTTTCCAACCTGCAGGAGAGGCCTGGGCATGAGTCTTCTGATAATCAAGTCAAAAAATGTACCCTTTTAGAGAGACGATTTAAATAACTTTTTTATTTTTTTGATGCTATTAAACCCCCTCCAAAGAAAACCCCAAAACTGATCAAAGACAGCATATAGAGCAGAAAGCCCAAGAATTAATTTCCCTTTTTAATTAATTTTTTCAAAGATCTGTCTTCTCTTCCTTCCACCTCCCCATGCCCATAAAGAAAGCAAGAAATGTAAAATCCCTTATTACAAATACATATAGTCAAGCAAAACAAATCCCAGCATTAGTCATGTCCAAAAAGAACTCTTAATCTGCGCTCTGAGTCCATTACCTCTCTGCTGTTTCTACCTGTTTCATCATGAGCCTTCCTGGGTTGGTTGTCTTTATCACATTGTTGGGGGAAGCTAGATGGCGCCATTGTGCACGGAGCACCAGGGCTGGAGTCAGAAAATTCATCGTGAGTTCAAATCTGTCCGGACACCTGCTATCTGTGTGACCCTGAGCAACTCACTTAAGCCTGTTTGCCAAGAAATTGCCAAAAACAGGGAAAGGAAGAGCCGGACACGACTGAACAACAGTCACCACATTGTTGTTATTGCACAAATTGAAACCTTGGTTCTGCTTATTTCACTCATAAGTCTTTTGGGGCTTCTCTGAAGTCCTCCTCTTCATCATTTCTTACAGCTCACCAGGACCCCACCACAGTCATATACTATAACTCGTTCAGCTGTTCCCCAGTAGGTGGACACCTCCCTCAGTTTCCAGTTCTTGGCCATTGCAAATGAAGTTGCTAAAATTATTTTTGTACATATAGGACCTTTTTCTCTTTCTTTGATCTCCCTAAGAGAATTTCTACTAGTTTTGCATGCATGTCCGTGTACAAATTATAGGAACATAGATGCAAGCTGGAAGAACCTTCTGAGGTCCCTATTAGAATTCAGCAGGATAGAGTAGAAAGAACTCTTGTTCCAGAATCGGAAGGCCTGGGTTCAAATCCTGCCGATGAGACTTTGGTCAAGTCATTTAATTTCTCTAGGTGTTACTTTTCTCATCTCTCAAATGAGTAGGTTGGAATATTTGGTCTCTGAGACTATATCTAAGCTCTAGATTGAGGTGCACACAGAATTTAATAAATCTTAAGTAGAACTGAAGTGAGCTAGCTTTGTTCTTTTTTTCAGGGGAGGAGTGTCCCATTTTCTGCTCTATACCTTAGTTTATTGTGAGGAAAAGGCAGGCAACTTTGGAAGATGAGTTTCTGTTATCTGGAAAATGAAACAGTCCCATATGGACAACCTTTATCTGCAGCTAGTTGGTAGGCTAATTGCCCCCAGGGAGACCCTCTTCTCTTCCTGGAGGCAGGACGTGGTCGTAGGGATTAGGTCAGCCGATGTGCCTTGGGTCCATAGGGACTGTAGGAGGAAGGAAGAAGAGGAAGGTAGAGTTTCCGCTGGGCGGCTCAAGGCAGAACATGGCAAGAGCTTGGACTCTTGGGATTTAGAAGTCTTTATCTGAACAAGTGGCTAAGCACTGCTCAGATCTGAATCCCTTGGGCCATTCTAGTGCACCTGAGCCTGAAGGTAGGACTGGGAAAGAAAGCACATTGATGAATAGGGAAGGAAAGTGATACTGGATTCAACTCTGGGTGTGAAGAGAGGGAAAGGGATATTTGGATGTGGAATTTAATTTGCAACTTTCAAGATGGGAGGAACCTAACAAAGACACCAAATTCAACCCTTTGACTTCAGGAAGGAACGGATTTTAAAGGGACAGAAAATTATCTTGGAACAGCCAATTGGCTCTGTGGCCTAAAGTCAGGAAAATATGAGTTCAAATACAACCTCAGATTTCTATTAGTTGTGCAACCCTGAAAAAGTCACTTTACTTGTTTGCCTTAATCCACTGGAAAAAGAAATGGCAAATCACTCCAGGATCCTAACCAAGAAAATGCAATGGACAATATGGTCCACAGACCAACTGACCACCACCAACAATGCAGCATTGTTCTACAAGCATTTATCTAATGCCTACAGTGTGCTCAGAACTGTCAAAGGTGCTGAGAAATTCAAAGCTAAAAATGAAATGATCCCTGCCCTCTAGAAGCTTACATCCCACTATTCAGTGGCTGTGTCTCTGAATTATTTCTGAGCAGGAAGTTTTTCCTTAAGTCTAACCTGAGGTCCCTCCTGTCCCAGGCTAAAAATATTCTAGGTAGTTAGCTCTTGGGGCAGAATCACTCCACCCCAGCCTCAGCCTTTCCCAGTGATAAGCTATACAACAGTGAGGGAGTGGACTCCTAATTGCTAGGGTGGGAATGTTTGCCTTTTGCTAATGAAAATAAGTAAAGGAGATACTGTAGGAATGCCCAGCCCAGTCCAGCAGTTCAGGCTGTAATCAGTGTCCCTAACAATAGACCTTGTATTTGCCCATATTTATGCCCTATAGTTATTGGCTCCAGTAAGGACTTAGAAGCACACCTCTAGGCACCAAGGCATGGTTAGGGGGCACGAGTAATGTCTACCTTCTGTTCTGGCTTAAAATCTAGTCAGTGTCTAGGAGAAGAAGGTCTGTTTTTGAAATTCAATTCAATTTAATCCCATAAATTTATTTTGTGTCTACCATCAGCCCTAGGGAATACAATAATCCACTACCTGACTTCAAGGAGCTTACTTTTTATTGGGTAAACAAGAGCTATAAACATACAAGAAAAGTGGAAAGAATGAGGAAAAAAAATATATGCTTCAGTTTGCACTCAGAACATATTTTTTCACTTTGTTTTGCCTTTTTTTCCCCCAATGTGGCTAATATGGAAATATGTTTTGCATGACTTCACATGTACAATGGGTATCATATTGCTTGCCATCTCAATGGATGGAGAGACTTAAAGGGGGAGGGGCGGGAATTTGGAACTAAAAATACAAAAAACAAAACAAAACCTCAAAACCACCACATGAGTTCTGACTATTATTTGGTCCTGACACAGGGTACACAGGCCCCTTCAAGAGCCCTTACTACTTTAGAAGTCCTTTCTTCTTTTTTTCCCTAATTCTAAAGCATAGCATCCCTAGACTTCTTCATGTTCCTAATTCTATAATATTAGACCAAGAATCATATAAGAATCATTCTCCAAAGAATTGTCAAAGGAGATGGGATACAAAATTCATATACCTAAAAATGCAAGTGGTCATATACAAATAAAGAAATTGGCACTCATTGAATTTAAGTGATCGGACAGTAAAGAGTATAGAAACAATTTAAATCTAGGTTGTCTGACTTCATATGTGACATCTTCCCACTCTACATACTGCCTATCCATAGGAACAGTTCTCAAAAGCAAGATTGTAAAATGTAACAACCTTATCATGTATTGCTCTAAATCATAAACAATCAGAGAAATGAAAATTTAAAAACAACAATAATAACAAACCTCAGATTTCACTCCTTACCTAGAAAATAGAGAAAAAAAAAATCTCTTAAACAAAAAAAAGTCAGTTCTGGAGAAGCTATCATTGGAAAAGATAGGCATGCTGATATACTATTGGTGGAATATCGAATTGATCCAACCATTTGGAAAATCGGAAATGTCTCCCTGCTCAATACCTAGCTCCCATAAGGAGATCAGTGATAAAGTGAAAATATCCGTGTACCTCAAAGTAGTAAAAACATGATCCTGATGCAACTTCCCCAGATTAGCCCAGCCCAAGGGGCAGAGTTCAGAACACTGGGCAGCCAGGCTACTTTCCCATGGACACATAAATAGACAATAAATTCTCATTGCACTTTCTCTGGAATTCTCCTTTAACCCCATCAGAGTTATTTATAGACATTTCTTATTCCCTAGATTTTAAGCTTCTTGAAGGTAGGGATATATATTTTTTTAATCTTTGTATTTGCTAGTGTCTTGCATAGTCACTTCCCCATAGTTAGTAGATGGGAATAGATGCTAGTTAGATTGAATTGGATTTCCTATTTCATCATCTTAAAAAACGTTTGTGAGTTGTGTCTTCCTGCTTACTTTCCTTCCTTTCTTCCTTCCTTCCTTGAACAGCTTATTCTCTTCTCGCATGTACTAAAGAATCACTGGCAGGAAATGGTGAGATTTACTCTTTTCTGAGGACAAGGAAGCCAAAGTACCAGAGAGTTTCTAAATTTGCCTGGGGTAAGGGGAGGGAGCACGTGGTGTGGTGAGAGGAGGAAATGATGATTGGCTGCTGGTTCCAGAGGGGATAGCCCATTGACCCACAACTGTAAACTCATCACTCCAGAACTCTATTCCCTGCAGGTGTCCAATCCCAGGAGAGCCAATGCTAGCAAAATAATCTACAGAACAAAAATAGCTGGGTTTTTTGGTGTTAAAGCTCATAGATTTCTATGGCTAGAAAAGGCTTTAGAACTCACAGATTCAGAACAAGAAGGGCCCTAAGAGGCCATTGGTCCAACATTTTTCATTTTACATGTAGAAAAATGGAGATCTAGAGAAGTTTAATAATCTGTTGAAGATTATACAGCTATTAAGTGTAGAAGGTGCTAGTTGAATACAGAAACATAGAATCACAGATCTGGAGTTGGAAGGGGATTCAGAGGCTATCTAGTCCAATCCTTTTTCCCCCCTTCTCCCCCATGCCCATTTTACAGATGAGTAAATTGAAGCAAAATTTCCCTTAAGGTAATAAGTGGCAGAAATAGGATTTTGATCACAAAGTCCTCTGAATCCAGAGTTAGCTCTTTCCCTGTACCACATCAGCCAAAAAGCTCTTTTCCCTATACCATGTCAGTCAAAAGGCTCCCCCTTATTTTATCCCCTCTATTGCCCTCAGAATTCTGTAACATTAGCATGGCATGCATTATTTTCTCTATAACATGTGAGATGTAGGGTGCTGTCAAATAGAAACAGGGATCTCTGAATAATATATAAGGCTCCCATGGATAGTATATTGACTTAGAAAATCAGAAGTTTCTTTTTTAAAATTAATGTATCAACACATTAAAATCAGATAGGAACCACATTTTAATTTGGTTTGAGCCACACTCAGGAGGGTTATGGGCCTCAGCTAGAATCCCCATGTTTCATATGTCTATTGTAATGGATAGAGAGATATCCTTAGAACAGAGGAAGGACATTCTGGGCTAAATGCCTATGATAGCTGTGTTATCTTGAACTTAACTACTTTAGGCGGTTCTCTAAGACCATATGGGCAGCTAGGTTATAGAGACCTGGACCTGGACTCAGGAAACCTTCCTGAGTTCAAATCTGGCCTCAGACACTTACAAGCTGTGTATCCTGGACAAGTCACTTAACTCTATTTGCCTCGGTTTCCTCATCTATAAAATGAGCTGGAGAAGGAAATGGCAAATCACTCTATTTGTCTTTGCCAAGAAAACCCCAAAATGGGGTCTCAAAGAGTTGATACAACTGAAATGACAGAACAATGTCTAAGACTATGAGTTGCTGAGAAGGTACCTTAGTAGTAGAAGGAATTTCTTTTTTAAAATTTATTATAGCTTTTTATTTACAAGTTATATGCATGGGTAATTTTTCAGCATTGACAATTGCCCAACCTTTTATTCCAATTTTCCCCCTCCCCAGATGGGAGGTTGACCAATATATGTTAAATTTGTTAAAGTATAAATTAAATACAATATTAGTATACATGTCCAAACAGTTATTTTGCTATTCAAAAAGACTTGGACTTTGAAATAGTGTACAATTAGCCTGTGAAGAAAATCAAAAATGCAGGCGGACAAAAATAAAGGGATTGGGAATTCTATGTAGTGGTTCATAGTCATCTCCCAGAGTTCTTTCCCTGGGTGTAGCTGGTTCAATTCATTACTGCTCTATTGAAATTGATTTGGTTCATCTCATTGTTGAAGAGGGCTACGTCTATCAGAATTGATCATCATATAATATTGTTGTTGTAAGTGTATAATGATAAGGAGTTTCTTCACATGGGAATACCTTGTGTCAGTTAAATCACAGGTCTTTAAGGGTGAGAAAGCTAAGAAGTTCTAAAGGGAGTTGGGGAATGTGCTCAAGGTCAGTCATTAGTTGTAGTTGAGGCTGGAGCTCAAGGCTCCAGCTTCCTAATCCGCTGTCTTTCCCCTGTATATACTGATCTATCTCTAGAAAGGGAACTGAGAGGAATTTTTCTCCTGTTCCTCTTCTCTGGACACGGCAAACATTCCAACCATGCGTGATTTTTGTTCTTGACTCATAAAGATATTTCTGGATATTGTGGCTGTTTATTTATCACAGAGATGCATCAGACATTTAAAAAAAATCTTTGTAAAGAAATCCCCTCTTTCCACTCTAAGCCCATCCATCCACATTGTCAAAAGGACCTTGTTTGCATATGGTTTGTGGGAGGTTTTGCGTCTAATTTAAATATACTTGTATCAACTTACACCATCTGATCTTGGGAAAATTTCAGTGTTTAAATATTATCATTGCCCTAAAAGTTATCATTTTTTAAAAATGTCCTCTTTATCTGGATTCCTAGAAAGAGCACTTGCACTTTGAAGTCACTAACCTCTGAGCTTCTGACAATTTATCTGAGATATGGACTTGGCCATTAGTACTACCTGTGGCAAATCATAGTAAATAAGAGACAGTAAAGAACCTTTGAGGTCTAGTTCTTATAAGAATGAGAATATACCTGTCAATTGGCAATTTAGCTTTTGCTTGAAAACTTCTGGGTACTGAAAGCCTAAAACATCCCTTTCTGCTTTTGTATAATCCTAATTTTTGAGGCAGCTAGATAGATGGGTCAGGAGATAGAGTGCTGGGCCTGGAGTTAGGAAGATCTGAATTCAAATTCAATGTAAATCCAAACACTTTTTAACTGTTTGTTTTAATTTACTGAAGAAGGAAATGACAAACCCTTCCAGTATTCTGTTCAAGAAAACCCCATTCGAGTTCACAAAAGTGTCTGACTTGACTGAACATCAATTTAGTGGAAAGTTTTTCCAGTCAAGTCTAAATTTGAAATCTAGGCAACTCCTTTCTATCGTTTGTTGTGCTGTCCTTAGATCAATTAGAACAAGTGGTGAGATAGCCCTCTTTGCTCTGGAAGGCAGCTATCATGTCCTCATCGTCATAAAATCATAGGATTTTAGATTAGGGGTAGAAGGGATCTGAGAGGTAATTTAAAGCAACCTATTCATTTTATAGATAAAGAAACAGACTCTTACAGAAGTAAAATGATTTTCTCAAGATATTGTTGTAGTTGTTTGTCCCTTTTTCTGGAAGAGAACCATGACATCAGGGAGGGGATGTCATGACATGCAAGTGAATTGGATTGAGGTGAGGGAGGACTGGACAAGGTCACCTGCCTCACTTTCCCCCTCAGAACCATCTGGGTCCAGTGAGCAGAAATAGATCAGGATGATTGGACATGACCCTGGATGCAGGCCATTTTACTTTAAGTAAAGTCTTCAACAGGTCTCAGTTTGACTGAGGCTGCATCCAGTGATTAAAGCTAGGTAGCAATTGAGACAAAGAATCTCCTCTTTAAGAAGTCAAAAAGCAGATCTAGAATTTTAATCTACCTCTAATTCAAAATCTGATATTGTCACAACTCCTTAATATAAGGAAAGCAATTTATACAATGATTTCAACAATGGAAATTGAAAGGATTATTAAAATTAAACAGAATCTTGTGCAATTAAAATGACCAAGCTAGGTCCAGAAGAGGAAAGAGATGAGAAAAGAATTTCAGCCTCACTCCTCTTATTTTTTGAACAGGTGGTGACTATGAAATGTGGAATATGATATATACTGTCAGACTTGGTTGGTTGATGTATTGGTTTTGTTTTTGTTTTTGTTTTTTTTGGCTGAACTTTTTTTCTTGTTCTCAGAGTAAAAGGATTCTCAGGGTGAGGGAGAGGGGAAGGATATATTTAGAAATGAAGGATATATTAAAACAAAAAATTCCAAAACCATTTAAATTTCTTTATCTCATTATTGCTCTATGGAAAATGATGAGTAGGATATTCTCAGAAAAACCTAGAAAGTCTTCCCTGAATTCAAGCAAAGTGAAATGTCCTATGTACAAAGTAATAGCAATGTTGTAGGATGATCAACTTGAATGACTTTGCTATTCTCAGCAATACAATGATTCAAAACTACTCTGAAGGATTTATGATGAAAAATATGGCCACATAACAAGAGAAAGATTGTCTGAATACAGATTAAAGCATATCTCTTTTACTTTTTTTTTCTTGAGGGTTGTTTTTTTTTGGGGGGGGGGAAATCTATGTTTTTCCTTTGCAACAAAACTTTTATAGAAATGTTTTATATAACTTCACATATGCCTTCTCAATTGGGGGAGGGTGAGAAGAATAGGGAAGTCTGAAACTCAGTTTTTTTTTAATTTTAATTTTTTATTATTAGTATAGCTTTTTCTTTACAAAACATATGCAACAAAACCTTCTGTTCCAAATTTCCCCCACCTTCCCCCTACCCTTTCCCCTAGATGGCAGATAGTCCAATATGTGTTATATATGTTAAAATATATGTTAAATCCAGTATCTGTATACATATTTATACAATTATCTTGATGCACAAGAAAAATCAGATCTAGAAAGAAAGAAAAAAAAAAAACCTGAGAAGGAAAATAAAAAGTCAAGCAAACAATAATAGAAAGAATGAAAATGCTATGTTGTGGTCCACATTCATTTCCCATTGTTCTCTCTCTGGGTGTAGATGACTTATCTTCATTACTGAACAATTGGAACTGGTTTGAATCATCTCATTGTTGAAGAGAACCATGTCCATCAAAACTGACCTTTGTATAGTCTTGTTGTTACCCTGGTTCTGCTCATTTCACTTAGCATCAGTTCCTGTAAGTCTCTCCAGGCCTCTCTGAAATCATCCTGTTGCTTGTTTCTTATAGAACAGTAACATTCCATAATATTCATATACTATAATTTACTCAACCATTCTCCAATTGATGAGCATCCACTCAGTTTCCAGTTTCTTGCCACTACAAAGAGGGCTGCCACAAACATTTTGGCACATATAAGTCCCTTTCCCTTCTTTAGTATTTCTTTGGGATATAAGCCCAGTAGTAGCACTGCTGGGTCAAAGGGGATGCACAGTTTGATAACTTTTTGAGCATAGTTCCAAACTGCTCTCCAGAATGGTTGGATTCGTTCACATTTTAACTAAAAGTTTCAAAAACAAATGTAAAAAAAATTATTTTACATGTTAACTAGAGAAAATAAAAATATTAAATAAATTTTAAAATGCTTTATTTAATTTTTTTTAATCACTTAAAGTGACTCCCTTCACCTCATTCTACATCTGTAAAATGAGACCTAAGTTGGTTAGGTGATCTCTAAATTTCCTTCTATTTTTAAATCTTAATATGATACTTAAATTCCACGCATCAAATTAGGAATAAACTTGGAGTAAAAGACAAATGCATCAAACCTGGACACTAGCTTTTTGAGAAACCTTACTCTCCTCCTTAGAACCTGAAGACTTAGAACAGATTAAGGCAGTCCTCCATAATTCATGAAGCCTTTCTCTGAAAGAAAGCTTTCCCTTTTGGTAAAAAAAAAAAAAAGAAAAACATATATAACTTCAAAAAGGAAGGAGAGAAATTCAGGGATGATAAAAGGATGAGATTTTATTATTAAGAAGACGAAGGCATGCTTGGGCCATGTTTCTAAGATCTACATTAGGAAAAACAACTGTCATGTTCTATCATAGACTACTCCTTGGTGTTCTTGCCAGAGACCAAATGTTACCCTGGGTGGACAACTGAGTTAATCTAGTCTTCAGTGAGAGTGACAAAAGTCAGTAAAATCAACATGTCAGATTTGGGTCCTAGTTCCAGCTCTTCTTGACTCACTGTGTGACAAAAGACAAATCAACTCCTTTCTCTGGATTTCAGTTTCCCCATTTCTAAAGTGTGAAGGGCAAAGTGATTTGCAAAGGACCTTCCAGGTGTACCATTCTGATTCCCTGGCTTTAGGTCAATTGAAGAAAGTTGATGAGAAGTCACCCTTTCTCAGTGTTCTTTACTCTTTAGCCTATACACTTCTTCACCTGGAAATTAAAGAAGGATTTATTCATTCATTCATTTGACAAATTTATTGAGTACTTTCTGAACTGGTTAGGAGTTGTGAAGAATCAAAAAAAAAAAAAAAAAAAAAAAAAAAAAAGAACAAGACAATTGTTACCCCTAAGAATTTTACAATCTATCAGAGCAGAAAGTCTTATAGAAGTCTACTTGCAACTAAAGTGCTTAATTGATTTTAGAAACATACAATGTTTTGTTTAGTGAAACAATGTTTTGGGAACCATGAAAGGAAGTAAAGAATAGCAAATAGAGTATTGGATTTGAAGGCAAGAAAATATGATTTCAAATCCTACATCTGGTATTTTCTAGCTATGTGACTTTAGGCACGTTCACTTAAACTCTTTGAACCTGTTATCTGTAAAATGGGGTTAATAACGCCTGTAAAAGTACCTCCCAGAGTTATTGAAAGGAGCAAATGTAGTAACATTTATAAAATGCTATATTCATGGCAATATGATTATAGGAACAATGTTCTAATAATAGCTCATGTTTACATAACCTTTTAAAGTTTGTAGCTCTATTGTTTCTTTTAAATTTCACAACAACCTTCTAAATGATGAACAATCTGTGGAATTAAAGTATGATCTGCTTATCATGTATTAAATAGGTTGAATCAAATTCATGCAATGTGTTCCTTTACAGTATACAAATAACTAAAATAACAAGGCAACATTCCCTTAGTGCCATAAAGGGACTACAGGGTCCGAGTTGAGATGGCTTCCCTTATGGTTGGGATGATCAGTCCTAGACGGGGTGGGTGGGTGGGGAGCAGTGGCAAGGAAGGGCACCAGCAAAAGAACAGGTGTGGTAAAGTGCAAAGTGAGACTCAGTCTGTCTGCAGTGACAAAGTCGTGTGGGGGAGCAGAAGGATGTGAGTCTGAAAACAGGATAGCTACACCAAGGTCGTGGAGTTTGGGCTTTTCTTAAGTATTAAGCCTTGGGGAGCCAAAGAAAGCTTTCCATCGGAGTTGTAGCGGAGGGACAAAGGGGTTGCTTGTACTGGTTCCATGATGCTCTTTAGATGTGTCTGGGACTCCCCACCTTGACTAGAACCCACAAGAAAGGAACAGGACAGGGGAGTGGGGTGCGTACGATGGAAGCAGAGGATGGGCTTGAGAGACAACGCCTGGGAGGAACGGTTAAATTTAGTCAGGGGGCTCAGAGCGTCCAGCTCAAGTGCTCGGCCAAGCTCCCCGGCTGTAGCCTGAGAGGAAGTTTTCTCCCTCCCAGGTATGACTGGAAAGGGTGTGTGGGTGAGGCTCGCAACATCAGGCTTTTTGAACGTGGAGGTGGAGGCGGGGATCCCACGGGGAAGCATCTTCTATCTCGAAGAATCGGAAAACTAAAGCAAAACTAAAAGTGATCTTGCTCTGCCGGCTCTCCAGCCGGACTGGGGAGGGGATCCGACAACTGTTTGGCCGCTAGGGCAGCCTCGGTCTCCTGCTTTTCCTTCGCTCTTCCTCCTCCCCAAACCCCCATAAATTTGGTAAGGTATGGGTGGGAAGTCAAAATCTGCAACAGCTACCCGCGGGTAAACTAGGCGCTGGTGTCAGGAGGGGAACGAGGGCGGGGAGGTGAGTGGAAAAAATCGTGATGGTTCTTTCTCCGCTTCCCCCATCCCCCCGCCCTGAGCTTTCGGGGTTTGCTGCCGGTGAAGGATCTGATCCGTTTTGCGTCAAAGATCTGCATTTACTCATCCTTCTGGGAAAGTTACATAAATAAATAAGCCAGCGAGGCCAAAAAGCCAAACCAAACACAAGAAGAAACAAAACACGAGCAAACCCCTAAACCTTTGTTTCCACTGTCGCTGACATCTCTCCTCCTCCTCCCCCTGCAAGCTCCGAGATCTGGATCGCCTCCTTCCGAGCGTACGCTAGGTTGGGTAGGAGGGGAAAAGAAGCACTCTCTCCGAGCTGGCTGGGTCAGGGGCAGAGACACAGCCGGGCCCGCCCCAAGCTGGCCTCGGTAGGGACTAAATGTGCGTTAGAAATGTAAACAACAGCCCTAGGAGAGCGCAGGGCCGCATTCCTCGGTTTCCGCGGCTGGGGAAAGGCTTAAATGTCCCCGACCCGGCGTTTTAGAGAATGCTTGGGACCCGGAGCTCCAGGGCCCCAGCTTTGTGAAGTCAGTCTCCTCCCCCACCGTACACCTTGCACAAATAAAGAAACATAATGACGAAAAGACAGTCACAAACTAGGGAATCTATTATGTGCCAGGCGCCGTGCTGAGCCTTTCCAACTACCCCACTTGATCACGGAATGAAAGAGACTTTAAATGGGGGAAAAAGTGACAGGACACGTCCAAGGCCACACAACCAATCAGCGGCAGGTCTGGGATTCGAATAACTGAGATGCTGACTAGAAACGTTCGCTTTCCACCGAACCACAGCTTTCAGGCCCAGGGATGGGCGAGAACTTTGGCCGGAGCCCGGGCTCCCACCATCTAGCTGGTTGGAGAAGAGAGATGAGGACGTGACCCCTCCTTTTACTCCCCCCCCCATCAATTATAGTTTGGGATTTGCTTATGACGTATTATTAACACGTAACAGAAGCGTTCTAATAGTGCTGCACGGAAGCAACAGGGATGTCATTAGAACCATTCATTCCGTCTTTGAGGATCCTAGGAAGCAATCAATCCAGCTGCAAGCAGCTGGCTTCACTCAACCCGGCAACCGGACTCTACGGCGTTTCTCCGGGGCCAAGTACAGCGCTCCGGGAGCGCCAGCGTGAGCCAGTCTCCGGCCCCACCCAGGGCTGCACCAGGCTTTGGTCTTTGGACCTCCACCTCTCAGTGTCCCTGAGCACGGCAGGCAGCCAGGCACCAGGCAGATCCCTCGGCCGCGCCTCACAACGTTCCCTAAGTGTCCTTTGTCACTGTAATTAAAACAAGAAAAGAATAGAAAGGCTAAGCCGAAACCTGGCCCGACGAGGCCCCTCTCTCTGCTCTCCCGCCCCTGTTCCCCTTTAAGTGGAGTTCTGAAGCCTCTTTAAGCTAGGGAGCGAGGGAATCCCTCTCCCACCACGTCACCCTAACCAAGGAAACCCGCACTCACGTCCTGCAACGCAAATGACCATCTTTGGCAAAGTGCGCCAATGGAACAGACCAAAGCGAGCACGGGGGGGAGAAGGGGGGGGGTGAGGGTGGGGGTGGGGAGAAGTGCCAGAAATCCACTCCGGTGCGTTCCACTTCAGGAGGGGGAGAGAGAAGCTCCCGCTCGGGGCGTGCCCTGTCCCCCTTTCAGCCCCTTTCCCCAGCCTCTGCGCCCCCCGCCATCTCTTTCCTTCTTTCCTCATTCCAAGGTGTCGGACTGGTGTCAAGTGCCCTTTAGCTGAGGAAGGGATAGAGAGAAAGAAGCCTCTTCTTTCTTCCTCCTCTCTCTTCCTCCCTCCCCTTTCTTCCCCTCCCTTCCCCTACCCTCCCGCTCCACCCCGCAAGGTGGGGTTTGGTGAGCTGGGGTTGACGTGAGTGAAAGATCCACATGGTACAAGGGGCTGGATAATAAAGAGTGTGGAGTTGAACTAATGCCATTGCACTGAGTCATCCCAGGCAGGCAGAGCTCTGGGGCTCGGAGCGCTCCATCGGGAGAGAGCTAAAGAGAGAAAGAGAGACCCATCGAGACGGGGAGAGGGCGAGGCGGGGAGGGGGAATTGCAGTTGCAACCAGGAAAGAGAAAGACAGAAAAGAAGAGGGAGAGAGAGAAAAAAAGAGCCCCACCGCCACCTCTCGCGTGCCGGAGACAGGGCAGGGAAACCAGTGTCAGGATCCCTAATTACAGGAGAGCGCAGCTCTACTCTCAAAGGCAGGAGGGCTCCGCTCGCTCTTTCTTGAGCTTGACACTCCGCAGCCGGGAGGACTCCGGCAGGAGGGACCAGGCTTTGCTCGGTGTCCATTCAAAGGAAAAAGATTTTCCCTCCTTTTGGGTGGAGTTCGAGGGGATCCTTCGGGCGAGTGGGGAAGGTTTTTGGTTTTGGGCTTTTTGTTTTTCAAAGCATTTTTTTTTCAGATTATTATCTTTTTGTCAAGTGTCCGAGCGACTGAAACTCCGGCGGCTATCCGATCCACAGGAAGTTTATTCTCAACCTTTTTTTTTTTTTTTTTTTTTTTTTTTAAAAGGAGGAAATAGCCGCAGAAGTTTCTTAAAAGCGAACCTTTTTTGCTGAATGTCTTTGACTCCCACTGGCGGGGCTCACTAGTTTGTTGTCTAGGCTTATTTTTTTCTCTTTATTCTCCCTGCCCCATTTTTCTTTGCGGACATCGATTCCGTTCCCCTTCCACTAGGTTCCAGGTTCCCCCCGCCCCCAACTGCCCGCTCTCGGGTTGAGAGGGGGAGGGCGAGTGGGAGGGCCCGAAGGGAGGGTCGGACTTTGGGGAGAGAGAGAGAGAGAGAAAGGCCAGGCGGCCAGCTGGTGCCGGGCAGAAGTTCTGAGCGCGCCAGTCCGGGACTCAGCGCAGCCGACTACTCGCCTCTTCGTCCCCCCCCCGGGAGCGTTTGGAAGCACTCGGCCTGGGGGTGGGGGGTGGGAAGGGTTTAAAAATACCGAGACTACCGGGAGAGGAGATCGTCAGGGGCTAGAGCGCTCCAGCAAGTGCGAGGCGGGGAGGAGGAGAAGGAGGAGGAGGAGGAAGAAGAGGGTGGGGGAACACAAACACCCTGTTTCCTCTCGGGCTCCCACCGCGGATCATGTACCAGGATTATCCCGGGAACTTTGACACCTCGTCCCGGGGCAGCAGCGGCTCTCCAGCGCACGCCGAGTCTTATTCCAGCGGCGGCGGCGGCCAGCAGGTAAGCAGGACACTTGCTGGCTTCCTGAATGCACCTGGCGGGGATCGAGACCTTTCTTTTCCTCTTTCCCTCCCTTCCCTCTCCCAGAAAGCCTTTTTTTTTTTTTTTTTTTTTAACTACCTTTCTTTTTTGTCTTTGGGCAAAGAACCGCAACCGAAAGCGTTGCTCAGGGTCTCGTTTATTCGAACCTTTCCTACCTCCTTGCCTCCCCCCCACCCCCACTGTGAAAATAGAGGGAGCTCGTAGTGTGAAATGCTGACAATGACTTCCCACCTACTCCCTCATCCCAACTCTTTCCTCATGGAATTGTATGCTTCTCCAAGACCTTTACATAAAATGTAGTTATCTCAGGGCTAGCTTGCTGGCTTCTTGGCGTTTTCTTCTTCCGTTGCCCCCAGAATCCCCATAGATGGACAGGAAAGGCTGGAAAACATCCACTTTCCCCAGAAGCCATTGCTTGATACCCATGGTATGAAATCTTTGATACCCTCCCCTCCCATTCACCGTACTGTAGAGAGACCTTCTGACGAGAGAGGGTCGGAATATTCTCTGAACTACCTCTAGTTGGGGAGCACTATACTATAGAGGAAAGAGTGGGGATTGGGAGCTGGGTTCAAATCCCACGTTGCACTTTGTGTTTTTGTGGCATGGGACAGGTAACTTTACTATTCTGGGTCTTGTTTTCAGATTTACATCTGAATGAAAAGATGGAACTAGATAACCCGGATGGACTCCTTTTAGCTTTTGAGATGGGGTTCTATTAGGTTATATGCCTAGGTGAGTGAGGGTAAATGGTTAGAGGTCCAGGGCATGGCAGGAGTGAAAGGCTCATCATCAAAGTCTGACCCATCCTCTGCTAACTAGCCGTTCCCTAAAGCAGTTTTTGCCAAAGGGATTCAGTCCCTACCTGCCCACCTTTGGAGGGGTCCACTCTCACCTTCAGCCTCTCTCACTTCTCACCTCCTCTGTAGAGACTTCTTTCCAGAAAAGACCTCTAAGTGGACCTTTTTGTGTGCAACAAAGCTTTATTGAAGAGAGACAATGAAGAAAAAAGTAGGGGAAAGGAGCTGTTGTGGCAGAGTGCTCTCTGGTTTTTGGGTGGTACTTGGAGCTGAAAAAGCAAGTCGGTATATTTTTTAAAGTAGTTCAACTGGTTTGAAATCAGAACAATTGTGTATATGGAGCTGTGCTTGCCTATAAAAACCAGAAAGATAGTGGTGGTGAGGGGGCCCATGGAGTATTATCATCTTCTCACAGACCTTTACATGTATGGGCTTGTTTTATGTATTGCGTTAACTCAAAAGGCCCACCAAAATTCAGAGTAGCCTCTACTTCCCTGGGTTTACATATGTTTCCGAAGAGTTGCTACAGGTCAGAAGTTGCCATCCAAACCACTTTCTGATTTGAGATCTATCTATCTATTCGGAAGGAGTTGTAGAAAACAATTCAGAAAGAAGGTTGAGAGAACTCTATCTTGGATTTGGAGGAGAAGAGTGGAAACACATTTTTTTTTTTTATTCCTGTGAAAGAATATTTTATTACAAAATGATATTCAGAATTAGCAACATTCCACTCCTTAGGAGACCCATCCTTAGATCTCTAATTCTACTTTTCCTCTTTTCAAAACAACAGCCAATACCCCCCTCCCCTCACATTCCTTCCCTAGATTGTATAGTATTCTGAATGTGAGCACTCAATTTTCTTACTTAAGTCCAATAGAATTAAACAGATTTCACTGGGAAAAGCTACATAGGTTTATATCCTTGTCAAAAAGGAGCCATTGATTTCACACCTATTTCTGCTTCTAGACTAATCATTTGTTCTCTCTGCCTTCCCTCCTCTCCCCTCAATCTTAAATTCACTCAGCTCTAGAGCAGACCACCTTGGAATCCTATCCATTTGACTTTTCCTCATTTCTCATCTATCTGCTTTTATTGTCATTTGAGTGGGAAACAGTCATTTTCAGTATTACAATCACTTTGCTGAAACTTATTTCTGATCTAGTTGGGATGGGATAAGAAGTTGGGGCAGTTAAAGAATTGTTCCCAGTTGGTTAATGTGTGTCACTGAGGCCTTGGAGCCCACAATATTAATTGAAGCAATGCCCTATTGTGGATCAGAATGCAACAGGGAAACAGCAATAGGAAGGAGGAAGAGAAATGACTCCAGCCGAGCATAATGGAGACTCATTAGCTAAACAGCAAGCAAGTGTTGGCTAATTCCTAGCATGCTGTAACACATGAAGGTTTTGCAATTGATAATAACCTGGTATACTGCTTCTCTCATATGGCCTGCCAGTTTTGCTCAGCCATCCGAAGTCTGAGGCGCCTTTCAAACTAGAGAGATTTTCAAGGTAATTCGGGCATTAGACAAGCTCTGGAGCCACCCTCTCCTTTTATAGTTCTGGAGGATTTGTATGTTCTTTCTTTTTCCTTTTAAATTTTTTTTATTTTTGGTTTGGTCATTCGGGTTTTTTCCATCATGGTTGTAGCTTCTGTGCAAAACTGTATTGAAGGTAGGGAGTGGTTGTTGGGCTGGCCTTAGTTATTTCACAAGTAGGTGCTAGGGCCCTTTCAGAGACACAGGCTGGCAAGGCTCAAGGCAAATGACTGTAGGCCAGAGAGCCCGCCATCACTTTATTTCCCCTGGTTTCCTTTAGTCTGGGACATGAATGGTGGGAAGAGGATGGACAACTGCCCCCTTTATAGAAGTCTCAACAGACCAGATCAACTGAATTGGGTGGTTCCTTTCCAATTTATTCTCCTCCCGCCCCCAGCCACATTTTCCTAGTCCCTTGCTTCTTGGAGATCAAACCTTCCTGGTAGCACAAACATTTTGCCTTAACAAAACAGCAATCTTTTTCCACCCATCTCCTTCAAAGGGCTTAGGCTGACTTAGCACAGGACCATGCGGCAGAGTGACATTTTTTTCCAGAGAACTTTTTTTTAAAAAAGCTTTTAGTCTTGAATGTGGCTGGAACTTGAAGCATGAAAAATATTTCCTGCTCCAGTTCATGGTTTTATTCCCAAAATTGTTTGTCTGTGATTCTTTGTCTCTCTCCCCACTCCCCAAGTTTTCTTTATATATACATTTTAGGGGATTTTTTTTCTTCTTCTTCTTCTTCCTCCCTTTCCTAGGAAAACACCTCCCAGATCTGTATGCCTTCTCTGCCTCTCTTCTCAACACTTACGGTCTCTGGGAGGGAGCATTACGCAATCTAGCCAGTTACACAAACATAGGTTATTTCATAACTTGTTTTCATCAGCTGGGCCCCTCTTTATTAAAACACACACACATAAAAGACAACAAAAACAAAAAGCCAGAACTTTTCCAAGGTTGACCATTTCTCAGATAACCTGAGATAATAAATCAAGGGCACTATAATTCTGTTTTTCTATCAAGGAATACTAGAATCAGTCTCCTACCCTTTTCCTCCTCCCCCTCAGCCTCCCCAGCCCATGCTTGCACGCACACACACAATATTCTCTGGGAGTGAACTTTACCAACAGTACCAGGCTGGGACATTCCTAAGTTCAAACAACTTTACCAGAAATGACTGAGATTCCCAAGACATCTCCAGCCGTACTTCTTGAGTGCCCCCTAGGGGGCACTCTTAAGAATGTCCCCAGAATTGTCTTCCTTGGAATCCCAATCTTTAAGTTGACTTTTAGTCTTTCTTGTGGTCTGCTTTTTAGAGGGAGATAAATACCAATATGCTTAATCTGTCCTTAATTGGGAAACTGTTTTCTGTTTGAACTGTATCTCCTAATGAAAAAGGTATTCATTAGTTTGAATGCACCTGGTTGGAGCAGGGATGGTTTTCTCTTTTGGGTTACCAAAATGTATATGGGTGCTGTTATTCATTTTCCTTGGTTACTCTCCTAATGACACTTAAATAGGAACATAGAAATTTCCCCCCCCCCATGAATTTGATGATGGAGGTGCATTGTTTGGGCTTTGATCAGAAAGATGTTATAAATCAGGACATGATAACAATGTTATCCAAGGGATTGGGGCTGTTCCTGTTGATTCTTGGTGGGAATCATATTTACTTTTATCAATATGACTTGGTTCCCCCCCTCCCACTCCTCTCAGAAGATAAATGTAACTGTCTAGAAATGGATGAGTGAGGTTTCGGGCTTCCAGACGGAAATCCTAATTATTTTTCATTACTTGACTTCCCTCCTGTTGAACACCATCTTACTGGTATAAGACGCATGATTGTAAAGCAAGGAGATCGCTTCTCTACGTGGCAGTTCAGAGCTTTGACGTCCTGGTGTGATTGCCAGAGTAGTCCTTTTGGGGAGGCGGTACTCTTAGTCTACTGATGCCGTCTTGTTTCATGTAACATGCAGAGCCTTCTTTTGGATGATCTCCATGGGATGGAGTAGGGGGAGTGCAGGAGAAGGGGAGCAGCAGTCAATCCTTAGCCTCTGAGGGTGGATTTTATCTTTGATTATGGTCTCCAGCCTTTGGAAGCTGGTGAAGAAGGAGAATTTTCAAGATATAACAGTCTCTTGTCAAAAACGGAACTTCGGCTAGAAAAATGATAGACCAAAGAAGTAGTAATGTTGTGGAGGTAAATGTATATTTTCTTTAGGAGATAGCCTCTTCTAATGGAAAGGGCTCTAGGTTTGGGGTCAGAGGAACTTGGGTTCAAATCCCGGCTTTATCACTTAATACATGTGTACCCTTAGCCACCTTTAATTTCTCTGGGTCTCAGTTTCCTGGTTTGTTAAAATGTGGGATTTGGACTAATTGACCTCTAAGATACTGTTCAACTCTAAGTCAACCATCCCACTTTAAAAGGCAGTGCTCATTTGCATGTGTACATGCTAATTCTAGTGGAATGTTAGCTCCTAAAGGGGAGGTGCTGTATGTTATTTATCTCTGTTTTGCGCCTTCCCTCTCTTCACAGGACTTGGATATAGATGGTACCTAACATGCTTGTCTTGATAATCTTGCCACATACATTTTGTGTGTGATGGCAGTAACCATCCATTCGGTAACCCCATACTCCTTTGACTTAGTAGCAATTTTAATTTGTTGGGTTTGGAGAGAAAAAATACAGTATACAGATTTTCTTGGTCCTCCCTGCTGTTTGCCAGACCTACATACAACGTGGCAGGATTTGCCACTATGCTCAAAAAAGAAGAAAAGATGGATATTTATCAGTTAAAAATGGAACTGTTTTAGGATCAGTGACACAGAGTGGATGCTTACTTGAATGCTTGTTGATTTGATTTGAGTAGAGAATATAGTCTCAGCCCTGCCCTCGCCCAAGCTCAGTGCCTTCTCTAAATGATAGGGAGTTTAATCACTCAATACTAGGTTTTGTTTTTAGAAAGACCTCTATCCAAAGCATCTTCCTATGGTTTTCTTTTTACAGAATCTTTAGGAAGAAGGAACCCTGAAAGAAGGAATTTGCACATCATCACAATGATCATTAAACTTACTCAAAAACTAGTGGTTCCTAGGTTTAGGCCTAATATTAGTATCCTCCTTTCTTTTTTTAAACATCAAATAATTTCTTAGTCTCCTCAAATGGTGATAGAAAAGTGGAATATAATGGAAATAATATGAGTGTAATTTGGGGCAACTTCCCCTCACTTTGTTTCTTCATATGTCAAATGAAGGAGTTGATTGGATGACTTGCTAGCTACCTGACAATTCTTAAGTCAATGATGCTATGATCTTTCATTCTGATAGCTATGCATGGAATTAACTTGCCACTAAATATGTCACCCAGAATTCCTCAGGTATCTTTTCATTTTTTTGCTTTGTTAAAAATAAAGTCTACAAAAAAAGTTCTGGGTAAATCTACTTAAATGTTACCTTTCTTTCCCTCAATTGGCAAATTACACAGAGCAAATAGACAAAATCTATCCATTCATCCTGACAGAATAAAAGCTGCTTGAGGACAGAGACAATTTTATTTTTGTCTCTGGGTCCCAGGAAGAAGTAACTCACAAATTCTTGTATCCAGGAAGGAGGCAAAGACCTAGATTCAAATCCCAATTCTGCAGCTTGCTACTATTTGTGTGACCTTGAGCAAATTAATTCACTTTTCTAAGCCTCAGTTTCTTGATCTGTAAAATGAAGGGATTGGATTAGATGTGCCTTATCTCTTCCAACATCCAGATTCATTCATGCTTTTATAATTTTAAATTATTGCAGATTCCCCCTCCCCTTTTTTTCCATGCCTTTCCAAGATGGCAAAGAGTACAAAGGAAATCAATTATA
This sequence comes from Sminthopsis crassicaudata, assembly GCF_048593235.1. Lineage (NCBI taxonomy): Eukaryota > Metazoa > Chordata > Mammalia > Dasyuromorphia > Dasyuridae > Sminthopsis > Sminthopsis crassicaudata. The sequence goes on along the minus strand of NC_133618.1, from coordinate 224,706,590 downwards.
TTGCAGTAGAAAATATTTAAAGTCCACATATTTCAATTTTAGAAATTTCAGAAGAAAGATGGAATAGCTTTTCCTAAGATCAGAGGGTTTGCTTGTTAATTGTTAAGTAGGATAATGTAGTTCAATTTAATAATTGTTAAGTAGGATAATGTAGTTCAATTTTATTTAATATAAATTTAATAAAGTACCTGCTATGTGTCAGGCACTGTACTAGATACCTGGGATTCAAAGACAAAAATCAAACAGTCTCTGTCTCACGAAGCTTATGTTCCATCTAGGAAAAGAGATTGGTTTGAGACAAAATATACTTCCCTGTGAGATGAATGGAAGTTCTTCAGATAGATGAAAATCCAATGGAGGATTGAATATAGGGTAGGGCATTCCAATCATTCAATCAATAAGCCTTTATCAAATAACATATGCTGACTATTGTGCTAACTGCTAGGGACTCAGAGAAAAAAAATCAAATAGTCCCTGTCCTCAAGCGGCTTTTATTCTGTCAGGGATGAATGGACAGAATTTCATCTATCTATTATGTATAATTTGTCATCTGAGGGAAAAAAAGATAACTAGAAAACATTTGGATCTAGATTTACCCAGAACTTTTTCAAGGACTTTTTGTTTTTAACAAAGCAAGGAAAATGAAAAGATATCTGAGAAATTCCTCCTTATCCTTCAGAACCTTATACTTATCTTACCTCATTCATCTTCCATGAAGATAGAAGAAGTTTGTTCTGACCACCTTAGGGAGCCGGAGAAGGATCTGTGGGAGAGGAAACACTACCTAACCCTGTAATATCAGGAGGAGACTGGGAGCTTTGCTAAGAAAACACTCAGGGACATCATGGCATTAATGGGAAGAAGTCTGCTACTCACTCAGATTTATATCCTCTTCTGGAGGTCATTTAGCTCCAAATTTATAAGTTTATGATCCAGGGATTTCTGACTTTTTTTTCCCTTTATTTTTTTTTTTCTTGGTGGGGGAGGGGAGATGCGTGTTGGCAATCTGATGAAACCTATGGACTCTTCAGAGCAATGTTTAAGTACATAAAATGAAGTACATATGAGTACAAAGGAAATCAATTATATAAAAGTAGAAAATTTTTTAAATTTTTAAATTTTTTAAAAGACTCCACAACCCCAATTTCAGAATCCTATTTGAAAGAATGCTATTCCAATTATGAAATGCCCAAAAAAATGGGGTTGGAACAAGATCGGCTGCCTTGGATTTCCATTTCTGGTGCCTTTTTTGACCAGCTCAGATGACTTTATCTGAAATAGATCATTTGTTTATTTCAAATAGAATATCAAATTCTAATCCTTTGTCAATACTTAAATAAGATGTTAAAGGCATTCACTGTTTAAAGCAAACTCAGAATTTGGAATTAAATTGACTACTGAGATACTGGATTCCAGATCTTAGAATTCCTCAGTCTCCCTAATTGGGAAGGAACTCAGAAGTCCAATCCATAGCTGATCAGGAGTCCAAGTACTCATTCAGCTTCTTCCTAAAGGCTTTGTAGTCACCTGGAAGCACACTGGAAGACAGCTCTAATTGTTAGGAAGTTCTTTCAGACTGGACAAATCTAATCTCTTTCACATGACAGTCCTTCAGATACTTAGAGACAGCTATCAAGTCTGACTTCCTGTGGTTGTGGTGGGGGGAGGAAGAGACGGACAGACAGACAGAGACAGAAAGAGGGACAAAGAGGGCTGGGGGTGGGGAGACAGAGAAAGAGCGAGATACAAATATCCATGTCTGAATCCAAGGTAGTAAGTAGTGTGTGTTCTCAGAAACATAGCTTTCCCCAAGGCTCAGACTTGCTCTTCATCTTTTGGACTGCAGTGACCTGTCTGGTTGCTTTACTGTACATCCTCAGCTGCTGACAATAGGCCCAGTGATGTCATTTCCATACGCGGTTTGGGTGGAGGTGGAGGTGGGTCTGAGCCCAGTATTTTCAGCCAACACCCTGCCAGGATGTCTTTTGGATACTGGTCTACCTAGGAGTTTATTAAGGCCTCTGGAGCCTGAAGATGAAACAGCGGGAATGGGGCTTTTGACCAATGAATGCTTTAATTTCCTTCATTTAGTCTGAAATCTTAAGAAACTTAGGGAAAGGAACCAGGACAACATGGCCTTTGGGGTACACAAAAGCTTGGTTTTTCTTTATTTCTTTCTTGATTCTGGGGATATAGTTTCTCCAAAATTTCACAGGTCCTCAATAGATACTCCCTTATCTTTTTCTGAGACTTCTAACCCACCTGGAAACTGCCAGGGTATCCCAGGGGTATGGTGCCTTGTGTATAGCACTTCACACAGTGCCCAAAACATAGTAGGTACTTAATGTGTTTATTGACTGATTGTTGCAAATGATTTAATCTTTGAGCTGGACAATGGCACATGTCTGGGCACAAATGGCACATTAGAATTCCCTGGCATCCCCAGGTCTGTCCAAAGGAGGGTCTCCATGTGGTCGAAGGCATCCCCAGAAACCAGTTCAGCTGAAATCATCTCAATTCAATAAACATTTATTAAGTGCCTCTGATGTGCTAACCACTGATAGTACAAAGACAAAAATAAGATCCTTCTGCATTTCTAGTTGCAGCACTTAGTATATGCTCTTGTCAATTCCACTAGTCTATTCATTCAGGTTTTACTTTAGGTTCCTTTCCCACTATAGCATTTCCCGTTAGTGTACAAGGCACAGTGCCTTGGTACATGGAGGGAATTTAATAAATGCTTTTTATGAATATTGAATGTGAAGGACCAGGAGCCTTCCTTAAGTGTTCTGTTTTGGGGGATGCATGATTTATTCTTAGTGTGACATTATTGACCTAATTCTAGGGTCATGTTTGCACAGAGGGATGCCAGGATCATTTCAGGGACCACAAACTGCCAATCTCACCACTTGTCTCCTGCATTATTGTAACTTCCTGAATAATGCTTTCAGAGCTGGGACATGGCACATCTGCCAGATCTAATTTAGACTTTTGTGCGTCTCCCAGAAAGGCTCCTTAGAGACAAAAGCATTCTTTATCAGGGCCCCAGACCCCTCTGGGGATAGGACATGGCTTTTCTTGCAATTCTGTGCCAGGGTGTTATCCAGATGGATTTACCTCCTGTCTGAAACAAGGTATACAAGCATTTCAGAGGCCCTCATTACCTACAACCTTGTTTTTACTGCTGGCTTGTTTTGTCTAGACAGGACCAATTGCTGTAAGGAATCTGGCGAACGAGATCTCTGGAATACATTTAGTAGACCTGCTGTCTACAAAGCAAACTAAAGTGCCAGCAGCAAGTTTAGCCAAGCTTTTCTTGGGGGCCTTTTGCCTCTGTTGTCCAATCTCTGTTTTTTTCCAGGAGTTCAATATTTGGACCTGGGAGTTCCCTTCATAAGAAAGTGGAGTACACTTTGCATTCCTCAAAACTTATTGTTCCTCTGAGCTCAAGAGGGCTCAGATCAAATTATAGAACCACTTATCTCCGGAGGACTCCAAACCAAGATTTTTGTGCTTACTCTGGACTCTAAGAACATTCAGTTAAAAGTAGAGAAATAGAATGTAAATTTGGGGTATTTCCTTCAGAAGGAGAAAGACTGAAAGCAGTTTTCCCAAGAGTTGTTTGCTTTGTGACATAATAACACAAATGACTATTGATGCAATTTTGGGCAAGTCTCCTCTGAACCTCAATTTCTTCATCTTCTGTAAATTGAAAGGGTTAGAGGAAATGACTTCTGGGGTTCCTTTCAGCTCCTATGAGCCTAAGAAGGGTAGAACTGTGAGTGCTCTAAGTTGAACACAGTCACACACATCCATATACACATAGACTCACTCACTTATTCCCTCCAAACATGACCTCTCCCCACTGGCTTAGCTGTTCTCTCAGTGGAGCATAATATGCACTTGGCTTCCTGCCCTTTCTTTTCCTTCTTTCCAGGCAGATCCCTTCCAGATTCAGCTTGTGTCATCCCCTACATGTAGTCCTTGATTTCCTCAGTGATTGGTGCCTTCCCTGTTGTTTGAAACTTTGTTCATTTTGAACATATTTTGCACATTTATATTTAGCTCTATATGCATTATGTAAGCTCCTTGAAGACAGGAACTGTTTCATTTTTAGTTTGAAAACCTGGTGTCTAGCATTTAGTAGACAATATAGATAACTGAATAAGTCATCTCAAACCTTGTCATTGTTGCCCTTGAAAGTACAATTCAAAATCCATCATAGGGGCAGTATTTTTTATAGAATGCTAAAAGAGGGGGTCCTTGGAACAACCACATTCTACTCAAAGACATCTAGTTGTCTATGGAGATAGAAGGATAGTTAAATGGCTTGCCCAAGGTAGCAAGTAGCACAGGAAGATTTGCACAGAGGTTCTCTGACTCCAAGGCCATTGCTCTTTCCTCTAAATCACATTGGTTATCTTCACTAAGGCAGGATTTAGACCCTTGTCTTCCTGAGTTCAGCATCCCTGTGTCTGCTATGTCACTAGCTGCCTCAAGGTTAGCATTCTTTAAGCCTTATAGCTCCTTATTTTAAAATGAAAACATTCTGTCCCCACTTGCTATCTCCAAGATCTCCATTTCCACTGAAGGAACCAAAGAAGAGTTGATAGATGATTTTTACGGCATCTATGAGAGGAGTTGTAGTGGTAGGTGATTCTGTTACCTCTGGCCATACCATGCTCACTCGCTCTCTGTGTCTCTTTCTCTCTCTCTCTTATTTTCTCTCTTTCCTTCTCTCTGTCTCTCCTTTCTCTGTCTCTTTCTCTTTGTTTCTCTCTGTCTCTCTCTGTGACTCTGTCTCTGTCTCTCAAGGATGCCATGGTCACCAGTGAATTATTGAGTCCTGAAAAGAATCGATATTTCTAAGTTGTGGGCTGTCTTAATCCAACCCAAGAATGCTATGAAGATCTTTGGTAGCGTCAGGCTAGTTGCCAGAATAAGCTGATATAATGACAGAGCAGGATGTCAGATTGTAGGTGTGTTATATTTTGTTTATCTCCCAGATGAATTGGTCAATCAATGAGTATTTATTATGTACTTACTATATTCATGGTAGTGTGTTGTATATGGAGGACACTGGCAAAGGTGAAATAATTTCTTCCTCCTTCAAGCTAACTTCTATTGTTAGAGATTCTATAGGTTAGAAATACACAGAGATTTCGGTGGAAACCCTAGGAGCGTGTGGTTTTCTGCTTATTCTTCATCTCTAAAGGCTAGAAACTTCAGGACTCTGGGCCTCTGCTCCCTGACTAGAAGATACCAGGGTTCTAAGACCACTTCTGCTTCTAAATTCTATGATACTGTAATTTCTCCTTTTCCAGCTGTATCTCTGAAGGTTGTTGAATTTTTCCTGTAATCGGGACCTATGTTGTTTCCCTTATTTTAAAAATAGATTTCTTCATAAAGTATACTATACACAAAAAAAGCTTTACAATGTGATATGGCAGGGGTAGGATAGAGACAAAAAGTACTCTTCTAAACATTCTGGAATAATGAATTTGTACTTCTTTCAAAACCCCCATTCTAAGACTATAAATTGCCAGTTTGTATCAATAGAAAGATTTTTCCCACACTGGGAGTTTCCTACACTGATGAAATCACAGATTTGAATTTTTTATTGTCGACTGCATTTCTTGGAGATGAGATAGGAGACAAAGAACATTTTATACCTATGAAGTCTCAGTAAAAGACTCTCCCAAATAACCCCTAGAAGGATGGAGAGAGAGATGCATGGATAGATTGGATGGATGCACCTAAGGAGTGATTGACAGCTGTGAATCCCAAGACTCTGAACACCCAGGCAGGAGGCCCTTCTGCTGAATACCACGACAGCTTGCATGGGTGAGGTGCAGAGAGTGCCTGGTTGTGTGCATACTGATGGGCTGCTGCATCTATTTTAAAAGTCAGCTTTGGATGTGTTGACAGCCTTACTTCTCTGTCACATTCCTATAGTTGGGCTGCAAACTGGAATGGAAAGACTCGTGCCCAGGAAGGATTCCTTTGCGTCATGGGTGCAGCAGACTTTGTCTGAAGCCTCTGGGCCGGTCCCTCTTTGGTCCGGCCTCCTTCTGGCTGTTTCTGCTTGCTACCTTTGCTCAGATTTGCTTTTCATTTCGATTCATTGTGTGTGTCTCTTTTTTGTTTCCCTCAGAAATTCCGGGTAGATATGCCAGGATCTGGCAGTGCCTTCATCCCCACTATCAATGCCATTACCACTAGTCAGGACCTCCAGTGGATGGTGCAGCCCACAGTCATCACCTCCATGTCCAATCCGTACACCCGCTCACACCCCTACAGCCCGCTGCCAGGCTTAGCCTCCGTCCCAGGACACATGACACTGGCGAGGCCTGGGGTCATCAAAACCATCGGCACCACTGTGGGCAGGAGAAGGAGAGATGAGCAGGTAAGGCTTGGGAAATGACCCTTGAGGGCTCGTGGGAGATCGGGGCAGGGCTGGCATTTCTCTGCAGAGCTGGAGAAGGGGGCGGCGAGAGGCGCACCTTACTGGCAAGTTCTTGCCCAGGAGGGAGAATTATTATAGAATTTGGGTTTGAATCCAGCCTCTGACATTTATTAGCTAATCCAGTTAACAAGTCATTTCATTTCAAATCCAGCTGTGCTTTCTTAGTCTGTAAATTAGAGCAAAACCCACAGATTTGGATATTATTGTTATTATTATTATTGCATCTTAATTTCTTGGAATATGAGGCAGAAGAATAGCACTTTATACTTATGAAGTTGTCAGTCGTGTCCTTGATAGAATGGAAAGAGCACTAGCTCTGGAAGCACAGGACTTTGGTTTAAACTCTATTTTTGAGGCATCCTGGATAATCTTCCTGGGCTTTATATTTCTCATTTATAAAATCAAGGGATTAGATTAGATGGCCTCTGGAGCCTTAATATCATACTTTGTGAAAGAGGAGGCACAAACCATTAATTTTACAGTTGGAGAAACTGAGGCCTGAGGAAATTATTTGCTTGCACAAGTCACCCAGATTGTCGTTGTCAGAGGTGGTATATGGAGGGCAAAGCCCTGTGGTATCTCCACGCCCCTGGAGGATCCAGGAAATGGTTTCTATTGAGCATTTATGGAGCTCTTATAGAACTTTCAAAGTGTGTGTCAGGAAGTTTTATGAGCTGCTTTCTAAATATCCTTATGAATGGGGTTAGCATCAAGTTTTCCATGTTACAAAGGAAAAGGAGGCACAGGTTGGGGGTAACACATTGTTTACTAGGATCCAGAGTTGGATCTGGTACTGTGGCTGGAAGGGGACTGAGAAGTCATCTAGTCTCAATCCCTGCAATTTTATGGGTCCACTGAGGGAAGTGACTTGCTTGATGAGACACAGGTAGTGTTAGAATAGGGATTTGATCCTTGCTCCCCTGATTTCTCACCCAGTGCTTTTTCTACTGCTGAATTTTCTAATAGTAAAATATAATAGAGAATCCTGACTATAGAGAATCTAGATTCAAATTTCACATTTGCTATTTACTACCCTTTGAGTAATCCACTTAATCTCAAGGGGTCTCAGTTTCCCCATCTGTAAAATGATGCCTTTGGACTAGCTAGTCTTTGACTTACCTTTTAACTCTGAAGATATAATGTTATGATCAAAGAAAAAAATCTTTTCAATTCAATTAATGCTAGAGGTAGGATAGTGTAGTGGATAGTATTAGATTTTGCAATAGGTTTAGAATCAAATCTTGCCTTCCATTAGTTGTATGTGATTGTAGGCAACTCAGTCTCTTTATCTCCAGTTTTCTCATTTCTAAAAGGGGACTAAAATAGCATCTACCTCACAGGGTCATTGTAAAGACCAAGTAAGAAAACGTATATAAAAGGAAATAAGGAAACAAGCATTTACTAATTGTCTACTATGTGCTAGTCCAGGGCCATCTTCAGCCATCTTGACTTATACCTGGCCACTAGACACAGATGTCTCAGGAGGGGAAAGTGAGGCAGGTGACTTTGCAAAAGCCTCCCTCACTTAAATCCAGTTCATTTATATATCATGACATCACCTCCCTGGTGTCAAGTCCTCTTCAAGAACAAAGACAAACAATAGCTACGTGCTAGGTACTGGACTAAGTACTTTACAAATATCTTTTATGATGCTTACAACAATCCTGGGAGAGGTAGGTGCTGTTATGATACCCATTTTAAAGTTGAGGAAACAGAAGAAACACACAGCTAGTGTCAAGTCTTTCTGACTCCAGGCCCCATACTCTATTTACCATGATAATTAGCTGCTCCTAAAATGCTTTGCCAACTTAAAAGCAGTATACAACTATGAGGAATATTCTTTTCCAACAAATATTTCTTAAGCACTGATAATGTTTTGTTGATGCTAGATACTAGAGATATGAAGCCAGAAATGAAACAGTGGCTATGCTCAGGAACCTTATATTCTTTGAGGGAAATATAACATTTTTATTGTTTAGTCATTCAGTTGAGTTCTACTCTTCATGACCCCATTAAACATACTGTCCATGGAGTTTTCTTGGCAAAGATACTTAGGTAGTTTACTATTCTCTTCTCCAGTGAATTAAAGCAAATAAGGTTAAATGACTGGTCAGGATCACATAGTAGGTGTCTGAGTCTGGATTGGAATTCCAGTCTTCTTAACTCCAGACCCAGAACTCTATCTGCTCAGCCACCTAAAATAACATATACCTGAATAAGTAATTACAAATTAATTAGGAAGGAGAGGGAGATGGAAGAAGAGAGATGGGGGGGGGAGGGAAGGAGAGAGGAAGATGGGCGAAAGGAGAGAGAAATGCATCTCCAGCTAGGGCGGGGATCAGAAAGGCTGGACAGAAGAGGTGATATCTGAGCTAAACCCTGAAGGAAGAAAGAGATCCTAAGGCAGAGATGAAGTGAAGATTCCTTCCAGGCATGAGGATCAGCAGGCTAGGGCAGTGATCCACACCTGGCTCACCAGTACTTCTTGAGAGGCCCACTCTATTAGTCCTCTTAGAGGAGGAGCAGCTCCAGTCCTTTATCTTGAGCAGCTTACGAATCTGTCCATTCATTGAGAAGGGAATAGTGTTCACCAGGCCATTATCATTGATAGTTTCAGTATTGTTGGAGTTATAGAGCTTGTTCCTCCCAAGAGACCAGCATTCTCCTGAGGCACCAAGTTATGGAGAGAGCAGCTAGATAGTGCAGTGATTAGAATGCAAGGAGTCAGGAAGGTGAATTTTCCTGAATTCAAATCTGGCCTCAGATACTTACTAGCTGTGTTAAGTCACTTAATCCTGTTTATCTCAGTTTCCTCATTGGTAAAATGAGCTGGAAAAGGAAATGGCTAATTACTTTTTAAAATTTTTTTATTTTTTATTAATTTTTATAATTATAACATTTTCTTTGACAGTACATATGCATAGGTAATTTTTTTTTTTTTTTACAACATTATCCCTTGTACTCCCTTCTGTTTTCTGTTCTGAGTTTTTCCCCTCCTTCCCTCCACCCCCTCTCCTAGATGGCAGTCATTCCTATACATATTAAATATGTTATAGTATATCCTAGGTACAATATATATGTGCAGAACCGAATTTTGTTGTTGTTGTTGTTGTTGCAAAGGAAGGATTGTATTCGGAAGATAAAAATAATCTGGGAAGAGAAACAAAACAAAACAAACAAACAAAAAAGCTCACAGTTTACACTCATTTCCCAGTGTTCCTTTTCTGGATGTAGCTGATTCTGTCCATCATTGATCAATTGTAATTGGATTAGCTCTTCTCTATGTTGAAGATATCCACTTCCATCAGCATACATCCTCATACAGTATCATTGTTGAAGTGTATAATGATCCCCTAGTTCTGCTCATTTCACTCAGCATCAGTTGATGTAAGTCTCTCCAAGCCTCTCTGTATTCACCCTGCTGGTCATTTCTTACAGAACAATAATATTCCATAACATTCATATACCACAATTTACCCAACCATTCTCCAATTGATGGGCGTCCATTCGTTTTCCAGTTATTTGTTCCTGTCATCTTAGCCAATCTGACAGGTGTAGTGGTATCTCAGAGTTGTCTTAATTTGCATTTCTCTGATCAATAGTGATTTGGAACACTTTCATATGAGTGGAAATAGTTTTAATTTCATCATCTGAAAATAGTCTGTTCATATCCTTTGACCAGGAAATGGCTAATTACTCTAGTATCTTTGCAAAGTAGATCCCCAAAGACACATTTTAGAATGGACATTCCTAAAAGGGTAATTAGGATAGTCAAGGATCTCAAGATTAGGCTTTATGGGGTCTAGTTTGAAAAAACTGATAGGGATTGAGGGAGAAGATGACAAGAACTTGACTGGGGTGTGGGGGTTGGTACATGATAGCTGTCTTTGTTAGAAGAAAAACCATAGACTTGTTAGCCCAAAAACTGGAAGCAAAGAGGAGAAATTCTAGTGAAGGAAGTGTTAATTTAGTGGAAGTAAATTAGAGCTAGCTGTTAGAGATATCCAAAAGTAGGATAGGTGGGTTTGAAAAATAGTGTGTTTCCCCTCACTTTTGGAGGTAGTGAGTTCTCCCTAACTAAAGGTCTTAATCAAAGTCTTGGATGAAAACTTCTTAGCGATGTGGTAGGCAGGGATCCTTGTTCAGATTGTATTTTGTGGCTTTAGAGCCTTTTGAGCTTAGATTTTCTGTATTTCTATAATCTGTCCAATCCCTTCATTTTAGTTTTTAAAAATAATTGATGTTTTTTTAAAAACTGCTAGTCATTTTCCATTATACCTTTCTCACATTGAACTCTCTTGTAACAAAGGGGAACAGATAGCAAAAAGTGACAGTGTATATGTCTTTTTGTATGTGTAGTCCACCAACTCTACTGAAAGGGCTTGTATTCTCTAGGACCAAGAATCAACCCTTTCATTTTACTGATGAAGAATCCTGGAGTGAGAGAGAAGAGACAGAGACACAGAGAGACAGACAGAAAGACAAAGAGAGAGACAGAAAGACACACAGGGAGACATAAAAACACAGAGCCTGAGACAGAAAGAGAGAAACAGAGACAAACACACCAAGACAGAGAGACAGGGGAAAATCTGAGAGATTAAATAATTTACTTAATTTCACACAAAACTAATTAGTGGCAACCTTGGGAATGATCTAAATCCAGATCTACCACATAGACTGCTAATCTTCTATACCAAACTGTGAATATCTGCAGGTCCTCCCGGCAGTGGCTGTATGACAGGAGCTTCTCCTTGTGCTGCTTTGCTGCTGTTCCTTCTCCAAGAAGCTAAAATTTCTTTGGTATTAAGTAGGGTCAAATGTTGTGCTGGAACTGAGAGACTTGAGGCAGAGTTGGAAAACCCCCAAAACCCAAAGGGGAAAGAAAAAAGGAAGATGGAAGTCATTCCATGAGAATGATGTCAGGGGAGCCCTCAACTAATCTGGGACACTGTCTGTTGCAGTGATTAACCACTGTGCAAGTCAGACAGGGCAGCTAATATTAATCAGACTTCATTCACTCAGTGCCCTGATGTTTCCAATGAGGTCTCTTGTAATTGAGCCATCCTTCAGGATCAGCAGTCATAATAATGTCTCCTATTAATGTGCTTTTCTCCACGAACCTCAAAAGATTTTACAGCCGTTGGTGAGCTAGACTCTCCCAGGACATAAATGACCCCAGGGTGAGTCAGGCACCCTGGGAGAGGCATTGACTCTTTGGGGCTGCAAGGAACCACGGCGGGAAGATGCTGAATAGCATTTGCTTCCTCTCTGAGTGATGCCTAACTCACACTAATACCCCAGGACGATCTGGCAGGAGGCTTTTATTTGTTTGTGAGAGGAAGGAAAAGAACAAGAGACATTTTCTGATGATCCATCATGAACTTGGAACTCAGAACCATCATTTTTCAAGAAGAACAGAAATATTGAAGCGGTAGGCAGGAGACCTGGGCTGTGGTCCCAGATCTGTCACTAACTAGGTGGTGACATTGGACAATTCTCTGCATTTAATGGAGCCTCAATTTCCTCATCTGTTAAGTGAGAGGATTATCTTCTTTCATCCAGCAAGAATTTATTGAGTATTTGTAGGTTCCAGGTGCCGTAGATATAAAGTCAAAAGCAAAGTATTTAAGGAGCTTACATTCTGTTGGTGGAAAATAACATGGCTGTGTTAGGTGATCACTTGGATCCTTTACAACTTTGTAATTCTATTTTAGGATCAAAGATCTGGGACCAGGAAGGGTTCTAGAGACCATATAGTCCAAATTCCTCATTTTACGAAAAAGGCTTAGAAAGATTAAATGACTTATTCAGGTTCACCCATATGGTGTGCAGTCTGAAGTGGGATTTGAATCAGGTTCTCTGGCTCCAGAATCGTCTATTTTATCTATTTTTCTATTCTATCCTGTCCTATCCTGTCCTGTCCTGTCCCATCCTATTCTATCCTATCTTATCCTATTCTATCCTATCTTATGCTGCCCTGCCCTACTTTATCCTATCCTGTCCTATCCTCTGTTATCCCGTCCTGTTCTTTCCTGTCCTATCTTGTCCTAAATGATGCTAACTTGTCATGCCTGTCCTTTCCCATACTCTTTTCCATTTCCTTGCAACTCATAAGGCTTTCTTGCCTCAAAGTAAATAATTCTTTCACTAGACTCAGTTTCCTCTTGATCACTGCAGGAAGCATGAAAGGGAATCCATAGCAAAGGAAATGCAGTTCTATCCTAGAGCTCAGTGAGTCTCTCTTTCTTAAAAGCATGACAAACACCTGGAAGAAATGGATAAGTCAGCTTCATTAACAAAATTCCCAGACCCTCTTGCTGGCACCATGGGAGGAATATTGAATCTGAAGTCAGAAGACCTGAGTTCAAATTCATTTCTACTATTTATTCGTTGAATATTTTTCTCTAACTTGCAGTTTACTGGTTGGGCTAAAGTTCCTTCCAGTTCTCTGGCTAGTGTCCTGTGATCCTATGACCTGGGGGGAGGAACGCTTCAGCAGAAGATGGGCCTAGCACCTGCTTGTGTTCCAAGAGCCTGTCTTCCAGAGGCCTGGGGCTCTGAGGGAAGGGTGCGTGCAGTGTGTGGGTGGGTAGGGCTCTAGTGCTGACACACACACGCTCTGTTGATCTCATGTTCCCTGGATACTTCCCATGTTGACAGTTCCCACAACTTGCCATATACCTCCCAAGATTGGGATTTGGGAAGGGGAGGGTGGAGAGCTTGGGAGCAGGCATGGAGACCTCTGGGCCAAACTTTTTCTAGGATCTAGGGATGTGGGGAAGGGAAGGACTGAAACAATGGTGAAGATGCTACCAATATTGGACCTACATGGGGCTTGAATTCAAGCATTTCAAGGGTGTATTATGTTGTTCCTAACCCAGATGGTAACTTCTCTCTTACTTAGTAGGTGGTCTTTGACACTTGGTGTGGTAAAAATTAAAACCTCATCCTACATCCAGTCTGGTGACAAGCTTTTCTAAGCTTAGCTAGGATGGTGCTCAGATAACACATAAAAGAACATGGTACTACTTATGATAATAAAAGTAATAGTAATAATTTGTTTAGGACTAGACCTATGATTTCACTGGTAAAGGGAACTCCCAAGAATTCCTACTATACAACAATACATCCCAACAGTTCTGTAGTTAATGGTCTCAGAGAGGCCAAGAAAGTTTAAATGATTTTCTCAGGATCTCATGGCCAGTGTTGGAATAGGATTTGAACTCGTCTTCCTGCCTCTATCCACAATGCCAGGATCCTCTTCTAATGGTAATAATAATCATCCATGTGTATGTGTCATACACATTATATCTATCATATATCCATATGTATATGGATATATATATATCCAAATATGTGAGTTGCGTCTGCAAGAAAGTGAGGCAAAGATATGGTAGGAGAGCCTTGATAAATATAAAAGATGGTCATTGTAAAGCATTGAGAAAGGATATATAGAGTATTGTGTGAAGAAGAGAAAAAAGAGAAATTTGAACAGAGGGCAGTCCTTAGGGGACTAGGTTTTAGAGAACTCTAAAGGTCAGAGAGAAGAGTTTTATTTTTAATTCAGTCCTTCCCTTGAGAAAAATTACATTGGCAGCTTCATGGAAGATGGATAGGAGAGGAGGGGCATCCATTAAGGGGTTGTTAGAATGATTCAGGTGAGAGATGATAAAGGCTTGTACTAAGATGCGGCTGTATCCATTGAGAGAGGGGAGAACAACAAATAGAATCAACAAGATCTGGTAGCTGATTGGGTGTGTAGGATAACAGGGTGTTTTAGGATATCACTGAGGTTGTGAATCCGAGAGACCAAAAGAATGATGGCTGGGGAAAAATTCCAAATGGTCATACCACATAGGGAAAAAAACCCACCTGGGAGTTAGATCTGGTTTCGATTGTGTCATTTGACTTAACTTGGCCTTAATATCTTTGTCTATAAAATAGGGATAATAAGACCTGCCTGGTAGGGTTGGAGTGACCTCAGATGAGAAGCCCTTGATAGAAAACTTTAAGATGCTCTAAACACAGAGGAGGCAGTGTGGTACAATAGAAAGAGCTTTGGTTTGGAAGTCAGGATTTGAACTCATATCCTATCACTTGTTGGCTAAGTGGCTGTGAGCAGGTTCCTTTGCATCCCTGTGTCTCAGTCTTCTCATCTGTACAAAGAAGGGAAGGATTAGATTAGAAAACTAAAGTTCCTTCTACTGTACATCTATGAGCCTCTGAGCTGGGGTATATAAGACATTATAACTATTACTATTTTTATTATCATCATTTTTGTTAGACACCATTGGCAGTTTATTTGGAGAGGCTCATCATTGGATTGCCTGCTAAGGGATGAATTTTTTGCTTTAAAATTTTTGCTACTTTGACAGAAGCAAAATTATAAGTGGAAAGTAGGAGTTGGAGCACAGTTTAGTCATAGCAAACCCTAGTCAAAGTTTGTTGTTATTGTTCATTCATTTCAATCATGTCTGACTCTTGGTGACCCCATTTGGTGTTTTCTTGGCAAAGATGCTGGAGTGGTTTGTTATTTCCTTCTCCAGCTTGTTTTACAGATGAGAAAACTGAGGCAAACAAGTTTTAGTGCCTTTCCCAGGGTCATGCAGCCATTAAAGATCTGCGATTGGATTTGAACTTAGGTATCCTGCCTCCAGGCCTGGTGCCCTACCCACTGCACAATCTGCTGCCCCTGTAGGTAGAGAGCCAGAGAGTCAAGTCAGAAAGCATCCCCTCAAGCCCTATGTCTGAGGAAGCTTCAGTGGACAAGGGATCCCAGGGGCTTCTGGGGATGTTAGTATTATCTCTTCTCTCCTCCTCACACTGGGTGTTTCACTCTTCACCTTCCTCTGTACCCCCAGAGTGCCTTTAGGTCCAGGCAGTGACCTCACATTTTTGCTTAAAGGGGGATGCAGTCTAGTACCAACAGTACTTCACCTGAGTGAGGATTTTAAGATCATACATATGGGTCATAGGCTGAGCAGTAGAATGTAAGCTTCAGGTAAAGAGAAGCAGAATTGTCTTTGTGTGCCTGTTGCAGTGCCTGGCATATAGCAGAAGCTCATTAAATGTCTGATAAATTGAATTTGTTGTATGGGATCATCAGTTAGTTGGCTAGGTCCTTTGATGCATTGGTCGATCTTGTTGAGGGGACCCTAGAATGAAGAATCCAGTCAGTTGTGGGGACACAGGCTTTTCTATTTTTATTCTTAACTCTCTGGGAATTGAGCCTTGAGCCAGATGTTCCATTTAGCATGGTCACTCAATCAACAAACATTTATGAAGAAACAAATATATGCAAAATCCTGTACATTCTGGGAATACAAAGTCAAAACGAATTCCCTGTACACAAGGAGCTTATATTCTTGATCAAATCAACAACAAAAGGGGTATTGAATGCTTTTAGATCACAGTCGTTTCTATAAATGTTCCTCTTCCCTTTTCCCATCAAACCTTTTGCCATGATGAAGAAAAACAGTTTGAGTGTCTGACAGCGTATACATGATTCTGCTTCTGTGGTCCACCCACTTCTTTTTGGAAAGTGGAAAGATGATACACTAGCTGTCTAAGAAGTCAAAGGGATGGCTGTCAGAATGGGTGCTATCCTACATCCATTGATTCCAGCTGCTTCCTAGGGGTGGGCAACAGCCTCACACATCCAGTGCCCAGTGGAGATGATTCAGGCTTTCCCTTAGAGATCATGAGTTGTGGAATGTTGATTCCTTGAAAGTAACCTCCCAACAGTGCCTGGAACCTTAGCAGAGCATTTTACTCAGTGAATATTTGTTGATTAAGTAAGATAATACATGCAAAGCAGTTTGTCATCTTTAAAGAAGTATATAAATGTCAGCTATTATTAGTATTACCATTATTATTATTATTATTATGTTAATGAAATTTGTTGTTTAGTCATTTCCAACTCTTTATAACCACATTGGCAGTTTTTTTGGCAGAGACTAAAAGAGACTAGAGTGGTCGGCCATTTCCTTCTCTAGCTCATTTCACAGATGGGGAAACTGAGGCAAGCCAGGTGAGTGACTCGCCCAGAGACTTAGTTAATAAGTGTATGAGGTTAGATTTGCCAGCCTGTTGCTCTATCCACTTCATCACCTCAACATCTTAGAAACATTAATCTGTGTGCAGTAATTGAATCATGGATCTAGTTCCCATTGCCTCTGACTGATTCCAAACCCAAAGCTCTTTCCCCACTCTTCCACATAGCTTCATTGGAATTGGATCATTCATTTCCAGGACTTCCTTCAGTGCCAGTGACAGATCCACTCAGGTGAGGGTCTAAGGAAGGTTTAAGTGTTAGTAGTGCCACAAGATCCCCTCTGACTGTCCCAATATATCATCCTGGACCCCACTGGAACTGGGAGAGACTCCTGTTATTGTTGCTTCTTCAGGAGCTCCAGGGTTGGGTTCCTCATCTGCCAAATGGGGATAATGAATCCAGGGATGACATAGGTGCTGGGAGGGATAATTAGTTAGAGTTTGGAAGAAGCTGCTTTATATAGGTGGGGTCAGGCCAGGCAAGAAGTGGAAATCTTTCCAGTATGCATTCCCAGCTTTTACTCTTTGTTCTTGGCAAAGAATCAGGGGCTGACATGACAAAATATGTCATCTTGCCACATCTGGCAAGTCCCAGTGTACATTTCTGCCTCAGAGAGAGCAGACCCTGTTCTCTTCGTCAGTATTGGCCATCTCCTCCTTCATGTGTCTTTGCTCACTGAGCTACTCACTCCTAACTGTGAAAGCAGCTTGAACCACATCTGAAGTGAAATCTCTCTCCCTTCTTTACCCCAGGCTAGCTTCCTTCCTATACAACTTCTATCTCATCCCCAGATTACAATTACAATCTGAGCTGGTTTAAAATGTTGCCTTCTGAAAAAAGCAATCTAAAGATTGGCTCAGTTCTTACTGTTTGTCTCTTGTTTATTTTCTCCTCTCCTTTCTGTCCACACATCCAGCTATCTCCTGAAGAAGAAGAGAAGCGAAGAATTCGGAGAGAGCGGAACAAGCTTGCTGCAGCCAAATGCCGCAACCGTCGCCGGGAGCTGACTGAGAAGCTGCAAGCGGTAAGAACTATGGCTTGTAGTGAAGGGCTCTAGGCTTTGCTCCGACACCGTGCCCTCTCTAACCTCTAGAATCCCTCAATCCTAAAAGCAGGTGATGGCAGGGATCTGCCCTAATATGAAAACTTCTGGCCTTCAAGAGCCAGTGTAAGCCTGGTCTGCCACAGGCAGCCCACTCTCCAGAACTCAGGTCCCTCCATTTTTAAATACCACATGCATTAGGGACTACCTCTCTCTTAGAGCTCTATCTTTAAAAAAGATATTTTCCCTAAACTCCCTAGTCTGGGTTCCATTTTTGACAAAGATGAGTCATATTCTATGACTGTGCACCTTATATTCTTCATGTCCTTTGCTGGCATGAACTTCCTAACCTCACCACACACCATGTCAAATGAGCCTTTCTCTGTGGTCTTGGCTCTTTCATTCTGTCCTTGTGAGTCACTCTCTCTAGCTCCTTAATCACCCCAAGCTCTTGGGTGTCCATGACCTTTCCCTCCCTGACCCTTGGTCTGACCAGTCTCAACATCATCCTAGCTAAAGAGCCTCTTAACTCAACCCCCAAAATAGAGAGAATAGAGGATCTGCATTGGGCCCAAATCCTTCTAGCCTCATTCCAAAATGTCTATGGGAAGGAGAGTGCATCTTGGGCACATCTCTTTTGGTATCAGAGATACCACCTTCTACATGAACAATTCTCTTTTAGTTTGCCAGGAAACAAAGGAAGGGACCAGGCAGTTCATGGAGTTCAATCCCCTCATTTCAGATAAGAAAGCCTAGATACAGAGAGTAGAAGGCACTTGTTCAGAATGACAGAGCTAAGAAGTGGGAGAATCAGATTGTAAACCCATGTCCAGAGTCCAAATCTAGGATTTCATCTCCCTCCTATAATACCCTATCTCTTCCTGGAGTCCTTGGCGCCTTTCAATAATGACTCTTTCCCAAGTGAATTCTATAGTGTTGAATTTACAAGATTAGATAGTGGGGCTATTGTCAGAGATTGCACAAGGATACTTTTTTTTTTTTTTTTTTTTTTTTTTTTTTGTAAACTCTTATGTGATTGGGCAAATCCATGATAATAGTATCCACAGAAATGGGTGGGGAGGGGTGGAAAAAGTGAAGAGGTAAGAATGAAAACATGTAATTTAGGATCATTTGATTGATGCTCCAGAGCTTGAAGATTCAGAAGTCATTGAGTGTAAACCCCAATTTGATATATGAGGAAACTGAGGCTCACAGGAATTTGTGTAGTTTGCTCAAGGACACATGGGAAGCAGAAGTGATTAGTTTTTATCTTGGTATATAGACAGTATTTTTATTGGTGTTTGAAAATTTTCCACTTTGCAACCATGTCTTTCCCCATTAAACCTAATTCACTGAATTCATAAAAGCATACATGTAGAGCTGGCAGGAACCTTAGGGTCATGGTTTTACATATAAGAAGACTGAGGGCCAGAGAGATTAGCCACTTTCCCAAAGGTCACGGGTAGTAATTATCAAGAGTGGGATTTAAGCCCTGGTGTCTCTTGTCTCCTGAGTCCCCATCGATTCAATTTTACAAATATTAATTAAACACCTGCTAGGGACTGAGGCTGCAAAGACCAAAACAAAACAGTTTCTGCCCTCAAAAAGTTTATATTCTCCTGATCCTTAGAAAATCCTGTCCCTCCAAAGCCTAGACTAAAACCTTACAAAGTCCCCATGTTTTTCTTTAAGGCCATAACACCTCGCTCCTCCCTTCCCCTCACAGTTCCCTCGGCCACATCCTCCACAGGAAACCTCTCATAAGCCCATGACGCTTGTCAAGCTCTTGAGGGAGATGGAAACTTTTCTTTTCTCCTGTAACTTTCCTTCACATCCTGCTTTGTGACTCTTGTCTACCACTCTTCCTTAAATATGAGATTGCATTGGGTAGGAGGGGTGGGGGGCAGCGTGTAGAGAGAACAGTAGATTGATATTTACTCCCTCAGAAATTTCTTGGTATACCTTATCTGGTTATATGATCTACTTTTAAAAGTGAAGAACAAACATTCACCCCCTAAATCTTGAGCTCTGTTTTGGTGGAATTGGAGAAGAAATGAAGAGAAAGGGAAGAGTATAAGTATTCATATATGTTCTTTTGGCAGTGCTTTCTTCACTGTTTTGTTCTGCATAAACCTTTCCATGTCAAATAAAGATGGTACTCTTTTGAAAAAAAAAAAAGTATTCATATAGTACCTACTATATGCCAGGCACTGCGTTAAATGCCTTGCAAGTATTATCTCATTTAATCCTCAAACAACCCTGAGAGATAGGCACTATTATTGTTTCCATTTTACAGTTGAGGAAACTGAGGCAAATGGATAAAGTGACTTGCCCAGGGTCTCTCAGCTAAGGTTCTGAGACTAAATTTGAACTCAGTTTTCCAGACTCTAGGCTCAGCACTCTATCTGCTGCACTGCCTAGCTAAGACAATTCATGTACATATTACTAATTCTAGAAGATGAGTTCTGTTTTGGATATATTGGTTTTTAAATGTCAGCTGCCTGAATGAAAAGTCGAGTTTGGGTTTGAGGATAGCAGTTGGGAGGGAGGAATGGAGCATAGAAAGAAAAGGGGAGATTTCCAAGAGATTCTGGATTTCCAGTTCTCATTTTAAATCTGCTGAGCTGGTGATGCACCTTGGGACATTGAACTGGAGATTCCTCTGTGATGTATATTGCTAATATTATCTTGGGAAAGTTGAACACCCTCAGTTTCCTCATCTGTAACATGAGAAGATTGGATTGGAGGTCCTATGAGACTTCTTCCATATCTAAGACATGATTCTATGACCTCATTCAGCATTCCCACATATGGGCAATGAATATCCAGTGATTATTTTAGGAGACAACATTTTCCAAATACGCTTTTCTGCATGTTGTGTGCTAACCTGGATCCGACTATAGAGACCAGAAGTATCTTATCTTCCAAATGTTTTAGAATTCTTAACTTTGGGTCCAAGGTGGTGAGGTGGGGTATTGTTATTCGTTTATATGTTTGTTCCTTCAACCTAAGGACTTTAATTAAGTACTTACTGTGGGCTAGGCCCTGAGAGAGGAACTAAGCTTAATTGAAACATAGGATCATAAAATAAAGGATAACAGAGGTAGAACACAGAAGAACATCAAGATTATCCAGCCTAATTCTTTATGATGGGAATTTATAATCTAGTAAGATATTAGCCTTGTAAAGTACAAATGCAGAAAATTGGAATAGTGACATGACAAGTTCATTTGAAGGTTGCAAACAAAGTGCTATATGAGATCTTGGGGAGCTATCATTACCCATGGGGAGAGCAGGGTAGGCTTCATGGAGGAAGTGCATTTGCATTGTAGTTTAAAGGATGAGTAAGAATTCAATGGGAAAAGAGGGGAGGGAAACACATTTTAGGCATCAGGAATAGTGTGTTAGGATGCTTAGAGAGCAATGGACTTTGTCTTAGGACACAAGAGGAATGTTATGAGACAAAGATGGAAAAAGAGGGTAGAACTAGTAGTATGTGGTCTGTCTTGTTCAGTTCCAGGTTAAATTAGATGTCTTCATGGGGTTCCTTCTAGCTTTTATGTATCCAAGTTTGATAGATTTTGCATCTGGATTCAGAGAAATTATTAGTGCCACGTGGAGCAGGTGGATGGCACAGTGGATAGAGCACTGGCCTTGGAGTCAGGAGGACCTGAGTTTAAAACCAGCCTCAGACACTTCCTAGCTGAGAGACCCTGGGCCAGTCACTTAACCTGCTTGCCTCAGTTTCCTCAACTGTAAAAGTAGAAATAATAATAATAATAGTGCCTCCCTCTCAGGGTTGTGGTGAAGATCAAATGAGATAATATTTGTAGGGCACTTAACACAGTGCTTGAGATATAGTAGCTACTACTAGCACATGACACTTCCCAGCTGTGTGCCTCTCCAAAAATGGTTGGGGGACACTCCTGAGCCTGGACGTCAGGCATTGTATGGTGGTCTTCTGGAATCAGGGGCCTGAATTTCAGTCCTGATTCTTGATACTCATGTGACTTTGGGCCTCAGTCCTCTCATCTGTAAAATAAAAAGATTAGGCCAAATGACCTCTCAGCTCTCTCTTTTAGTCCTTTTAGTCTTATATAGAGAGCAGAGAAGGGAAAATGGAGGTTCCTGCCTCTGGCTTCACTTAATTTGTCTTCTCTCAACAGGAAACAGAAGAGCTGGAGGAAGAGAAGTCGGGGTTGCAGAAGGAGATAGCTGAGTTGCAGAAAGAGAAGGAGAAGCTAGAGTTTATGCTGGTGGCCCACGGGCCTGTGTGCAAAATCAGCCCCGAAGAGCGTCGGACCCCGCCGTCCCACAGCCTGCAGTCCATGCGCCCCGGTGGCGGGGTAGGTACTGTGGTGGTGAAACAAGAGCCCTTGGAAGAAGAGATCCCATCCTCCTCCTCTTCAGCCCTGGACAAGGCCCAGCGGTCCGTCATTAAGCCCATCAACATTGCTGGGGGCTTTTATGGGGAGGAGCCCCTCAACACCCCTATCGTGGTGAACTCCACTCCAGCCATCACCCCGGGCACCTCCAACCTGGTCTTTACCTACCCCAACGTGCTGGAGCAGGAGTCCCCTGCGTCCCCTTCTGAGTCCTGCTCCAAGGCCCACCGGAGAAGTAGCAGCAGTGGGGACCAGTCTTCAGATTCCTTGAACTCTCCCACTCTCCTGGCTTTGTAACCCAGCTCTGGAGGGGCATGAAGGGAAGCTACCCTCCACCTTCTCCACTGTCTCCTTCCTAGGGACCAGCACACTGGCAATGAGTGACAGCAGACAGAGGGACACTACAGGAGAGCTTGGCTCTGGGGAGAATGAAGGGGACTCTGGCGATGAGGAGGACCGAGGAGCTCAGGGCAGACCCATGGATCAAGTGGGAGCTCCCTCCTTAATCCCAGGGGCCGTTCCTGTTACCTTCAAAACTTGGGAGGACTCTGTTTTGTGGACTCGCATCTCTCCCTGAAGTTGGTCTGGACATTGCTTTCCCTTTCTTCTGATATTGTATCTTGGAGTGATGGTTTCTTTCCTTGACTTCCTTTCCCCTTGGGGGGCACATTTGGTGCCTTCCCTCCCACTCAGACCATTCCTGTTCAGCTTTCCTCCCCTTATATCCATTTCTCTCCCTTTTTATTCCTAACCCTTCCAGGACATTTCACGAGGGCGGTCTCAGCACTTGAGACTCCCTTAAACATCTTTATTTGTTTCTGGAGGTAGGGCTGTGAGTAAATGATTTTCCTTGAGTCTGAAGTGTGTGGCTTGGGATACTGGGCCAGGAAACAGGCCACCGAACGCTCCCCCAGAGACTCGCCCGACCCTGCCTCCCGGGGCTGCGACAGGCAGCCCCCTGGCCTTTCCCACCCTCTGCAGAGCTGGGAGATGCAGCCGCTGGAAGAAGGTGCTCGCAGAGGCAGGAGATGGGAGCCCAGCCCCCGTGTGCGTGCAGTCAGAGCTGGCTTTGCAAAATGCTTAATTACCAACCCAGGAATAGCGCCAACAAAGCCGGGAGGTTGCCAGCACCGGCTTCCCCCTCTCCGCTGCCGCCTCGAACAGGGCGTCTCCCATAATTACTGCCTCTCCGCTCGGGCCGGGGACCCTTCTCCCTCCTGCCCGCCTGCCTCCCCTGGGAATCGAGGCAGCCCTCTGCAGGCTCCACCCTCCCCCTACAGACGCTCAGAGTGACGCCACCCACGGAGCTTTAATGAGCGTGGGCCAACTCTCCCCATCCCCGCCGGGGCGGCCCCTCCCCACACTGAGGGCAGACACCGAGCTCAAGCCTTGGCCCGGGATTAAAAGGGAATGGGGGGCGGGGGGGAGAGAGAGGTAGCAGCGGGAATGGCTGTTTGCAGCTCCCGCAGACCAATCTCGGCCCTTCTGCCCTCTCTTGTCTCCGACCGCAGCTCCTGTCCCCGCGGGCGGTTTGCTCCCTGGCCCAGAGAGAGCTTTTCCACTTTAGCCTCCCTTCTCCCCAGCCTTCGGGCTCAGGCAGCCGGGTGATGAGTATGTGTAGGGGGTCACTGAGCTGGGGCCAGTCCCTTGACTGCTAATTCCTCCGGCTGCTGTTGGAGAGTGGGGAGCCTCGTCTGACTTGTAGGAAGAGTTCCCCGTTGAGAATACAGCTTCTGTCTGACCCCCACCCCCACTTTCCTTCATTCCTCTAACTAAAGCCTCTGGTCCTAGGCTCAGGTAGGAGATCCTCTTTTGGGTTCATTGACTTATTGGTTCTTATTGACCCTCCTGACTAGTAACTAATTAATCCGCCACCCCGGCAGGTTTTTCTTTGGTTTAAATCCATTCCTACTAAGACATTCCTTTGAAGGACATCCACTTGCTGGCAATTAGGCTCCAAAGATCAGGTGGTGTTTTTTAAGCATTTAAATCAAATCCAGCGGGGGCAAGTTTTCTAAATTAGACGCTGGAGTGGGCAAGGAGACATTAAGCTGCTCCATCCTCTCGCCCAGATTGCTTCATGTGGCTGTCTCTAATACAGACTGAGCAGCCAACAGCCATTGGTCACCTAGAAATCTGACATAGTGGTCCCTTCCATCTGCGGCGCTGTGTGTGATTGCCACTGACGATGATGAGAAAACTTAGATTTGGGGGATGATGGGATCTCATTGAAATACACATTTTTCTTGAAACAAAACACTCCAGTGCAAAATGCTTTTAAAACCAGTTTCATTTCCACATTCCCTGGCCCTGTTGGAAACTCCTTCCTGGTGGCTCAGGAGGCTCTGGGAAGGTGAGCCCTTAAGTGAACGTGAATGTTTTGGGTTTCTGATTTCCTGTTAAGCAAAGGTTTCCTGAGTCAACCGAGACCCAGCATGAGGTGGTGGAAAGTGAATGAGGTATGCTTTCCTCTTAAAGGGTTAATCATCTCTAGTTGCATTGGAATCCAAGTTGGAGCCCTTTGCTTTTATATGCATATACATATATATTAAAAGAAGCTGCTTTTTTCCTGATCTTAAAAGATCTCCTTTACTTCCTCTCTTTGCTCAGGATTGACCTGAAGGTTGGTCAAAGTCTGTTCCACTGAGCCTACCCTGGACAATGAATAGGCATGAATCTTGGGGTTTCATTTATTCATTCAACAAGCATCTATTAAGTACCTACTAAGTGCCAGAAAACCCACTAGGCTTTGGGGATACAAAAGCAGAAAAGCAAAAAGGGTCCCTGACCTGGAGGAGCTTACTTTCTTCACATTTAGATCAATCAGGCAACATTTATTAAGTACCAGGCACTATTAAGTCTTGGAGGTACAAAGATAAAAATTACAGTCCTTGCCTTCAGGGATGTTTGTTGAATTGAGCAGAAAGCCATGTTGACTTTGGGACCATTTGTGAGCTAAAGCTAGGTGACTCATATAACATCTTCAGAAGGCCTTTATCTCTTGAGGCCTTCTCCACTCAGGACCTTCTCTTCTGTGGGAGCTCTCACAAAGATAATGGTTTTATTCAGGGAAGATGAAATTTGCACCTAAGTGATGATTAATATCTTCAGTTTTCTGACCACTTCCTTCCAGGGGAACAGTCAGAGAGATTGATGCAACTAACACACGAATCACACATATTTCTCCAAGTAGGATTTAGTGCTAGTAAAGCGCATTGAGTTGGTTGGGACAGGGACTTCACGGCTTCCCAGGGTATTGGGGTCAACGAGACAGCTCTTGAGTCTGGAGTCAGACTGGGCTGGGAGCAGCTTTCTGAGAAGGCCGATCCATGTTTTGGCCAGGTTCTGGAACGCCCAGTCCTTTCTGCTGCCTGGCTGACCTCTCTGAGAACAAACTATTCTCTGGCTGAACTGAGGAGGGCCAACTGACAGGGAAGAGAGGGAGGATCTAGGTGAAGCTTAGAAAATTGCCAGGGTCAGTTCCAAGAAAAGAAGATTGGTTTTTGTTTTTTTGGGGAAAAAATAAACATTTTCTTTTGCCTGCCTGGAGGGCTGTGCACATCCATTCTGGTCCCCCATCTTGAGTCATTCTCTGAAAAAAACAAAGCTAAGCAAAGGCTTACTTCTCTTTTCTGCCCCCATGAAGGCTTTGCCCCTTCTTGGGCTGCAGTCTTCCCCATAGCTTGTGGGCTGGAGAGATGTGAAAGGTTTTTTCTCTTTTTCTTGAAGAGCAGTCAGTGCTGCTAAGGTCTCCTGGATTTTACTGCTGGCTAGTATTTCTCCTTCCCCCTCCCCGCCAACAAGAAACCCTCAGGATTGCCTGTTTCCTCCTTTTACTTTCTAACTCTTCCTGAGATTAGATTTGGGGGAATAGTATAGTGCCCTGCTAGGGTTCCATAGTAATGGTCAATCAGTTTGTCAGAAATGAAACGGTTATCATTACAGTACCTGCTGTCTTTGTCTTCCCCCTTCAACTCCTTTTTCCCCCTCCCATCCTTCTTCCACATTCTGTTGATGAGAGGTTTGAAGTAGATGACCTCTCTGATCCTTCACAACCCCAAATCTCTGATCCTCTGATTTTCTTCCTCTTCCTCCTTTCCCTTGTTTCTCCCTTCTTCTCTGCTTACTTCTCTTGAAGTTGACAATTTTCATCCCTCTACTTTGCTTTATCTCCTGGAAAGAACAGTGGCTTTGAAGTCAGTCATGATTATTACCTTTGTGAACTTTGGACAAGTCACAACTTCCTTAGGCCTCAGTTTCCTAATTTGCAAAACAATAAAATAACTGGTCTCTGGGGTCCCTTCAAGCTCTAAATCTATGATATGATAATATTGTTGTTTCTCCTTCTCTTAGCACCTTTACTTTGGGGGTACAGTCCAAGACTAGCTTGGAATAGTCTAGGACATGTAGTAAATTCAGGGCAAGACGGTTTGTGGCTGATTTTATTTTAAATGCTTAACCAAACCTGTCTGTAGCCTTCATCATTTGTTTAGTTCTCTTTTAAAAGCCAAAATCTTATTGGCAGGTGTGTGTGTATATGTGTGTGTGTGTGTGTGTGTGTGTGTGTATGAGAGAGAAAGAGAGAGACTGCTCCAACAAATAAAACCCAATCTAACCACCACTAACAATAACTTCCCATGCTCCTTTTCCCCCTTAAAAATTAAAAAAGAGGTTATTTTGTGTGTTTTTATTTCCCAAATCCTCTAGCATGCTAGCAACAGTAGGATCCTAAAGTCTTGGGTCAAACATTGGGGGATGGAGGGAGAATGAAATCTACATTTATTTCATTATTTATTAAAATGTTTACATTTTCTTTGTGTTATTCTAAACCTGACTATAAAAAGAAAGCATTAAAATACTCAGTTCTGGGTTTTTTGTTTTTGTTTTTGTTTTGTTAAGATTTTTTTAAGGCTGATGATGCTTTTTTTTTCCTTCTAAAATAGTTTGTGACTTGTGTTTGTATAAAATGTACAAAGAGGTTTTGTGTCTAAAAATGGATGGTCATTCCTCTGGGGGCAGAGGTCAGGAAGAAGTCCAGCAGAGCCCTGTTCCCTAGAAATTGTTTTCTCTCCCTGTGTGATTTAAAAGCCAATTCCATTTATTCTAGTTTGTGGGTAATTAATAGTGAAAAAGAAAATACTCGTCTGTGTATAGAGAATAGGTTTCAGGGTGTCTTTTTTTGGCAGGGGGAGGAGAAAGAAATTGTATATATTTTGATATATGTTCAAAGTAATAAATCATTGTGTATTAGAGATATGTCATTGATGGAGAATGAAGCCTGCTTTTAAGACCCTGAAAGGCAAAACAAGTCAAAGAAGAGTAATACAGATTTATGGGAAATTGAATTATTTCTTGAGCATCAGTTTGGGGTTTTATTTTTATTTTTTGCTTCCTTCTTAAATTGATAGTGATTATTATTATTATTATTATTTTTTTTTTTTTGCCTGAGATGAGGCCCAAGGCAGAGCCTGGGGCTGCCTTTTGTGTAAGTGTGAAGATCAGGATCTAGCTCAGCCTGAAACATCTCTGGCAGTGTATGATTTTTGTTTTGTTATTTTACTGTAATACAAACCTACAGTATTTGCACTAAACAAAAAAAAAAAAATAAGAAAAGAGAAAGCTTGTTAGAAAAAGCTTGCTGCTATGGAAGAAAGAACATATTGAAAAGTTTTTTGTTTTGTTTTTTGCTTTTTCAATTTAAACTGAGTAGCATTTTGTAGAATAAAATTAATTAAGATTGAAGAGCTTGATGTCGGGTTTTTTTTTTTTTCTTTTCCATCCTTCCTCATGCCATTGGTATTGCCTGTAGAGTTTTTTGTTTTGTTTTGTTTTATACATTCTTTCTCCATGGTAAAGTAGTCTATCTTTGGTATAAATGGACTAGAAACTAGACAGCAAAAATTCAGCAATTCAATTCAGTAAACATTTGTTTAGTATCTGCCATGTGCTAGACAATGTACTAGCCCTAAAGAATAGGAAAATAAAAACCCGTATAGTTCTTACCCTCAAAGGGATTCCAACAACATCTGAACAAATAAATAGATGTAAGATATATAGAAAATCATTTAAAAGGAGGAAGTAGGGGTAGCTAGGCAGAGCAGTGGTTAGAGCACCAGCCCTGAAGTCAGGAGGACCTGAGGTCAAATTTGACCTCAGACACTTAACTCTTCCTAGCTATGTGACCTTGGGCAAGTCACTTAACCCCAATTGTCTCAGGGAAAAAAAAAAAAAAAAAGGAGGAAGTACTAACAACTAGATAGGGTAGGATTCGAAAAGACTTCTTATAGGAGGTAGTCCATGAGCTGTAATTTGGAGGAAACCAGGGGTTATAATAGCTGGAGGTGAGGGAGAGCATGTTATATGCTGGAAGAATCTGAGTTGGGATACCTTGCAGGGTCTGCCATTAGCAAAACTATGAACATAGGCTAAATTTAAGCTTAGAGGTGTGTGTGTGTGTGTGTGTGTGTGTGTGTGTGTGTGTGTGTGTGTGTGTGTGTGTTCACTTCAAAAAGCAAAGAAATGAAACTAAGGGAAGATGTTTGGGACCTGAAGGCCCCTCTCAGATCATATCTTCTGCTATCCTGCTCTTCCTCCCCACATTTTTTTCAGTGTTTAGAAATCCCCCCTCTCCTCTCCACACTCACTATTTGGGGGGAGCAATGGGGTTAAGTGACTTGCTTAGAGCCACACAACTAATGAGTGTCTGAGATTGGATTTGAACTCAAGTCTTGAATCCAAGGTCATTGCTCTCTGTATCCACTGTATCATCTAGCTTCTCATAGCTTTTCACTTTGAAAAGATCATTGGATCTAAGTGTAGGGCTTTCTCAGAAGAGGCAGTTGTTATTGTTGAGATATACCTAGAGTACACAATCAAATACTTGTATTTATATAGGCAGGAAGATGTTTATTAAGTTACTGCTAGGAGGAAGGTCTCAAATTAGGGATTGAGGGGAATGCAAAGGCACATAAACACAGGCCTGGTTCCTAAAAACCTTAAATTCTTGGAGAAGAGATAAGATACTAATGCCAGTAATACTGATGCAAGATAGAACATATAAATGCCACAGTAGTGCAAACAAAGTGATTTAATCTTTGGTATGGAAAGGAGATGCTTCTGGATGCTGTGATTTGGGAAGGTTACATGGAGAAAGGGGCATTTGAGGTGGGCTGATGGGGAGGGGGAAGGTCATTCTAGGAGGAGGGAACAGCAAGGGATTGGAGGAGAAAAGCATGAACTGGATTATAAATGGTTCATTTTGGATGGAAAAGACAAGGAAGAAGAAGGGATTAAAGTTGAACTGATTAAGAAGAAGTCAGGTAGGAACAAGAAACCATTGAAATTTTATGAGCAGGTTAGTGATGTGATGAGACTTGTGTATGAGGAAGATTAAGCTTGTATCTATGTGGAAAGTGCAGTGGAGTGGAGAGATATAGAAGGTGGGGAAGCTGATAAAAAGGCTCTAGCTAGAATATACAAATGTGAATGCACCACCCTAAGCAAATCTAGGACTTAATAGATAAATCCTAGAAAGCTATCTGAAGTTCTTAAGAGGGTTAGCAGGATTTGAACCTAGGCGAGGGAGGGGAAGAATAAGCAAATATGAATGCACCACCCTAACCAAATCTAGGACTTAATAGATAAATCCTAGAAAGCTATCTGAGGTTCTCAGAGGGTTAGCAGAAGGATCTGAACCGGAGAGCTTTCTAATTTCAGTGGGATGAGAACTATCCCGGAACTATGAGGCAAAGAGATTACATTATAATCTTGCTAAAAGCTACACTGTAACTCGCTAAAGAAAAGGTTTCTAAAAAGCCCCCATCATCACGGATGCAATCACAGTAAAAACAGACCAAAAACAACAAAAATACCCCCAGCTAATGAAAGAAATGATTATTTGTCTTTTGTATTAATAAGTATTTATTGAACTAGGACCAGAATTCCCCCCCTTTCCACTTCCTTATTCATAAATCAGCCCCTTTAGGTAATTCAGGCAACCTTTGAAGTAAGTGTAGGGCTGATACTGACCGGGAGAACTCAGATCTATTCAAAAGATAAAGAAATTTTTGTTCAGGTAAATTCCATTCTATTGTGTTTTATTTAGACAGGTCTGGGAAAATGTGGATTCTCCCTTTTGTAAGGGGGTGATATGAATATAGATAAGTCTTTTTGACCAAGACTTGAGTGATCAATCATGTACCTCAAGTCCTCATTAGAATAGGCCCACCTCTTATTATAACAAGTTTCTTTTCCAATGGCAAATGTTCAGTAAATTTCATGAGGAGTCGTTTGTATCTGACAATGTCACTGACCTCTTTTATTAATTATATACTAGCATGACTAATAAAATGATCAATTATCCAGAAACTATGTCTTTCAAACTTTTAAAACATCATACAAAGTATTTCTAGTTTTCCTTTTTAGCCTACCCTTGTTCCAGGAAACTGAGCATTCAGATTAGATTTTTCTAAATGATTACAGAAATTCTTTCTTATGTTGGTAATTCCATTTTAAATTCTTACCTTTGCCCCTCATATAACATTTCTGGGAAGCAGCTAGATGATTCAGTGGATAGAACTCTGAGTCTGCAGTGAAGAAGATCGGAATTCAAATGAAGCCTCAGAAATTTATTAGCTGTATGATCCTGAGCAAGTCACTTAATTCTGTTTGCCTTAATTCACTTAGAGAAAGAAATGGCAAAGCAATCCAGTATCTTTGCTAAGAAAATCCCATGGTCAGTATGGTTCATGAGGTCATAAAGAGTCGGACATGACTGAAGAACAACATTAATACTTCAAAATCCTTTGAAGATCCAGTAGGAGAGAGTGTGTCTAGATCAGATTTATGTGAGTTCCCTTCCCCAAAAAAGAGGTTTCTTGTATTATCTCTAGTTTTTCTTTTTTTTTTTTTTAATTTTTTTCCTTTAATAAAACTTTTTATTTTTCAAAACATATGTGTGGACAATTATTCAGCATTAGCCCTTGCAAAACCTTGTGTTTCAATTTCCCTCTTTTTCTCACCCTCTCATCTAGATGACAAATAGTCCAATATATGTTAAACATGGTAGGAGTATATGTTAAATCCAATATGTGTGTACATATTTATACTATTATCTTGCTGCACAAGAAAAACCAAGTCAAACCAGAAAAAAAGATGAGAAACAAAATAAAATGCAAGCAAACAACAACAAAAAGAGTGAAAATGCTATGTTGTGATTCACACTCAGTTCCCACAGTCCTCTCTTTGGGTGTATGTGGCTCTCTTCATCTCTAAACAATTGGAACTGGTTTGAATCATCTCATTGTTGAAGAGAGCCACGTCATCTATCTACCTCTAGTTTTTAGCTGCCTTTTTCCTCTGTCCTATTTCCTGAGCACAGAGCCTGAGATGGGAGTTTCTAGCCTTAGTGATAACCTTGTGAGTTTAAGTTGGGAACTCCTGGATCTGGGTGTCAGGTGCCACACAGTAGGTGAGCCTCTAAAACATCTTCTGAAAGGGGAATATGATCATTTTCAGAAGATGAGGCCATATCATTCTCCACCTTGCCAGAAGATAGGCCCACTTCTCATTATAACATTAATTTTCTCACTAGTTGGAATATGAATAAATTGTTCACACCAACTTCAGTGTCAAGGCAAAGGAGAAATACCTGCTCTACAATCCCATGAAATGATACATACTTTAATGTTTTAATTCTCAATCTCTTGGGAAAGTATAATAGGAGCAATTGGTTATTGTATCCTGTTTTGTATTGTATTGTATCAAATCATTGTATCATGATTTAAGTATCTACCTATGTATGCTGATGAGTCTTTTTGGTGTATTTCTTTTGTGATGAAGAAAACCAATAGCTTTCCTATTGAAGTATAATTAGTTAGGAAATATAAGGAAAGCTGTACTTCTTTTGTATTCCAAACACTTGAACCCAGAGCCATGTTTCTTGGTGGGAAGGGGAACTGCCTTAGATGTAAAATCCCTCAGCTCTTCGTCAACCGTGTGTCAGTCATTTCAATGAGCCTGAGGACCTTAATGGAGGAGGAACTCACCACTTTCCGAGGTACCTCACTCTACTCCTGGATAGCCCTGATTAGGAGGGATCTGTTCCTTACGTTTAGGCTAAATTACTGGACTTGTTTAAGTAGAGGCTGGATAGCCACTGATCTAGATGTATGCTGTGGAGCTCTTTTTCAGGTAAGGATTGAACTAGTTGGCCCCACTGAGGCCTCTTCTGATTTTAAAATTCTATGACTCTGTGAAGGGTCTGTTCTTGAGATATCTAAGAGAGGGAAAGATTTCAAAAGATTGAAAAAAAAAATCACAAGCCACATTGTTTGTTATAAAAATGCTGCAAAGATAAAAAGGTTTCAGGAGTGTATGAAGTAAGTTGATTTATTTCCAGTTCTTGCAAGAAACTTGTCCTGAAGTGTAAGGTGCCTCCCTCATCCCCGAATTAACTGGGGGTGATGAAATTAACAGATTTCTTAGTCCACTCCTTGAATGTGTCTCCTTGATATGTTCCCTCTCCCTTATACAACACATACTCAAAAATAGTGGAAAACTCTTCCTTTGGGTAGGAGAAGTTAATATTAATTAATTAATTAACAAAGTCCTTGCAGTTACCTTTCACCCACTTCTTGTTTTGGGTTATTTTTTATCAGTTTATCAGTTCAGTGGCTCAATATCTTATTTTGTACAACTACCTCGGCAGCTGACATGACCTTTCTTTAAAAGTTCTTGTTCCTATATGGAAATATATACATTGTAGGGTGCTCACATTACTCCAAAAGGTTCCTGAGGGATCATTGGCAATGATCCACATTAATCCGCATCCCTACTTTTTAATCTCTGTTAAAATCTTTTTGGGAAATATTCACAAATGCATCAAGGATATCCATTCACAATGAAAATAGGAGAAGAGAATAAATTATTTGGGCACTGGCTCCAGATTCATAGAACATGTGTTCAGATCTTGTCTTTGGTTCTCACTATATGTGGGGACCTTGCTTAAGTAGAATTTGATCCTCAGGTATTTTCTGACTCTGACTCCATAATTCTACCTTAGAGTACTATCCAAATATTAATTTTTATTTTTACTCTTATCCATAAGGTCTATTATACAGAGACTTTTCCCTTTTTTTATTTTGCTAGTCTAGTACACAATAGGTGTTAAACAAATGCTTATTGAATTAAAGTATAATTGGAAGGCTAAATAGGCCCTCAGCATTTCAATTGGATGGTCAGTGTGGTGGACTGATCCTGACATTGAGGATGCTCCTCAGTGGGCCTGGATTCAGGAGATATGTATTCAAATCCTGCCTTTCAATACTTACCAACCACAAGTGTCAATCAATCTAAGTTTTCCTCATCCCTTATAAATTGAGGATAATACTACCTACCTTGCAGGGGTGTTTTGAGGAAAGGGCGTTTTAAAAAGCCTTAAAGTGCTATATAAAGGTGAGTAATTAATATGAGGCCAGGCCTGATTGGTGACATTTCTTGAAGGTAGGAATAAGGGTGGGGACTCACATAGCCTTATAAAATGAGAGTTTGACCTAAATGTCCTCTGAGGTCCCTGGCAGCTCTGGATCCATAATACAGCCAGTCTATCATTCACCCTTTCTAACCTTAACCCATCCTTTTAAGTGGCACAGAGGTCACAACTTATTGCCTGATGTGGTAAGGGCAGTTCACAACCTGGGCTGGACTCTCCCTTCCTCCCCTCCTCCTTTTGGAATGCCTCATTCCTTCAAGGCTTTGGTCTCCTACCCTAGACTGCTCTCCCTCTGGAAACTTTTTATATTTATTTTGTGTTTACTTCTCTCAAAACTGTAAGTGCTTTGAGGGCAGGGGCTGCTGTTTTAAAATCTTCAAACTCCTACCACTTAACACAGTGCCAGGAAAAAAAATATGGTGCTTAATAAATACTTGTTACCCTTGATTGCCTTGAATTGAATTAAGATTTCTAGCAAAAAGAGTCTTGTTGTGGAAAATGTATGGGGGTGCCTTCACAGGCTGGGATCCACTGGCTAGACTTTGTACAGGTACCTACTCACAACTCTGAATTCTTTGTAAACTGGGGTTGGCAACCCTCGCCAGCCAGCCACCAGTAAATCAGAATCTACCCAGAATCTACTTGCTATCTGTCCAGCATGTGCCCCTTTCCCCAGACTTCCCCCTGTTGTTACTGCTCAGGAACAGGACTCAAAGCAACATGGCATACCAGAGAGATGAGGCTGACTATCTACTGTCCTAGGCTTCCATTCATAACCTTTGTAACACTCTAGATCAAAATTCCTCACTTGCCCCTAGTGTGTTCTACTATTAGGGCTTAAATTCCTGATGGTGGGGATTCTCACTTGTCTCTTTCTTAGTGCAATGCCTGATACACATTTGTTTTCCTTTGGTTTGATTTTTGAAGGTGATCAGGATTAAGTGATTTGCTTAGTCATTCACACAGCCTAATGTCTGAAGTTACATTTGAACCTCTTCCTGGCTTCCACCTATTTAACCCTTAGAATAGGCACTTTAATAAATACTTCCTGACACATTAATTAGAAAAACCTAGGCCCAGCCTAGGCCCAAGTACCTAAGTACCTGGGGATCACCAAGGAGAACTGTGCTTTGGAATCCTGACTACTCTGCAAGAGAGAGGCAGTTGGTTGATTGGGATGGGGGTACAGTAATATAGTTCCTCTCCCAGATTTGGGGAACCTAAGTACCAGGAAGAGAAAATAGCACTTTCCACAGTCACTTCTACCTCCTGCCCCACTTTGGTATAGCAAGTTCTTGGCTTGGCTGGGAATAGAAAACCACCTGGGGTTTATTAACACTTCTCTTTTAGGGTTTGGCAGGGACAAAGTTGGGGGATACCAATTCTTTATTAGGGGCCATGGCTGGAACAATGAGCCAGGAAAGAGATTGGCTTAGTGGTAGGCCTGGCCCTGAAGTCAGAAAACCTAGAAATCACTTCCTCATCCATCCCTTTTTGCTTTTCTCAATACAAATCATTGGAGTACAGACCTTTATTACCACTTCTTGGGGTATTGCAACAGTTAAGGAATGAGTCTTTCTACCTTACAAATTTTCCCTTTCTGAACTATGCTTCTTACCACAATCAGAATAATCTTTCTTATGCATGGATCTAGTTGTATTACTCCTCTGCATAAAAATCTCCAATTGGTCCCTTTTACTTGCAAAACAAATTTTAATTTCTTTTTCCAGGTATCCCAGGCCCTAACTTACTAGTCTTATCACATACTGCTCTGGTCAAAATGGATTTCTCTCTGTCTGCAAACCATAAGAGCCTACCGTGTGAGGAGGGGTTGAAAATACCAGGAATGAGAAGACCAAGAGGCATAATCTGCTGGTTTCAAGTATTTGAAGAAGAATTAGATTTGTTCTGCAGGGAGGGAAAAGGACCTACATACGCAAAAATGTTTGTAGCAACTTTTTTGTTGTAACAAAGAGTTGGAAAACTAGTAGATGCCCATCAGTTGGGGAATGGCTGAACAAGATGTGGTATATGAAGTTAATGGAATATTATTGTTCTATAAGAAATGATGCACAAGCTGATTTTAGAAAGGCCTGGAAATGTTTACATCAACTGATGCTGAGCAAAACAAACAGAACCAGGATTACATTGGACACAATAACAGCAAGATTGTGTGATTGATCAGCTATGAAAGATTTGGGTCTTCTCAGCAGGACAGTAATCCATGGCAATTCCAATAAACTTTGGATAGAAAATGCCATTTGAGTCCAGAAAGAGAACTATGATGATTGAATGTAAATCAACACATGCAATGTTCATTTCTTTTTTCTCTCCTGTGGTTTTTCCCTTTTGTTCTGATTTTTCTCTCCAATATGATTCATAAAGAAATGTGTATTTAATATATAGGATTACTTACTATCTAGGAAAGGGGGTGGGAAGAAAGGGAGGGAAAATTTTTGGAACACAAGAGTTTGCAAGGGTGAATTTTGAAAATAATCTATGCATATGTTTTGAAAATAAAAAGCTTTAATAAAAAAGAAATGTGTATTTTAAAAGTTAATATATATGTATGAACAGAAAAAAATTAATAAAGAAAAAAATATTTGTTCTGCAGACCTCTGAGGGAAGAAGTTAAGAATAATGGATAGAAGATAGAAAAGGCAGATTTAGGTTCCATTTAAGGGAAAGAAGCTTGACAACTACAATTAACTATGACCTGAGTTTTCTAGCCTCCCACTTTTGTCTAGGTTGTGCTTTCTATTGGGAATACCTCTCTCCCTCCTCACTGAATTTCTAACTAACCTTTGAAGCCCAACTTCAATGCTATCTCTTGTCTGTTTCCTTTTGTCAGCAACCTTCCTGTTTTGGATCCCACTTGGTTTTACAGCTCTAGGTTGCACCCAACACATATTACTTTGCATGCTCATTATATATGTATATGTTCTCTGTGTGGGATGGCCTGCAGCATTTGGATGAGAGAAGCCCTTAATCCCACCTCAGATGCTTACCAGCTGTGTGCCTGGGCAAATCACCAAACCTCACAGAATTTTATTTCCTTGTCTGTAAAATGGGAATAATAACAGCACTCACTTCTTAGGATTGTGGCAGAGATTGAATGAGATAATGTATGCAAAGCACTTCTATGAACCTTAAAATGTTCTTCAAGTGTGAACTATTCTGATTATTATCCTCCTTATCTCTTACTTGGTAAACTTAGTGAGCATAGGGGCCCAGTCTTATCTAAAATTTGCATCTCCCTCAGTCTTAGCTTTGGGGTTGCTTCACAAATACTTGTTTAATTGAAATGTCATGATGCCTTGGGAGAGAGGGAGCTAGTCTACTTTCCCAAAAAGGGGAAACCCTGCCTCAGCCTCATCAAAATCAGAACTAAGTCCTGTCATAAACTCAGAGCTGATTTCAGTTTCCAGTATGATTTAAATGGGAATAAAAAAATTTCCATTTTTCTCCTATCCTTTTTTCTAGTCATTTTTCCAGTTATGTCCAGCTCTTTACAATCCCATTAGAGGTTTTCTTGGCAGAGATATGAAAGTAATTTACCATTTCCTTTTCCACCTCCTTTTACAGATAAGGAAACTGAGATAAGCAGGATGAAGTGACTTGCCTAGGATCACACAGCTAGTAAATGTCTGAGACTTTTTTTTTTTTTTTTTTTTACCTCTCAAAGATGAGTCTTTTTGATTCCAGGCTTGATCCAATATTCCTTGTGTCCCCAAAATGTCTTTTTGAATCATTTTTCAGTCATGTCTAATTTTGTGATTCCATTTGAGGTTTTTTGGGGGCAAAGATACTGCAGTGGTTTGTCATTTCCTTCTCCAGCTCATTTTACAGATGAGTAAACTGAGGCAAACAGTGTGAAGTGTCTTGCCCATACAGCTAGTAAATATCTGAGGCCAGATATAAATTAAGGAAGATGAGTTTTCCTGACTCCAGGACCTGCTACTCTGTAGTTTGAGAACTAGTTGCTCTCTCTTGTCTCT
Organism: Sminthopsis crassicaudata; assembly: GCF_048593235.1. Taxonomy (NCBI): domain Eukaryota; kingdom Metazoa; phylum Chordata; class Mammalia; order Dasyuromorphia; family Dasyuridae; genus Sminthopsis; species Sminthopsis crassicaudata. Next base: position 224,669,154 of record NC_133618.1, on the reverse strand, counting down.
CTCCCATTATCACACTCTCTTTCCCTTGAAATAGACAAAGATAGACATAATATATCTATATTATATGTATATATATATATACATATCATGTATATAATTAGATTTGTTAGATATCTATATATATAATATAATAATAGATATCTAATAAAGATATAGAAATAGACATATAGAGATAGATATTAAATATAAAAAGGTGGAAGAAGAGTTGTCTCAGTATTTTAGATTTACACTACATTTTGACCTCAATCTCTTATCCCAACCTGCTGTCTCCTTTGGTTAAGTCAGTCAGTCAATGAACATTTATTAACACCTACTGGGTTCCAGACATTGTTCTAAGCCCTGAGGCTTCACAGAAAGGTAAAACACAATTCTTGCTTTGAGAAAAAGCATACATTCATCATCATCATTTTCAAGAACATGTTTCCACATCCTGAAGAAGTTACTTAAAGGTTGTCTCCCTCACCCATTGATGGCTCAATCAGAAGGGAAAAAAGCTTGGAATTCAGTCTTCCTTTGGGAAAACCTCAAGGAAGGCCTACAAAAATTTGTTTCTTAGTGTCTTGGGCTCATGTGAGACCATCTGATACCTCATGAACCAGCCTTACAGTTCCTTGAAGGGTTCAGGCCTTCTCCTTTCATATTCCTATATCCCAAGATCTTGGTACAAGGATAACTATCCAGGCTTGCCTGAGACATTGAACAAATGAATGATCAAACAAAATCAATGACTTCCAGTAGGATGTAAATTCCTTTAGGGAAGGGACTGATATTTTGGACTTTGTGTCCCTAGTATCCAGCACATAGTGGATGGTTTAATAAATGCTTGCTGCACTGAATTTCATATTCTCTAGCTCTGAGAAAAATTGACATCACTGGGTGTTGTGTAAAGAGATCATGTTTTGAGTGGGACAGCCTGTGCTTGCCAAGGACATTACAGTTCAATTCTAGGAGGCGTTCCAAGGGAGAAGGACCCATAGCAACCTCCTTCCTTGGAAAGAATCAGGCCCTATTGGGGAGTGTTATGACTTAACTATCAGTGTTGGGACATTGGAGAGTAATGACATGGGAGCAGCATGGAGCTGCATGTGTGTATTAAACCACTGCTGAGTTATATGGATAGGTTAGGCTGCCACAGAGGGGTTAAGATTTGTAAAAGCTCTTTGCAAACCTTAAGTCAATATATAAGTCCCAGCTATTATTATAATTATGTTGTTATTGTTGTTATTATCCTCATTAAACTATAAACTCCTTGGAAGCAGGAACTGGTTTTTTTTCCTTGTTTTTATTTTGTTTTGTTTTGTTTTTGCTTTTCTTTGTATCTTCAGTGCTTAACAAAGGACCTAGCACGTAGAAGAAATTTAATAAATATTTGTTGACTACTAGTGACTGGGCTGAGTTGTCTTGGAGATAACTGTCTACAATTCCTAGGATCTGTGGAAACCTTCCATTGACTTCTTATCTTTTGGACATCTCCCTGCCCCATACACACTCATACTCCTTCATTTTTAAAGAACTTTCTATCCCTTGACCTTCTAACTAGGACTGGTCCCTCAATAGGGGCTAGAATACATGCTGAGTTCCATGGTCAGGGATTCTCCTGATCAGTGGAACCAGTAGGGTCAGATGTCCCCTGCTAAAGTAGGACCCTACCTCTGAAGCTGGAGCAGCCCCCAGGGACTTCCTAATCCAATCCTCTCATTTTACCATTGAGGAAATTGAAGCCCCCAAAGGGTAAGCCCTTTATTTCCCTAAGGACCCCAAAGGATGTCAAGAATTATGACTGTAGGAATTCAAAATTGGTTCTCTTTCCATTGTACCTTTCCTACCTTCAGAGGTTTTTCTCCCTCTACCTAGGCATTGAGAGCCTCTGAAACAGTTCCAAAAATTCTCTTGCAGAACCGAAAAAGGCGATACATTGAACAGCTGTGGCAGCACAGAGGTGGGCGTGTGATCAGGTCCCTTTAATGTGACATCAGGAGATTGGGTCATGCTCATTCTGTGGGAGCGTTTGCCAAAGAGGCCACCTGAGCTCCATTCAGAAGTTTATTTGGGACACTGTGCCAAGGTCGATGTCACATTGGATAGGATTAGTCATTAGGCAAGCAGCAGAAGCAGATGGGGAAAGCCCTGAGTTTATCTTGCAGACTGATGACCAGGTTACCGATAATATCAGAGGATAGACAAGACAGTACCTTGGAAGAAGCTAAAGCTTTGGGTTGTTATAGCAGGGCAGAAAGAACACTGGGTCAAGAATCAGGAGACCTGATTATTTCTGGTCCCTTACAGCTCTCTGCTGCTAGCTAAGCTTTGTGATTTTGAGCAAAGCACTTAACCTCCCTGGACCTCAGTTTCCTCATCCATAAAAATAAGACGGTTGGATTAGATCACTTTTACATTCCTTTGCTTCTATGATCTTCTGAACTCATCTCTTTGATTTGACAAAAATTGACTAGGGTTTGCTATTTGAGAGGCATTGTGATGGACTTTGGTGACATAAAGACCAAAAAAAAACCAAAAAACCTGCCTTCAAGGAGTTTACATTTTTCTGGAAGGAGGGGGAGAAATATTATATATTTACAGAGAAGAAAATGTAAAGTATTCCTAAAGAAATAAGAAACAATTTCAAGAAATAAGAAACAATTTCAAGAGGGAAAAAGTACTAAAGGGAAACGGGGGGGGATCAGGAAAAACCTTATGTTGGAAGGAGGCAATGCTTCAGCAACCCTTGAAGGATTGTACAAGCAGAGTCAGGGGAAGTGTATTGCAGACCTCTGAGACCACCCATGTAGAAGATACAGGGGAACTGTTAACAGGCTAATTTGCTTGGAATGGAGAATACACGAAAGGGAGAAATATGGAATTATACTCTCATTTAACAGCACAGGGAATTGAGGCCTAAAATGATGAAATTAATTGCTTAAAGGCAGTATATTTTCTTAGAACTCTTGGCCTTTCCTCTCTTCCCTGTACCATTTGGGAAAGCTTCTTTACTCAGTGTATATACAGATCCTTGTCTTCCTCCTCCCGTTGTCCGGTTCCCCTTTTCACTGAATATCTCCCTATAAGCTTTCTATCCTGTATTACTTTAGAAGTTTCCAAACCAGACAACTTGAAGTCCTGGGTTAATTCTGCCTCAGACATTTACCAACTGTATGACACTGGGTAAATCACTTAAACCATCTGCCCAGTCTCTTCGTCTGTAAAATGGGAATAATAATAGCATCCACTTCTTAGTATCATTGTAAAGATCAAATAAGATCATATACATACTTTAAGACATTATATAAATGTTAGTTAATGATTCTGATTGTTATTTTTATTATTATTTCATTGTCCCTTATAGAGTCCACAACCCATCACTGTGGGTTACAAAGAGCTCCTTTCCTTTTGCATTTCTCTCTCTTACAGGATTGGTAATCCCTCCTTCCAGTCAACTAGGAAAGTTTAGGACATGAGGTCTCTATCCTAAAAGTGAAGAAGTCCAGGATCGTGGGATGGGAGGGTTGAATTGAATGCCATTTATGTTACCCCACTGGTCTGGCCCATTTTTGCTTGTTGAGTCTGCAGGTTCCACAGGGTGTGACTCCTTAGACACCTATCACATCCTTTGCTTATCACCCACCAGGCATTTTACTCCCCACCTAACTTCTATTTAGGTGGAGGTCATTTTTAATTCCCCAAATTATGCTGAGCATTAATGAGTGAGGAAGGTAAGGAGATGGGGAGCGCCAGTTGAATCATAAGTTCTTGAAATGTCATAGCTGAAAGGGACCTTGATGGAGAGAGCAATGCAATTAGAGGTAGGAGACCCAAGTCCCAAATCTTTCCATTTTCTAGTGGTGTGTTTTTGGGCAAGTAACTTAAATTCCCTGGGTCTCAGTTTCTTCATCTGTAAAATGAAAAGGTTGAACTATATGACCTCTTCTAGGGCTTTCCCCATATATATCTATAGATATGGAGCTATGATTTTATGAATTTCTCAATCTCTCTGAGCATCAGTTTCCTCTTCTAAGCTAGCTAATACATTTTTATTAAGCACCTACTATGTGCCAACATGGAAAGGTGCTAAGCATCAGAGGTACAAGTACAAATAAGAATAAATGAGTTCCAGCCCTTAAAAAGCCTCAAGTCTAAAGAAGGAACACAAGCTGAAAAGTGTGGGATGGGGAGATAATGGAGATGTCCAAAAGCAATGTCACTGGTAGGAAGGAGGGAGGAGACGGTGCTGAGTCCCATCCTTAAGTAGGGGCCCTGGAGATCAAGGCCCTGTCTCTCGATCAAAGGGTCCACTCAGAAAGGATGGAGGATACAGATGAGAAGAGAATGCCAATAAAATAATGGCTGTGATGGATTAGATTAAATAATCCAATTTCATTTCAACAAATATTTATTAAGGGCCCATTATGTTAGATCCTGGAAATACAAAGACAAAGATGCAAAAATCCTTGCTTTTAAGGGGCTTATAGTTTATATAATAAATAATAATAGTGATAATAATTACTAACATTTACATAGCACCTACTATGTGCCAGATTGAAACAACTGAACAACAGCATATGCCAGACACTGTACTAAGTGTTTTGGAAATTTTCTCATTTGATCCTCACAAGGTAAATGCTATTATTAACCTCAAAACTGAGACAAATACGGGTAAAATGACTTTTTCAGGTTATACAACTAGTATACAGCCTGAGGCTGCATTAGAATTCAGATCTGGCTGACTCTGGGCCTGGCACTACATTTCCATGACTCTTCTAGATTTCAATGCTGTAATTACTGAGAATGTCTGAGCCTCCAGTTTTAAACATGAGGAAATTGAGGACCAAGAAAAGTTAATTTGCCCAAAGTTATCCAGATAATAAATAACAAAGCTGGGATTTTAATTCAGGTCTCTGATGGACAGACCAGGCTCTTTCCCTTACCCCCCACTGCCTGTGGACTAGAAACCCAGGTTGCTCAGCATCCAGGTCAATGCTGCTTCTGCCCCCCCAAAACTGCCTGGGATTTAGTGCTCTCCTCTGTTTGGGATGTATTAGACTACCCAGATGCGTATCTAGACAAACAGGTGTCCTGTGACCACGGATAGAGATCTCCTCCGCCCTCAAACACCTGATGTCACCAGGAAAAGCCCAGCTGCTGTAAATGTCGGCATGTCTCCACCCGTTTAACCCCAATCTGGTTAATCCTGAGTTAGCAAAAAACAGCCAGAGGAGTGCTGCTGCTGGGTCAGAGAGACAGTCCTTCCTCATGCCACTGAGTGCCACTCTGTCTGGGTGACTTTTAATGTTAGTGTTTCCAGGTGCCTGCTGCCTGCCTCCTGTTGGAAGGCAATGAGGGAGCGGGGAGTGGGGTGGAGGACAAGATGGGAGGCTGTCAGCCTCTCCAGGAGAGCCATCCCCTGCCCAGGGGGGCAGTCCTTGGGACACTGGATGGTATAGCCTCAACCCGGACTCAGTGGCTGGCTTTAGAAGGACAAGAAAGGGAGCAGAGGGCCAAACCATCCTGGGAGTTGTGTGGAAGCCGAGTGTGTGGGCAGGTTGGCCAGATCCAGCTGGGGCATGTCCTTGCCCAGAACTGGTAGAACCAGGAGTCCCCTGGGGCAGCCGAAAGGCACTCAGCTCTGGAAGGCCAAGGTGGTGGGATAGAGAATCTGGAGGTGTGTTTGTACAGCTGTAAGGTAACTTAGGAAGGGCCAGGATCAGGTTGGCACGGTATTGAAAGGGTCAGGGTTTCCTTACCCATTTGTGAGGAAGGATGCCCTACCCAATCTCCCCACTCTGCTCCTTTACATGACCATACTACCCACTCCCCATCCCCCCATCCTTTGTATTGTAAGAAGGGATGAATAAACAAATGAACTAAAAGTCTGTAGTGCAATCTCCCCTGCTCAGAGAAGGATGAGTCTCCCTCTCCCTCTTCCTCTCCTTTTCCCTCTCCTTTTCTCTCTTTCTTTCTCTCTCTGTCTCTGTGTGTGTGTGTCTGTGTGTGTGTGTGTGTGTGTCTCTGTCTCTCTTTGTGTCTCTGTCTCTGTCTCTCTGGCACTGTCTCTCTGTTTCTGCCTCTGTGTGTGTGTCTCTGTCTCTCTCTGTGTCTCTGTCTCTGTCTCTCTGGCACTGTCTCTCTGTTTCTGTCTCTGTTTCTCTGTCGCTCTCTAATTGCTCCTGATGCTCTGAAAGTTCCCCAAGGGAAAACTATAGACTCAGCCCTAACTGCTGGGCCTGGCAGTGTTCTTGGACCTGGGCTGTTTTTTTGAACCAGTAAGAATGCCAAGCAGGAATCTTGAGTGCTCTGAGGCCCCAAGGCCCCAGCCTGGATTAACTCTTTCAAAGCCTTTTGTTCAGAGTGGAAGAAAACATTGTTGGCTCTGTGCATTCTGGGTAAACCAAAAACCCTGCCAGGGCGTTTGCTGGGGCTTAAAGAAAAGGGTGTGCCGGGCTGGAGGAGCTGTTAGGAAAGGGGGTGAGCTCCACCTACACTAGGTAGGCAGGTTTTACACAACAGTAACCTGTGCACCAGAGAACTGGGCTGCACTGCTCGGTCAGGTATTTATTTTTAAAAAGCAAACAAGGAACTTGGGAGTAAAAAATGAGGCATTTAAAAATATATAGCATATTTATATATATATTAAAAAAAACACCAACCTGAACTTTATCCCATTGGCAAAGGTAATGTGGGCTGTAACCACACCTATTTCAAAAAGAGAAGAATAATAAGTGTTCCTTTTCTCCATGTGTGCCTTATTTTGCTTGCTGTTATTGTTTTTTTAAACCAGTTTTCCAAAGGAAGGAGATTTACAAAGTCATTCTGTGATTGTAAATCTGCTATGGCCTCTTCCTATAACATAAATCCCTGCTTCCTGGATACCTATATGCAAATCTGACTTTATATGAACTGTTCACTTTCCTTCTCTGAATTATTAGAGATAAAATGATAATACATAAGGAAATAACCATGTAGAATTATGCATCTAGACCTGCCTGTCATTCAGTAGCTATGTGGCTATAGTCATGAATCAGTATCTCTCCTGGTTTCAGTTTCCTAGACAACTTGGTACAGTGGATAGAGTTCTGGGCTTAGAGTCAGGGAGATCCCTGTTTAAATTCTAATTCTGATACAAAAGCCCAGTGGATAGAGCACCAGGCAAATCGCACAACCTCCCAGAGCTTTCGTTTTCTCATCTATAAAATGGGGGATATAATATCTATAGCACTCACCTTGCAGGGCTATGGAGGAGGAGACTTCAAGGAGATTCATATACCAAGGCTTTGCAAATTTTTAAAAGTGCTATGTAAACATTAGCTATTATTATTGTTTGTGAAATGAGATTGTCATGGATTGTTTTTAAGATTGTTTCCTGCAACAAAGTTCTGGGATTCTATAAACTCAGGACTCCTCATCACAAATACTGGCCTTACTAAGCAGCTTGGTTTATTCTAGTTATGGGGCTTTTTAACTGATCTGAATAAAGTCCAAACCTTCTGGCTGCCAGAAAGGTTTTGATCAAGTTGTTCTCCAAATAGTCGACAAGCATTTATTAAGCTCCTACTATTTGCTAGCCCATTCCATACTAGATCTGCATATATTAAATACCTTTTGGTAAATTAGGAACTGTTACCCCGACTAGGTGAAAATCTAGACATAAGCTATCCTAAACTACGTTTTGTTGACTTTTTTTCTTTAGCGATGCAGTTGGGATTAAGTGACTAGTCCAGTGTCACACAGTTAATAAGTGTTAAGTGTTTGAGGCTAGATTTGAATTCAGGTCCTCCTGACTTCAGGGTAGGTGCTCCATCCACTGCAGCATCTAGTTGTCAGTTTTCTTGAGCAATAAGATAAAGAGAGAAACTTATCCTCCTGGGGTTAGGCTTTCAAGACACAAGAATCTAAAGGGAAGCCATTACTCTTTTCATTTTGGATCCTGAGACATACTGTATGGTATCTTCTGCCCAGATAAAATCTGAAGAAATTTGGCAAGCATTCACGAATGGGGAATGTGAGCAGCAGCACGGCATAGACAGGAAATGGTGCTGGACTTATTCTCATGAAAGATTCCTGGATCCTACACCTAGATGACCCTGAACAACCTCCCTAACCTTTGGTTTCCTCATTGGTACAATGGGGATAATCCTTATAATTCCTACTTCACCGTGTTGTTGTAGAGAAAACACTTTTGTAAGGCTTAAAGAGCTATATATGACATGTTATTATTCAAACCTGCCAATCCTCTTTTCCCCTCCAATCTCTTAGCAGAACTACTTCATCTCTAATGATTAAATTCAAAATGTTCCTGCTAATGACAGTGACAAAACCCAAATTCACAGAATAGAGCAGGTTTTTTTAATGTCCTTTCAAGTTATATAGGACTGCAGGAGAGTATGGAGCATAATGCAAGAAGACAAAGACCAGGAAGAAGAAACCATATCAAAGTTAAAAAAAACATACCTTCCTAAGGTGGCCCCACCCTATCTTTCCAGACTGATCACTCCCTGCCCTTGTCCCCCCCAGCCATGTACACTATGTTCCAGGCACATTGGCTACCTAATACTCCCCCTCCACAGCAGGCACTCCATCTCCTGCCTACACATTCTCTCCCAGGCCCAGAAAGCCCTCCCTTCTCACTTCTTCCTTGCAGAATCTCTAGCTTTCTTCAAAGCACAATTCAGGAACCACTTGCCAAGGGAGGCTGTTCCTACCCTCTCCTCTTCAGATGTTAGTATCCCCCTTCCATTCTGTATATATTTTGTATTCAGTTATCTGAGAACTTATGGCAGTAATTTTTGTTTTTATAATCCCATTGCCTTGCACTGTACTTGACACATAATATGCATTTGTAGATTCTTATTGCATTACATTGCATAATTTTTGTTGTTGTTTATTCATATTTCAGTCATGTCCAACTCTCCATGACCACATTTGGGTTTTTTTGGGTAGAAATACCAGAGTGGTTTCCCATTTCCTTCTCCAGCTTATTTCATGAATGAGGAATAGAGGCAGAGTTAAGTGACTTGCCTAGAGTCTCCCAGCTAGTTAATGTCTAAGACCAGATTTGAACTCAGGAAGATGAATCTTTGCTGAGTCTGATCCTGGCATTCTAACCACTCTGCTATCTAGCTGAAAAACTGTAAGTTCAAATCATTGTCCCCTCACTACTCTGATTCTTCTGCAGATACTTTGAGAGAAATCTGTCTTTTTCTTCTAGAAGAATTGAATTAATTTTTCTCTGATCCAGATGTTTGCATCTGATGTGTTCTATCTATCCTTCTGTGATTTGGAAATGTTCACATCCGGGAACAGGTTGTGAAAGTAAGAACACAGTGGAGATGCTGTAATGAAGGACAAGTAGGCCAGAAGGGCTTCCAAATGTTATTGAGGAGGTCCTTGTTCAGGTTTATATTGGACTATATGATCTTTAGAGTCCCTTTCAATTCCAATGTCATGGGTATTCCACTAAGTCTGGAATCACATGTTGCTGTGTTCAAAGTGGCTTGAACCTCCATCCAACACTTTCCAAGGTGAGGATTGGATGAGTTTCATTTGCAATGTCTCTCAGGCCTGAGTTCTTTTTATTTTTTTTTTTAAATTAAAACTTTTTATTTTCGAAATATATACATAATTTTCAACATTCCTTAAAAACCTTGTGTTCCAAATTTTCTCACCCTTCCTCACCTCCTTCCCTAGATAGCAAGTAATCCAATATATGCTAAATATTCAATTCTTCTATACATATTTCCACAATTATCAAGCTGCATGAGAAAAATCAAATAAAAAAGCATAAAAATGAGAAGAAAAAAAATTGTAAGAAAACAACAACAAAAAGAGTGAGAATGCTATGTTGTGATCCACACTCAGTCCCCACAGACCTCTCTCTGGGTGCCTATGGCTCTCCTCATCACAAGACCACTGTAACTGGCCTGATTCACCTCGCTATTGAAAAGAGCCACGTCCATTAGAATTGATCATCACATAATCTTGTTGCTGTGTACAATGTTTTCCTGGTTTTACCCACTTCATTCAGCATCAGTTCATGTAAGTCTCTCCAAGACTTGAGTTCTTGTGCCATTGTCTGCCTAGAACCAAAGACGCCTCAGTGTTTTTCAGCTCTGCTTCCTGAATGTCCATGGTCCTGGAGCTTCCTTGCTATGGTTACTGGTTCCTGTTCAGCTGCCTTTGAAGCTTCCATTCTCTACTTCCCCTCAAGCCACTGCTGCCATCTCCTGAAGCTACCATCTTGAAGTTGTCACTACAACTACAAAGCTACAGAGCTTTTTCTTCCCTAGGGGAATATTAAGATTGTCAGTCTGTCCTGGAGTCAATATATTTTTTAACCCTTTTGTTACTGAGGCCATATAAAAGAGTTAGCTAGTTGTCTGTCAAGACCAAGATTTCTCATTTCTCTCATAGAGAAAGCCTTAGCTCTCCTTTGCATCTGGGTTAGGGCAAATTAATTCTTCTCATCTCTTATCTGCCTTAGGTAAAAGTATGTATCCCTTTTTCCCTCAAGGCAAGAAAAGTTGTTCTGAGGCTAGTGAAAAACACCCTCCCCCCCATACCTCTCTTCAGTTGCCATTTTAATTCTCATCATGTTCCTGGCAGCTAGCACAAGGGCCTTAGAAACTATTTTGAAGATTCAAGAAGACTCCAGCATTAAGAAATCTTGGTGAAGGAGGATTAGAACTGGAAATCCTTATCCTGAACTTTTGATGTAATGGGAAAAGTCTCTTTTTCCCCTGCTGTAGGATTCTACAAAATATAATTTGACTCAGGATTGAATGGGATACCAGGTTAGAACAACTGATAACCCCAATTCCAAGTTTGACATTGATTATTCCCCTAGTATCTCTCACTAATATCCAAATCATTCAAAAATCAGTATAGAAGGAGAAGCGTGATAAAATGGGAAGAGTGTTGTTCCTGAAATCAGAAAAGACCTATTCAAATTCTGCCTCTAAAATTTACTAGTTGAATGTCTTTGGGTGAGTTGTTTATCTGTCCTGAGTTTCCATTTTTTTATCTGTAAAATGGAGATAACAACACCTATAGTACTTTTTTCATTGGGTTTTTATAAGAAAAATTTACTAATCCTTAAAGCATCATACTATGCTATTATTATTAAGTCAAGTTGACAGCATGGCTATCTTCCAAAGCTGGAGTATCTAGAACCACTTGTCTGGATACCAGCCTCCTTGTTTTTTCTCAAACAAGATATTTAATCTACTGACTGGGAATTTTCACTGTTCTGCCGTGACTGGAATTCTTCTTCCCTGTTTTTACCTCTTGACTTCCTAGGTTTTTTTTTTTTTTTTTTTTTTTTTTTTTAAAGTTCCAGGAAAAAAACCCTATAAGAAGCTTTTCCCAATTTCCTTTATTTCTATTTTTTTCCTTCTGCTAATGATTTCCAATTTATCCTTCATATAACTTGTTCCAACATATTTTTTTCATGTCCTATTAGACTGTGAGTTTCTTGAGAACAGAAACTATCTTTTGTCTTTTTTTTTTTTTTTTTTTTTTTTTGGTATCCCCAGAGCTTAGCCCAATGCCTGATACATAAAAGACAATGAGCTGATTTACGGGTCTCCAGAGACTAGTGGATTTGCACCTTCATTCATGAGAAATATTAGGATGAGAGAATTTGGTGGTCATAGATGTCTCTTTACTCACTGATGAGAGAGTGAGAATAATATCCCCCTGAGGATGGGGAACATCTGATGGAGGTTTTCAGCCATGTGACAGGGATGAACAGGCTAGACCTGCTGTGGAGATAATTGAAGAAAACATGTCTGAAACAGTGGGTTTTAAATCTACAATGTGGCCTGGCTGAGTATAGCTGCGGTAGGTCAGGACCAAAGCCCAGCAGCATAGGGAGAATTAGATCTTTCCTCAGAATCACTGTTACTTGGGAGAGTTAGGGACAGTGAGATGTCAGGGGGTTGGACTAGATCTTTTTTAGGTTTCTTCCCTTAAAGTGTTCCACAATCTTGTGGTTCTAATTCCAAGATCAGTCTGCTTTCAACTCTCCAGTGTTGCTTATCACCATGAATACCATTCTACTAGGAGGAAAGATATTAGTTCAAGAGTCTTAGAATACTTAATGGCCTACATTCTCTCCTAGACTCTTCTTCCATGCCTTTGTTTCTGGCACCTCTCCTCTGTTGTAACTTCTCAGGGAAGCATGAGTTGTAAAGCCAAGCTTTTCTTCCCTATTTCTCATGAAATAAACTATGTGGCTACTCCAAAGCCTGACACTGGACCCATAGGCTAGAGGTTCCCTTCTCTCAGGTATCATACTGCCAAAGATTTCAAAGATTTCAAAACTTCAGTAATGGGGCCAGACACTAGAGAACTTGGACATTCTATTGTCACTCCCTGGAAAAGTTTGGTCTCCAGCTTTTGAGAAATGTACATAATTCAGGATGCCGGTGACAGTTTTGTGTCCTTTCAAATAGTGGATTACAGAGAATCCTTCAGGGTCAGAGGATCAGAGAACAAATTAATTGGGATCAAATTAGAGTGGGCAAAATACTCCATGTCCACGCCAGGACCCATTGCTTTCCCAATGTATCCCTTTTAGTGGGTAATATAACGGGTTTTAGAAAAGTTTTTTTTTTTTTCTTTATCATTTTTTAAGTCTGTTCCCTGTCTCCTAGATTGATCAGATTTAACTCGCTCAGTTATTTCAACTTTAGCTAATTTGCCCCTCCTTAGTAGGCAGCCTGGTGACTCAACACTCTGAGAGGTTCACCATATTAGTACTTAACTTAGTGCAGACACCCAGTGGGCTTTAGTTCCTCTCAAACTCAAACCATTTACCAACCTCAGCCTCTTCCAGTGGCAAAGATCACAAGAGTGTGCCCCATGTCCAACTCAGGTTCTTGACCTTTTTATGATGCTATAGATCTCTGGCGAACCTCTGAATGCCTTCCCAGAATACTGTTTTTGGACACTGGAAGGAAATATTACATTTCAGTTAGAGGTTAGTGAAAAACAAAGATGGAGGTAGTTTCCCATCCAAGTTCATGGTGCCCTGAAATCTGAGTCCTTGTTCTAGACATCTTTATCAGAATAAACTGATGGATGGGAAAGCAGAAGGCAGCAACATGTCCCCTCCAGTGTCTACTGACATCAATATCATTATTGCCTCTTAATTAGTCTGAATTAATCAATGGAATGACATGCTTCCTAAGGATAACACTCCTGTTTATCTTCCTCCTCTCTTAGCTCTCCTTTTGTTATCCAGTCCCATTCCAAGATAATCAGCGTTATTATTCAGCAATGCAGAGGGAGTGGCTTATGAGACTGCTTCAGGCATCAGCCCATCAAGAAAGTTCTTCTCAGAGGAAGTATGCCTTGGTAGCCATGAGTTTAATAATAGCAACTACTTTACAGGGTTAATGTAAAACTCTGAAAAGATGAGGTCTGCAAAGACTTTTTCAGATCTTAAAGTGCTCTGAGTTATTCTCTGAAGCATGCACTTAGTTCTCTAAAATATGTGATTTTCTAGCCCCTTGGATTTGGAGTTAGGCAATATGGTTTCAAATCCTGGCCCTGTCACTTACTACTCACGCAAATTGCTTCACTCTCCCGGACTTCAGTTTCCTCATCTGTACGATAAAGGGATTGGATAACTGAGAGCTTCCTTTCAAGTCTAAAGCCCACGATCCTGTGAATGTTTTATGTCTGGAAGGGCAATATCTTTTGTGCCATCTTCCCAGTCTCTTTTCTTTCCTACAAAACGCACATAACTTCTCTTCAAATCTGTACTTAGCTCTTGGAGATGAGCTGTCTCTGGAAGCCTCTGCTCCCAGTTCTGATGCTCTCTTGATCGTATTACAGGAAAGGTTAGGACTCTGAGCTTGACAATCAATGAAGCACTCCAGAGAAAATACCTAAAAGTGCTTCTGGTCACTGGCGTAGTGGTGGTAAATGGCTGGTGGTAGAACAGACAAGCAATTAGGAAGCTTAGGATCACTGTTGTATAACCAGAAGGGACTCCGTGGTCATCTAGTATAAAACTTCTTAAACTGTGGGTCATGGCTCCATATGAGGTCATGTAACTGAGTCTGGGGATCCTGAAATTGTGATTAATTATCAGTAAATGTTTGATTTATATGCCTATTTTATATGTTTATATACTCAGGGTCACATAAAACTTCCTCAGGCAAAAAAGGGGTTGCAAGTGGAAAAAATTTAAGAAGCCCTTTTCTAGTTCATCTCCTCCATTTTAAAGATGAGGAAATGGAGACTCAGTAAGTTGAATGAGCTTGTCTCCAGCTATCCTGATCTCTGTCATTTCTCCTGGAGTTGTCAGGGAGTAAATACTATATCAACTGTTTCTTGGTCCCTTCTAAATCTACACTGGCTCTCAGGCAGATGACGTCCTTCTAGAAGAAAGTTCAGCCTATTAAGGAGTCTGGCAAAAATCTTGCCAGCAATGACAATAGAGAGACCTCTCTGTGACTGTTACAGGATGATCTATTCCCTTTACCTTTATAGAGATGGACATTGGAGGCAGGCCTGAACTCCTGGGGTAAAACCTCCTCTTGTCACATAACCTGGAAAATTTCAGTCAGCTTTTGTTTGATCAATGGACCCTCCACGTTGTAATCTCAGCTGGAATAGAATCAGCACCAGGTGCTTTGCCACATAAAAGTAGCCTAATGGCACCCCTTCTTCAGTTGGAACTTCAGCTAGAGAGTGATTAATTTCAACCTAAGGTAAATGGTCAGTAGCCTGAGCTTTGAATGATGATGTTTTTGTTGAGAACATAATAGAAAGGTTCATGTCTTTATTGCTAATCAATGTGGCTCCATCATCATTGAGTAATTGAGTTACGCCATACATAAGTCTTTGGTCCATAGTTTTCAGGGTATCATAAATCACTCTGGATTGTTACTATTAGCATAAAACTGAGTTTTATGTTTTCTTACTAAGCCAAGAATCCTGCATTTCTCTAAGCCTTGCTTGTACTTTATTTTTCTTAATGGATGTGTTTTATATAGCTTTTTTATTTTCAAACACATGCATAGACAATTCTTAACATTTATCCTTGAAAAAACCTTGTGTTTCAATTTTTTCTCCCTCCTTTCCCCCTACTCCCTCCCCTAGGGAGATATGCTCCTGCCCCTATCGCTGGATATATCTCTGGGTCTTTGGTTAGTCGTGAACCATACTGAAGGCAAATGGAGATGGAGGGATGGGAGTACTTTCTACAGCTGCTTTGTGGGGGAGGGGGATAATCCAAGAGGTGAGAATATAAAGCCAGGCCAAAGATGTTTTTCTCCTACTCCCTCCTTCCCCACTCTGGAATGGGTTAGTCTTGGAAATCCATACCAGAAGAGAATTGGAAGGGAAGGCAGGAAAAGGAATTTGTAAAATGAAGAATTGGACTTCCTACTGTCACATACTAGGAGTCTATGAGAAAAGGTTTTTTCACATGAGGTAGTTTTGAACTTGAGAAAAAAAAAAACTTTTTTCTTTGGTTTTAAGTTAAATTTTTTCATATAATTACACAGCTGTAGGGAAAAATTAAGCCATTATTGATTAAAGAGTTCATCTTTGGGAAGCTTTAGAAGATTTTACTTTTTTGTTTCTGGAAAAAATGGGAAAAGCAATGGGAAATTAGAGACTCTAATGCTTTACTCGTATGAGTTTGGATGAGTTACTTAAATTACCTAAGCCTCAATTTTTTCATCTGAAAAATAAGAAAATTGAAACAGATAGCCTTGAGATCCCTTCTAATGACCTCTGAGATCCCACTTAGTTATAAATCCTGTTACCTCTCATGATTATGAGTTAAATTGGCAGTAGGGAGAGGCAGCCCTATATTAGGAAAGGAAGGCCTGGCTTTGAGAGTCCCTACTCTGTGGTTTATTAACTATTCAGCAAGTCACTTTACTTTGGTCTGAATCTTGCTTTTCTTACTGTAAAATAGGTGTGATAATAATATTTGTTCTACATATATCATAGGGTTGTTGTGAATGTCAAATATAATAATACAGGCTTTATGGTTGTGATCTGAACCCAGGGTCCAAATCCAATATTCATTCCCCCCGCATCTAGCATAGCACTATACATAGTAGGTGCCCTTCACAGAGGAGGAGCAAAGCACTAGAGAGGGAGAAATTCAATTCTACAAACATTTATTTATTCCAAAGTATCTACTAAATAGGGCAGCTAGGTGGTGCAATGAGCAGAGCTCTAAATTTGGAGTGAGGTCCAACCTCTGACACTAGCTGTGTGATCCTGTTTGCCTCAGTTTCCTTATGTGTAAAAATGAGCTGGAGAAGAAGATGGCAAACCCCTCCAGTCCCTTTGCCAAGAAAATCCCAAATGGGGTCAGGAAGAATTAGATACAATTGAACAAAATCTACTATGTACTAGTATTAGTGCTTTACTCAAGAGGTTTTCATTCTCCAGGGCCCAAGAGTGGCCCTGGCTTGGTCACTGATATCCTGAGGCCCAAGAGGTGGAGCTGTGTTTCCTGGGGCTGCCACTTGCCACATGCTTTTCAACACTTGTGTTTTTTTTTTCCATGTTATTTTGGGACTTTGCTACACCCATACCAGGAATGGGGAAACTGATGCCCTAATCAGTCCTATTTTTAAAGATGTCAGAGCATCCTAATATGCATTGTTCTGTGCAAGCCTGCTGAGTTTGAACCCTAAGCTCCGGGGTATAAAAGAGTGTAGTTAATTAACCTGAACAATCTACTGTAAACACATTCTAGACAAAAATTCAGGGCATAGCATTTAGGACACCTGAGTTTTAATCCTGTCACTTTAATGGTATCATAGATTAGGAGAGATAAGGTGACTGACACACCAGCAAAGGGGAGAGAAACGAACCCACATGGGCAAGACTGGTGGACTCAGGCCCAGAAATGGGAGTTTTAAGCCAAAAGTGGCCTAGCAGCCAATCAAACAAGGAGATGACTTTGGGTCTGCTGGGCTGCAGCCCCCACTGCAGAAGACAGCCATGTTCCAGTCAGAAGTGAAGGGCAAGAGTCAGAACTAGCAATAGCATGGCTAGTGGATAGAGAGCTGGGCTTGGAAGGCAGCAAGCCTTTGGTTTAAATCCTGGCATTTAGTAGCTGTGCAGTCATGGGCCAGTTACTTAATCTCTCTCAGTCTCAGTGAGTCTCAAGGGCCTTTCAGATCTAAATCATTGATCCTACAGTTACACAGAATGATGGACAAGTAGGTGTATTGGTAGACAGCATCCTGTACTTTAGATATAGAAAAACTTGAGTCTCAGTTCTTCTTCAGATACTTATTAGCTGTGGGGCCCCGACAAGTCACCCTTAGTTTCCTGACCTAGGAAAATGGGAAGAATAATAACATCTATTTTTTGTGTGTGAAGATAAAATGAAAAAATATTTTGTAAACCTTAAAGTTATATATAAATACTGGCTGTTACTGAGGGAGGCTCAGGATTCAGATGGTAGAAGAGTAGATCATTATGAACAGGTCCATTGTGGAGTGTGTGTATGTGTGTGTGTGTGTGTATGTGTGTGTGTGTGTAGAAGACACACATCTAACACTGTTAATTGAGTTAGAACAAGAATATCTCTATGTGGGGGAAGCATGGGAAAGGGGGGGTCAAGAAGTATCAATCCCCAAGATTTGTGCCTCCTTCCTCATGCTTCTATTAATTCTGTTTTTGTTTTTGTTTTTGTTTTTTGTTGAGGCAATTGGGGTTAAGGTGACTTGTCCAGGGTCACACAGCTAGGAAGTGTTTAGTATCTGAGACTAGATTTGAACTCAGATCCTCCTGACTTCAGAGCTGATGCTCTATCCACTGTGCAAACTAGCTGCCCCTCTATTAATTCTTTAAGCTAATTCTGCCTCTTCCCTCTTGTCTTAAAAATAAGCTGTAATCATTCTGGCATGAGTACTGGGGACTGAAGATGAGAAGCTGGTCCTTTTCCACTATACTGTTTAGTGTGTGTATGTGTATGTGTGGGGAGGAGATAAGATCAAATTCCTGATTTTTTTCAAAGGAAAACAAATAATACCTATTCAACAGGAGATTGGCCAATGAGAGCCCAGCACATGGTGACCCTGTTTCCAAGCATGCATAATGAAGAGTCCAGCTCTCCATTTTGGAGCATGTGCAGGTAATCCATGAATATTTCTAGAGTCTGCTTACTTCATGTGTCTTTGGCGGCTTCTGAACTAAAATTACAGACAGATGTCTCCAATGGGCATCAGCTCAAGCCCTTTCCCCTTCCCAAGTGTCAAATAAGGAAGATGAGCCACTGTGAGCTTCTGAGTGGGAGAGACGCCTCAGGCCCTCCTTCACCTTGGAGCTGGCATGAAATCATGAACATGTGATCCAGTAGGTGAGGGTCAATGCTGTGGAGTTATCCACTCTCCCCAGATACTGAGATGGTTTTAGGGAAGAATTTGCCTCTGGTTTGTAAAGTGCCACATAAATGCTTAAGGCAATTAGGTGATGCAGTGGATATAGTGCTAGGCTTGGAGTCAGGAAGACTCATCTTCCAGAGTCCAAATATGGTCTGAGACACTGGCTGTGGGATTTTGAATAGTCATTTAACCCCTTTTGTCTTAGTTTCCTCATCTGTAAAATGAGCTGGAGAAGGAAATGATAAACCACTCCCAGTATCTTTGCCAAGAAACCTCAAAACGAGGTCATGAAGAACTGGACACAGCTGAAAAATGATAAAACAGACAATCTATCTTTCTATCTATCAATAGACATTATTAAATGCTAGCTATTGTAAGTACCTGTAGAATTTAAAATTTAATAATGGTGGGGCAACTAGGTGGCACAGTGGATAGAGCACCAGCCCTGAAGTCAGGAGGACCCGGGTTCAAATCTGGTCTCAGACACTTAACACTTCCTAGCTGTGTGACCCTGGGCAAGTCACTTAACCCCAGCCTCAGGGAAAAAGTTAATAATGGAGGGTGGGTGAGATAGAGATTATACACATGATAAAATACAATACATACACATATATGTATATGTTTGTGTGTATATTATACATTTAGAGAGAGAGACAACATATGTACAGAGAGAAAGAAGGAAAGAGAGAGAGCACCAGATAAATTTGTAGTTGGAATATCAAGATGTGAATATTAGCTTGTAAGGGGCCTTTAAATGGGCGCCACAGCAAATCGGGAGATTGAGGCCCACACACACTTTTCAGATCACTTTACAGTCAGGAGTGTGCTGGCAAATGTTTAACAAGCTTAATTTGCATTATTTTCCCCATCACTTTTTAAATTCTGTATGATCCATAAAACAATAAATCAAACACTGATACAGTGTATAGTATAGTGATTGCTGATTTCTGAGATGTAAATGCTCACATTGAAAATTTAACAGTTGAATCTGGAGAGCTGGTTTGAGCTAGCTCTAGCACACCCCCGCTATAGCTCTATGCTCCTGGGTCTGTTGGAGGAAAGAACTGAACATGTTGCTTCTTATACCTTATTGATTCAGGCCGGCATCTATAGTTCTGAAGAGGAAAAAGTGCTGAGTGAGGGGGTACTAGAATGGAATTCTGGGAGTCTTTTACTAATCATTGTCACCCCAGGTAAGTCAATTCATATTTCTGAGTCTCCCCTTTAGCAAGATGGGGTTAACAATACTTGTGCTACCTGCCCTGCAGGTGAGGAGAGCTCTTTGTAACCCAGAAAGCCCTGCAAAAATGGGATGTGTTAATTTTTTTAAAAATTATACATGTACCATCATGTTAAACATATTTCTACATTATTCATGTTGTGAAAGAAGAATCAGAACAAAAGGGAAAAACTGTGAGATAGAAAAAGAAAAAAAAAAACCAATCTAACAAAAGTGAAAATAGTATCCTTTGATCTACATTTAGACTCCATAGTTCTTTCTTTGGATGTGGATAGCATTTTCTATCAAGAATCTTTTGGAATTGTCTTAGATTATTATGATGCTGAGAAAAACTAAGTCTATCATAGTTTATTATCACATGATGTTGCTATTACTGTGTACAGTGTTGTCCTGGTTCTGATCACTTCACTAAATAGCAGTTGATATAACTCCAGGTTTTTCTGAAATTTGCCTTTCTCTCTCTCTCTAGGAGAGAGAGGCAGAGAGCGATCGAGCGCGGACGCGAGAGCGCTAGCGGGAGCGCGGCGGGCTCTCTCTCTCTTCTCTTCCTTCTCTCTCTCTCTCTCTCTCTCTCTCGCTCTTCTCTCTCTCTCTCTCTCTCTCTCTCTCTCTCTTCTCTCCTTCTCTCTCTCTCTCTCTCTCTCTCTCTCTCTCTCTCTCTCTCTCTCTCTCTCTCTCTCTCTCTCTCTCTCTCTCTCTCTCTCTCTCTCTCTCTCTCTCTCTCTCTCTCTCTCTCTCTCTCTCTCTCTTTCTCTTCCCTCTCTCTTTCTTACAGCACAATAGTATTGCATTACATTCATATACCACAATTTGCTCAGCCATTCCCCAATTGATGGGCATTCCTTCAATTTCCAATTCTTTTGCCATAACAAAAAGAGCTGCTATAAATTTTTTTTGTTCTCATGGATCCTTTCCCCTTTTTATGATTCTTTTGGGATATTGACCTAGTAATATATAGTAGTCAAGTAGTCAGTAGCTGGATCAAAAGGTGTGTATAGTTTTATAGCAAGATATTGTCAATCATTCAGGATTTTTTTTTTTTTGTATGGGACAAATAAGGAACAACAGATAAGAGGTTTTATTGCTTCATATTCCTTAGCTGGATATGCAGTTTTGAGTAGATCCTTGGCTCTGATCCATTATCTCCTCTCTTTCTGTCTTTACAGAATAGGAAATTTTGAGGACAAGGACTGGGGACCCATCAATATTAATTACTCAATCTGATCAGTGTGAGGTGATATCTCAAAAGTTGCTTTAATTTCCTTTTCTCTAATCAATAGTGATTCAGAGAAATTTTTTCATTAGAGAGCTTTAACTTAATCTGAAAACTGCCTATTTACATCCTCTGACCATTTATCAATTGGGGAATGACTTATATTCTTATAAATTTGACTCAGTTCTCCATATATTTTGGAAATGAAACTTTTATCAAAAACATTGGCTGTAAAAATTGTTTCCCAGCTTTCTGCTTTCCTTCTAATCTTTGGTTGCATGAGTTTTATTTGTATAAAAACTTTTAAATTTAATGTATTCAAAATTATCCATTTTGCATTTCATAATGTTCTCTCTCTTTTGTTTGGTCCTAAATTCTTACAGGAGGTGTTATTAAGAAAGACCTTGCACCATCTCTGGAACCTTAGGCCACACCCATCTCTGTTCTTTCTCTGTGGCTCTGACCCACTGCCTAATCCCAGGGCCCCAGAAGGCCAACTGGGCTTGATGGAGAGCTGAACTCATTCACCCTTCCTGACAGCTTTAGCAGGCTGCCTATGACATGCATGAGACACTTACTCATCAGGAGTGATCAGTCATGTTTCCAGCAGGATGAGTAATCAGGGAAGGAGGAGGAGGAAGAAGAGCAGCTTGAATATTCCTTAGAAAGGAGACTTACCTAAAAAACAGGCCTGAAGTGGGCCATCCCCTTTTACTCCCCTTCTGAGACCTGAAATGCCTGTATGAAAATAATGGGGAGAATCCCTTGGGCTGTGCAGAAGATAGAAGACCTGGGAGACTTCTTAAGTAAGAGAGAAATCCAAAGTCATTTTAGAGGTATCTCTAAGAGCAAGGCTCTAGAGGTAGAAGGTACCTTAAATTTCAATGAGGTCAAGCTCCTTATTTTAAGTTTGAGTCAGACAAATAAAATGATTTCTCCAAGATTATATATACAGTTATACAGTTACTGGCAGATTCAGGATCTGAACTCCAGAGTTCATCTGAACTCTTGCAGGATACCTGACTTCCTTCCTTCAGAGAGAACTTGGAAGGAGGAGGAATGGGGGGAGAGGGGAGATTCTTGCTGCTGATCCTGAAGATGAATGACTTTCTTTCCTTTCCAATAACCTAAGGGCCCTTCCAGGAAGGGTCATTTCTGACCTTGGATGGATGAGTACTCAGGACTCAGTACTTCAATGACCCTAAGAATAGACCTTTACTCCTAAAATTCAGTAGCCATTCACCATCTTTTGCCCTTACTTCAAAAGATAATTAGTATTTTTGTTGTTGTTGTTTGGTCATGTTTAACTCCTGATGACCCCATTTGGGGTTTTGGGGCAAAAATCCAGGAGTAGTTTGCCATTTTCTTCTCCAACTCATTTTAGATGAGGAAACTGAGGCAAATGGAGTTACATGTCTTGTCCATTGATAAGAATTCTAAGTATCTGCTAGTAATTATAAACTAGTAGTATTAGACTAGGACTCCAGGACTGACGCACTATCCACTGAGCCACCTAGTCATCCCTTGTTTATTTAGTGAAATTCAATTTAACAATCATTTATAAACATCACAATATGTAAAAGTATTGGGGAAAGGAAGACAATTTTAGACTTCAAGAGATTTACCTGTTAGCATGGAAGGAGCCACACATGCACAAATAATTATGATGGGAAGTAGAGAGTAGAATATGAGAAAAGTGAGAAGAGAGATGGCATATACTGCTGTGGGATCTCAGTGGGGGATATCAATCACATACTTAAAGCTGCAAAGGACACCAGAAGTCATCTAGTCTAACCCCTTCATTTCACAGATGAGAAGACCAAATCCCAGAGGGGTTAAGTGACAGTGGTGGAATTTGGATCCAGGTTCTATGACTTTCATTATTGCCCTGAGACAGTTGATGGAAACTCTGTTGGAGGCCCAACAGAGAAGGAAGGGAGGGGTTTTAACAAATGGAGCCAGGGCAGAAAGGAAGGGTCTATTTTTGGCATGGGAATGGGGATGACTTGAATAAAAGCACAAAGATGAAAGGGAATGGCACAAGAACATTGAGCAATTCAGTTTATCTAAGGCACAGAATGCAAGAAAGGAAGTATGTGAAATAAGGTTAAAAGGAGAAATTGGAATCAAATTATAGAAGGCTTAAATGTTAGGAACAGGAATTTATATTTTTTGAAATAGACAAAGGGGAGCCACTGAGGGTTTTGAGAAAGAGGAATGACATAGTCAGATCTGAGTATATATGTGAAGGATATAGTAGAGAAAAAACAGACTGGAGACAGAAAGACAACTTAGTGACTGTTACACACGACTGTTACAACTCTGGGGAGTTGCCATAAGAGAGGATGGAATGGAAAATTATCGCAACAGATTGGACTTGGGGAATGGGAAAAAGAGTCAAAGATAATGCTGAGATTTTGACCTTGATGCTTGGGTTCAAAAAATCAACTCCACAAAGATGGAGGAAGAATTACTAGACTATAGTTTGTCAGAAAAGGTGTTAGAGGTTTGAATGGTTGGCAATCTTGACATGAGTCAATGGTATTTTAGGAGAGCCAAGAAAAGTAATTTCTTCTTGGCTGTATTCAGAGATGTTTGAGGAGGTTATAGACCCCTAGCATTCTGCCCTGGTAAGACCATAGCTAGAGTAGTGTGATCACTTCTGGACAGTGCATTTTAAGAAGGAAGTATCTACACTGGAGAGAGAGCATCTTTTGGAAGACAATTAGTATAGTTGAAGGGCAGGAGTACAATCAGGAGGGCAACCACTGATGCCATGGGAGGAAGGTCATGATAGCCTTTAAGTGGCTGTCATGTATAGGGGGGTCTTTAGGAAGGAGAACTAGGAGAATGGGTAGAAGTTGCAAAGAAGTAGATTTAGGCTTGATGAAAGCAAATATTTCCCAATAATTAAAGGTTCTCCCAAAGCAGATTAAGTTGCCTCAGAGGCAATAGATTTTTTCCTCCATAGAAATCTTCAAACAAAAGGTATATTGAGTATTCTTCTTGGTCAACTGCAGAGGGGATTCCTGAATCAGGGATAGTTTGGACTGAAGAACTTTTGAAGTCTCTCCCAACTAGAAGATTCTGTAGGAGGCTAGTGGTACCTCCCACAAAAGTAGAGAAAACTTACGGAATACCAATAATGTCCAAGGTCCTTTGATTAGAGAATGAGATGAATGAGATGCGAAAGGGTTGGGCTCCATGTTGAGCTCTGAACTTTATTGCCTAGAAGATGATTTCTCTCTGTGCCTCAGTTTCCTTATTTTTATACTGAATCTGATTTCAAAGATACCTTCCTGACCTAAATTCCTATTATTCTAAGATCCATTACCTCAAGACATTTATGCTTTCAACTTGGATGAGACATATACCCTATAAATAGAAACCAAAGTAGAATGTGAATGTGCAAAAAATAATAAAGCCAATTTTTGGGTTCAAATGAGCCTTTTTAATCATGTAGCCTACTTTTTCCTGTCTCCCATTTTAAAGATAAGAAAATTGAATTCAAAACAAAGATTAAAGCTCATTAAAAGACTTAGAGTTAGAAGGGACCTTAAAGGACATTTGTTTCAAATTCTTAATTTTACAGATGAGAAAACTTAAGCCCAGAAAAATCACCTTATATTCCTTCCCATTTTATAAATGAAAAAAATGAGATTCTAGAAGGGAGTGGTTTGTTTAAGATAAAGTTATAAAATATTATGAGAGTTCAAAAGAGGAAGGAATCATTTCCAGTGTGGGATGTGTGTATGTGTGTGTGTGGGAACATGGGGGAAATAGTGGGATTGGAGGGTCAGGGAAGACTTAAGAGAGGAAATCTCAGTGGTTTAACGTGAATACTGCAACTTTAAAAATCCATTTCTTTATAAGTACTTGGTTTCTATCATATGTGGTTACCATATTCCTGCTGTTCTGTGGTTAGAATGGCTTCTCATGGGAGCCAATCTCATTTGGCATGTGGTCAAGGAAGAACTCCAGCTTGGAGAAGTCCTTATAGTATGGGACTGGGAGTTGGAAGGTCTGTCATCAACTGGATTTTACCTTCTCCCCTTTTCCAGTTTTATAATATCTCAGCTGCCCTCCACCCTCTAGGAAGACCAGAAAAATGTTTTTATGTGATGCTGATATAATGAGACCACATATTTAGATTTGGGGGGCAGCTTTAAGATTGAGTCTGGACCCCTCATTTTACAAATGAGAATATAGTTCACTGACTTGACCAAGAGAAAAAGAGTAAATTGCAGAGATGATACTATGAGATATCACTAGATGAGACTAGTTTCTTGGATGAAATATGAAATGAAATATTAGGGAGTGGAAAGAGTGATCATGGTACAAAGAAAAGCAAATGTCTATTGCTGTGACTTATATTGACTAAGTAAACAGTTACTCATGAAGTAATGGGTACAGATGCGAGGATGGGAGATTTATTGAAGAGGATATGACTAAATAGGAAGGTAAACTGAGACAATCAGTTTGGACTGTTAAAAATCCTTGGGCATCTCAGGCAGGAGGGAATAGGCTTGGAGAAGCATTTTACCTGGAATGGAGGGAAGAAAAAACCCTAAAATTTATAAGGCTCTCAGGTATCTTTGGGTTCTTGGAAGAGAAGTCCTACCATAAAGCCAATAGCAGCCTATATATCAATCTACTTAAAAGTCCCCTTTTGGGGTCTCTGCTTTCGGTGTCTGAATTGTGACAAACTTAAGAGGTACAGGAGGGGTTTGTAATATAAACATCAGTTATGTAGAGTCCAGTTTGTGTGTGTGTGTGTGTGTGTGTGTGTGTGTGTGTGTGCGCGCGCATTGGCATTCAAATGTAGAACTGTACAAATTGACTACTTCCCCCTGTTGAAATTCAACTTCCTGTTTCTTAGGAAAAACACGCTTTACAGATCCCAGAAGGCATCCAGTAAACCCAGCAGCTCTTACCAAATAATTCTGGTTTTGATGAGCTCAGTGGGTATGAATCAGAAGCAGAGTTGCATTTCCCTTAAAATACACCCAAGATGGAACATTTGGGAAAAGAGTAAAAGAAAAAAAAAAAAAGTTTGGGAGTTTATAGGCAATTGGAAAATAATTGGATCCCAATCCCCTGAAACTCAATTTAATATATTATCTTGTTGAACTGTATAGACAGAGCCTCCAGATCTTAAGTGATTTTCCAAATAGCAATGGAACCTTTTGCCATCAGAATCTTGGAGTATCTATTAAGAAAAGGAAAATAGAGGGTGGGGGTGGAGTTCAGAAGAAGAGATACTCACCCTGGTTTCACTCCTGGAAGTCTCCTGGTATGTCTGTCACAATTGGAAACAAGTCCAGGAAACTGGACTTCCCATTCTTACAATGGAGAGGACTCACAGTGGGGTAGTATGGGAATTGACAAGGGTGGTCAAGGGCTCGTAGTGGTATGACTGCACATCTTCTGGAAGTCCCCAAAGTCAGTAGCTTGGGAAGCAGGGAGCCCCTGGCCCTGCTTTGGTTTGAGGTAGGTTAGTACAGCTAAAGCTAGGATAAAAAGGGATGCTTAAACTTGGTAGAGACTCAAGAGATCATCATGTCTGGTGTCTGTTCCTATTCCTGTATCCCTTCTCTAACAGCCCCAAGAAGAATTGCTTGAGACTGTCAGTGACCAGGAGGGAACTCTAACAGTGTGTTAATAGTACAACCCTTGGACAATATCTCATGAATTGGCTTATTCTCTGAGGCAGTGGTTGACAGCTCAGTCTGTGTCACGCTCAGTACTCTCTTTTGAATAGGGTCTAATTGTCCTCACTGCTAGGGGAACCCAATTATATATATATCACAAAGCCCAAGTCACTCAATATTACCCCTGTCCTGCTGACCCAGAGTGGAATGGTTCTCTCTGTTTTCATTTATTTTTTTCCCACTGGTGGCCATGAACTCTGTACATAAAAACATTTCTCCTCCTAATGCTCATCCTTCTCCTTGATCTTACCTATTGCCCTTTATACTGCCATCCCAGTCCCATCTAAGTATGGCATAGCAGTAATCGCACAGACTGGTCTTGGAGTCAGAGGGTCTGAGGCTGAGTCTTTGCTCACCATTTATTAGCTGTGTGATCTTGGACAAGTCACCAACTTCCATATCTGGAAAATGAAGGCATTGTTCTGGATGATCTCCAAGCTACTGTGCAGCTCAAATCTTAGATCTTATTTTCTCAATCTGGTCCTTTCCCTCTTCCTCTTTGGGATTTTCGGTGCAGTACAACAAAATCAGAAGTACAGTATTGTTATTATTGCTACCCTCATCATTTTATGCATCATTTTACATTTCCTGAATTTATTAATAGGAAGGGAACAAGCATTTATTACATATCTACATTGTACCAGGCACTGTAAGCATCAGAAGCTGAATTTGAACTAAAGGTTTCCTGACACCAGGCCCAGCAACTCCATTACTCCACCTATGATAATGCTCTTAGGTAATTTAATCATGAGGCAAAGGGCACGAGGTGAGAAAGAGCCCAGAGTTCCCAAGTAAACTATGGGGTAGTATAAGATAATCCTGACATAAAGAAAAGAAGGGTGACCACTTCTGGGGTCAATGCCAACCTGAATGATCAGCCAGACACAAAGTAATGGGTGAGGGATTGGGAGATTTATTGAGCAGGGTGGAGCCAGAAGTGGAAATGTACTGGCCCAAACACTTTGGCCTCTTACAGTTCTGATATCAATCAGTCAATCAATCAACAAGCATTTATGAAGCCTGGATGACATTGCCAGGCAGTGTGCAAGTTGCTGGGGATAAAAATACAAAGAATAAAGTAACCTCTATTCTCAAAGAATCTACCTTTTAATGGGGGAGAGATAACAAGTACACATACATACACAATTTGGATATTATACATACATGTATAAATCTATGTGGATCAAAGATATCATATACATGTATTCATGGGGGAGATTAGTACTCATATATGCATATGAATATTACATATATATGTGAATTCTGGATATTATATATTATGTATTTATATTAATGAGGAGACAACAAGCATGTATGTACATATATATATATATATACATGTGTGTAGCTATATACACATATATTTATATAAAGAAATATATTTATCAATAAATATACACAAACACACACTGAATAACATGCCAGGCATGGTGCAAATTGCTGAGAATAAAAATACAAAGAATAAAGCAATCTCTAGCAATCTCTTTCTACTTTCAAGGAGTTTACATTTTAATGGAGGAGAGATCACAAATACATATACATATACAATTTGGATATTATAAGTAAATATATACATAAATATATATGGATTATAATATCATGTACTTGTATTCATGGGGAGATTAGAGCATACACATGGATATTACATCTATATGTGAATTATGGATATTATATATTTATATTAATGAGAGACAACAAACATGTATATTTATACATGCATGTATTTGTATATATACATATATGTATGTGTAAAGACATATAGCTATATATATATATATATATATATATATATATATATATAAAGAACATACATGCATACATACACACGGATTGAACATAAATAAACTCAAGGTAGTTAGAAAGGAAAGGAAGGCTCATTCCCCATAGACATCTTTGGGCATAGGTAGAAGGGCTGAGGGAGACAGAAGAGCTGTCTCTCAGAGATTGGGTTTGGAGAAACATTTTACCTGAGCAAAAGTTCAAATGTTCTTTGGCCTGATCTAGAATTTCCCTCAGCATCTTCTAGTAACTCCAATCCCTATACATGGAACAGCATTGCATACCCATGAATTCTGCTATTGTCCCCTTTGGAAATGCTTGCATTTCTGGATCTCCAGTCCCATGCTGGTTCTGGACTCCTTCTGTGCATCCTAAACTCCATATGTCTGAAGGAGAAGTCATTGTCTTCTCTCCCTACCTCCTGACCAAGTCTGCTTCACCCTTGATTTTTCTATTTCTATTAATTGTGCCCTAATTCCCTCAGTTACCCAGACTCAGAATCTGAATTACCTTTGATCCCTCCCTTTCCCTTATCCTTTCCTCCACTTAGTTAGTTACCCAGGCAAGAATGTAAGGGTAAGAACTGGTTTTGGTTTTATCTTTTCTGTATAGGGCCTGGTGCTTAATAAATGCTTTTTAACTTAAACTGAATTGGATTCTTTCATCATATGGCTCTGTTTTCCAACTTTTTCCCTTTCCATCCACTCTGCTCTCATTCTAGCTCAAGGACTCATTACCCCTCACTTATTTTCTTATGGCAGTTCAGTAAACAGTCTCCTCTTCAGTTCTATCCCTGACCACCCCCACTCCCAGTGGTACCACTGCCAGATTACTCTTCCTAATTTATAGATCTGCTGACAGCATCCCCTGCTCTCCCATTATCTATAGGATATGGTCCAATTCCCAAACTTCATAGGTATTGAAAGCCTATTACTACTGTCTGTCTCCAGCCTTATCTCACATTTCCCATGGCTTTAGCCAAGCTGAACTAGTTGACAGTATCGTGTCCTGATCCTTCCTTTGGTGCCTCGGCTCATGTCATTTCTCAGGCTTGAATTGCCTTTCTTTTGGCCTCCTATTAGTTTTTCAATTCCATCTTTTCAAGATGCTTCCCCAGGAGTAGCAAGGTTCAGTGGAGAGTGCTCAGTGTTTGGTGATTGGAAAGGCTTGGGCTGGTCGCTCCTCTCACCCTAGCTGGGTGACTCTGGGCACTTAATATATCTGAACTTCACTTTCCTCACCTATAAAATGGGGTTAATAATACCTGTCATATCCACCCTCAATAGAGTTCCTGTGAAGATCAAATGAGATAATGTATATAAAGGGCTTTGGAACCTTTAAAGCATTGTACAAATGTCAGCTATTATTATCCTCCCAGCCAGAAATAGTCTCTTCCTCCTATGAACTCTGAGAACAATTTTAGTACTTCATGCACTTATCACACTCCACCTTATATTTAGAGTTATTTATGTATATATTTGATAGGCATGAGATATGTACATAAATATCTACACCTCAAAGTCATTAAGCTGCTTTTGTACCCATCCCCTTCTTTCCACTCTCATAATTGTCCCCCTCATTCCTTCCTTTCTTTATTTTTTGATTGGATTATTGCAATAGCTTCCTAAGTGTTTTTCCCCTCCCGCAATCCATGCTTTCTCCTTTTCAGTCCATTTTCCAGAAGAATGCCAAAACAATCTTTCTAAAGCACGGTCACTCCCTAAAGGGGCCCCTCCCTTACTTAATAATCTTTAGTGGCTCCCCATTGCCTCCTAGGAAAAATAGAAATACCTTAGCTTGGCATTCACAACCTGTATTTAAAGCCCGACTCCAGTGTAACTTTAAAGACTTACTTCATAGTAGTCTCCTTCAATACAATCAGTATTTATTAAAGCCTTAGTATGTGCTAGACAGGTATACACAGACATAAATTAAAACAACGCCAGTCCTCAAGGAGCTTCCACTTTTCTGCAGCCTGTCTCTTCACCTACTCTATGCCCCACTCAAGGTAGTCTACAATCCATTGCCTGTCTCTATGTCTCTGTAGAGGCAAAACCTTATGCCTGGAATGCATTCCTTCCTCACTTCCACTAAAAAATTGGGTTTCATTGCTCAACTTGAGTTACTTCTTCCTAGATTAAATCTGTCCTGCTCCCCAGCTCCCCCTTGTGGATAGTACTTTCCCAATCCTCAAATTAAGCACTATTTATATTGCCAATGGAGTGTAAGCTTCTTGAGCACAAGAAGATACTTTTTATTTCTTTGTTTGTGTTGTATCACTTTGTATCACTTAGACCTAAAACAATGCCTGATGTATTATCTTTCATACTGAACCTGTAATTTCATTGCTAGGGAATCTAGGTGGTGTTCAGAGTCGGGAGTAAGAAGACCTTGGGTCAAACTTGTGAATCAGAGGTAAGTTAATTTAATTTCTGCCTACCTCAGTTTCCTCATCTGCAAAATGGCAATAATAACAGCACCTCTCTTCCAGGATGGTTGTGAGGATCAAACAAGATAATAATTGTAGAGCACTTAACACGGTGCCTGATATATAATAGGCTCTCTAGAAATGGTAGCTATTCTCATTATTAAATAAAAATCCCTCTACCAAAGCAGACCTAAGTATATTTGATGTGCTATGACGAATATGGAAATATGTTTAGAAGAATTGCACATGTTTAAGTTATACTGGATTGCTTCCTGAAGGGTGGGGGAAGGAGGGAGAAAAAATTGGAATACAAGGTTTTGCAAAGATGAATGTTGAAAATTATCTTTGCATATATTTGGAAAAATAAAAAGATATTTTAAAAAAGAAAAAAAAGAAACAGTTCCTTTAACTTGGAGGTGAGTGGTACGGGGGAGTAGTGGCAATATGTTCCATCCTAGCAAACAACTAGGTTTTACACTGGCCAAACACTGGGCTAAGCACTAAGGATGCAAAGAAAGGAGAAAGAAAACATTCCTGCTCATGTAAATTCAATATCTTCTCTTTCTTATCTTAATCTCCAGTTTTCTCTAACAGGTGACTTGGGAACAGGAAGACCTAAACTGGAGTCAAAAAAAATGGACTCTCTGCTGTTATGCTTTTCCTCGTGGGTAATGTCCATATTTGCCACATATTGCTGATCCATTGCATCCTAAGCCAGTCATATGGATCTTGTTTTCTACTGGACTTTGATGACTGGAAGAGAGAGTAAGGAGGATGATTTTGTGCAACTCTGCTTCACTTAAATCCAGTTCACACATAAGTCAAAACATGACCCATATCCCAAAATTGTGATGTCTTTGGTCCTCGTTGAAAACAAAGGAACACCACCATCACCAACATTTGTGTAAAGTGAGTCCTGAATACCTTTTACCTCTTGGGTAGGAAGTAAGATTCCCAAAGGTCAGGAAAGGACCCTCTTGATTTAAGTCATTTTATGTAGGACCCCCTACTATATAGCATAGCTATTACATACCAATAGAAACTTAAACAGTCCTTTTGATGTTGTTGTTATTCAGTCGTGGCTGACCATTTGTGGACCCCTTTTAGGGTTTTCTTGGCGAGGATATTGGACTGGCTTGCCATTCCCTTCTCCCGCTCATTTTACAGATGAAGAAACTGAGACAATAGCGTTAAATGACTTGGCCAGAGCCACCCAGATCATGTGTTTGAGGACAGATTTGAATTTAGGAAGATGAGCCTTTGATTCCTGCCCAGGCACTTTATCCACTGTACCCAGCTTCTTTCCCTTTGAATGATGGTAGTGGTAATAATATAGCTGATATTATCATGACTTCCTCTTCCTTTCCCTTCTTTTCTTCTTCCTGCTCCTCTGCTTCTTCCTCCTTTACTTTTTCTTCCCCTCCTTTTTCCTCTTCCTTTTCCTCTTCTTGAGCACTGAACCTAAAATCAGGAAGATCTGAGTTCAAATCCAGCCCCAGATGGGCAAGTTACTTAACCTCTGACTTAGTTTCCTTATCTGTTAAATGTAGGTAATAATAGCACCTACCTCCCATAGCTGTTGTAAGATAAAATGAGACATTATTCCCAAACTGAAAATGCTAAAGAAATACTAGCTATTATTGTTATCATTATGATCAGATGCTTTGCTTTCATTTAGTGTCATGAAAAGCCTTTGTGGGTAGGCTGTCTGGGGATGGGAATTCTAAAGGAGGTGGGGTTCATTTCCAGTGAAGATAGAATATAACATTTAGGACTCTTCAAGCTCTAAAAGCAACATTTTCTTATTTATGTTGGCAAAGACAGCACAAGGATGAGGATTTATAAAATCATGAAGGGAATTGATGGCTTAAGCAAAGGATTAAAAACAGCAACATCCACCAGGGATTCTAGAACTGAGGAACAATTCTTAAAGCTGGAAAGAGATAAAGTTAGAATAAACAAAGCTACAGAATAGAAAGAATCTGGAGCCCAGCTCTTGCTATGATTTCCAACTGCCTGATGATCCCCCAAACCATTGTTTCTAACACACGTTTCCCTGGTGCTGCTGCTCAGCTCTGAGTCATGCAGTACCACAGACTCCAAAGAATCAAAAGTGTAGGCGGCCTGAAGGGCAATGAAGAAACAAATGGGGGGAGGATTTGAGCATTATCCTCCTCAAGGATCATAAATATAGAGCAATCTCTTAGGCCATCTAGTCCAAGGGTGGAGGAAATTGGGACCAATGACTTGCTTAGGGCCATATAGAGTTGTAAGCATCACAGTTGGGATTTAAACAATGTTAGA
The DNA here is from genome assembly GCF_048593235.1 of Sminthopsis crassicaudata. Taxonomy (NCBI): domain Eukaryota; kingdom Metazoa; phylum Chordata; class Mammalia; order Dasyuromorphia; family Dasyuridae; genus Sminthopsis; species Sminthopsis crassicaudata. Next base: position 224,636,117 of record NC_133618.1, on the reverse strand, counting down.
GCCTATGCTCTTTCTACTCTACCATGAGATCTGGATTTGGAGGAGAAAGAGTTGAGAAAGAAGAGGCAGTCATTTATTTGTTCACTTCATTCATTCATTCATTCATTCATTCATTCATTCAACAGGCATCGGCTTGTATCTACTATGTTCAAAGCTTTGTGCCAGGTATAGGGATACAAAGAACAAACTGGAGTTGTATGGAGTTCATTTTTTCTTGGGGGAGGCAATATATTAGTAGCTTTTCATCCATTACCAATGATGAAGTGGTATCAAAGATTTCATCCAGAAAATGGGGATCAGAAAAGGGAGTGAGCCAGTCATGAAATGAGAATGAGGGATACATGATGGGGCAGCCTAAGGGCTCTTTCAGCATTCAAGGAATGTTAGTAAACAATTAGACCCTATAAGAAAATCTTTAGGCTGTTGGGAAGATGAACTACCAAAGATTTCATGAGAGGACAAGGTCAGGAATTATGAAGAATGAGAAGGTGCTTTCTTGTTAGAGGAGCCCCATTGGATGGGATATCTCCGTGGATGAAATCTTGAATTTGTTGAAATATTAAATTGCAGAATGTCAGGGTTGAAAAGGACCTTACAGACCATCTGGTACAGGTACCCCATTTTAAAGATAGGAGCCTCAAAGAGATTAGATAATTAGTCCAAAATCACACAGTAAGTTATTGACAGAACGAATATTATAACAAAGAGTTTCTGTGTCCTGTCTGGTGTTCTTCCTATTATATCATATTGACTCCAGAGAGCACTCCTCGCTACATCACATGATAAGTTTGAGAATTTATTGTAAGAAGTAACATGGATGGGCTCCATAGCATAACAGAGGACTAGCTTCAGAGTCACTAAGGGAACTGGGTTCAAATCCTTCTTCTGATATACACAAGGGGTTTCAAGCTGGTCAGATACCTTAATTCTTCCTTAAAGAACCCTGGATTTGGAGTTAGAATATTCCTCTCCTAAAAAGAGTGAGAATCTCCCCAAGTATAAGAACGATAGGCAATATTGTTTAGGGGTAAAACCATGAGACTTGGATTCCAATCCTGACCTTGCTATTCACAAGCTTCATGACCTTAGAAAAGTTACAGCCTCTCAATAAGTCCAGGCAACTCTCTGACTATAAGTTGAAGCAAAGTTGTTGATTTTCTTATCAGGACTTCCTTAAATTGATGAAATCAAAAATCTAAATCTTACCTCTTAAAAAAAAAAGTATCAGGAAGGAATAATGACAAGTTAATAAAGGATTATACAAATTAATGAATGTCATGGAACAATAGATAAACATAAATCATGAAGCATGGCCACTCCAAGGTCATGCAAGGAAATAAGTGCAGGAACCTGATAGAGGATTATGATTCAAGAAAGTAGATCATATTGATCCTCATTACATGGCATGGTGGAAAGAACATGGCTCATAGAGAGTCAGAGGACTTGAGTTCAAATCCCCCCCCTCTGCCATTTACTCCCTTGTGAGACTCCAGGGGAGTCAATTTCCTCATTTATAAAATGAGGAGCTTGAACTAGATGTCTCACCCAACTTTAAATCTACGATTCTATGGCTAAATCAATCAAATAAACATTTATTAGGAGGTTACTCTGTGCCAGGCATTGTGCCAAGTCATTCTCTCAAGAGCGGAGGGACACTGCATTCTCTTTGCTACAGGATCGTCCTTCCCAGTAAAGTTCCAACCACTCCTGTCTTTAAAGCTGGGTTAGGGTGAGCTTGGCAGGGAAGGCAAGCTGACCCGATTAATCAGGCTGAGGACTTGGGAGCCTTTCCAAAGCAGGCAACTGGCTCCCTCTAGTGTCCAGGACTCCACAGTTGAATTGCCCTCTGGGGACAATTAGGTACTGCAGAATATAGACTATGGGGTGTATGGGTGCATGAGTGTGTGCACGCATTCACAAATATGCACATGTGCATGTAAACACAAACATGCAAACGCACAGGTGTATGCACATACATGCATGTTTGCAATACATGCTCATGTGCATACACACATCTATTTGTACTTCTAGCAACTGGAAGGGCCAATTGAGTGAGATCTCATTCAGTTTTTTTATTTTGTAGAAAAGAAAATGGAAGTGCGAGGGGTTAAATAATACGTAGTAGTAAACGGCCATTCCAGGATTTTAAACCTAATCTTACTAATGAATTACGGTCCAGTGGAAAGAATGTTAGATTTAGATCCACAGGGGCAGCTAGGTGGTGCAGTGGATAGAGCACCAGCCTTGAATTCAGGAGGACCCGAGTTCAAATCTGGTCTCAGACACTTAACATTTCCTAGCTGTGTGATCCTGGGCAACCCCAGCCTCAAAAAAAAAAAAAAAAAAAAAAAAAATTTAGGTCCACGCATCTGAGTTCAGGTTCTGGCCCTGCTACTTACTAAGTGTGTGACCAAGGATGAGCCACCGACTGTCTCTGTTCCTCATCTATAATGAGGGGGTTGAACATCATGATGGTTCCTTTCAGCAAGGAGTATGCTGGAGCAAATCTTAGTGGCTTGTAAAAGAGGAAGATTAAATTCAATGTGTAAATTAAATTTACACCTCAGAAATCAATGAACACTGCATGCAAATCAGGGCTTAATTTGTTGTTGCATAGATTAAAGTTAAAAGTGTATTATGGCTTCATTTCCCTCTAGAGAGATGGTTGTTAAACATTTACCATCATAACATTGCATCCAGATTGAAAGCAAGGATTCTGCTGGGATCCTTCCATTTTTGTTTTGTTTTCATGGATCATTTCAAACTCAGCTGTGATGAAGTCTCTTAGGTAAGAAATGTTCTGCTCCCTTCTCTCTCTATCCAGGGCAGTTACTGTACATTGCTCATTAATCAAAGTCTCTATTCTCCTTTCCCACTTCCCCTCACCCCCTCAGCTAAATTTTGCTCGTTCTGGAATTGCATTTATCTCTCTAGAAAAACGTGGGAGGCCTCATGTTCCTTTGTCAAGCTCCACTTCCTGAAATTTCAGGCAGAGGTAACTAATTCATTTGAAGACATAGAAATCTCAATATGTGTGACTTTGGACAAACCTCTCTGATTCTCTGTAGGATGAAGGATTATCGGGTTAGATTCCTTGGGTTTCTTCCAAAGCTCTAGCTTTAAATTGGTTTGAAGGTGTCTCTGCCTTTGCTACCCCTTTCTCTTCTTTCTTCTGTTTGGGAGCCAAGCAGAAGATCAATGCCTATTTCACAGAGATGGTCCATCGAATACTTAAAGACAGCTATCCTGTCCCTTCTACCTTGTCTTCTCTATTACTAACATCCCCCAATGCCTTCAATCACTCCTCAAATGACATGGGTTCGAATTCCTCCACTTTCCTGATATTTTCTTTATGGTTTCTGGCTTATATGGTCAGTATAAATCTTCAGGCCAATGTCAAAAGATTCATGATTTCGATAGTGTGGTATATAGTGAAAAGATTCCTAGATTTGGGATAAGAAAACCTGAGTTTGAATAGAATATTGCTGCTGAATTCCCGTGTAATTCTGAACAAGTGCCTTTCTTGCTCTTGGCCTGGGCTTCCTCAAGGGTAAAATGGGGGTGTTGGGCCTAGATGAGCCCCAAAGAAGCTTCTGGCATAGACAGTAGCACAATTCAGGCCTCTACTCTTCCATCTCTCCCATTCCTAAGCTGGGCAGAGAGCAGAATTTGAAGGGCTTGAAGGGGCTTTCCAAACTACTTTGGTTTTCTGATTTCACTGGAAACTGGATGAATGGGAGTGGGTTTCTATTTACAGTGCTGTCTGTCTGTCTCTTTTGGGAGACATAAATGATTGAGAAAGTCAGAATCACAGCATGTTAGAGTAAAAAAGACCTTCAAGATTAAGCGAAAAAGAGTCCATTTCTCCCTCAAACACCACTGTATGGTGGTCATGGGTCTTGGGACTTGGGACTAGATTGCCTCTTTATTTTTCACAGATGAGTCAGCAAAAGCTCATATACAATCTCAGAAATAGGAATTCAGGGCTCGCTAGTTTTCTACTACTCCGCATGGAAGAGGATTCTAAGGTCACACAATCATCGAAGGAAGAACAAAGTACCTGAACCCACTTCCTTGTTCCTTAATTCACTTCTCTTTATAGAGATTCATGGGCTGAGACTGGGGGGAAAACCTCCATCAGGAGAATTATCCTTAGGGTGGGGTTGAAGGTGTGCACCTGGTGCTCTGTTCAGGAAAGGGGGGTGGAGTGGGGTGGGGTGGGGGGAGGGATGAGGCTGACTTTTATGTTCTCCAAACCAGTTTGCCCACATCCTGGGCAGCAGCTCCTATGAAGTGTTTGTACATGTCTGGGCCTGAGCACAAGGCGGTGTCTACGTGAAGGAGCCCTTGTTCTCTCTGACTGGGTTACGCAGAGTTGGGGCCACCAGACTGAAGTTTTGGGAAACAGGGGAGAGCTCCATGCTCTGTGTGCAGGCAGGGAGACCCTGCCTCATTAGGCCCCAGAGCTACTGTCAGGCAGGGAGAAGGAGGGAGTGCAGTCAGGGCGGGTCACAGGACCACATTCTGCAGGGTGGCCTTATGTGCTCCCTCCTCCATCTGAAGTCCATCAGACCCATCTGTACATGGGCTCCACTCCCCATCTCACCACCTTCACAGGCAGCTGAGGGAGAAATGGATGGAGCTGTTTTCCTTCCTCCCCCAAGCTTCTGACTGCTATATTCTGAAATCATCTCTCACACCTGGTGCCTCATTTACATAGACATTGCAGCGGCCACTTCATATGGTGGAAGGAAGATCTGGGGCCTGACCATTTATTCACTGGGTGATCTTAGACAAGTGTTTTGACTACTCATGAGAGGTAGCATAAGACCAAGGTTTCTCCAGTAAAAGAGATTAATTTTCTCTAAAAGCAACAAAATTGTTCCTGGGAATTGATCGGCCCCAACTCCTTAAACAGTAGTTTCCTGATCACTGCAGCCCCATATACAAGGAGGTGGCGTTCTCTGACTTGGTAGATTTTTGAAGACCCCATCACATTAGTCATCGTTCCAGGTCCTGCTGACTAGATGCATTTCTTTCTTTATCTTCCTTCCCCTCCTCCCTTCCTCCCTCCCTTCCATTCTCCCTCTTTTTTCTTCCTTCCTTCCTTCCTTCCTTCCTTCCTTCCTTCCTTCCTTCCTTCCTTCCTTCCTTCCTTCCTTCCTTCCTTCCTTCCTTCCTTCCTTCCTTCCTTCCTTCCTTCCTTCCTTCCTTCCTTCCTTCCTTCCTTTTTTCTCTTTCCACTGTACCATCTAAATGCCCTTAGATGCACTTCTAAATGGAGAAGAGGGATGGAATGCAGAGAAACTAAGTATCACTGTATTCTTGTAATGTTAGGCCAAAGCAAACCTTTTCTTATCTCTTCAGTGATTTTTAAGTGCTTTATTTCATATCTGAAATGAACCTGAACTACCAGAATGCAGACATTAGACCTGCCCTTAACAAGGGGCTTAAACAAGATGATTTCTAAAGTTCCTTTTTATCTCTAAATTGTCTAAAATCTCTAAATTTATCTCTAAATTTTATCTCTAAATCTCTGGTTCTAAGAAATCTATAGTCTAATCCCAGGGCAAGTCACTAATCAAGCAGCTATGTGACTTTGAACAAATTACTCCATTCCTCTGAACCTGTTTCATCATCTAACAATGCGGTTTGGATTAGACAATGTCCTAATAGCCTATGTATTGTATCACCCACACAGTGCACAGTAAAAGGATGTACACATATTTTCTTCATATGGTATACACACTAGATCTCCAAGTCCCAAGGATAAACATTTAACAATCAATGCCTGAGGAGTGGTGATGGCATATGTCCAATGCCTTTTTAAGTTTAATCTGCATTTTTCTCCATGATTTTTTTTACATCTAGATAAACACTAAACAATGCTGATTTGTAGCTATTGGCAATTTCTGGGGCTCAAAATAGAAATTGAATGATTGATTCATTTGAACCAATTGGAGCTGGTATCACATACCTATGTTTAGCACATATTTCAGGCTCTTTCCTGAATATACCCCCCCACACACACACATCTAATAGAGGATAACAGGGATTTCCTCCATTTTGGTTTCATATAAGTTAGAGATCCTCAGTGTAAAAATAAGGCTATTCAAAGAAACTAAAGGAAGGCTGAGTTTGTTGGTGTTCTTTTGTAATCCTTGCAACTGGCTGGGAGAAAGATTGAATTCTGGCATTCTGAGTTACAGTAGGGCTAAAGCTTACTGGGTGTCTGTACAGCTGGCACCATTATGTTAAGCTATTGGGAAGAGAGCTCCTTTAGGAGGGGGCAGGGAACCAGGCTAAGTTAGAAAAATGGAATGGGTTAAAAGTTCAGTTGTGATGCTTGAAAATGGTCATTGCACTTCCAGTCTTGGAAGAGACAGGGAGAGCCAGTCTCAAAAAAAAAAAAAGTGGGGGGGAGAAAAGAAAGACGAGAGGGAGGGAGAGGAAAAGGGAACAGGGAAAGAGAAAGAGAGGGAGAGAGAGATAGATAGAAGGAAAAAAGAAAAAGAAAGAAAGACAAAGAGGCAATCAAATCCCTTTCCTAAACTGGTAGAATATTAGTTAGGATAGATCCTAGATATTGTCCCATAATTCAATGTCCTTATTTTATAGCTAAAGAAATTGGGCCCCAGAAAAAAATGTGACTTGCTAAATCAGATCATGTAACTAGTTACTGGTAGAACCAATCTTAGAACTCAGATTTCCTTAGATGTTGCAGTGGAAAGAAAGATGACCCACAAGTAAGAGAGCCTGCATTTAAATCCTGGCTTTGCCCCAATCTGTATAACATTGGGCAAATTAATTAACTTTTCTAGGCCTAAGACTCTTCACTTTTAAAAGGGATGTGTTAGGCTCAAAGACTTTGAAGGATTTTCTAGATCTATGGTCAAGGACAGGAGAGTAGTCTCCAAAGTAAGATCTGATATGTGTATGACAGATCATTCATATATATATATATATATATATATATATATATATATATATATATATATATATATATATATATATATATATATATATATGTATATATATATATATATATATATATATATATATATATATATATATATATGTATATATATATATATGTATATGTATTTGATATATAGTGATATATCTCAAAAAAGAAGAAATTAAACTTTACTAATATTTAACATATGGATTCAGACTGGTACCTTTGTTTGATCCACATGTCAGATAGTCAAGTATCTTGCAGGGATATGAGTTATCCTGAAGGTAGAATGGAAATTTCATGATGTATAGGAGTTGATGGTACCATTACATTCATCAACTTTTTATATTTTTTCATTTGTAGAATAAAACAATCATTTCCATTAATATAATAAAAAGGTGATTGCACATGAAATTACAAATCTATTACATACAATTTGTTATTCCTTTTAAATACATAATAAAGTTATATAATTTTTCTTTTAAAAATTCATTTTTAGTGTATTATGACATTTGGCTATACTTATTTAAGAGGATTTATGAATTATATTATCAGTTTTAACTATATTAACTTTCACAAAACAGACATGTTCTAAAAAAATATTTCTTCAAAAAAGCCATGGATTAAAAAAATAATACTAGTAATGTGAGCATGTGCAAACAAGGATAATATGGTAGAGATGAAAAATTTCTTACTCCTAGTATGAGTCATATTATGAGATTAAAAACAGTGACAAACTAATTAGAACTGATAAGAATTTCTCCCAAAATTTGTCCTCAAAAATGAAATTATCAAGATGTTTGTTTAAAATGTTAATTTGTATCCACTTTCCTTATGATGAATCTTACCTTACATATAAATGTTGCCCTGAGACATTAGCTGATAAGAGTATGATACTGTCCTAATTTTTATTGTTGAATTGTTTCAGTCATGCTAAATCTTCAAGACCCCATTTTTGGTGTTTTTTTTGGCAAAGATATTAGAGTGGTATGCTATTTCCTTCTCTATCTATTTTACAGATGAGGAAACTGAGGAAAACAGAGTTAAATGATTTGCTCAGGATCACTACCTACTAAGAGTCTGAAGTAAGAATTGAACTCAGGTAGAAATCCTTCTTATTCTCAGCCCAGTGGTCCACCTAACTGCCTTGTCCTAATTAGCAAGAAACATTTAAAAACCAAGCTTGTTGCCCAATGTTACATAAAGGTGATAGCTGTTAAAAAAAAATTCTTATAACTTTACACTCTAAAATGTGGAAACAGGATTTCTAACCTTTAAAAAAAATCTTCCAAAGAGAATTTTAGTGAGTTTTGGATCCATTTGTTGAAAGGATAAAAATGTAACACTTTCTGATTAATTTGCAAAAATAACTGATTGAAATCAGAGAAGAGGGAAATTTATTAGCTGAATTTCAATAAAGACCTTTGCATAATTGGCTTATGGGACTGAAAAATGAATATCATGATTTAATGAACACAGTCAATGATTCACTTCTTCCAATTGGATCTCCATATTTTTGTAAGATATCATTTTTAGCTATGACAGCTGAAGATTTATTTTATTGAAATAAATTGAACTTGGAACTAGACCCTTGAATCCCTACATCACGAAGTGTTAAAAGAAGATTTTCAAAATTAATGAAGCATATTCAATCACATTATTCTTTAGTGAGAACAAACAAGGTTTTGTAGAATTAATAAGTTAAAAATTAAATATGACATTTCATCTTGTTTTCAAAGTTTTAATTTCTTTTAAAAAATGTTTCATAATGTATGTCTAACAAATTAGAATTGCTCCTTGGTGCAAGGAGCATAAGGTGCTGACATACTATGCTATCTCCCTTTCTACTATTTGAGCCATTGCCAGTCATCTCGACCTATGTCTTCCCGCTGTGATGTGGGCTGTGATGACTGGAGTGAGACTGGTGATTTTGTGCAGTTCTGCCTTACTTAAATCTAATTCACTCACAAGTCAAGACATAACCTTCATGATGTTATGGATCCTCTTCAAGAATTAAAGATGAATAATAGGTAACCTATCAGAATGGCTCCACTCTCTTAGGAGAGCCCTGACCACTGAGAGGAAGCATCAGATTCTTTCTCTAGCACTCATTAGCTTATTACCCTCCCACCTCTACTTCTCCCAAAACAAACATATTTGGGGAAAGAAAGGGAATATGGGATCACAGAGGATTACTTTAAAAATTAGACTTGTTTAATGTCTAGGTGAATCCTCCAAAGAAGGAGTGTAAAGGTAATCAATGTACAATGTAAATCAAATATTGGATTGGTATTTATTTACAACACAGAAAAGAAAAGCTTAATATAAAAGTCTTTCAAAATTGATTGAAAGAAGCATCAGTATTAGCAACTGTTATACTATCCTGGGAGGTTGAATTTTAAATATCTGTATATAAAGCTATTTGAGATACTGAAGAATAGACATTTTACATTTTGCCTTTATATACTACCTACCATCCTCAAGATAAAAGTGTTCTGGCAAGCCAGAAAGCATTGGGTTCATCCTATAACAAGTGGTCCTCTTCTCCAAGAGCAGAAACACTCTCTGTCACTAGTCAGTTCTAACAAAGAGACCCAATATCATTGGACTTCTCTTTTTTTTAAGCTTTTTATTTTTTTTTATTTATTTATTTTTAAATTTTTATTTTATTTTATAATTATAACATTTTTTTGACAGTACATATGCATGGGTAATTTTTTACAACATTATCCCTTGCACTTACTTCTATTCAGATTTTTTCCCTTCCTCCCCCAGATGGCAAAAAGTCTTATATATGTTAAATATATTACAGTATATTCTAGATACAATATATGTGTGTAGAACCGAATTTTTTGTTGCACAGGAAGAATTGGATTCAGAAGGTAAAAATAACAGTTTACATTCATTTCCCAGTGTTCCTTTTCTGGATGTAGCTGGTTCTGTCCATCATTAATCAATTGGAATTGGATTAGCTCTTCTCTATGTTGAAGAAATCCACTTCCATCAGCATACATCCTCATACAGTATCATTGTTGAAGTGTATAATGATCTTCTGGTTCTGCTCGTTTCACTCAGCATCAGTTGATGTAAGTCTCTCCAAGCCTCTCTGTATTTCTCCTGTTGGTCATTTCTTATAGAACAATAATATTCCATAACATTCATATACCATAGTTTACCCAACCATTCTCCAATTGATGGACATCCATTCATCTTCCATAAGCTTTTTATTTTCATAACATATGCACAAGATAATTTTTCAACATTGACCAGTGCATAGCCTTGTGTTTCAGATTTTCCTCTTCTTCCCCTCACTCCCTACCCTAAATGGCAAGCAATCCAATAAATGTTACACATGTTAAAATATATGTTAAATCCAATATGTGTAAACATATTTGTACAATTCTTTTGTTGCACAAGAAAAATCAGATAAAAAAAGAAAAGAAAACGAGTAAGAAAAAATACAAGTGAATAACATCAAAAAGAGCAAGAATGTTCTGTTGTATCACTGGACTCCTCAAATTCACAATTTGCCTTCAAAGACCAACAGTCTATCTTGAGATTGATGTTTGGTTAGACAGAAGCCCAAATGCAAATTCTAGGTTGTAGCTCCTTGTTCTAGGTGGAGGCTAGAATCATCCTGCTTCCACTTGGTATATGTTGGTATAGTTGACGTACTGTCATAGAAGGAGAATGGGCACCAATCCTGCTGCTCCCTCCCCTCTTCAATGAGAATATTCCCTACAGGCTGAAAAAGGGACAGAAGATGGGTCACTTTTTAAAAAAGATCCATCAAACCATCAGCTCTCTCTGCTTAGGGGCCAATAAAGGAGGGCTTTGAAATCTTTTTTCCTTTACACCACCCCTTCATGTCAGAGCCAGAAATATGAATGGTGGGAAGCTGATGAGACAGTTCCATGTACATGTGTGTATGTATATGTATATTATATACACTATATTAGAATAAATAGATCTATACATAATTGTAATATATATATATATATATATATATATATATATTATATTTATTTATTTATATATAATTTGGGTTGTTGCATATTCAGAGTTTTGGGTTTCTTTTCTCACGTGATAAATGATATAAAAAGTTTGGAAGCCACAGATTTCTCAGTCTGACATTAAAAACCCTCTACAAACTGGCTCCAAACTACCTTTCTACTCTTATTCCCTATTGCTTCTCTTCCTACCCTCTCTGTTCTAGTCAAATAGACTTGCAATCTATTTCCTGTATCAATATTCCTCCCTGGGTGTACATATCTTTACATAAGTGATTCTCATGTGTGAAATGTAGCCTCTTCTTCCTAGTTTTCTTCTAGGAACGGTTTGGGTACCATTTTTTTAATGTACTTTTTTTTTAGAACTCAGTTTTTTCTTCCTCTTGTAATAATAAGTAATTATTTGGCCCTCAGTATGTGCCAGGTTCTGGGATACAAAAAGAGCTGCTTTCAAAGAGCTTACATTCTAATGGATGAGACAACATGAATATAAATAGGTATTTATAAGATATATATCTTATAAGTATTATGTATATACATATGTGAATATAGTCTACATATATGTATAACTTTGGAGAGATACAGACAGACAGACAGAAAAAGAGAGAGAGGAGAGAGACAGACACACATAGCTGGAAACTAAGGAGATGCCCATCAATTGGGGAATAGCTGAGCAAATTGTGATATATGAATGTAACCATATAACAGAATACTATGGTACCATAAAAAATGATAAGATACCTGAGAGGATCTATATGAACTAATGCAGGGTGAAATGAGCAGAAAGGGAGGGTGGAGGGGGGCGGAGCCAAGATGGCGGAGAAGATACACGCGATTTTGTAAGCTCCTTTCTTCCCTCATTACCAATTAGTTAAATCAGTCTCAAAAATAACGCTGGGCTGATAGAAACCACAAGGATTGGAAGCACGACTTACCAGCTGAAGAGAATCTGGAGTTCCAACAGAAAAGGTCAGTTCTCAGGGGAGGAAGAAAAAAGGCCACACATCACTTTGAAAGACTTAAGAACTAATGTCTATCTAACAAGGATTCCAGAGAATCAAAAGTGATATTCATCTCACAAAAGAAATTTAAATTAATTTAATGTAATCAAAGTTGTTCATTTTGCCTTTCATAATGTTCTCTAGTTCTTCTTTGGTCATAAATTCCTCCCTTCTCCAGATATCTGATAGGTAAATTGTCCCTTGCTCACTTAATTTGTTTATGGTATCATCCTTTATGTCCAAATCATATATCCATTTTGACCTTATTTTGGTATGGGGTTTGAGATATAAATATATACTGAATTTCTAACACATTTTCCAGTGTTCCCAGGAATTTTTTTCAAATATTGAATTCTTATTCCAGAAGCTGGAGTTTGGGGGTTTATCAAATTGTAAATTACTATAGGCCTTGATTATTGTGTAGTATATATCTAATCTATTCCATTGATTAACCATTCTATTTCTTAACCAGTACCAAATGGTTTAATGACTGCTACTTTATAACATAGTTTTGGGTTTGATACTGTTAAGCCACCATATTTTGTAATTTTTTCCATTAAATCCTTTGATATTTTTGACCTTTTGTTCTTCCAGATGAATTTTGTTATTATTTTTTCTAATCTATAAAATACTTTTTTGGCAATTTGATTGGCATGGCACTAAACAAGTGGACCAAATTAGGCAGAATTGTCATTTTTATTATATTAGCTTAGTCTACCCACGAGCAATTGATATTTTTCCAGTAGTTTAGATTTGACTTTATTTGTGTGAGAATTATTTTGTAATCATGTTCATATGGTTATTGGGTTTGTTTTGGCAGGTAGACTCCCAAGTGTTTTATTTTGTCTACAATAATTTTAAATGGATTTTTCTCTTTTTATCTCCTGCTGATAGGCTTTGTCAGTAACATATAGAAATGCTGATGATTTGTGTGCATTTATTTTATATCTTGAAACTTTGTTAAAGCTATTAATTTTTTCCCAGTAGGTTTTTAGATAGTTTTCTAGGATTCTCTATCATTGTATCATCTGCAAAGAGTGATAGTTTTATTTCCTCATTGCTTATTCTAATTCTTTAATATTTTCTAGTATGATGTTGAGTAATAGTGGTGATAATGGGCATCCTTGTTTCACCCCGATCTTATTGGGAATGCTTCCAGCTTCTCTATATCACAAATAATGCTTGCTGTTGATTTGGAATTTATTTTTCTTGATTGTGAGTATTTGTTGTAAGGGTTCCCTTCCCCACTTTTCCCTTTTTCTTTTCCAACTAATAGAAAAATCAAAGAGAGAACAAAATTAATATTTGTTAATTGATTTAAAAATTTTAAAAGGGTTCATGAAAGACATTTGAGCTGAATCTTAAGAAATGTGATTTTAGAAAGGAGAACATTATAGGCATGGGAGATATCAGGACCACTAGGTGAGTAAAATTACTTTGTGTGACTTTGTATATTTTTCATGTTTATTTATTTATGTATGTGTTGCATAAAGCCCCTCCTTTCCTCTCCTCCCCCAACATAAGCTACCTAGAATGCAGACACTGTTCTCTTATACTCAACTAGCACCTTTATTACCTCTAGGATCAGATACAAACTCTCTTATTTGACATTTAAAGCTCTTTGTACTGAGTCCCCTTTCTACCTTTCCAATCTTCTTATAAATTCTTTACTACATGTTGTCAATTACATGGGTCTGTTTGGTTTTCCTCACACACAATACTTTATTTCTGTACCTTTGGGCTGGCTATTCCCCATTTATCCCCCCCCCCCTTTTTTTTGTCTTGATCTGTGATTCCATTGATGGAAAGTACTCCCTTTGTGAAAATTCCTTCCACATGTAACTCAGTGGAAACTGAGAATCTTATTCAGTTGTCTGGATCACTGAGAAGTTAAGTGATTTGTCTATGATCATATAGCCAATGTGACTTTAAGGCAGAATATGAATTGTAGTATTTGCCTTGCTCACAGTAAGTAAGTGTTAAATTTATTTGAGTACTCCTTCCACTGTAGCATTCTGTCTTCCCATGGAGAATGTTGAAACCAGTAGGCACAGCCTCCAAGGGAAAGGAAAAATATCTGGTCCTGCGCTGAAGCCAGACTGTAAGATTTGAATAGTACCAGAAGGCTCCAACAGGGATTCTATTATTCTCTTCCCTGGTGCCTCTCCCTGGCTTGCTCTGGTTGATATTAGAGAACAGAAATAGTAGTGATAGAAGTTGCAATGAGACACATTTAGATAAAAACTTCCTAATATAGTGTTATCCATCAGTGTATTCCTGTTATCTTGCAGGGAGAAGAGGCAATATCCCATCCTTGGAAGTCTTTCAAGGTGAATGATCACTTGCTGGATATGTTGAAGTGCAAATAATTTTTACTACTTGGATTGGATGAGATGGCTTCTGAGGTCTCATATTTAGAAAATTCTGTATTTATATGGTCCTTACTGAAATCTAAGCAATGGGTCTTTTGGATCCCAGAGATGCAATGAGAATAGATCTGGCCCTTTTTGTGTTGTTTGGAACACTATGGGTATCCAAGCCAGGGTGAATTTCTCACTGGCTTGCTCAATCTCTTCTGGATCCCAAGGTCCCTTTCCATCAAATTGCAGTTCCAGAAATATCCAATAGGTGGCAAAACCACCCCAGCCTTGCCTTTTTCCTGTTTTGGGGAGTAGCTAACTATGGAAGTTGGGGCTCTCAGCTCTAGTTGATTCCTCTGAATGTGTATGGGACAAAATAAAGACTGGATTTTTTCCAGGCTTCTCTCAGATTTTGTCCCTTTCTTCCCATTCTCCCCTTTTCCTTCTAAAAGTTGCACTATCTAGGCATATCTTTTCCCACTCCTGAAACCCAGGAAGCTGATGTGTCAGGCTTTTAAAAAAATCTTTACATTTTCTCTTTGGGGAGACAAGATGAGATTACCTTTCATTCTCATCCTATATATTCTGCTAGAATCTTCTTTTTCCTTTCTTCCTACCCCCCCACCCCGACTTGGGGTTCTATAAGTTTAAACATCCAGTCACTAGCACAGGACTAGACAGAACTACATTAGGGGGATTCTGCCAATAGTAGCTTTAGTGTAGCTTCCATTCAGCTTTCAGAATGATTTTTCTGGGTCCAACCATGTAACCCTCCGCCTCCCTCTCCCAATTTAAAATCCTTATTATAGTATTCAAAGATCTTCATTGCCTGCTCCCTCCTTCCTTCATCTCCTATCCCTCCAATCTTCTTATCTATACTTTTTACACCTTTCCAAGTACTCTGCAATACAGTGACACTGGTGTACTTTGTGATTCATCAACAAACAAGACATTTCATTTCCTGATTCCCAGGATTTTTTTTTCTGTCTGTATTCTATGCCTGGACTAGAAAGAAAGAGTGCTTTCTTTCATTTCTGCATCCTGGATTCCCTAGATTTCTTTAAGTTCTAGCTAAAACCCACCTTCTACAGGAAGACATTCTCAATCCTCCTTAACTCTAATGCCTTCTCTGATGATTATTTCTAATCTAACCTGTATACAGCTAATTTGCACTTCATTGTTTGGATATCATCTCTCACATTAGACTGAGTTACTTGGGACTGAGTTACTCTTTTTTATTTTTAAACTTTTCTTTGTATTCTCATTGCCTATCACAGTTCCTGGCATATAGTAGACTCCAATGAAAAAAGCATTTATTAAGAATAATAGGTCAAATATTAATAATCAAATTAATAAAAACCATATGATCATCTCAATAGATGCAGAAAAAGCATTTGACAAAATCCAACATCCATTCCTACTAAAAACTCTTGAGAGTATAGGAATAAATGGATTATTCCTTAGAATAATCAGGAGCATATACTTAAGACCGTCAGTAAGCATAATATGCAATAGAAATAAACTGCAACCTTTCCCAGTAAGATCAGGAGTGAAACAAGGTTGCCCACTATCACCATTACTATTCAATATAGTACTAGAAACGCTAGCCTCGGCAATAAGAGCCGAGAAAGAGATTCAAGGAATTAGAGTAGGAAATGAGGAAATCAAACTATAACTCTTTGCAGATGACATGATGGTATACTTAGAGAACCCCAAAGACTCTGCTAAAAAGCTATTAGAAATAATTCAGAATTTTAGCAAAGTGGCAGGATATAAAATAAATCCACATAAATCCTCAGCATTCTTATATATTACCAACAAAACGCAACAGCAAGAGATACAAAGAGAAATTCCATTCCAAACAAATGTTGAGAGTATAAAGTATTTGGGAATCCATCTACCAAAGAATAGTCAGGAATTATATGAGAAAAATTACAAAACACTTGCCAAAAAAATAAAGTCAGATTTAAATAATTGGAAAGACATTCAGTGCTCTTGGATAGGCCGAGCGAATATAATAAAGATGACAATACTCCCCAAACTAATCTATTTATTTAGTGCTATACCAATCAGACTCCCAAGAAACTATTTTAATGACCTAGAAAAAATAACCACAAAATTCATATGGAAGAATAAAAGGTCAAGAATTGCAAGGGAACTAATGAAAAAAAAGTCAGAGGAAGGTGGTCTAAGTGTACCTGATCTAAAGCTATATTATATAGCAGCAGTCACCAAAACCATTTGGTATTAGCTAAGAAAAGAACGGTAGATCAGTGGAACAGATTAGATACAAAGGACAAAAAAGGGTACATCTATAGCAATCTAATCTTTGACAAACCCAAAGATACCAACATTAGGGACAAAAGTTCATTATTCATAAAAAACTGTTGGGAAAACTGGAAATTAGTATGGCAGAAATTAGATATGGATCCACACTTAACACCATATACCAAGATAAGATCAAAATGGGTCCATGATTTAGGCATAAAGAATGAGATAATAAATAGATTAGAAGAACAGAGAATAGTCTACCTCTCAGACCTGTGGAGGAGGAAAGAATTTATGACCAGAGGAGAACTAGAGATCATTATTGATCACAAAATAGAAGATTTTGATTACATCAAACTAAAAAGTTTCTGTACAAACAATACTAATGCAAACAAGATTAGAAGGGAAGTAACAAATTGGGAAAATATTTTTAAAAGGAAAGGTTCTGACAAAGGTCTCATTTCCAAAATATATAGAGAACTGACCCTGATTTATAGGAAACCAAACCATTCTCCAATTGATAAATGGTCAAGGGATATGAACAGACAATTCTCAGATGATGAAATTGAAACTATTTCCACTCATATGAAAGAGTGTTCCAAATCACTACTGATCAGAGAAATGCAAATTAAGACAACTCTGAGATACCACTACACACCTGTCAGATTGGCTAAGATGACAGGAACAAATAATGATGAATGTTGGAGGGGATGTGGGAAAACTGGGACACTGATACATTGTTGGTGGAGTTGTGAAAGAATCCAGCCATTCTGGAGAGCAATTTGGAACTATGCCCAAAAAGTTATCAAACTGTGCATACCCTTTGCCCCAGCATTGCTGTTATTGGGATTATATCCCAAAGAAATACTAAAGAGCGGAAAGGGACCTGTATGTGCCAAAATGTTTGTGGCAGCTCTTTTTGTTGTAGCTAGAAACTGGAAGTTGAATGGATGTCCATCAATTGGAGAATGGTTGGGTAAATTATGGTATATGAAGGTTATGGAATATTATTGCTCTGTAAGAAATGACCAGCAGGAGGAATACAGAGAGGCTTGGAGAGACTTAAATCAGCTGTTGCTGAGTGAAATGAGCAGAACCAGAAGATCACTATACACTTCAACAACAATACTGTATGAGGATGTATTCTGATGGAAGTGGAAATCTTCAACATAAAGAAGATCCAACTCACTTCCAGTTGATCAATGATGGACAGAAACAACTACACCCAGAGAAGGAACACTGGGAAGTGAATGTAAATTGTTAGCACTACTGTCTATCTACCCAGGTTACTTATACTTTCGGAAGCTAATAATTAATGTGCAACAAGAAAATGGTATTTACACACATATATTGTATCTAGGCTATATTGTAACACATGTAAAATGTATGGGATTACCTGTCATCGGGGGGAGGGAGTGGAGGGAGAGAGGGGATAATTTGGAAAAATGAATAAAAAAAAATTTTTTTTTTAAATTTAAAAAATAAATAAATAAAATTAAAAAATAAAAGAATAATAGGTCAAGAATGGTGCTGGGACCTGGAAATACAAATACACAAAGCATATTACAATCTAATGGGAAGAAATAAGGAGAGGTAGATTTTGGTGTGGAAAGTGACAAAGAGAAAGTCTAGGGTTAAAAGGGGGAACCCAAAGGGTCACAAAAGAGTTCATAGAATGCTGAAATGAATAATCTAGAGCTGTGCTTTTCCAAAAAATTGAGAATTCCCCACATAAAAGTCACTAGTCACAAAAGAGATAGACATGATTTAGGGGTAAGCCTCAGAAATCTGGATTCAAATTCAGCCTCTAACACTTATCACCTATATAACCTTGGAATTTCAGTTTCCATATTGACAAAAAAAGAGAGAGAGAGAGAGAGAGAGAGAGAGAGAGATCAAAATGGACAAGCTGATCTCTGAGGTCCCTTTAAGCTTTATGTCTCAGATCTGGACATTACCAACACTTCCCCACTCAAGTTGAGTGACACAATGTTTAGAGTGCTGGACCTCCAGTCAGCCAAGCTGAGTTTCCATCAGGCCTTAGACTGTGTGACCCTAAGTAGTCATTTAACATCTGTCTCAGTTTCCTTATCTATAATATGGGGATACAATAGCACCTGGTTCCCAGGTGGTTGTGTGGGTCAAATGAAATAATTTTTGTAAGGCATTTAGTATAGTACCTGAAACATTAGTAGACATTTAATAAACACTTGTTATCAATCTTTTCTCTCTGTCTTCCTCCCTTCCTCTCTCCCCCTTCCTTCTTTCCTTCCTTCCTTCTTTCCTTCCTTCCTCCCTCCCTCCCTCCCTGCCTTCCTTCCTTTCCTCCTTCCTTCCCTCCCTCCTTCCTTCCTTCCCTCCTTCCCTCCCTCTCTCCCTCCTTCCCTCCTTCTCTCTCTCCTTCCTTCCTTCCTTCTTCCATAATTTTTCTATTTTATAAATTGGATGGTAAAATGTATATAACATAAGACTCATTTTTTAATCAGTAGAATGGGGGTAATATTTGTACAACTTGAGTGCTTGGCATATATGAAATAAGAAACCATGAGGGAAGTTCTTTGAGGACATATTTCAGGTTGTTTTTATGCATTTATTGGTGTGGTGTTGATGCAGTTGTATGCTAATTACTCCCAGATTTAGATATCTAATGGAAAAATACAATAGAAAAAAATTTCAAAATAGAATGTCAGAATAATTAGATATGATTGATTTAATGAATGAGAATTTTAAATATTATACCCATATTATTATATATTACATAACAGATTTACAAAAAATCTATTGTGTGAGGGTGTGAAAACCTCAAAAATAAATTCAGAATTGTAGACATATTAGATATGTCTTTTATAAATGATAATGCAATAAATATGGCAATTAACAAGGAAAAGATGAACAAAAGTCTCAAATGGAGACTAAAAATTATCTTAAAGAGTGCGACAAAAAACAAATCATAGAAGTGGAGCCAAGAAGTGGAGAAAAGGAAAGAAAAGAGTATAATCTGGGGATAATAAGATGGCAGGAAATATAGAATTAGTAGTTTTAACTGTAAATGTGAATGGAGTGAACTCTCCCATGAAGTGGAAATGGATAGTAGACTAGATTAAAAACCACAATCCTACAATATCTTGTTTACAAGAAACACATTTAAAGCAGAGTGATACATACAGAGTAAAGGTAAAAGGCTGGAGCAGAATCTATGATGCTTCAGGTGAAGTAAAAAAAGCAGGAATAGCCATCCTGATCTCAGAACAAGAAAAAGCAAAAGTGATCTAATTAGAAGAGATAAGGAAGGAAAGTATATCTTGCTAAAGGGTACTATAGGTAATGAAGCAATATTAATACTAAAATGCACCAAGTGGTATAGTATGGAAATTCCTAAAGGAGAATTTAAGAGAGCTGCAAGAAGAAATAGACAGCAAAACTATAATAGTGGGAGATCTCAACCTTGCTCTTTCAGAACTTGATAAATCAAACAAAATAAATAAGAAAGAAGTTAAAGAGGTAAATAGAATATTAGAAAAGTTAAGTATGATAGATCTTTGGAGAAAATTAAATGGAGACCAAAAGGAGTAAATTTTCTTCTCGGCAGTTCATGGAACCTATACAAAAATTGACCACATATTAGGACATAAAAGCCTCAAAATCAAATGCAGAAAGACAGAAATCGTAAATGCATTTTTTCAGATCATGATGCAATAAAAATTACATTCAATAAGAAAACAGGGGAAAATAAAACACAAAGTAATTGGAAACTAAATAATTTCATCCTAAAGAATGAATGGGTGAAACAGCAAATCATAGACACAATAATTTCATCCAAGAGAATGACAATAATGAGACAACATACCAAAATTTGTGGGATGCAGCCAAAGTGGTTATAAGGGGAAATTTTGTGTCTCTAGATGCTTACTTGCATAAAATAGAGAAAGAGAAGATCAATGAATTGGGATTGCAACTAAAAAAGCTAGAAAAAGAGCAAATTTAAAAACCCCAATCAAATACCAAATTTGAAATTCTAAAAATAAAAGGAGAGAATAATAAAATTGAAAGTAAAAAATTTATCAAATTAATAAATAAAACTAAGAGTTGGTTTTATTTTTTAAAAACCCAACAAAATAGATAAGCATTTAGTAAATTTGATTAGAAAAAAGAAAGAGGAAAATCAAATTGTTAGTCTTACAAATGAAAAGAGAAAACTTTCCACCAATGAAGAGGAAACTAGAGCAATAAGTTACTTTGCTAATTTTGCCCAACTTTATGCCAATAAATTTGATAACCTAAGTAAATGGAGAAATACCTACAAAAATATACATTGCTCAGATTAACATAAAAGGAAGTAAATTGCTTAAATAGCCCCATTTTAGAAAAAGAAATAGAACAAGCTATTAATCAACCCCTAAGAAAAAATCCCATGAACTAGATGGATTTACAAGTGAATTCTACCAAACATTTAAAGAATTAACTTCAATACTATATAAACTATTTGAAAAAATAGGGAAAGAAGGACTTCTACCAAATCCCTTTTTATGACACAGACATGGTACTAATATCTAAACCAGGTAGGACAAAAACAGAGAAAGAAAAGTATAGACCAATCTCCCTAATAAATATTGATGCAAAAATCTTAAATTACAGATTACAAAAATCATCCCTTGGATAATATACCATGACCAAGTAGGATTTATACCAGGAATGCAGGGCTGGTTCAATACTAGGAAAACTATTTCCATAATTGACTATATCAATAACCAAATTAACAAAAACCATATGATCATCTCAATAGATGCAGAAAAAACATTTGAAAAAATCCAACACCCATTCCTATTAAAAACACTAGAGAGTTTAGGAATAAATGGACTTTTCCTTAACACAGTCAGTAGCATCTATATAAATTATCAGTAAGCTTCATATGTAATGGGGATAAACTGGAGCCATCCCAATAAGATTAGGGGTAAAACAAGGTTGCCCACTGTCACCATTACTATTCAATATTGTATTAGAGATGCTAGCTTTGGCAATAAGAGATGAAAAAGAGATTAAAGGAATTTAGACAAAGAAATTGAAACTATTTCTAGTTATATGAAAAGGTGCTCCAAATCACTATTGATTAGATAAATGCAAATTAAGGCAATTCTGAGATATTACCCACCTGTCAGATTGGCTAAGATGACAGGAAAAGATAATGATGAATGTTGGAGGGGATGTGAGAAAGCTGGAACACTGATATATTGTTGGTGGCATTGTGAACAGATCCAACCTTCTGAAGAGCAATTTGGAACTATGCTCAAAAAGTTATCAAACTGTGCATACCCTTTTACCAACAGTGTTACCACTGGGCTTATATACCAAAGAGATCTTAAAGAAGAGAAAGGGACCCATATGTGCAAAAATGTTTGTGGCAGCCCTTTTTGTAGTGGCAAAAAACTGGAAACTGAATGGATGCCCATCAATTGGAGAATGGTTGCCCATCAATTGGAGAATGGCTAAATAAATTATGTTATATATATCATATATACCACAATATTCCATTTAAATATTATTGTTCTGTAAGAAATGACCAACAGTGTGGCAGCCCTCTTTGTGGTGGCCAGAAACTGGAAACTATGTGGATGCCCATCAATTGGAGATTGGCTGAATAAATTCTGGTATATGAATATTATGGAATATTATTGTTCTGTAAGAAACGACCAACAGGATGATTTTAGAAAGGCCTGGAGAGACTTACATGAACTGATGCTGAGAGAAATGAACAGGATCAGAAGATCATTATATACTTCAACAACAATACTGTGTGATGATCAATTCTGATGGACATGGCCCTCTCCAACAATGAGATGAACCAAATCAGTTCCAATAGAGCAGTAATGAACTGAACCAGCTACACTCAGTGAAAGAACTCTGGGAGATGACTATGAACCACTACATAGAATTTCCAATCCTGCCATCTGGGGGAGGGGGAAGGAGGGGAAAAATTGGAACAAATGGTTTGGCAATTGTCAATATTGTAAAATTACCCATGCAAATATCTGGTAAATAAAAACTATTATTAAAATAAAAAAAAAAAAAAAAAGAAATGACCAACAGAATGATTTCAGAGAGGCCTGGAGAGACTTACATGAATTGATGCTAAGTGAAATGAGCAGAAACAAGAGATCATTATACATGGCAACAAGACTATACAATGATCAGTTCTGATACATGTGGCTCTCTTCAACAATAAGATGATTCAAATCAGTTTCAATTGTTCAGTAATGAAGAGAGTCATTTATACCCAGAGAGAGGACTATGGGAACTGAGTGTGGACCATAACATAGCATTTTCACTCTTTTCTGCTATTGTTTGCTTGCATTTTTGTTTTCCTTCTCAGGTTTTTTTTTCCTTTCTAGATCTGATTTTTCTTGTGCAGAAAGATAACTGTGTAAATATGTATACATATATTGGATTTAACATATATTTTAACATATTTAATATGTGTTGGACTATCTGCCGTCTAGGACAGGGGTGTGGGAGGAAAGGGGGAAATTTTGGAACAGAAGGTTTTGTAAGTGTCAAAGTTGAAAAAATGACCCATGCATGTTTTGTAAATAAAAATTTATAAAAAAAATAAAAAAACAAATTGTAAAAATAAAAAATAGATAACAAGTAAACAATATTCTAGAATTTGTGGGATTTAGTTAAAATAGTCCTTAGAATAAACTGTAGTCTCTAAACGCTAGTATTAAAAAGGGAGATATGACTTTTAAAAACCTAGAATAATTCCTAAATGATGATAAAGATAGATATTTGGAAAAATCTAAGGAGAGATAAACAAAATTGAAAATAAAAGGCTATTAAGCAGATAAAGAAAAGAAGCCTAGGAAAAGAAGATGTAAAATTATTTCTATTTACAGATATCATGGTATTTTACATAGAAAAACTTTTTTAATGCAAGGATAACTTGCCACAAGAAAATCCCACAAGAAAAAAAGATGAACTTTTAAAAGAAATGAAAATTTCTGAGAATTTCTTTGAGAATAATAATGTTAGGAAGGATCTTTGAAATGCAAGCACAAAATGTAGAGGAAATCAACAATAATTAAACAAGACAATAATGGCAATCCTTGATAGCATGGTATAAATAAAATGTGCTAAGTTATCAGATTTTATGTACATTACTTAAAAAACTGAGGAAGAAGAGTGATTCCATTTAAGGTATTAATAAAATGCATTGAATATTAGGAATTGTTCTACAAAACTACATAAGATTTTTAAAATAAAGCTATTTTTTGATAGAAATAAAAACTGAGTAACTGAAATGGCAATAGTATTCATAATTGCACCACAACAAATAAGAAAAAGTAATTTTATTTTAATTTCTCTATGGATTCAGTGCCATGCTAATCAAATTATTAAAAGGATACTTTATAGAATAAGAGATAATAATAAGACAATTACTTTGGAGGAATGTTTAGGAATCTTCCATTGCTCTAATGGAACTGTGATCCAATATGGCCATTTCCTCCAATGATGCACATTGTAGCTTATCTGTGCTTGCTTATCTCATACAATTTGAGTTATTTCACAAATCTGTCAAAGGGGAACTAACAAAAATGTTAGGGATTTCCAGTTTTCTTGATAGTTTGAAGATAATATGAAGATCCTTTGACATTTCTTTGCTTTTGTCATGGGACTAGCCCATTTAAAAAAACAAAACAAAACATACATTTCTTTTTTTGCCACTCTTCCTTTGTCATTTCTTGTTTGTAATGTATTGTAGTTTGGGCTACTACCATCATGCTTTTTTTCTTTGTTGTTTGAGTGATCCTTAACTTTATTTCTTTGAAGACTACTGTTCCATTTCTTGTAGCTATATAACATCACTGGAAAAGTATTTGTTAAAAAATTTGGTCCTTGTTTTATTGAAAAGCTTTGATATATTATAATTATTTTGTATTTTCTTGGACACAACTTAGTCTGGTTTCTCCTGTTCAATTTTGAGTCCAATTAATTGTAATATATGTTCAATATGTATGTATAATATATAATGTATTTATTATCTATGTATGCATGCTGTATGCACACACACTTACTTGTGTATATGCATATATATGTATAGTTTATATCAATATGTGGGTGTATATATATACACACTGTGCACATATATTCATACCCAGATATTAATAAATGGACTCTTTAAGTTGTCTATCTCATAGAATAGATCTAGAAAATAGAAAAAAAATTTTCTTGAACAAACAGCAAATGAAACAAAATATGTAAAACTCTTGGTAAATTTTAAAGTGTTACATTATTGTTATTATTATTCATTTACTTGGGTTTTTGTGCATATTTAGGTCAAGTTCTTTACAATGATTATGAATCTCATTTTGGAGACAGCAATGTCCTAGGGTTTGATGCAACCAGCTCATTGTCATCCATAAATAAATGCATTAGAAGGACCTCACCATTTATCATCTATTACTTAGATTCTGTGCAGTATGTCTTCCATGGAAGTGGTAAACACCTTTGATGAGCAAGGATTGAAGGAATCCTTAATAATTTTGACAAACAAGTGGGAGATTCTTTGTTAAGGAATAGCATTTAAGGCAATGTTTTAGTGTAATAAAACACATGGTTTGTAAATAGTAATAATAATAATAATAAAAACAAAAGACATTCCAAAAGCACAATGGGTGTGTATATTCTCTACATCTTTTAACTACTTTTGAGTGTAAAGGTATGATAAACTAGGGAATAACTCTAGTGAAAACTTTCCTGTTCCCTGTTAATATCCTGATTTAAGATATATTTGATGTATGTGTAGATTATTGAACTATTCAGATGAATCCATGATCCCATAGATTCAGGAATTTCCATAATTGATGCAGATTACAATTCATCCATGCTTTGACCATCCTATACAACTCTCATTCAGATTCTGATCACAGGGTGGTGTGGCCATCCAACATTCAGAGAGACTTTTATAAATTTCTCCTGACATTATGGAGGCACCCTGGCCATCTAACTTCCTTCTACATTCTTGTCCCATCTTTTCTTTCAGTTGTCTAATTCTTTGATGATACTCTGGTGTATTTTTATGGAGCTCTTCATTGGTCATTGGTAATAGTCCATTTGTACCTGCTTTGTGCCTTTCCATAGCCCTTAATGGGATGCTCATCTTTAGGTCTTTGAAGGCAATGGTGTTTCATGTCTCACTGCCATATAGCAGCACCAATAAAATGGATATATTGGAAAATATATTTTTGCTGATATGGGAATCAGTAAAGTGCTTTTGCAATCTCCCCCCCCCCCTGCAATAATCCAGACTATTATCTTCCTTTTCTTTTCTTTTCTTTTCTTTTCTTTTCTTTTCTTTTCTTTTCTTTTCTTTTCTTCTCTTCTCTTCTCTTCTCTTCTCTTCTCTTCTCTTCTCTTCTCTTCTCTTCTCTTCTCTTCTCTTCTCTTCTCTTCTCTTCTCTTCTCTCTCTCTCTCTCTCTCTCTCTCTCTCTCTCTCTCTCTCTCTCTCTTTCTTTCTTTCTTTTTTTAACTTCTTTGTCCACCCCAATGTCTCTGTTGGACAAATGCTGTAGTGGATCCATTCAGATACAAGTTGAAATATAGGAAATTTATATCTTTATCTTAGTCTTTCCTAATTTTCTAACTAGGCCTATATCTTTGAGTAACTACAGATCTCTTCCACAAGGCTCTGCAATGTCTTGCATCTTGATATGAGCAAAAAATGTCAGCCAAGGACAAGACATCTGGAAAAACTCATCATCCACAGGAAATCTCTCTTCCACTTGGTCTGTGCTGATTCTGATCTATCCAAAAGTAACTAGTTTGGGAAGCACACTTTGATCTGTTTTATGACTTGTCTGATGCTTATTATCAAAGGATCATTGAACAGGATTATTTCTGTGGTTACATCTTCCCAAGAATCTTGAATGATATTGTTATATGAATAGGAAACATTCCATCCTATGGGGAAATGCCAGTTTCATTCCTATCTGTTTCTTTTCCATATAGG
Source organism: Sminthopsis crassicaudata (assembly GCF_048593235.1). Lineage (NCBI taxonomy): Eukaryota > Metazoa > Chordata > Mammalia > Dasyuromorphia > Dasyuridae > Sminthopsis > Sminthopsis crassicaudata. The sequence goes on along the minus strand of NC_133618.1, from coordinate 224,609,516 downwards.
GTGGTTTCCTGGGGTTTCTATCCTCATGGGGCCTTTTAAGGAAGTTCTAACTTCCCTAAAGCCCTCCACATTCAACTGAAATTACTCTAGGCATCCTCTTTCCTAGACATTGTTCCAGTTTATGCATTCCATTCTCTTCTCTTTCTGAAAATTAGAATAGTCGTGTTTACCCTGTTCTATGTCACTACTTTGTTCTCATTATCTTTTAGAAATCACTGACTGACTCAACAGTCATATCTCCAAGTTCTTTTAGTACTCTGGATGTAGTCCATCACAAGATACTTTCCTGCTATCTCTCAATGAATTTGTATATATCAATTCTTTACTACTATTTCTGTCCCTTTCAGTACAGTGATCATTGTCCTTGACAGAAGAATTAGATGCAAAGCCAGGTTTGAGTAGCTCTACCTTTATTTCATTAATCCCTATTTTTATCCACCTGTCCCAAAGTAGTGGTGCAAACATCTTCTTTTCTTTTCTTTTCTTTTCTTTTCTTTTCTTTTCTTTTCTTTTCTTTTCTTTTCTTTTCTTTTCTTTTCTTTTCTTTTCTTTTCTTCTCTTCTCTTCTCTTCTCTTCTCTTCTCTTTCCTTCCTTCCTTCCTTCCTTCCTTCCTTCCTTCCTTCCTTCCTTCCTTCCTTCCTTCCTTCCTTCCTTCCTTCCTTCCTTCCTTCCTTCTTTTCTTCCTCTTTTTCTTCCTTCTTTTCTTCTTTCACCTTAGTTGATATCTAGTTTTATCAGTTATTGCATTGGTTTTCAGCTCAAATAGGAACTCCCAGTGAGGAAACTTCCTCTAATCAACATAAAGTAGAAGCTGCTCTGCATCTGATAGTCTTAGAGAAAGGCCTGGGATACTGAGAAGCTGGGAAAAGTGGACTGACTTACAGATGTAGCTGATCATTTCCATCTCTGACTCCTTGGGAATTTAAATTATGAGGAATCTTTTTTCTAAATAATATTTTATTTTCCCAAATATATGTAAAGATAGTTTTCAACATTCATTTTTGTAAGTTTGTGTTCCAGTTTAGCATTCCTAACCAGAGAAACATAAGGCATTTTAATCTCGTTTTCACTGATTTGTTCTCCTCTGTGTAGACCAGGTCAGCCCAAACCTAAATGAAGAAAGCAAAGACAAATCTCATACACCCAGGGGGTGGATCTAACTTAAACTGGCTCCTGTTTATAGCTTAAATAGAAGCCTGAGTCCTATTTGTGTGAGGCTTAGCTTAAGCAGATGTATTGGGGGTTAGGAGTGATCACATTATTAGGTCATGTTCTTTAAAATCTGCCTGACTTTTTTAGGAGTGGAGTCTTGACAAAAATAGGAGGGAAAAAGATGGATCACAATTTAATAAGTATAATATTAATTTCCTTCATTATTTTTTTTTTAGATTTTTAGGCATTAGGATATCACTTAACCTTTCTCTGGACCTTCTCTAAAAATCAGAGATGCATATCATATCAAGATCATGGCCAAATTTCCCCTATGACAGATTACAGGTTGAAATGGTTATCTACAAGGTTCTTATCATTTCTGTCCTCAACAACCAATTCCTCCATTGTGAGAATCAATCTAGAGTTAACAATTCCTTTAACCATTTTTCTATCTTTTGAAAAAGGAAATTATTATTAAGACAAATCAAAAATTATTTATTGTTCTATTTTTGATTCAGAGAGAGCTCCATAATATGCCAAGATAATTAAAGTCCTTACTCTCTTATGTTTTCATGCCAGGTTTTTGATGTTTTCCAATTTCATCTTTTTCTTCCTTCTTTTAGGATAGTTTTTAGTATCCTCCAATTACTCTATTGCTTCTGTTTCTACCCCTTCATCTTAATCCAAGAAAATGGCTTTGTACCATATTTCCTCACTCTGGTTTCTAGATTTCCTCATCTAACAACATGTTCTTAACATACAATGCTATATATTATCTTCACCACCAACTTTTATCTAAATAAAAGATTAACTATCCAGAGTAATATTCCAGCCTTATATCACATTTCATCAAGTCTCAGAGTTCCCATAAGGTCAATTTGTACCTTTTAAAAATTTGTATCTCCTATTTATCTTGTTACTTATATTTTTTAACTTTGCATATAAAGCCCAAGTTTTGATTTGCAGAGATCACCAGCCTTTTCAGTCTTTTCCAGTCAGGTCAACACTTATCAATTGTATAGAATGCAGCAACATGATGAGGAAGGTTAAAGGAAGTAAACCTGCCATGGTTTTACTCAATGACTTGTGGTTTTTGTGTGTGTGCAGTTTCCTGCATGCACGTGTCCTAAAAACATGCTTTCCACATGTACCTACTCCATGCATGATCTCTATGCTTGTCCATTTTACCAATTAAGAGTGTGTATTTGTGAGAGAGTAAACTCAGGCTTGGTAAAAAAAACAAAAACAAACAAACAAAAAAAACCTACTGTTATTTTGTCTATTCTGTTATTTTATTAAATGTCTTTGTTGAACTAAAGGTTCTTCTGGTTGAATAGCAATAAATAAGATAAGATAAACACATTGGAATAGAATTATGAATTGTGATTTGGAAGGAATTGTGACCAACAAAATACCTAGAATCTCTGGTAGCTTCTAGAGCTTGGGCCCCATAGGCCATGTATGTACAAACATTAGGCAATTAATATCATGGTTCTTCATTACTGGTTCCTTTTTTCAATTTTGTTTCCTATTAATTTCTGAGTATTCTTATAGCTATTCTTCCTTCCTTACACTTCCTCTCTCCATAGTATCTAGTTTGATAGACATAGTTAGGTAATTTTCTCTCTTCCTTTTCTTTTTCTATTTAAAATCCTTTTTGTTTGAATTAACGAGACTTCAGGCAAATGCTCCCTTTTCCCCTTTTAAACCAGCCTTTGTTAAGTTCTCCACTCCTGGTCAAGAGTTTGTTTTTCTTATTTTTAAGCTGTGGCTCAGATAATGCAAATGGTGTCCTCAGACAGCTTCTCACCAAGTGTCATTTTCCAAATCTGCCTTTCTTTTCTGAAGGTCTTTACTTCAATTGGCAGCCATGATGAGAACACCATTTGTATCCTCTAGATCTTAGTTCCTTGCCCAGGACGTTGGTGATACCTTCAAGAGTACTTATGGCTGTATCATTTTTGCCCACAGGAATCTGCAGGAGTGGTCGATAGTTATTAAGTCTGACACTCTTAAGAGGTCCTTCTGGATACATACAGTGGCCCTCTTCTGTGGTTGTTTTCAGTCTGGCTAATACATGTTTGGTATTCTTCAATACCTATTCTTTCTTTCCCCAGATATTGCTACAACTGGATGATGTGAAATGACAAAAATATTAGAAAAAATTTCAAAAAATTAAAAACTATGGATTCAAATAATCATTCCTTTGAGGAAAGATAATTGCCTCTTTTTCTGAGCCTTCAACTCCCTCTTCAGTTTGGTCATATTTATTATTTAGTTTTGACTCTTTGGCAACTCTTATTGTAATTTTTATTTTCCATTTTCACTTACTATTCAAGTCTTTCTTGTTAGAGTAAGAACAAGAATAGTAGTTCTTCTTATTCTTTACTTTTAAAATAATAGTTGACATTTACATGCATTATGCCAAGTACACTATAATTATTATCTTATTTGATTTTTATAATAGCCCTGGGAAATAAAGTTCTATTATTATAACCTTCATTTTACTGATGAAGAAACAGAGGCAAAATAGAAGTCTTAACCTCTGGGTTAAAGCCTTCACCTGACATGTTCTAAGTTACACTGGTAGTAAATATCTAAGACTGGATTTCAACTCAGTCTGTCCTCAATGCTCTAGTCACCCATGCCTCCTACCTGCCACAGACAGTATCATTGAGACTAGTTAAGAATTTTTCAATAACTTTGCTATTGAATCAACAATATTTGTCTCTACATTTCCATTAATTTACTTCCACAATTCATGACGTGATGTATAATGTATATTATACATTCATGACAGTTTTAAGATCTACATAAGATCTGGAAATATTTTAGTTCCTCCTTTTGGCTAGTGGTCAATAAAATACTCCCACCATAATGCCATCATCACCTAAATGCTCTTCCATACCACTTTTGATTTCGACCATATTTCCTTCTGCCCTTCTACTATCCTATCTTCTCTTCTTCTAGAATCAGTAGCCTTTAGATTTGGCCTCTGGAGATCATGTCCCTTGTTCCTCTTTCCTTGGTAATTTAATCCACTTAGCTTTGGCATTCTACCCTGAGGCTGAGCAAAAGAATGATGAATGAGTGCAAATTCTTCTAATTTTCTATATTTAACTGATTCTGGATCATATTTCACATCTCATCCATTCATCTGATCACTTTGGGCATCTTGCCATCTGCCTTTCTTTCATGTAAATTAATCCTTACTCTTAGCAATGAGGTGGCATTTTGGATAGCATGCTGGGTTGGAGTCAAGAATATATGAGTTCAAATCCAGTCTCAGACACTTACTAGCTGTGTGATATTGGCCAAATCATTTAACCTTTATTTGCCTCAGTTTTCTCACCTCTAAAATAATAGTAATAATAATACAATTTCCATTTAATAATACAAAATGAAGCCATCACTTCATTTCCTACTTCTCTGTATTCCATATGTCTTCATCTCCTTGCACAGGGCACCTTTCTTCCCTTTGACTTCTTTTCAGCTTCTTTTCATGTATTGTCTTCCCCCTTTAAATTTGAACAGACCAAGCAGAAATTGATGATGTGAAATGATAAAAAAATTAGAAAAAATTTCAAAAAATTAAAAAATAGAAGATATTTGATATAAAAGAAAATTTCCTGGAAAACAAGTGAAAGAGAGAACATTGAAGAAACATTGGATCTCCTGAGAATTGTGATTTAAAAAAAAAAGCATATATATATACAGTTATCTTGCTGCACATGAAAAATTGGATCTAGAAAGAAAAAAAAACCTGACAAGGAAAACAAAATGCAAGCAAATAATACAAAGTGTGAAAATGCTATGTTGTGGTCCACATTCAGTTTCCATAGGCCTCTCTCTGATTGTATATGGTTTTCTTCTTCATTACTAAACAATTGGAACCATTTGAATCATTTCATTGTTGAAGAGAGCCATGTCCATCAGAATTGATCATTGTATAGTCTTCTAGTTGCTGTGTATAATGATCTCCTGGGTCTGCTCATTTCACTTAGCATCAGTTCATGTAAGTCTCTCTGAAATCATCCTGTTGGTCGTTTCTTACAGAACAATAATAGTCCATAACATTCATATACCATAATTTATTCAGTGATTCTCCAATTGATGGGCATCCACTCAGTTTCCAGTTTCTAGCCACTACAAAGAAGGCTGCCACAAACATTTTTGCACACACAGGTCCCTTTCCCTTCTTTAACATCTCTTTGGGATAAAAGTCCAGTAGTAACACTGCTGGTAAAAGGGTATGCACAGTTTGACAATTTTTTGAACATAGTTCCAAATTGTTCTTCAGTATGGTTGGATCCATTCACAATTCTACCAACAATGTATCAGTGTCCAGTATGTATCAATGTATCAGCTTTCCCGCATCCCCTCTAACATTCATCATTATCTTTTCCTGTCATTTTAGCCAATCTGATAGGTGTGTAGTGGTATCTGAGAGTTGTCTTAATTTGCATTTATCTGATTGATAGTGATTTGGAGCACCTTTTCACATGACTAGAAATAGTTTCAATTTCATCTGAAAATTGTCTGTTTATATCCTTTGATCATTTATCAATTGGAGAATAGCTTGAATTCTTATAAATTTGAGTCAAGTCTTTATTTATTTTAGAAGTGAGGACTTTATCAAAACCTTTGAATGTAAAATGGTTTCTCAGTTTGTGCTTCCCTTCTGATCTTGCCTGCATTAGTTTTGTTTGTACAAAAACTTTTTAACTTAATATAATCAAAATTATTTTTGCAATCGATAATGTTCTCTAATTCTTTCGTCACAAATTCCTTTCTACACAAATCTGAGAGGTAAACTATCCTATGTTCTTCTAATTTGTTTATAATATCATTCTTTATGTCTAGATCATAAACCCATTTTGACCTTATCTTGGTATACAATGTTAGATATGGGTCAATGCCTAATTTCTGTCATGCTAGTTTCCAATTTTTCCAGCAGTTTTTGTCAAATAGTAAGGTCTTATTTCAAAAGCTGGGGTCTTTAGGGTTATCAAACACTAGATGACTATAGTCATTGACTGTTTTGTCCTGTGAACCTAACCTATTCCACTGATCAACTACTCTGTTTCTTAGCCAGTACCAAATGGTTTTATTGACTGCTGCTTTATAATATAGTTTCAGATCTGGTACAGCTAGGCTACCTTCATTTGCATTTTTTTCATTAATTCCCTTGAAATTCTTGACCTTTTGTTCTTCCAGATGAATTTTGTTATTTTTCTTGGTCAGTAAAATAGTTTCTTGAGAATTTGATTGGTATAGCACTAAATAAATAGATTAGGTAGTATTGTCATTTTTATTATATTTGCTCAACCTATCCAAGAGCACTTGATATTTTTGCAGTTGTTTAGATCTGACTTTATTTGTGTGGAAAGTGTTTTGTAGTTTTGCTTATATAGTTTCTGACTGGGAAGTAGGATTAACAAAAAGGGTAATACAAGGAAGGGAACAATCACAAGCAAAACCAACTTTCTGATTCTGAAAGGGGAGATTAAAAGAAAGAAAAAGAAAGGAATTAAAATATAAAAAAGTAAAAGAAAAGAACTAAAATCTAAGTGAGTGCCTTAGATTGTCTCAGACAACTGGAAATTCCAGAACAAATTGGAGTATAGGAATATAATTGGATATTATTATTCTATAAGCAATGATGAAAGAAATAATTTCAGAGAATTCTAAATAGTATAAACTGATGCAGATTGAAGTGAGCAGAACAAGGAGAACGATTAGTATAAGGATAGCAACATTGTAAACAACTTTGAAAGACTTATGAACTTTGATTAAAGCAATGGCCAACCATACGTGTTTCACTACTGCACATGTAGAGACTAGATTAATAGAATGGGTGGGTGAAGCCTACAGGTGATGGGCACAAAGTACAAAGACATACATTTTTGGACATGAGAAAAAAACCAGAGGAAGGGCTTAGAAGATTGGGCAGGTGTTCTATGAATGATTTCTTGAAAGGCAAAGTCAAAAATGACATTGGATGAAGAGGCATGAATATATAGGGTACTATACCAAAGGAGGGAATTCTTATACAAATAAGATTGTGTATTTAATGAAAGAATTAGGCATTTAATCCAGTTCTATTATTATAATGTATTAAGTATGAAGAGTATAAAACATATAGAAAGTATAGAATAACAAGATTATTTTTCAAAACAAAAAATCAAAGTCATACAATGAAATGAAGGTTGTCTCCTTCAAAACAGTTATTTCAATGATCTAGCTATTGCTCAAAACATGTGGGCAAGATCTCTTTGGAAAGTGTCTTTGTATCCTGAATTGCATTCTATTGAATATGTTTTTATAATGGCATATCTTTGCTGTGGGTAATTTTAATTTTGGAGAGTCATCAAAAACCATTTGTAATTGAGACTTGAAAAAGATAAGTTACAGTACTGGAAAAATCTGTTTTGGGATAATAATTGATTTGCTAAGTTGTTTGTCCTTCCTTTTCAAAGGGGATCAATGACATCACAGGGTGATGTCTTGACTTGTGAGTAATTGGATTTAGATGAGGCAGAGTTGTGCAGAATTATCAGTCTCATTCTCTTTTCCTGAGTCATCAAAGTCCAGTGGCAGGACAAAATTCAAGACAATTGGCAATGACCCAGGATTAAGTGGATGACCTTAGTGTCTTCAATATCTGATCAAGCTCTAAGCCCTCTACAATGCACCTTCATGACAGTTGGCACAAGTTCTTTTTGTCTGCCTGTTACAACAAAGTAAATCTTCACACACTTGGGATAGACATCCTTTTAACTCACTAACAGGTTTGAGATCTATCAGTTACCTTCAACCTAATTTAGTCTCAGACAGTTATTGGGGTGTCTGATGCACATACTACAATTTCTTGTTACTACGGGTGAGAATTGGGTGAAGGTGGATGCCAAAGGGGCATGAGGAGCCTTAACAAGAACTTGCAAGCCCTCAAACCAGAGGTACTAATTCTCTTTGAATACCCCATATACCCCTTCACAAAAGTACACTTCAAGCCAAAACTTTACCATAGTGGAGAATACAATAATTAAGTCAACAAATATTTATTAGGCGCTTACTATGTACCAGCATTATGTTAAGTGCTGGAGTTAGAAAGAAAAAATTTTTAAAATCCCTGCTTACTTCCTAATGGAAGTGTCATACATAAAGAGGTATATGTAAGAAAAACGTGATGTTAATGGAAGGCAATCTTAGAGATGAAGATGCTAGTTACTGGGAGTAGAGGACTTAGTGCTTCAACAGGTAGAGAAGAAAAAGGATTGTATTTCAGGCATGGAAAATAGTGGAAACATATGGGGACAGGGGGTAGAGCATTACATAATAAGGAGGTAAGGATATAAAGCACATGGAATAATGTCTAAGGATATTGGAAACAGCTCAAACTGAACATCAAATAGATGCATATTTGAATCTAGAAATAATAGGAAACCACTGATTTTTTTGAATAGGATGGGAAAATGGTCAAACAGACAATCTTACACTTTTACAGGCACAAAGTCAAGTGCTCCAGAATTTCAACACATTGAACAGGGATAGCTATTCAACTTAGTAGGATGAACAGTCTAAGTGCCATCTAAAAACTACTGAAGGGTGTAATCAAAAGAAACCTGGCAAAGTCTGAATTTCTCTTATTTCTCCTTAGGAGACAAATTGTCTTGTGAGGTAATGTCCTTGTTACCATGACATGGTAACAACATGTCTTTGTTATAGAATTGGTAATGTCTCCTAAACAAGGCATGAACTTGGCTTACCTTGAGTAGTAGGTGGCCCACTGACACCCCATGGAAGATAATTGATTCATGGCCAGTTCTTACATCTGGGATTCATTCTTGCATTTGACATTTAAAAAGGAGAAAAGAGACTTACCAGGTTCTTCCTGGTCCATGGATTATATTTCAAAGAGATGAATGTTCATTCGTGACTTGGATATATTTGCTTTTGGGGGTCTGAGGCATTTAGTAATGTGTTTACTATATTTATAGCATCTGTATCCATTGTATCTCTTTTGTAACTGGGAAATATTAAAAACATCATGTTTTATTATCATCAACTGTTTTCCTCCAAAATGTTGAATTGTTCACATTGCCTTAAAGGTCAAAATAAAAAGGGACTGCTACCTATGTAGTGGAGAGAGTACCAGTCCTGAAATCAGGAGGACTGGTTTCCAGTCCAGCTTCAAACATGTGATGTTTACTAGCTGTGTAACCCTAGGCAAGTCACTTAACCTCTTATTGCCTCACCCCACCCCAAACAAAAGATCAAAACAAAACTCAAGGAATTTTTGTATCTGTTCTTCTCTCAAAAGTATTGGATAATATTCACAGAATGAGAAGGATTTCAGAATTGGAAGGGATTTCAGAGGTCATCGGAACACACTACCTCTCAGGATAGTCCTTTACAGTTTTGAATAGATCTAAGTGTTAAGAATATTTTCCCCTTTAAATAAAGAATACAGAATAAGTGTGGCTCATTATTCAAATATAATTCTTCAGCCACCATCTTCACTATTAATTATCTGAACAAACCAAGTCTTTGACCTTTTGTTTGTCAGTCTGTGGGGGATTCGATACCTACCATGTGTATCATGGATGCTTGCCTTTGTATATCATGGAATCCTACCTTTGTGCATCATGGATATCTATCTTTGTGTAACATACATGCCTCTGTTAACTTCTTTAAATTTTGTCATTGGCCAGAAGTTCTTTCTTTTGACATTGTTTCACCTCCTCCAGCTCTTTTATATTTTATCATGTCAGGTGGCTCATTCATAGATTTGTTTCCATGCTACCCTGTCATTTTTTAAATTCATTGCCTTAAACAACAGTTATGTCTATACATAGCAACGAAATAATACATATTTTATTTATAACTGTTAACTCAAGGCTGACTGATGCTGAAAGTATATGCTGCAAGTTGAACTATGTTGCTACATATCCTTGATGTGATTTTTTTTTTTCCTTTGCATCCACAAGTCACTAAAAAAGTCAGTGTCATTGCTCTATTGTCACACTTAATGCTAACAGGCTACCTGAAATAATAGTAGTAACTTCTGGTTATCAATGAAAAATTCCTCTTATGACACATATTTAGGGGATGCATGATGATGATGATTTTGTTGTGCATGCCATAAAAATTTTATTTTTTTTAAAAGACTGGGTCTCTCTCTCTCTCTCAACTAGGCTGGAAATTCAGTACCTACTCATGGGCCCAACTCTACTCTACATCAGCATGGGAACTTTGACTTAATCAATTTTCAACGTAGAATTGCTCAACCTTTCTTAAGCAGTCTGGTATTCCCTGTTCCATGATAGCTCTCCATATTAATGCTGACTTTATATGGATAGCTGGACAGCATAGTTCACTATAATTCTTAATTCTTTAAGTGATCTGTTAGCCTCAGCCTCTCCTCTAAAACCAATAGATGGTTTTAGAGAAGTTTACAATCAAATATACAATATTTGTATTTCATGTATATCTATATTTACAAATGTTATTTAGCAGGCCATCTTATCCCCTGATATAGGACCTTGAAAACAATACCTAAATTCAAAACAACCTTTGATTCAGCTTCTATCCAAAACTATAGTGAATGTGTTTTCATTTAATGCTTTTTTACCAGACCAAAGAAAAGCATGAATTAACTCAAAGTGAAGACTAATAATGAAATAGAATAACAGATAAATAACCCTTCCATTTTTTGTTTCTCCAGTGAATTGCTGCTATTAAGAGGCCTAATTAATTAGAGTGGCCACATGTCTTTTTATTGATTAACCTATAGCTTTCTGTGAGTCACATCTATAGTTTGGTGCAACTAAGAGTTGAACTCTTTGAAACTAGGATTCTTGAACTGCCAGGAAATTGCAAGGTCTGGAAGCTTTGGTGAGGGAAGAAAGACTTTTGTAGTAGTAGTCAAAGATTGAATCTGGTGTCCAAGGTCCAGCATGGATTCACCATGGAGAGGAATCACACCAGTAGGTTTCTTATTAAGTGAGAAACTTTTTGGTCACAGCAACCTATGAATCAGAGAAAAAAAAAATTATATTAATTTTATAATTATAATTTTTGACATTACATATACATGGGTATTTTTTTACAGCATTATCCCTTGTACTCACTTCTTTTCCAAATTTTCCCCTCTCTCTCTTTACCCCCTCCCCTAGATGACAGGCAATCCCATACATGTTATATGTGTTACAGTATATCCTAGATACAATATATGTGTGTAAATACCATTTTTTTTGGTTGCACATTAAGTATTAGATTCCAAAGGTATAAGTAACCTGGGTAGAAAAACAATAGTACAAACAGTTTATACTCAATTCCCAGTGTTCCTTCTCTGGGTGTAGCTGATTCTGTTCATCACTGATCAACTGGAACTGAATTAGATCTTCTCTTTGTTGAAGATATCCACTTCAATCAGAATATATCCTCATACAGTATTGTTGTTGAAGTGTATAATGATCTCCTGGTTCTGCTCATTTCACTCAGCATCAGTTCATGTAAATCTCTCCAAGCCTCTCTGTATTCATCCTGCTGGTCATTTCTTACAGAGCAATAATATTCATTCATATACCATAATTTTCCCAACCATTCTCCAATTGATGGACATCCATTCATTTCCCAATTTCTAGCCACTACAAAAAGGGCTGTCACAAACATTTTGGCACATACAGGTCCCTTTCCCTTCTTTAGTATTTCTTTGGGATATAAGCCCAGGAATAGCACTGCTGGATCAAAGGGTATGTACAGTTTGATAACGTTTTGGGCATAGTTCCAAATTGATCTCCAGAATGGTTGGATTCTTTCACAACTCCATCAACAATGCATCAGTGTCCCAGTTTTCCCACATCCCCTCCAATATTCATCATTATTTTTCCTTTCATCTTAGCCAATCTGACAGGTGTGTAGTGGTATTTCAGAGTTGAGAGAAAAAAATTTTAAATGAACTTTAGGCTCTTGTAACTTTTCTGCTTTTGTGATGATGGTAATGGCAAATAGAAAACCTTGTAACGAGGGTTTAAAATCATACAATTTTTAGACTACTTATAAAAATGATTTGAATTGGAGATTTTTGTTCAATGACCAATGAGTTGGTGAATTGCTTAAGGCATGGAACCCACAAATACTAAAATAACTACAGGAAAGTCTCCAATAATTCAATAGATAATCTACATAAGCCTTATAAAAGGTGGTGAACTAACTCAAATCACATAGGATGAGAAGATATGGGTGGGTTATAATCTGTACTGGTGGAAGGGTTAGTGGGCTAAATAAATTTCTTTTTATTCTCATCATTCCCCTATTTTCTAATTCTATTTTTTTTTCTTTTGAGGCTGGGGTTAAGTGACTTGCCCAGGGTCACACAGCTAGGAAGTGTTAAGTGTCTGAGATCAACTTTGAACTCGGGTCCTCCTGAATTCAAGGCTGATGCTCTATCCACTGCACCACCTAGCTGCCCCCCTAATTCTATTTTAATTGTCATACTCACATCAAGGAGATTTTAAATCCACTGAATAATGCATAATTTATGCATAGATATATTTATTAATTATTCTGATATATAATATTAATATATGATAATATAATGATTCTAATTTTTATTCATAATTATATTCAATTTTTAAAAGCTTTTATTAAACAATCAGTTATTTGTGAAGCACTGTGCTAGTCTCTGGGAATACAGAAGATAAAATTTAAATTGTTTTTATCTTCAAGTAACTTATAGTCCACTGGGGGGAAAAAGCATGAAAACAGGTTAATAAATATAAAAAATATATAATCCTGGGTTTAATACTACAAACTCTGGGATTATAGTCAGTCAACCATCATTTATTAAGCACCTACAATGTCTCATGGACTATGCTAAGCAACTATGAAAAAGAAAGTTAATCCTAGACTTCAAAAAACTTAAGATCTATTGGGGAAAAAATAACTGAAAAAGACTGGGAAAGTAATTAATGTGGGGGATGAGAAAAGTAAAAAAATAATCCAAAATGAGAGCAGCCAGGTAGAAATGAGGAAATGGTGTATGAGGAATAAGGTCAATCTTGGGGCAGCTCCTCTTTTCCTCCACCTTCCTCCTCATTCCCCAATCATATCTCTTTGGCTCATATTTTCCTGGGCTAAAGATAACACTAAGGAAATCTCTAAATATAGTTCATGTGTAGGTCTTCCCTCATGTGGATAAAAGGATCCTCAGCTTCTAATAAAGTACTCAGGATAACTGCATATATTGACTCTATTCCATCTCAAAGAAAATGCATCAAATGACTCACATTAGTCCATAAAATATTTGTTATAATTCTTCCTCTCCAGTGAGTGCTGTCTTTCCCCAGAGTTCCTGTAGACTTACAACACAAAAGAAGCTTGTGATTTGGTCTCCCTTCAGGAAAGAAAATGAAGCTGGAGTTTCTAGAAAGAACCTTCCAATCACAATCAATCTTATTTTCATCCATGAAACCAATAAGAACATTCAGCCTTATGTAAGTGAGGTAGGGGTGAACTGACATTTTTCTCTTTTTACAAAAGAAATTAATTTGGTCTGGTTAAGAGGTTTTATAAAAATAGTTTATCTTTATTTAATCAATCAATTAACAAGCATTACGCGCCTACTGTGTTGGTCATTAAGGAATATAAAGAAATAAGATTATATCTGAATCAATTGTGATAGAATTGACTCTTTTCAATGATGAGGTGATTCTAGACAATTCCAATTGAATTGTGATGGAAAATGACATCTACATCCAGAGAAAGAATTATGGAGACTGAATATGGATCAAAGCAGAATATTTTCTTTTTAAAAAATGTTTTTATTAAAGCTTTTTATTTTCAAAACATATGCATAGATAATTTTTCAACATTGACCCATGCAAAACCTTGTGTTTCAAATTTCTCCCCTTCTTCTCACCCTCTCCCTTAGATGTAAAGGAATCCAATATATGTCAAACATGTTAAAATACATATGTGTGAATATATATATATATAATCATATATATGTATATATATATAATTCAACATATATATATACACATATTTATACAATTATCTTGCTGCACAAGAAAAATCAGATCAAAAAGGAAAAAATGAGAAAGAAAACAATACAAGCAAACAACAACAAAAAGAGTTAAAATGCTATGCTGTGTTCCCCACTCAGTTCCCACAGTCCTCTCTCTGGGTGTAGTTGGCTCTCTTCATCACAACATCATTGGAACTGGCCTCAATCATCTCATTGTTGAAAAGAGCCACGTCTATCAGAATTGATCATCATATAATCTTATTGTTGTCATGTACAATGATCTTATTCAAAGCAGAATATTTTCACCTTTTTTGAGTTGGTTATTATTTGCTTGATATTTTTTCTTTCTTGTGTTTTTTCCACTTTTGAGCTGATTTTTCTTGCACAGCAAGACAAATATGGAAATTTTTGAAAGAATTGAACATATTTAACCTATGTTATGTTGCTTGTTGCCTATGGGAGAGGAGAAAGGGAGAAAATTTTGGAATATAAGGTTTTGCAAAAGTGAATGTTGAAAGCGATCTTTGCATATATTTGGAAAAAATGCTATTAAAGGAAAGAAAAAGGAAGGAAGGAAGGAAGGAAGGAAGGAAGGAAGGAAGGAAGGAAGGAAGGAAGGAAGGAAGGAAGGAAGGAAGGAAGGAAGGAAGGAAGGAAGGAAGGAAGGAAGAAAGGAAGAAAGAAAGAAAGAAAGAAAGAAAGGAAAGAAAGAAAGAAAGAAAGAAAGAAAGAAAGAAAGAAAGAAAGAAAGAAAGAAAGAAAGAAAGAAAGAAAGAAAGAAAGAAAGAAAGAAAGAAAGAAAGAAAGAAAGGAAGGAAGGAAGGAAGGAAGGAAGGAAGAAAGAAAGAAAGAAAGAAAGAAAGAAAGAAAGAAAGAAAGAAAGAAAGAAAGAAAGAAAGAAAGAAAGAAAGAAAGAAAGAAAGAGAAAGAAAGAAAGGAAAGAAAGCTATGGAAAGAAAGAAAGAAAGAAAGAAAGAAAGAAAGAAAGAAAGAAAGAAAGAAAGAAAGAAAGAAAGAAAGAAAGAAAGAAAGAAAGAAAGAAAGAAAGAAAGAAAGAAAGAAAGAAAGAAAGAAAGAAAGAAAGAAAGAAAGAAAGGAAAGAAAGCTATGGAAAGAAAGAAAGAAAGAAAGAAAGAAAGAAAGAAAAGAAAGAAAGAAAGAAAGAAAGAAAGAAAGAAAGAAAGAAAGAAAGAAAGAAAGAAAGAAAGAAAGAAAGAAAGGAAGGAAGGAAGGAAGGAAGGAAGGAAAGAAAGCTATGGAAAGAAAGAAAGAAAGAAAGAAAGAAAGAAAGAAAGAAAGAAAGAAAGAAAGAAAGAAAGAAAGAAAGAAAGAAAGAAAGAAAGAAAGAAAGAAAGAAAGAAAGAAAGAAAGAAAGAAAAGATAAGAAAAAAGGAAAAAAAGAAAGAAAAGAAAGAAAAGAAAAAAGAAAAGAAAGAGAGAGAGGGGGAGAGGGAGGGAGGAAAAAAGGAAGAAGGAAGGAAGGAAGAAAAAGAAAGAAAGAAAAATAATTCCCCATATCATTGAATTCACTTATCTGGACCAAGAAATGTTACAATATATGGAGTTCTTATTATATATTTATCTCCTGTTAAATATTATATTTTCAGCAAAAAATAAACCAAAAAAGCTTAAATCTTAAAGGGCCAGACAATATACACATGTTGTTTTATACTTAAAATGTTTTCCTCACAACTTGGCTTAAGAATGCAGTGGATTTTTTCTCAGTGCAAAAAGAAATGGAACAACAGTGACTGAAACTCACCAACATTTACAGAGAACCCTAACCCAGGAAAATCTTTTTTCCATTAAAGAACAACCCCCCCCAAATACCCAAAACATTAATCAAAGGCCACATGAATAAACATTTCTTTTTGTTTCTTTTAAGAAACAAAAGGAAAACATTATACTCATCTGTTTTTCCCAATTAATAATATAAAACTATTCAATAAATATAAGAAAGAATAAAAAAAATGCTATACTTCTTTATTGAAAGAAAAAAGGAAAATGCAAAGAAGGAGAAAGTTACAGAGAAACAGATGGAAAAACAGATAGGAAAGATAGCTTAGAAAGATAGAGACAGAGGGAATGACAGAAATACATGCAGAACGCACAAAAAACCAGACAAACATGAACAAAAGGACAAAAAGGAAAAATCAAAGAGACACAAAGAGAGACACAGATGTCAGAAAGAACAAACAAATATACACACATAGATTTTCATGGTATGATTTCCCTATGTTTTTCCACTTAAAATGCTTAAGTGTTTTTGCATTTTTACAACTATAAATACAAATGGGAATGGTGCCTCTTGATACTTGCCTCAAAGGCTAGATACGATTAAATTGAAATAAGACAGAAATTTTTCATTTTTTCAATTGAGTTAAGGAGCCTAGAATCCCTTCCATATAGAGAAATAAAAGTGCATATCACTGAAGAAGTCATCCTTTTTATGTAAACTTTATCACAATAGTTTATTATATAAGCATATAAATATGTATATGCATATGTGTTTCTGTATATACACATGCACAAACACACACATTTGTGTACACACAAAATTATATATGTACAAAAAATATATACATATATACATATGTGTCATATACATATATACATGCCAAATGACACTGTGACTAGACTATTGAATGGGGCCAAGAAAACTTAAGTTTGAAACTTTTCTCAGATATTAGCTATGTGACTGTGAGCAAGTCATTTAACCTGTGTCACACTCATGTGTAAAATGGGGATAATAGTTTCTAATGTATAGGGTTGTTGCAAAGAGCAAATGAGATAACCTATGTAAAGTGCTTTGAAATCTTAAATTGCTAGATAAATGTTAGTAAGCATTCTTGTTGTTATTGTGATTTTGCTGTTGAAATAT
Organism: Sminthopsis crassicaudata; assembly: GCF_048593235.1. Classification (NCBI taxonomy): domain Eukaryota; kingdom Metazoa; phylum Chordata; class Mammalia; order Dasyuromorphia; family Dasyuridae; genus Sminthopsis; species Sminthopsis crassicaudata. The sequence goes on along the minus strand of NC_133618.1, from coordinate 224,592,449 downwards.
GGGGGAGGAGTAGTATGCTACAGTAGACAGACCACTGGTCTAGTTATTATAATGGTAAGCCATTAAACTTCCCTTTGCTTCATTTTTTTTTATTACAAAATATGAGGAAGATGGATCATCAAGTGATCCCAAACACACTTTCTAGCTTTAAAAACTGAATATGAATAGCCATGTATATTTAAAATTGATCATATTTATGGAAATATAAAAAGTTCCCCACACTAATCTGTCTCCTTGTCTATTCAGTTCCTTTCCCTAATTCTTCCTTCATATGGACTGTTATGGAATCCAAATCTTAGTCTGTTCAAGTTTAGCTTCTAGAGATGTTCTGGAAGTTTAGCTTTGTTCCCAGATTTCTTTTTACTCTATTGTTCCTGGAATATCAGACCTAAAAACATTATCAGTCTCTATGGCCTTGTGTGCTAACTTTGCTGACAAAGTACATGTGAGTCATACTGATGTGTGTACAAAACATTTCTCTTTAAAATGAGTAAATGGATTTGGGTCAATAGCAAACCTTGCTATGACCTGGCATGGAATACAATTGTAGATGTGCCATTGTTCTATGCCAATGTTTTTTTAATTAAAGCTTTTTATTTTTAAAACATACACAGATAATTTTCTACATTCATCCTTACAAAACTTTGTGTTTTAATTTTTCCCTCCTTTCCTCCCACCCCCTTCTCTAGACAGCAAGTGATCCAATATATGTTAAACAAGTTCAATTCTTCTATACATATTTCCACAATTATCATGCTGCACAAGAAAAAACAGATCAAAAAGGAAAAAAAATGAGAAAGAAAACAAAATGCAAGCAAACAATATAAAGAGTGAGAATGCTATGTTGTGATCCACACACAGCCTCCATAATTCTCTCTCTGGGTGCGGATGGCTCTTTCCATCACAGGTCCATTGGAACTGACCTGAATCATCTCATTGTTGAAAAAAGCCATTTCCTTCAGAATTGATCATTGTATAATCTTGTTGTTGCTGTGCATGATGATCTCCTGGTTCTGCTCATCTCACTCATCATCAATTCATGTAAGTCTCTGCAGGCCTTTCTGAAATCATCCTGTTGGTCATTTTTTACAGAACAATAATATTCCATAACATTCATATACCATAATTTATTCAGCCATTCTCCAATTGATGGGTATCCATTCAGTTTCTAGTTTCTTGCCACTATAGAGGATTGCCACAAACATTTTTGCACATATGGGTCCCTTTCCCTTCATTAAGATCTCTTTGGGATATAAGTCAGTAGAAACACTGCTGGATAAAAGGATATGCACAGTTTAATGGCCCTTTGCCAATGTTTTCTTAGGGCCTGAAGCCTTCTTTCCGAGAAATGTGGGTATCTGTTGGGAGACTGGGAGAGGGGAATGGATATTGAACATTGGGTGTGGGTGGGGAAGGGAGCAGCGCTGTGGTTAAGAAAGAATTCAAGACTTTGAGATTGGAAAGATATTAATTTCCAGGAAATCAAGGGGGATTTAAGATGGAGACCTGATATAATCTGCAATTTCTTCCAGGTTTAAATGAATGTCTTTAATAGGCCCAGTTGGGTAGTATTTTTTAAAGCAATTTTTGTCTCTGTTCTGTGGGATCTAGACATAGTGAAGATCTGACCAAAGAATGGGTCTTGATTATGGAAAGGAGTGGGAGGCACAAGTCCTAGAATAAAAAGCTCGGCAGAAAAGTTGGGCGGAGCAGACTCCCAGAAGAAGAACTGAGAGAGATGAGTCAGTGAAGAAGTAAAAAGAAAGCTGGCTTAGTTCCATTCATATTTCAATAAAGATCAGAAATAAATATTACCATAGATTTTTAGGATTTCTTGTAACTGTGTAACTTCCCCTCTTGCTTATTGCTAATTCCTGCCTGTTCTCTTGTAAAGTATTTGCAATAAAACATTTTGAAAACCTCAAGAGGTTTGGAGTAATTAATCAAGGGGATAAAGGCTTAGGTACATGCTCCCTGAGAAGAATAGAAAGAGAACAAAGGAGGGGATTAGGTGAAATAAGTATGAGATCATAGCTAATAATAATAATTGCTAGCATTTTATAGTTTTACAAAGCATTTAAAAATATTATTATATTTTCACAAGAAGAGTGGGTAGATGTTATCAATCCCATTTTACATTTGGGGAAAGCAAAGCTGAAGTTAAGTGACTAGCCCAAGGTCACACAGATAGTAAGTGCTGAGGCAGAATTTAAACTCAGGCCTTCTTGATTTCCATTGCTTTAACCATTTAGCCATCGAGCTGTCTCTAAGGAGCATAAGATCTAGAGCTGAAAAGAACTTCAGAGCTCATAGATCAACTCCTTCATTTTACCATTGAGGAAACAACTGATTGGACCCAGCCTTGAAGTATAAGATCATCACGTTCTTCCTTTGTGCTCTTGGCCAACATGGTCCATTATTTTCCTATGAGCTTCTAAGTAGATGTCATAGATTGCCTTAGAGTTGGTCTTTTTCTCCATCTGCATCCTCTCCCCACTGATTCCATTCAGCCAACAAAACGATTTTCCTAAAGTATAGGTCCCCCACCCACCCCATTCAATAAACTCCAGTGGTTCTCTATCACCTAGTCTTTTTTTTATTTTTATTCTACTCCCTGCTACCATATTCTCTTTAATTAACATTGGTTTTCTGGCTGTTCCATGAACAAGAAACTCCATTTCTTAGCTCTGGACATTTTCTATGGCTGTCTCCGATGCCTCTGATGCTTTCCTTCTTCATCTTTACCTATAGGCTTCCCTAACTTCTTTAAGTCCCAGGTAAAAATCTCACTTTTTATAAGAAGCTTTTTCCAATCTCTCATTTTTTAAAACTATTTCCTTTTTTAGAAAAATTTTAATTTTTAGCCATTTCCTATTTATCCTATATATTACTTGTTTGTACATATTTGTTTGCTTTTCTCCTCTAATAGATTCTGAACTTACTGGGTACAAGCATTGTTTTTTTACCTCTTTTTTGGTATCCTAGATTTTAGCATAGTGGTTGTCATGTAGTAGATGTTTTTTTTTGTTTGTTTGTTTTTTTGTTGTTTTTTTTTTTTTTTTTGCTGAGGCAATTGGGGTTAAGTGACTTGCCCAGGGTTACACAGCTAGGATATGTTAAGTATTTGAGACCAGATTTGAACTCATGTTCTCTGATTTCATGGCTGGTGCTCTACCCACTGTGCCACCTAGCTGCATCTTACAGTAGATACTTAATAAATGTTTATTGACTGGCTGATCAGTCCAATCAATGTTGAAACTCCATAGACATTTGCTAAGTCTAGACCTACCACAATGCCCACTTTCTTGATATTACTCACAACTTCCCTAGGAAACTCCACTGTTGTTAATTATATAACCTAAATGTGGGTTGTCCTCATTCATCCCACAGAGGCCAAGGTGCTGAATATGCTGTGTATTTCACAAAATACCTAAAATCTGATTTTCACTTATATTTCACTATTTGATGGAGCAGGACAAAGAATAAAATGGAAAATGCTCAGGAAAAAATGATGGGAGAACAAGAATTAAGTTTGGGTGCTTGGGAGCTCCTCTATCATATCCCAGCTTCATTCAATATATGCAACTAATAGTATAGTATCTGAGTACTTACTGGAAAATTTAACCAACATATAAGAAGAAATAAACAGAAAAATTACAATAGTTTGGAATCTCAGTGTGCCTTTTTCATATCTAGACAAATCTTAACAAAAAAGATAAACAAGAAATAACTTAAAAAACTGGATAGAATTTTAGAAAAGTTGTATATACTTTGACAATTACTGAATAGGAATAGAAAGGCATATACATATTTTTCAGTGGTACATAGAACCTCTACTAAAAAAAACTGGCCATATGCTAGGACATAAAAACCTCATAAGCAAAATCAATAAAGCAAAATTATTAAAGATGTCTTTTATTGATGACAATGTAATAAAAATTGAATAAAGGGCATTTAAAGAAAGTTTTTTAAAATAAAATGGAGACTAATAAATAATTCTGAAGAATATATAGGTCAAAGAACAAGTCATAAAAGAAATAGGTAATTTAATTAAAGAAAATAACAATGATGAAATAGTACAACAGACTTTTGGATGCAGCTGAAGTAATTCTTATATAAAAATTTGCATGATGAAAAGCTTTGATCAACAAAAAAAGAGAAAGATTAGAAAAATGACTAGGGCATAGAATTAAAAAAAAAAAAAAACCTTAGAAGAGCAATAAGTCAGTTCCCTAACTAAATAAAAAATCTGAAAACTCAAACCAAAGTATAATAAAATAAAGAAAACCCTTTTGCATTGGCAAATAAAACTAAGAGCTTTAAAAATATAAATGTAATAGACAAAACACTTTGAGAGAAAAAATGAAAGAGGAGACAACAAATAAAGAGGAAATCATGGAAATTATAAAAAAAATGTCCAATTATATGACAACAAAGCTAATAAATATAAAGGTAAAATAATAAATAGAGAATTTAAATAACTTGGTCTCAGAGAAAAAAATTAAGCAATAAAAATTGTTTCTAGTAAGGCAAAATATGTAGCACTAGATCCCTTCAATCACATTTGGCAGACATTTTTCTGTGTTTTAAGTCTGTTCTGATGTCTATGATCAAAGGGTCATTGAGCAAGGTTATCTTCACTATATAATGAATCTTTAATCATTTTAGCATAGCAAAGCGACACTTTGTTGGGAGAGAGCTTTTAATGTAGAACTCTTTTAAATCAAAGGGTCAAAAATAATATATTGCTATTAAACTCCATCTTCGTAGATTTATCCCGATTTTCTGGCCTATTAGCTGGGCAACTAAGTGGTGCAGTAGTTAGACATGGAGTTAGGAAGCCCTATATTCAAATCTAGTCTCAGCCACTTATTAGCTGTGTGACCTAGCTCAAGCTACTTAATCCCTATTTGTCTCAGTTTCTTCATCTGAAGGGGTGCTTCATCTAGGGATACTGTGAGAACTAAATGAAATAATAATTGTAAAGTATTTAACATAGTTCTTAGAACATAATAAGCATGCTGTAAATATTAAACTTGCTTTTATATTTATTGGTAAAAATATAAAACAGCATAGGGACAAGGAGACATATCATTCTAGAAACTTCCAAGTACAATTATTTCAATACAGAAACAGATGTATAATCTCACCATAGTGGCTACTTCCATCAATGTTACAGAAAACAACTAGCTATTGATTAAAAGAAATATGAAATGGAGAAAGAAAAAATATTATCTATGTCTTATCTTATGTGACTTTTGTCCATGACCTCACTTAAATAATCCTACATTTTTTCATCCAATATGCTGGAAGTTTTCTAGATCTTTAAAAACTACACAGATATTAATACAAGACTTTGCTATTCTTTTCTCTCTCCCTCTTCCTCTTCCTCTGCCTTTCCCTCTGTTTCTTCCTCTTCCTCTCCCCCTCCTCCCTCTCTCTTCCTCCCTCTCTTCCTCTCTTTTTCTCTCTCTCTGTCTCTCTGTTTCTGTGTCTGTGTCTCTCTCTGTCTCTGTCTCTCTGTTTCTTTCTCTCTCTGTGTGTTTCACTCTGGCTCTCACTCTCCATCTTGCTCTCTCTTTCACCATTTATACAGATATCTGAATATATATAGATACACATTTACGAATGGTCCACCTCCTTTCTAGATCACATATCTCTTAGATGTTATCTTTTATAACACATTTTATGCCTAAGCTATTGTTAGTAATAGGATGAGTATATTTTCAGCCACCATATGTTTATCCATTGCTATTTCAGTCACTCACAATTTTGATTCTTCAGAGATTGTGGTATTTGATGACACTCACAGATAACATCACTGAAATAGCTTTTTGGTTTCTGATTTTGGTTCAGACCTGTGATTTAATCTGTGGGATGTTCTCCTAGTACAATGTGAACTCCTTCAGATGAGAGATTTTCTCACTTTGGTGCTAATTGAAGAAACTCTCTGCATCAATGCATATTAGCAACTTCTAGCCTTAGGGAGGTGTCTGGGGATACTGAGAGATTAAGAATTTGCACTCAGATCTTCCTGAGGGCAAGGCCAGAGTATACCAAGCTATCTCTTCACTAGAGATCATTTTTTTATGTTTGTTTCCTGAATCATTGAAAGAGCAGAACAGTTTCTCAAATGTAATAAATTTGTTCTCTTGCTATTGTGATTGAATTCTCAATCTAGTTCACTGTTCATGTGTAGTATCTGTTCTAACGGAGTAGTTCTATGGACTTCCTGTACAATTGCTTGTTGCTGGTTGAACAAGAGGTATTAACTTGCCTTTTCCTGTCAGGACTGTGAGGCTGAGCTATTTTGAATGATTATAGAACTTATTATGGGACTGATATAATATTCTGGAGCTGTCAATTCAGGATTTTCTGCAACAGGAACATCTAGAGGACCTAACCATCCATTGGGAAGCTCTATCCTTTTTAGACTCTGCTCTGGACATGTTCCATAATTGGACAAATGCTTTGGGCAAAAATATGTCTCCCTCTTTTGCATCTATTGTGTGACCTTAGCATATATGGGGGGGATACACCTTGTTGGGAGAAAGTTTTTAACAATTTATTCTTCTGAGTCAAACATTTTTTTAAACTTAATTTTAAAAATTAACAAGAATTTGTTTTCTTTTTTTCTTTATTATTTACTTTTTGGTCTTGTTCAGTTGCTTTCCCTTTCTTTATCATCCTTATAGCCATTTCTTCTGTCTCATATAAAACATCACGGATTGAGATTTTTAGGACTCAACTGTCTTGGTTCTATTTTGATTTATGATGAAAAATGCTTTGTTATAAAAGTATTAAAATATTTTTCATCTTTTTATTATTCTCCCAGTCTCATCTTTGAATGTTCTTAGAATAATACAGTTTAATTGGATCTCACTTTAGACTTTTTGCAACCATGTTTTCCCCCGCTTTTGGTTATTTATGAGATGACAACTGCTCATAATCTACCATCTTCCTCCATAATGTCTTAAAATACATTTATTGATTACTTTTGTTCCCATATCATAGTCATTTATTGGAAAAAGACAATCTTTCCTCCCCAAAAGCCCTAGGTGCATGTAACACACACACACACACACACACACACACACACACACACACACACACACACACAGACACTTGCCACCTCCAGATTGAAACTGCTCCCATTACAAAGAAAAATAATCAGACAAGAACATTCAAGACAGTTATCGGATATACATGTATATAATATTCTGTATTAGTTGTCATTTCATTTTTACTTTAAAAATGGAGCTATATTTCATTATCTATTTTCATTGTTGATTTTTCTGTTATTCAGATTATTCTAATTTTCTTTTAGAGATACATTTACAAGCTCGTAGTTATGAATAGCAATCTTTTTTGTTCTGCTTACTTCCCTCTTTATCAGTTCATATGATTTTCCCAGGTTCCTCTGAACTTCTCATATTCATTATTTCTTACCATAAAATAATATTCCATTTTATTCATGCATCAGTTTTTTTCAAACATTCTCCATTCAATGGGTAACCACTTTGTTCCCACAAAACATGCTAAAATCCTCTCTAAGTTTTTACAAAAGAATTTATTATATAAGCTAATTAATATTGCTTTTAAGTTTCCATGTCTCTCTGGTAAAAAGATAAAGTCTTTGCTGATTGAAGTAGTTTGAATGTTCTCTTTGTCCTTCTTTTTGTAGTAATTTATATGAGTTAAAATTTCAAAATGGTAATAGTACTTACTGATATATTTTCTTCTCTCCATTTCCTATTTTTGACATCAATAATTGCTTTAAATATGTCAGATTGGATCTGTTATAATTGCATGTAGTGTTTTGACATTTATTCCTTTTTTCAAAATTGGTGTCAGTTTTGACCTTTTCTCTGACAATGGTCTGACTAAATACAGATAGCTGATTTAGATTATTTCCATATTAATAATTATTCATTTACTTTTTTATGATATCATCCAGTGTTTTCCATGTCCAGTACTTTTCAATTCTTTTGAAAAAAATATTCATGGTTGTAGATGGGATGATATATATACAAATAGGTATACACATACACATATACATATACATACATATGTACCTCCATATGTACTTCTAGTGTCTACTTGTCCCATAGCTATATTGAACTTAATTTGTCAAAAAAGATACTCCACATCTTTCCCCCTATTTTCTTTATTTCTGTTGAGGATTCCACCGTTATATTGGTTTCATCCTTGACTCTTTCCTTTTATTTTCTTGTACCCAATTAAATGCTATTTTTTGTTGTTTCTACCTCTCCAACACTTCTCACATTTTTCCCCTTCTCACTACTCCTGACTAGCCCAGCCAAAGCCCTCATCACTTCTCCTCTGGACTATTCCAGTTGTCCAAGGAGAACCTGTAAACCATCTTTTCATTTCGCTTTCTTATATCTTCTAGTTTCATTTAGAGCAACAACGCCAATACAGGTTATGTCTGAGTTTTCCTAATGCTAAGTCATCTCGTTGATCAATAGACAAGGATCTCATATTTAGAGGACCAGTAGTAATATTAATTCTTATGCAGTCAAATATTCAAATGAATCTGTGAATCCATTAGTATAGGGGATAGAAACTGGAACTTTTCTACCCCAACCACTCTTTGCAACTCATGTTTATATGGATCCATAAATTTACCATAGGGACACCATCTAACATGCTAAAGATTTTCCTTACTCTATTTTGACATCATGAGGATACTAGTGGAATACACAGACTGAGGCTCATACCTTATTTTCACCAATAACCAGCTATTCTTTTTATTATCATACAGATTGATAATATCTGTAAATCCTATTCTTCTACATGGTTTTTTATTTATAATGTATAGTTAAACTGCTCATACCTATAGATTTGACTTTTAGGTGATCTCAATAAGTTTTTGAGATGTAGTATCTTATGATTTGGAACATAATCAGAAAAATATTGTTATTAAAAATGTGGGCCTTTGTTCAAATGTTTGGGATCATTGAATAACTGCAATTTATCAGAGACAAACCAAAGGACTCCTTTTGTCCCATTCAATTCTGGGTCTAATTTGACTATTTGTAGTTTCTGTCCAAAGTATGTAATGAGCTGTCTCTTTTGTTTATTCTATAAACATTCTTCATTCACTTTTTTAAAATTTTATTTTTGCTGTGAAGCCATATTTCTTTCCATCTTGTACTTGTTAAATTAATCTTTTAAATTCAAGTATTATACTTAAAGTTTTTCTGTTAGGCTTGATCTTCCTAGATTTAAAGCAATGTTCAATCTGTCAAATTCTTTTTGGATCTTGACTTTGTTATTCATTCACCATGTTAACTGTCTTTCCCAGCTTATTTGAAAAGCAAATTTGAAGAGCATGCTATCTATACCTTATATAAGTCACTGATACAAATTTTAAATATCATAGTGCCATCTACTCATTCATCCATTTATTTAATCAGAACTGTAAGTAGGGATTCTGGTTCCTTAGTGCAAATACAAGCAAAAAGATGGAGCTCACATCTAAGATCTAGCTATGTGGTTTGCATTTGGAACCATTTCACTAAGTTTATTTGATAGGTAGACCATGGGATCTAAATACTTGACAAATATCTGGGAAATTGATTCCAGCTTGTGCCCCAAATGCCTAGACCTCCCAGCTCTACTTCTGTAAAACAGTAGTTCTCTTTGCACACCAGACACTTTTGATATTGTTTTGCCCCAGTTACCAAATGCCATGTTAATCTTCTGCCTAAGATGTTTATGCAGAAGTTGTCTGGAGGACAGATTACTGATAATGACTTCTAAGAAGTCAAGTCCCAAGGCTATGAGTAGAATCTGGCAGAAGTGGTGGTGATCTGGATTTTTTTTTTTTTTTTTTTTTAGGGTAAGAGAATAGCATCTGTTAATCCCCTGTAAAGATATTTTGGGTATTTTCCTCTTCTTTTCTTTTGATATAGGGGTTGGGTTTGAATTGGGGATGATTAAATGGCTCCAAGTAGTTTTTTCCCCCCTTCTTGTTGGGAGGTGAGAAAAAGAGTACTTTGTATTAATAATTAAAAAAATTATATATATATATATATATATATGTATATATACATATACATATATACACACACACATATATGTTATTAATTTAACAGCCAACAACACAAACATTTTATTATGCAGATATAACCCACAGTCCAAGGGAATCCATTTCCAGAAAGGAAACCTCTCAGGACTCATAAAGATCAGGTTAAGTCCTGGGGCAGGCTAAACCCAAATATCCAGGTATCTGGCTTTTCTGAAGCTAACTGGATCAGTATGTTTCCACCCCAGAGTAGAATTCTAAGGAAAATCTCTTGAACAAAACTTAAATATGGTTCATATCTCCTTCTGCTTAGAGTCTCCCTAAAAGGGATAAATAGGATACCTCATAGAAAATTTGTTCTTATCTACAAATATAATTTCTTCCACCATAAAATAAATGCTTATATAATGGAAGGCCAGTGTCATCAAGGGGAGGGAGTAGAGGGAGGGAGGGGATAATTTGGATAAATGAATACAAGGGATAATATTATAAAAAAAATTACTCATGCATATATACTGTGAAAAAATTATAAATAATAATTTTTAAAATAAAAATAAAAATAAATTAATGGAAGGCCAGTGAGGCCAGTCCTTATGAACATGCACAGTGTTCAATTGATACTATCCCTACATGGAATCTGGAGTAAGCTCAGACATTCTGTAACTGCTTCTGGTCTGCTAACTACTTGATTGACTTCGGAGTCAAAAACAGAGTGCATTCAACAAGGCATTAGTCATTCAGAGCCAGTCTCAGAACTGGTACTTTCCAGTCTAGCTGGCATTGCAGAAAGGGGAAGGACTGCTAAAGGCCTTTAGGTGGAGCAAAGGCCTTGGGCCCCTTTTTCTTCCATCTGACATGAAGCCAAGTGTGCATCATTCTTTTTTTTTTATTGTGCTTATTTTTTCTTGCTTCTAGGTAAAGGAAATTAGATATGATCTTGAAAACTTTGAAAGGTCAGGAGAAGCCACCTGTGGTACAAGCACGGAGCCCATTATGGATTTTCTGGGTAGTCAAACATTACTGAGGCAAGGAGAATCTTTAGGACCCAGGCTGGTTGTAGCTCACATAGAGACTCTTCCAACAGCCATTCTGCATGGGGAAGTAAGATAAAAAATTATACAAGTGGTCCATTGATTAGATACTGCTGTCTACCACTGAATCAGCTATATAAAGGTAATAATCTGCACTATTTATTTACATTCAGACTATAGGCCCATCTGTGTGAAAAGTCAGAGAGCCAAGAGCATCAGCATCAGAGACTGTATGTAGAATGCAAATATATAAGCAACATAGAAAAAAAAAATGGAATTTTACAGAAAAGAAAAATAAGAGTATATATGTGAGAAGGGTCTATCTGTTTTCTAATAAGGACACTTGCCAAATGGTCAGAAATGGAGCCATGGTTTATTTCTCAACCTTGATTATGCAGTTGGTATGAATGAGATAGTATCCTATTCTTATGGGGTAGAAGTCTGAGCCAGAATTTCATTCTTCTCACAGTCCTTCTCTTATCACAGAGGCAGCAAGAAGCCTGAACTAGAAATTTTCTTGTCACAGAAGGTGGTTCAAGGAAGAGGGTACTCCCAAAGTGTTAGGTGAAAATGCTCATACTTCTTGCTATAACTATGAAATAAAATCCCTTTGGAAAAGTTAGGAGTTAATCACTGGCTGCCAACAACAAACAGAATACATTGTAATAGGGTTGTTTTCAGTCATTTCAGTCATGTCCAATTCTTCATGATCCCATTTGGTTTTGTTTTTTTTTTTAAACAAAAATACTGAAGTGGGTTTGCCATTTTCTTTTCCAGTTCATTTTACAGATGAGGAAACTGAGGCAAACAGGTTTAAGCAAACAGAGTCACACAGCTAGTAAGTGTCTGAGGATGGACTTGAAGTCAGATCTTCCCAACCCTAGGCTTAGAGCTCTACCTACTGAGTCATGTTGTTGTAGTTTGAGCCAAAGCAATAGGAAATACACAACTTCTCAGGAGTACCTCCACAGTTCTGAAAGGGAGATGTCTCTAGTCTTAATCTGTAACAATAGTGGCAAAGCATTTGTTACATTTGAAACACAAACACTTAAAAGATGAAACAGTAAACCCTCACTTCTATTATATTATCACTGAGAGCTAGGAAAGTATTCAAGAAGACTTGTGGGATTGTTGAATAAATATTTACTTCAGATCTGTATTATCTGAGCAGTGACTAACTTTTGGCTAGCCAGGACTGCAGAGCTCATTCACCTGAGAGTGTTCATTTCGTCCTCTGAGTAAGGTTTAGTTCTAGGAAACAGTAGAAATCGGTGTCTAACAATGACTTGATCTCAGACTCATGAAGTTGCTACTAAGGCTGGAGCTATCCATCTCTCAGGATTGTTGTTTGGTCATTTCTATTGAGAGAATGAAGCAATGAATAGAAGAGGTAGCTAGGGACTTGAGATCAGTCAATCAGTCAGTCAGTCTGTAAGCATTGATTGAGTACCTGTTATATGCCACGCACTGTGATAAATCTTGGGAATACAAAGAAAGATACTCAATATATTCTGGCCCTCTGATTACAGATCTGGAAGGGCTATCCTTCCAAAACCTCCATTCGTAGATGGTCATTGCTTCCTTTTTTGCCAGATCCACTCCTTCTACTTGACTCCATCATGTCCCCAAAAAAGTCATTATCCTTTCATATTACTTTGGAACTCATATTTCATGAGTAATCTTAGAACACACTTTTTCTCTGATTAAAATGCTTGTGTGTGGAGGAAAGAACTCTTTTCAAAGCAGACATTTTAAGAGGACTCCCAGGTCAGCCATCTGTTCATATATAGTGCTTATGTCTATCACTCATGTGTTATACATTATATATTGCTCATGTGTTGCCTACAACCTTAAGAAATCCTCCCCTCTCTCTTTTATTATTTCCTCAAAAAGCCTCATCTCCCAAATGAGGGGATTCTTAACTTCAAACACCAAGTTCTTTAGAATAAAGAGCAGGGGACTCCAATAAATAATGTCTTCAAGATTGTTCTGTTCTTTCCTTTTCTTCAGGAACTTTTTTTGTGTAGTATCCCCAGTCCTTATATGGTACCTGGAATATGGTAAGTATTTAACAAATGCTTTTTGATTGATTGATTGGGTGTTTTTGTCAGCAAACTTATTCAAGCTTGGGGGAGGGGTGACCCACTCCATATATTTTTCGATTTTAAACTCTGAAGGTTGGACTATAAATTAGAAAATGGGAATGTGTCCAGTAAGTAACTGCCAAATGACTTTGAGGTGTGTGATTATCTAGTTCTTAAGACATAAATCTTTCCCATTTTTCTATGTAAATCTCAGAAAAAAAAAAACAAAAAACACTGAAATAAAACTAAGCCCAGGGTTCAACACCACCTGTTCAGCCACATTTCTGGCCCTTTTCATATACAGATGCACTAAACAAAATCTGAAAGGGTCTTTGAAGCATATCTTTAGATATATGCCTAGAGGTATATGAGATCTCTAGAAGTTTTCCTATCCATACTCCTGACATGACTGTACTCAACCACTATAGATCTCCAGGGTTGTGTCTGTGGATTCTCTATATTATGGGAAATTTCTGTGTCTTATTCAATCTACTATCAAACCTCTGTTGCCAAATCAAAATGGGAAGGCAATAGTACCAAAGGGATATTTAATATGTGAGGGATTGTTTGATAATTATAATCTTTCTAACTTTGGGCAACACTTAAATTTATCTTGGTTTCATTTTCTTCATCTATAAAATGAGGGGGTTGAATTAGGTCAGGGTTTCCTAAATTTTTTTCCACCACTTTTTTCCTGAGAAATTTTTATATAATCCAGGTATGTAGGTATATAAGATAAGTAAACAAATTAAATACATTTGTTTGATAATAAATCATAATTTCATGATCCTCACATTCAGTTACAAGGATCCATGTGGGGTTGTGACCTACAGTTTAAGGAGCTTTAAATCTATGATCCTATAACCTGCGTCAAGCAATTGATTCCACTTTTGGATGACTCTGTTAGGAAGGGTTTTTTTTTTTTATTATATGGAGCTGAAATATGCTTTTTGTCAGCTTCCACCCACTGTTCCTACTTCTTCTTTTTGAGGCCTTAGTGTAACTAGTTCTTCTTATAAAAACAAAAACTCCTTTGAAGGAAAGGATTGTTGAGGGAGGTAGAAAAAAATCGCACAACTGTTCTGACTGGGTTCACCACAAATTCATTACATAACTTTAACTGGGCCCTCACCGATGCTAAAGAATCCTTATTAAAAACCCCTTATCACTCACTATCCCATTCATTCTCTACAGAGGTTCTTCTGAATCTTTTTATTCCTATTCAAAATTCCTATTACTCCTTCTTTCCCCACTCTTTCTCCCAGCTGAGAACTTCATCTCATATTTTCAAAAAAAAAAAAAAAAAAAATTGGGTCCGTGTCATATATCTCAGAGCAGCATCTGCTTGCTTCACGGCAATCCTTACTTGTAGCAACCTCATCCATTTGTCAAGCTCCCTTGACTACTAACCTTTAAAGCAACCTCTCAATTTCACAGCATGAAAATCTAGGGATGTCAAATGTTGACATATTTAGTACAAGCTTACTTTAGGTTTTTTGCAGTGCCAAACTGCTTCTGTAGTCTTTTCAAATACTGTGATATTAAGGCTTTCCAATATCAGACCACACAGATCCAAAGTTGGTCCCCTTAGATTTTTATGTAGTCTCCTTTTTATCATTTTAGGCATCTGCCACTTCTTCAATACATCAGTGTTATATCTTATCCAGGATCCCAGTTGGTTCCTTGAAGGCTAAATGTAGTGACTCTCCTGGAAAGGAATGTAATTTGGCATGATAAAAGCCTTGTTTTGGCTTGTATACAGATTACCTTGCACTTTTTCCCCCCCCCTCATAAATGCATTAGACAGAATCTTCAGACAGCTTTCCCCTTTACAGTGTCGTCTTGAGTTTTATTTCTATCACCTCTTCTTCAGTTGGGGGTTTGTATAACTAGTTCCCAGCCATTATTACTGCCTGCATTTCTTTAGGGATGTCAGAATGTGCAGCTGATGCAAGTTATTTGCAGTAGATTGCAAACAGGACTCTTGTCTGCCTCCTCACAACATTTAAGATTTTCACTGTTCTGCACAATCACTGTCCAATTCAGTAATTTTTATGCTAATGTCTTCAGGGCCTCCTGACCTCAGAATTATCTAGTAGGGCTTTAACTCAAAAGCCTTACAGCAATACTAAAAATTTTAATACATACACTTCACATTTTAGCTTAAGTTAGCAATGCAACAAATAAAATTTAATCATGCAATAATGAATTTTGTAGTTGGAGCTTTTATTCTATACATATTCAAGGAGCAATAAAAATGCAATAATAAAATAACATAATAATAGTTATATGGCAGTAATAATGATAAGAAGATAACAATGATAACAACAATGACAAGTAACAATGTTAACAAGAGCTATCTATTGTGCCACTTAGCTGCCCTACCATAACTATAGAATGAGATAAGGAAATCCATATAAATTCAACCACATTGAACCATTAGAAGTTTAGTTCATAAGTTTTTTAGGCAGATAGCAAAGAAAACAGAGTGGGGATAAAACTTCACTTCAAGTCACAAAATTTTCTTCAAAATACAATTCTAGGGAAATTTATAGAATTCCAAGAAGATTTATAGTACTAATTTCTCTTATACTTGTTTGAGAATCTTTCTCTCTCTCTCTTTCTCTCTGCCTCTCTCTGTGTGTGTCTCTCTCTGTGTATCTCACTCTTTCTCTCTCACTCTCTTTCTCTGTCTCTGTGTGTGTCTGTGGGGGGGTGTGTGTGTGTCTCCCCTCTGTTTCTTTCTCTCTGTCTTTGTCTCTTTATATATATGTGCTTATACTACATAAATGTATATTTACAGGTATACATGCATAAGATAATATATATGGCTGCTAGGTAACATAGTGAATAGAATGAAATAGAATTAGAAGGACCTGAGTTCAAATGTGGCTTCAAACATTTACTGACTGTAATCCTGGCCAAGTCACTTAATCCTATTTGCCTTAGTTTTCTTATATATGAGCTGGAGAAGGAAATGGCAAACCTCTCCAGAATTTTTACCAAGAAAATCCCCAAAGGGATCACAAAGACTTGGACACAACTGAAAACAATTTAACAGTAACATACATATACATATGTGAATATATATTTATACTTTATAAAAAACTTAGTCTCCAATCAACTCCAACATTTTACTATCTGGTAGAGTACCATGTTCTCCCTGTTGGGAAGAGCTGAGTAAATGCTATACTTTCTATAGTTACTTTAGTTCTACCAAAATGATTCCCTTTCCTTTTTCAGTACCTGTTTCACATTTGCTATGCCTAATGGTGTTTGAAATGCCACATAAGAAAGTGACACAAGAATGTATTTAGATCATCCTCTTCAGGCTCTTTCAAACTAAAGTGTACCTGGAATATTTATCCAGATATACTTTGGTCAAAAAGAGTCTTGATGAATTCATTTAGTTGGTAGAAATGTTGACACTTTAAAACAAATGGTTCAGTTCTCTTCTTTTTATATTCCTTTGTTTTCCACAGTGTGGATTATAGAAATGATAAAGGTTGGTGGAAAAGTGTTAGATTTTGGACTCAAAACACCTGGTTCTGCTGCTTGCTCCCCATGGCAATAATAATTCATTAGATACTATTTCTTTACATTCCTGGGCCTCAGTTTCCTTATGAAGGAATTGGACTAGATGATTTTTTGCCTTTTATCATCTTTTATATCTTTATATTTACTTCTAATTCTCTTTTTCTTAAAGTTGTTTTGATAGAAGTAATCAATTCATTGCATTGTCTCCAAAACCAAGCTTTTATATCCTATGCAGCTGCCAATCAAGACATAATTCTGCAAAAGCATGATAGCCATTATCCTTTAGTCATTTAAATATTTTTGCCAGAGAGAGTTACTTTTAAAAGTTTTTTTTTTTTTTTGTATTTATAATTCTAACAACATCGTATACTTAACAAATGATCTTCTATGCTCTGCTTAAAAGATCTCAGGAAGAAGGAATCTATTACTTTCCCAGGTTTCAGTTTAGCATATCTCTAATTGTTAGATTTTCCCCAGACTGACCATCAGTTCTCTGTGTACCCTCGAGTGAATGATCTAACCTTTGTGGACATAAATTTCTTCATCTTTAGAATGAGAAGAGAGGAGGTAGAATCAAAAGATAATAGTTGTCACTGAAGTCTTAGCCAGAGAAATCCATTCTGTCTCTCAGAAATCAAGCTGAAGCGTATTGTCAGTTGAGTACTTCTAAGTGTTAGAATCCAAGCTATTATGAAGTCCTGTTATGATATCTTCAATTTTCTCCCATGAGCTGCTATGTAAGGCTTTTCTATCTATCAAATTCTTCTTCCTGGTGCTTCCTTTGGCCTTTTAGCAAGTCATGAGATTGCTGTATTTCTTAATGTACCCCAAATTATGCTCATCTGTTTTCTGCATACCTGGTGTAAATTAGTTGAATCCCCATAGAATTCTGAATGTAATATCCCTCCCACTCTAGTCCCCTAAGTTTTAGGTTCTAAGCTACAACATCAACAATAACAACATTGTGATGTTGACATGTTATTGGCATGTGATTGGGGTGATACCATAGTGCTGATATGTTGTTGGTATGTTGATGTGTTTTGGTGGAGTAACATTGTGATGTGGGCATGTTGTTTTTCCATCACCAGTTATTCTGATTTTTGTCTTGCCATTAGACTTCAAGTACTGTGGAAGGGAGAATGAGTCTTATGATTTTGCATTTCTGCCTCATTTAAATCCAATTCACAAGGGAGTCAAAATATTACCTTATGTTATCTCTGGTCCTTTTCAAAAATGAAGTACTAGCAAACTGGTACCAGGTGATTAACTATTGGTTGAATTACACAAAGAATTATCTCAATTTACCATCTTTGATTGTCTTTTATGAGTATTTATGTTTTGGGGATCAATTCTTTAGTTTTAGGTTTTTTGTTTTTGGCGTTTCTTCAGTTGGAGAGTTTCTGCTGCTCCTGCCCTCCTCATTCTTTATGGCAAAGGCTAAGTCCATAAGGATGCTTTATGACTGACTTTATCTATTAAGATGTGAGCTCTTTGGGGGCAGCTAGGTGGCGGAGTGGATAGAGCACCAGCCCTGAATTCAAGAGGACCCGAGTTCAAATCTGGTCTCAGACACTTAACACTTCCTAGCTGTGTAAACTTGGACAAGTCACTTAACCCCAGCCTGGGGGGTGGGGGGGGAGATGTGAGCTCTTTGAAAGTAGGGAAAACACTTTTTGCCTTTGATTTTTTTCTTTTTTTTTTTTTTTGCCATAGAGCTTGATACCTGGTAAATGCTTAAGATACTGCTTCTCAATTAACCCTATGCACTTTTGGTAATGAATTTAGAGTAGATGGAATAAGAAATGACACATTTCTACCAGATTGACATCTTGTCCCTAAAGTATTTTTTCAGGTCATTACCCTGCTCATGAATTTTCAATAAGTCCTCAGTGCTAAAGAGTAAAATCTAAACCTATTAGTCTAGAACTTAGGGTTCTAGAAAAAGCACAGAACAGACATCCAAAGACAGATTTGAATCTGGACTCTGCTACTTATTAAATACACCTTGGCAATTCATATACTTTATACCTCAGCCTCCTCATTTGTAAAAGTGGGCAAATGACACTCATACTATCTACTAAATAGGATTGTTATAATAAAAATATTTTTAAACTTCCAAGGACTACAAAAAGATCTAAGTTTTGGTTACTTATTACTACCCTGCCTCAACTTACATGTCTGACCTTATTTTCTACTAATACCAAATCCAAACTCTTTGCCCACTATAGATTACTCTCTTCACTATTTCTGACATATGTTATGCTAATTTAAGCCTTGAAACTTTCCTTCTCTCCTTGTGCTCCCCAGAGTGTCCTCTCCCTGTCCCCTCTAGTCATACTTCCTATCTCCATACTGCCTTTTTCCATGGTACCACACAGAACACCTGTTTTCCTCTTATTTCAATTAGCTCTCCCAACTTAGTCTTGATGATGTTATCTAGCTTAATTATATTCTGCCTTGCTCAGAAGAATTTTGTTTTGTTCTTAGAGCCGCAGAGAAAGGTAAAATGCACACACATGCTGATAATCTACTCTAGAAGAGATAAAGGCTGTGGAAGATGTGTTAATGGTGAGAAGACGTCACATTAGAGAAATATTTTGAAGATAAAAATGCAAGATCTGACAGATAATTTGCATATGTATTCTCCTTAGCCATATAACATTTCCCCAAATTTATTTCTAATATTATAGATCTTCTTTTATAGACCACAGAGGTCAGAGTTTCCTTGATAATAGTCTTTACCTCCTGAATTTCTAGTCACTCCCTGGGCACCTTATATCATTCTGGTGAGAATTTTCCAAACCCTTTTGCTATAAAAGCATTTGACAAAAGTCTCTCAGCTATTCTCATGTCTAAGATGAAATGATATGGATATAATTGGGTGAATGTGGAATTGGTTGAAATGCTGGACTTAAAGGATAATTGTTAATGTTATAATATAATTTTGGAAAGAGTTCTACCTTGGAATGCCCCAGGGATCTTTGTTTGGCTTTATGCTATTTACCATTTTTATCAATGAGTTAATATTAACGCAAACTAGAATATAGCATCTTAAAGTTTACAAAACACTTTACAAACACTTCATTTTATCTTTACAACAATACTAGGAGGTATGCTCCATTATTATCCTTATTTTATAGATGAGGAAACTGAGGCAGACAGACTTGTCCAGTGTCACATAGTTAGTAAGTATACAAGATCAGGTATTTCTGACTCCAGTTCCAACACTCTATTGATTGTGTCATTAAAGGAATAGTGAACATGTTTATCAAATTTGGAGATGGCATAGTTTTAGGAGATATAGTAACTGCACTGTAACAAAGTCATGATCCTAAATGATTTTGATAGGCTAGAACCCTGAGTTGAATCTAATTAGACAAAATATAATAGGGACTCAATGGCTATCATCCACCTTCTTCTGGGAGACTGGAAGAATAAAACATGGGTATTTTGCTGTTGGCCAACCATGTGTTTGGGAGCAGTCTTTCCATGAAATGTGCAGCCAAAAAATGTCAGTTAAAATTGTTAGCAACCCAAATTACTTTTTTCTGTATTTGCATCCAAGGGTGAAGTATTGCTTTCTCACACCATTTAGCAATCAGGGATGGCCTGAGGGTGAACTTCATCTTTCCCAATATTAAGCCATGTGATCTGGAGAGATGGGCTATTCTTATCTCTATTATTGACAATGGTAATAACTCTAGTGATGGAATGTGGAGGATGGATTAATTGGGTGATAAGTCTTTGCCTTTGTGGCCTTGATGTATCACTTTTACTATGCACATTTAAAAAGCCAATAAATGGGAAAGATTGGTGGCCACAATGAATGGAGCACTGGCTCTGGAATCAGAAGGCCTGAGTTCAAAATCTGATATCTGGTATCTATTAGCTGTGTGACTCTGGGCAATCACTTAACCCTGATTGCCTCCCTTCTCTCTCCAACCCCCCACCCAAGTCAATGACTGACTTAAGCAAGGAAATTTTAAAAAAATGTCACCATCCAATTTGCCTGAAAGAACTTTAATATGTCCATTTTAAACCTTATCACTTAAAAAAACAAGAATTGAACCCTTCCTCTGTACAATTTTTAAGTAGAAGGTGCCTTTTTACTCAAATGAAGCTGAAAAAATGATATTTTAAGTCTGATTTCTCATTTTGATTCTTTTCACTACTTTATTCTTTATTATTGGGGACAGCTAGGTAGGTGGCCCAGTGAATAGAGCACTAGGCTCTATTCTAGTCAGGAAGACTGAAAAAGTAGCATACATTATTAGCTGTGTGACTTTGGTCAACTCAGAATCTCAGTTTTCTCATCTGTAAAATGGGAATACTAATAGCATCTGCCTCTCAGGATTATTGTGAGGACCAATGAGATAATAATTGTGAAGTCTTTAATATAGTATCTGGCACATAGTAAGTATTAAATAAATGTTAGCTATTATTATTCTCCTTACATGATGAAGCAGCTGCTATAATTACTGTAACATCTTTAAAAATTATAGTATTATGTATATTCATTTATGTTTGTATAAATTAGTCTTTGATGCTTGAAAGCTTTTAGAAGTCCTTTAATGGAATACTATTCAAACCCAAGCAGTCAATGTTGATATTTTGCTCTAAGGAAGTTTTTGATTCCTGTTTTTCATGACATTATCTCTAATAGGATAATAATAACAGTTAGCATTTATATAATATTTTGAGGTTTGCAAAGCACTTTGCAAGTATGATGTCATTTGATCCCTACAACAACCCTGGGAGGCATAAAATTAACTCCATTTCATAGATAATGAAACTGAGTCAAATTAAATACATTCCCACTAAGTGTCTGAGGCCAGATTTTTAAACTTAGGTCTTCCTTACTTCAGCCCACTACTATAATAACCTACTCCAGCACTGATTTCAAATCATTTTCCTTTTCAGAAAATCAAAAAGCCCAGTGGCCATAATTTAAATGCTTCTAATAACTATTATGGTATAGACAGAAATGGTAAGAAGTTGAATGTTAGAATAAAATGACATTTATCCAGAAAGAGATTAAGCTTCTCTAGAGATCACAAATGATAAATATCCTCCTCAAGAAAGTTTCCCATTCTCAGCCTAGAATTAAGCCTCCAGTTCCTTGACAGGTAGGGGGAAACAATTTACTTTGAAGATTTCTATTTTGAAGATTAAAAATCTAGTTGGGGGGCAGCTAGGTGGCGCAGTGGATAGAGTACCAGCCTTGAATTCAGGAGGACCCAAGTTCAAATCTGGTCTCAGACACTTAACACTTCCTAGCTGTTAAGTGGACAAGTCACTTAACCCCAGCCTCAGGGGGGGGGGGGGGAGATAAAAATCTAGTTGATTTTTCACTCTCATTTGGCAGTATTGTGGATTTCCTAGTTTTTTATTAAGAAGGACTGGAAGATGTTCTGTGTGGTATTTGGACATTTTTTGAATAAATTTAGCTACCAATCTGGGATTGATTTGACTTTCATGCAGCTGTGTCCATTTTTTTTTCCCTTAGGAATTCTTTCTGCCCTTTTCTATCGTGTTTGTGGCCTTTATTCTCTGACCTTTTTCATCTTACTTCTTCTTTGAAAGATTAGTTATTGGATGACATGATATGTGGGGGAAGGGATAAATCTATATAAAATGTAAGCTATCATAATAAACTATGATCATGCAGCCTGATACATTAGTCAAGATATAATATTATTCCACTGGCATTTATTAGCTAGGTACCATGCACATGAAAAACCATGAATAGTACATTTAAAAAGGTAGATTTTCTTTTCTTTTTAAAAAATATTATACTATTGCAGATTTTATTGGGCAGCTAAGTAGCACAGTTGATAAAGTGCCAGGTCTCTAGTCAGGAAGACCAGATACTAACTAGTGTGATCCTCAGCAAATTACTTAACCCTGTTTACCTCAGTTTCCTCATTTATAAAAGAAGCTGGAGAAGGAAATGACAAACCACTCCAGCATCTTTGCCAAGAAAACTCCAAAGAAGAGTTGAATATGATAGAAGGACAACAAAACAAAAAAGATTTTATGATCACTTAAATGACTATTTATCTAAATTAAAACAACAACAACAAAACTTAGCATGGGAACAGGGTCTTTCTAAAAGGTTGAAGAGAATTAATCATCATTCTCATCTGTCACTCAGAATAATATCTAGGATGATAGGGATAGAAAAAGGGTGAAATACAGAAAAACTTTTAGTTAATAATTTTGTCATAAATGCATGCCTGGACAAAACCAAAAGAAAACAAGGCAACAATATTAAAAAGAGGAGGAGAAGGAGAAGTCCACCCAAGTTATGAACCCCTGGATGAAATGGTGTCTAAAGTCCTTTCTGGCTAAAATGTTCTCTGAGTCTATGATCAATTGCATTTCAAGATTCCCCTGGAAATGCTTGTATTTTCCAAGAATTTTGGACTCTCACTGTGCTGTGATGATTAATGAGTGTTGTACAGAGACCACTATATCAAGGCTGGCTCCGAACTTGCTTTACTGAAACCATAATCAAGGGTAGAATCTGGGTTCTGTGATTCTAATTCTAATGCTCTTCTTATTCCACCACACTATCTCCAAAATAGGAAAAAGAAGGAGTAAAATAGTAATATCACTAGTGATGACGGCAGAGAATGTTTATCCTGTTAGAAATCCCCCAAGGCACTGGATTGTCTTTTGTCTTAGTGTTTTCAAAATCCCTTAAAAAAAAAAAAAAAAAAAAAAAAAAAAAAACTAACTTAAAAAAATGCCTCTCTTGATCTGAAATATATATAGCTGTGACTTTAGCTCTTACAAGAGTCCCCCAGGTATCAGCATATGCTTCCATTTGAAATTTATATTACTCTGTGTTTATTTATTTGTGTGCATATCAAGCACCCCAAGTGGGCTCTTTGAAGTCAGAGACTGTTTCCCAGTGCTGTGTACAGAGCAGATAATTGTCGAGTTACATTGAATTGGATCAATGAAATGAAATCAAAGGCAAAATGGGGTCATCAGTACATAAAAATGGTACCTTTGACCATGTAGCTTCGGTTTCCGGCCTTGGAGTCTCTGACATTGAATCAGAGGCCTCAGGACAGTTACACTGGGGAGGACTCTGAGGGCTGTCAGATTAGCTCCTCCCCACCCACCTTCATGCCCCAACCCATTCCTCCCAGGGACGTGGAGTGTGAGCCAGCAGAACAAACACCAGAGGAGCATCATTGCCAAGTTATAAACACCTACACGCCTGAGTCTGAGTTTTGACTGTGGAGATAGAGGGAGCAAGACTGTGATGTCAATCAGAACAATCCCTGGCAGGAGAGCCTGGGGGAGAAGACCACTTTGATCCTGTTCAATTGGGTAATGGCTCTGACTGGTAAGCACTTGGGCTACCTGAGTTGGACTCTCTCTAGCAGGACGTGTGGAGGTGCCTGTGAGCTCTAAAAAGATCTTTGCATGGCGTATGGTTTTCCCTGAATATGGGTCAATGGATTTTTAGAGGAATGACAAAAAGAGAACATGGGCAGAACAAGGGCACCTGTGGCATTTCCCATTTGCGAGGTAGAAAGATCCAAAGCTGAGATTTGAACCTAGATGGACAGCTTGGTGGTGCAACAGACAGAACACTGGACTTTGAGTCAGGAGGACTGGATTCAAATCTGGCTTCTGACACTTACTAGCCATGTGACCCTTTTTTGCCTCAGTTTCTTCATCTGTAAGCTGAACTGAAAAAGAAAATTGACAAATCACTTCAGCATCTCTGCCAAGAAAACCCAATGGGTCCTGTGTTAAGGACAGGGTCATGGAAATTGTGTACAGATTGCTGGCATCAATCCAAGCACAAATGAAGATTGGGTGCACTTTTTCCTTGTTGGTGAAAGCCCCTAAGTATAACAGCAGGTTACCATACTGCATGCAGGTGGCCTTGAATATGGCCACCTGACCATATGAGTGATAGTGTTTGGATACATCTCCCAGGGATTCTAATATAGTACTAAGGCATGGGTTGCCAGGTAATGCCATAGTGCACAGAGGCTGGACTTGGACACAGGAAGATTCATCTTCCTGAGTTCAAATCTGGCCTCAGATACCTACGAGCTCTGTGATTCTGGGCAAGTCATTTCACTCTATTTGCCTCAGTTTTCTCACCTATATAATTGGAGAATGGTAAATCCCTCCAGTATTTCTGCCAAGAAAGCCTCAAATGGAGTCAACTGAAAAATGATTTAACAACAAAGATTAAGGTCTGGATCTGATTTGATAAGGGTGCTTCTGTTCATTTACTGGTTCAAGTCTGGTTTTTCTGGTGAACCAGAGGAGGGATAACTTTGTTACTAGAGTTTGCCCCAGACTAACTTCACAAGCAGCTGGAAGAATTTTCCTATATTATTTCAAACTTAGCATAGCAAGACTTCTCCTGAAGGGGTGTTGCTGTGTCTATTTCCTAAGCAACTCTGATAGTTTATGCAGTATCACCAGCAACATCCTGTCTACTTTTGGGGTGGGCCTTCTGATTTGGAGTGGGGCAAGAAATTCTCTTCTGCTTACCTCTCTCTTGGAGATGAAAATTGGCTTCACAAGTACAAGATGATGGAACCAGGAATGACAGATAGTAATTCAAAAAGACAGATTCAGGCCTGATGTCAAGAAGAACTTTCTAACCCTTAGCATTGTCCAGAGAATTGGGCTGCCTCCAGAGGTGGTCAATTGCCTCTGAATTGTCAGGTTTTAAAAAAAATAAAGTCTAGATGACCATGTGAAGGGCATTTGGAAGAAGGGATTCCTTTTTGAGAATGAGAGATCTGGAACATTTCTTTAACTCAAATTCTGTGATTTGCTGAGGTATCTGAGAAGAGTATAGCCATGCTCTTAAGTGCAGAAATGGTATTTTCACGACTGCTTCTGATTCTTTTTTAGAAGGAGCTTTGGAAGAAAAAGTCAGGTTAGGAAGAGAAAAAGTGTTGTT
This sequence comes from Sminthopsis crassicaudata, assembly GCF_048593235.1. NCBI lineage: Eukaryota > Metazoa > Chordata > Mammalia > Dasyuromorphia > Dasyuridae > Sminthopsis > Sminthopsis crassicaudata. The sequence goes on along the minus strand of NC_133618.1, from coordinate 224,566,796 downwards.
GTTTTTAAGATGATATTTGGGAAAGGGATGTTCATTTACTGACCACTGCTGAAGATCTTGGAATACAGGCTCTCAGCTAGTATGCCTAACAAGGGTTGTTAATGATCTATGTCCCTGGAATACAACCAATGTAATTAAAAAGGCATTAAATTGAAAAAGAAATATGGGGTGGGTGGAGAAGACTGCCTACATATGTTTATCTAAGTAGCTGTCATAGAGAGAAACTGCAACTTAGGGAGAAGATAAATAACCAGTTATTCACAGGAAGCAAAATTCAAGAAAAAAAGCAAACAATTAAACCGATGGCCTGGGAGTCTACATACAAATTCACAAAGTATGGATAACAAAAAACGATTGACTAAAGCAATACATGTAATGGGGCAAATCTGACCTCACAATGTAGAAGGACATTGAATTTGGAGCCACAGGGCTGGGTTTAAATCTTAGTTCTATCTCTTATTACCTCTCTGATCTAGGTCAAGTACTTAATGATCCTTTGCTTTATTTCCTCACCTCAAGGTAAAATCTCTGCTCATGTGGATTTTGCTGCCATGCAAAATGATGAAATGGGCATGAAAGACTTGTGCGGTCCTTTCCTGTTCCAGTTCTAGTATCTTATCATCTTTATATGCCTCTGGAAAAGTACAACTTACTCAGAATGAATATGATAAGTTAAAAAAGGAAGAAAGAGGAATTCAAAAAGTACTACTTCCCAAAAAACTCCTGTGCTTTAGACTTAGGAAAAACCTTTAGACTTATAATACTATCCCAGTCAGGCAGACTCCAGTCCACCTCATGAAAGGGAAAAGCACTTGAGGTTGTTGTGAGTCTAACAATTCATTCTTCTAGTGAGCTCCATCTAGGGATTTATATAGCCCTCCTTACTTACAGTATGGTCCTAGGTGAGCTTGGAAAGTCTCTATCTCTGTTTCTATGTCGCTGTCTATCTCTGTCTCTGTCCCTGTCTCTCTGTCTCTGTCTCTATCTGTCTCTATCTATCTCTGTCTCTGCCCCTCTGACTCTGTCTCTCTATTTCTACTTCTCTATCTCTGTATGTGTCTCTATTTCTCTGTCTCAGTCTCTGTCTGTCTCTCTGCTTACACTGGCTTAATAATTAAATATCAGTAAAATACCTATGTGACAGTATTGCGCTAAGTGCTAGGGATACAAATACAGTTCTTGCACTCAAGGAGCTTATATTCTAATGGGCAAGGACTACACATAAAGGGAGCAGAAAAGGAGGCAGGGATGGAATAAGGAGGAGTGAGGTTATAGAAATATATTCCATGGTAAACAAGCCACAGGAATAGTAGGAAGTTCTAGAATGAGAATAATAGAGGCATGATTTTGAATTCCTAAAGAACAGGGCTGGCAGAGGAATGAAGGCAGTATGGCCAAGTTTTCCTTCTTGGCTCCATCCCTTGATATTCTCTTCTGTCTCACACTTGGTTCAGGAGCTCTACCTATGGTTTTAGGAGTCTTTTTCTAAGGTCATTATTGATCTCTTACTTGTTCATTCCAAAAATATTTTCTCAGTCCTCATTCTTGCTTTCTTTGCCACTTTTGACAGTCTAGAACATTTTCCGATTCCTGACTTTCATGGCATCACTCTCTCCTAGTTCTCTTTCTATTTATCCAACCATTCCTATTTGTCTCATTTACTGGATCATAATGCATCTCCTATGCCTGTGGTTTGTTTTGGGCCCTCTTAGTTATCTCACCATCCTCCTTATCATCACTGTGCCTATAACTCCCAAATCTAGTATCTAGCCTTTAGCTCTCCTGAATTCCAGCCCTTCACCACCAACTATTTATATTTCCATCTAGAGGTCTCATAAGCATCACAAACTTAACATGTCCTAAATAGGATTAATTATCATTTCCCTCCATCCCCAACTCTTCCTAACTTCCTTATTTCTGTTTAATAACTGAAATCTCAGTTATCCAAGTCTTCCTCTCTTTCTGTGCTCTCTTTTCCTGCTTTATCTCTCTCTGTGTCTCTGTGTCTGTCTCCATCTCTCTGTCAGCCTCTGTGTGTGTGTCTGTTTGTCTGTCTCTGTCTCTCTATCTCTCTCTGCCTCTCTGTGTCAACTCATGCCAGGAATCATTAATAGGTTTCTTCTCATGATGTACTTCATGTGCAGGTCTCTACAAAAAAGGTCAAGGCAAGCATTCAAGCCAACAATAATTTATTGAATACAAGATGGACATTATTTTAATTCAAGAGAAAAGACAAAACATAAAAGATTTCTGGGATTAGAAAGGTCTTTGAGATGAACTAGTCTAACTCTCTCTTCTCACAGATAAGAAAACTGAGGTCTCAGAAAGGATAGGTGATTTAAGAGCACATGGCTCAAATTTGAACCCAAGTCCTCTGACTACAACAAGTTCATCACTCTTTCCACAGCATTATGCTACTGATTCATTCCTAATGTTCTGGTTAATTATAGCTAACAATTATAGAGTCCTTTAAGGTTTGCAAAAATACTTTATATATGTAATTATGTCATTTGCTTTTCACAAGAATCCTGTAAAGTAGGTGCTATTCTCAACAATTTCCATTTTATTAAGGAGGAAACTGAGTCTGAGAGAAGTTCAGTGACTTACTTGCCCAGAGTTAGGGTTAATACCCTAAGAGATGAAATTCTAACCAGAGTTTTCCCAGCTCCTAATATAATGCTTTTCCTGCTATACTTTAATACTTATTCTACCACCCTTCTAGTGAGCCCTGTGTCTCTCAGGGGCCTATCTAGGCCTTCATTTTTATGACTCATTCTCTTGCATCTATTTCTACTGAAGAGGAAAGCAGAAGAATTCACTAAGAGTCAGCCTCTCTTCCCTGAACCTGTTTCATCTATATAACTCAATACTAATAAAGGGCATTTGTTCTTTCATATCATGAACTCACCTTTTGTGGTTCCTCTGATCTGGCTCCTCCCTGATTCCAGAATTGGTATAGGAACTCAACACTATCTAGTAATTCCTCCTTTGTACTATCACCGCTTCCTGCCATTGCCAGCTCATGATCATAGAATCTGTCTTCCCTTGGGTTCAGAAGAACAACTTTTGGGTGCTTGTGTCCAAAGATATGGGCTTTATTCTGGAATTAATTCCATCTCTTTAACAAGGTATGAAATTTCCTTGACAATGTTAACTCTCATCAAGTATGGATTTCTTGGCTTGTTCTGAGTGCTTATAACTTCATTGGTACCATATTGATATTAATTGATACCCTATCAGTTAATATACCTGTGGTATATTCTTTGGGTTTGCATTGGATCTTGGTTCAAATACTACTTCTAAACTTACTAGTTATGTAAAGGATGTTAGAGAGAAAGGAGAGGGGCTAAACAGTTATTCCCTGAAGGTCATCCACAGGTCACTCCAGGAAACCATGTGGCCTTTAAGGGAGCCATGTACATTGGGTGACATACCAAAAACAAAAAAGACTAAGAAAAGAAAAGAGAAATTTCTCGACAAGCATTTATTTATTTATTTCCTGCTACAGTGTATAAACTACTTAAGCTAAGCAATAATTTTGATACGTTTTTATTTTGTGGCTACAATAATTATGCATGTATGCTTTAACTAATGTTGACTCGGAACACTTAACTTTGACAAGATGAAACCAAATTAGCTGATTTCTCTCACCTCTAGCTAGTTCTTTTATTGGTTCTATGCTAAATTTTATGCCATACATGTTTCATTTCCCCTTTAATTCTGTGAATTAAAAGTTGTAACTCTTAAAGAGCACACAATAAATATTAGAAATATTGCAGTGCTTATTGCTATGGGGAAACCAGACATTTAAAGGATCATTTAAGCTCAAAGTGATACAAGATTAATCACAAAATTAATTCAAAGTCCAAAGGAAAACAGGTAAAAACAATATTGTCATTGGTGACAAAAATCATATCTTTGATGTATCCAAACATACATTAATGCCTTGCTAATCTTGCTAATTTTTTCTTTTTTTTTTTCTTTTTCAAGAGTTCAATCCTATTAATAGGTATTGACTGCTTCTTTTTCTTTCTTTCTTTCTTTCTTTCTTTCTTTTTTTTTTTTTAATAGTTTTTATTTACCAGATATATGCATGGGTAATTTTACAACATTAACAATTGCCAAACCCCTTGTTCTAATTTTTCCCTTCCTTCCTCCCCCGCCCCAGATGGCAGGTTGACCAATACATGTTAGATATGTTAAAGTATAAATTAAATAAAATATATGTATACATGTCTAAACAGTTGTTTTGCTGTACAAAAAGAATCAGACTTTGAAATAGTGTACAATTAGCCTATGAAGGAAAAAAAATGCAGGCAGACAAAATTAGAGGGATTGGGAATTCTATGTAGTGGTTCATAGTCATATCCCAGAGTTCTTTCGCTGGGTGTAGCTGCTTCAGTTCATTACTGCTCTATTGGAACTGATTTGGTTCATCTCATTGTTGGAGAGGGCCACGTCCATCAGAATACATCTTCATACAGTATTGTTGTTGAAGTATATCATGATCTCCTGATCCTGCTCATTTCACTCAGCATCATTACATGTAAGTCTCTCCAGGCCTCTCTGAAATCATCCTGTTGGTCATTTCTTACAGAACAATAATATTCCATAACATTCATATACCACAATTTATTCAGCCATTCTCCAATTGATGGGTATCTACATAGTTTCTAGTTTCTGGCCACTACAAAGAGGGCTGCCACAAACATTCTTGCATATGTGGATCCCTTTCCCTTCTTTAAGATCTCCTTGGGATATCAGCCAGTAGTAACACTGCTGGGTCAAAGGGCATGCACAGATGCTTCTTTTTCTATCTCAATCATGTTTGATAACTTCTTTAACTGTCTAAACCTGAATAGTTAATAAATAGTATAGCCAGAGGAAAATCATAGCTTCAGTTTCTCAACATTAAGATTAGGTTAATACAGAATTCTAAGTACATTAGGCATTTAATAGATGTTGCTTGAATTGAATTGAAATAAATCCACATTTTAAAATCTCCTATTAAAAACTAGCTTTGCATTTAGGTTTAATCAAGCGCCACCTTGTGGATTCCTAGTAAAAATAAATGGTGAGTTCTTTTTTCTATGGTTGCTCTTTGCAGAAAGAGGTCAATTTTAAAAAATGGACCTGTGATTTATTTTGGGTGGGGACTTCACCTACACCTACCATAACCTATTTATAATTTGTGCTCTTAGAAAATTGCCTGAGGTTCACATGGGTTAAGTGGCTTGCCCATTACTTACTGGCCATCTAACCAAATGCCATTCATTTTTTAGATGGTGTCTAGAAAAAGGAAATGATTTGCCCAAGTTCACACTGGTGGAAAGTAGAGGAACCAAAATTTGAACTGACTTTATATTCTTTTCCTGGCACTTTGCTTGAATTTATTTGATATTCTCACTGCCTATCCTCATTGCTGAAGAGCTTCTGGACTCCAAGTCGTCTAGATTTCTGTACATTGTGCCTCCCATTTGAAAGGGTAACCAAAACTAAAGTTGTAATTATGTCGGGACCCAGTCATACCATGGAGCTCATCAGTATAAAGCAATTGGCTGTTGCAACTAAAATGTCGGTGGAGCAGGTCAGATACCAGTTAGGTGGGAACCTTACCAGAAGGTCATTTATGAAAAATGTGTCCTCATGAGTTTATTTTGTTCTCCCCATGAAATTTAGGCAATCTTAGAGGTTATCTAGTTCAACCTCCTCATTTTAAAGATGAGAAAATTGAACCCCAGAGAAGTAAGTGAAAATTCCTTGAATGAAAATATTGTTTCTTTTTTGTGTCAATCATTTAATAATCACTTATTAAGTACTTATGTGCCAGGGAATATGCTATTTTTTACATATTTGTCGGGTAAAAATAAAGGCAAAAGAATTCCTGCCCTCAAAAAGCTTACAATCTAATAGAGAAGACATACAAATGAATGAATGAATAAATATTACACAAGATTTATACAAGATAAAGAGGAATTAACAAAAGGAATGTACTGGAATTAAGCAGGATTGAGAAAGGCTTCCTATAAAAGGTAGATTTTACTTGGTACTTAAAGGAAGCCAGAGAAAAGATAGAAGAATATTATAGTTATGGGGGATAGCCAGAGAGAATTTCTGGAACTGGGAGATAGAGTGTCTTGTTTGTAGGACCAGCAAGAGGCCAATGTTAGAGAATAAACAGTAAAAAAGACTGGAAAAGTAGGATGGGCCCAGATTATAAAGGGCTTTGAAAGCCAATCAGAGCATTTCATATTTGCTCCCGGAAATGATAGAAAACCATTAGAATTTATTGAGTAGGGGAAATGACATGATTAGACTATGTGCTAGTCCATGGTAAATGCTTTAGAAACTCCCTTACCCTTTTGTTCTTCCAGATGAATTGTTATTTTTTTCTAGCTCTATAAAATAATTTTTAGCAGTTTAGTATGGCACTGAACAACTCAATAAATTGTTATTTTTATTATATTAGCTTGGCCTATTCATGAGCAATTGGTATTTTTCCAATTGTTTAGATCTGACTTTATTTGTGTGAAAAGTGTTTTATAATTGTGTTCATTTAGTTCTTGGGCTTGTCTTGGCAGATAGACACCCAAATATTTTATTTTGTCTACAGTTATTTTAAATGGAATTTCTCTTTCTATATCTTGCCACAGGGCTTTGTCAGTAATATATAGAAATGCTGATTATTTGTGTGGGTTTATTTTGTATCCTGCAACATTGCTAAAGCTATTCATTGTTTTGAGTAGGTTTTTGCATGATTTTCTAAGATTCTTTAAATATATCATCATATCATTTGCAAAGAGTGATCATTTTATTTTCTCATTGCCTATTCTAATTCCTTTAATTAAATTTAGTATCATTACTATTTCATTTAAAATTATGTAGTTTTCTTCCTTATTTCTTTGAATTAGATCTATTTTTACTTTTGCTTTATCTGAGATTAGAATTGCTACTTTGCTTTTTTGCTTCAGCTGAAGCATAATAAATTCTGCTCTAGCCTTTTACCCTTACTCCATATGTATCTTTCTGTTTCAAATGTGTTTCTTGTAAAGAGCATTTTAAGGATTCTGTTTTTTTATGCTGATTTCTTTTTTATTGTGGTTTTTTTTATTTTCAAAACATATACAAGGATACATTTTCAACATTGACCCTTAGAAAACCTTGTGTTCCATTTTTGCCTCCTTCCCCCCATCCTTCTCCCCTAGATGGCAAGTAATCCAACATATGTTAAACATGGTAAAAATATATGTAAATCCAATATAAACAAACATATTTATGCAATTATCTTGCTGCACAAGAAAAATCAGATCAAAAGGGAAAAAAATGAGGAAAAAAAAAAAAAAAAGCAAAATTCAAGCAAACAACAACAAAAGAAGTGAAAATACTCTGTTGTTCACTTCCAGTTGATCAATGATGGACAGAAACAACTACACCCAGAGAAGGAACACTGGGAAGTGAATATAAATTGTTAGTACTACTGTCTATCTACCCAGGTTACTTACATCTTCTGAATCTAATACTTAACGTGCAACAAGAAAGTAGGATTTACACACATATATTGTATCTAGGTTATATTGTAATACATGTAAAATGTATGGGATTGCCTGTCATCTAGGGGAGGGAGTAGAGGGAGGGAGGGGATAATTTGGAAAAATGAATACAAGGGATAATGTTATTAAAAAATTACTCATGCATATATACTGTCAAAAAATTATAATTATAAAAAAAAAAAGAAAAGAAAAGAAAAGAAAATACTCTGTTGTGATCCATACTCAGTTCCCACAGTCTTTTTCTGGATGGAGATGGCTCTCATCATCATAAGATCACTGGAATTGGCCTGAATCATCTCACTATTGATGAGAGACATGTTCATCAGAATAGATCATCATATAATCTTGCTGTTGTCATGTACAATGATCTCCTTGTTACGCTCATTTCACTTGACATCAGTTCATGTAAGTCCTCTCTGGGCTTTCTGAAATCATCCTGCTTATCATTTCTTATAGAAAAATAATATTCTATAACATTCATATACCATCACCTATTCAGCCAGTCTCCAACTGATGGACATCCACTCAGTTTCCAGTTTTTTGCCATTACAAAAAGGGCTGCCATAAATATTTTTGCATATGTAGGTCCTTTTCCTTCTTTTAAGATTTCTTTGGGATATAAGCCCTGTAGAAACACTGCTGGATCAAAGAGTATGCACATGTGGATACTTTTCTCTCATGTATGATCTTTTTGGCATATAGCCAGGATTCTGTTTTTTAATACATTCTGCTATTCACTTACATTTATTTTTTTTTATTATAACTTTTTATTGACAGAACATATGTCTGGGTAATTTTTTTACAACATTATCACTTCTGTTCTGACTTTTCCCTACCCTCCCTCCAACCCCTCCCCTAGATGGCAAGCAGTCTTATACATGTTAACTATGTTATAGTATATCCTAGATACATATCTATGTGCAGAACCGAACAGTTCTCTTGTTGCACAGGGAATTTTCTGACCCCTCTCCTCTTCCCTCTTGCCTGATTTATTTCATTCCCAATTTTATAAGCAACATCTGCATCAATAAAGGCTTATTTGCAATTCTTTCAAGTGTGTTATGATTCACAGTTGTGGAGGCTTTCACACTTAAGCATGGTCCTTAATAAGGTACCACTTCACACCTCTCAAATTGGCTAAGATGATAGGAATAAATAATGATGAATGCTAAAGAAGATGTGGAAAAATTGGGACACATGCATTACTGATGGAATTGTGAAGGGATTCAACCATTCTGGAGAGCAATTTGGAGTTCTCCAAATTGGAAGGCTCCAAAGGGCTATAAAATTGTGCATATGCTTTGATCCAGTAACCTCACTACTGGGGGGTATATATGTCAAAAAACTCATACATGAGAGAAAAGTATCCACACATGCAAAAATTTTTATAGCAGCTTTTTTTGTAGTGGAAATTGTTGTGATACGGGAGCCACCTGCCAGTGGCTGCTGGAGGTCTAACTCAGTCATGTAGAATGGATCTTTTCATGTGAGAGAATGATGATGACACAAGGAGCCTGAGAGTCAGTTGCTGTTCTCTGACCTCTCTCCTCTTCCCTCTTCCCTCCAATTTATTTCATTCCCAATCCACAAGGAACATCTGCATAAGTAAAGGCTGCTTTGCAACTCCTTCAAGTGTAATGATTCACAGCTGGGGAGGCTCTTGGAGAATTGACCTGTCCCTTCACCTAGGCATGGTTCTTAACAATTCTCCATTTTTTGTTTTATAAAAATTCGATTATTTTCCCCCCACAATAAGGTCAGTAAGTTTGTGCATTAGCTGTTATCTGAGTGCACATCCTAGGAAATGCAAACAGCACTGCAGCAGGTGTTGAATCTTGTGAGATATCATGGAGGCAAACTTTCAAGCAGAAAAGAGGACTATAGTCAGAATAAGCATTTTTCATAAGACTCTCATCAGTCTCCTGGCTTGGCCCTTTGATGTGTTGCCCATTTAATTACCCCAACTACAAATGTCTTGCCAAGTCTCTTCTCCCTTTCCTTCCCCATGAGTTACCAAAGGAACTCTGGGAGAATCCTACTCATAAACACCTCTTGGGCACTGCTGCTTCTTTGTTTCTTGTGTTTCTTATGTCCCATGTTTGGGCACCATATGTTGTGATACAGGGGCCACCTATCAATGGCTGCTGGAGGTCTAACACAGACCTGTAGAATGGAGCTCTCTATGTGAGAGGATGATGATATATAGAGACTGAGAGACAGTGGCAGAGCTGTGGAGACTCTCGGAGAATTGACCTGCTCCTTTACTTAGACATGGTCCTTAACAGAAAGAAACTGGAAATTGAAGGAATCTCCACCAACTGGGGAATGATTGAATAAGATATGATATATGAATGTAATACAATATTATTGTTCTATAAGAAATGGTGAGCAAGCTGATTTCAGAAAAATCCTTGAAAGATCTACATGAGTTGATGCTTAGTGAAGTGAGAAGATTGTATACAGTAGCACTAAGATTATGTGCTAATCAATTGTGATGGACTTGGCTCTTTTCAACAATGCAGTGATTCAAGTCAATTCCAGTAGGCTTGGGATAGAAAATACCATCTGCATACAGAGAGAGAACTATGGAGACTGAATGTGGATCAAAGCATAGTATTTTCATCTTTTTTTTTTCTTTTTCTTTTGTTTTTCCCTTTTGCTCTGATTTTTCCTGTACAATATGACATGGAAATATGTTTAAAAGGATTGCACATATTTAACTTATATCCTTACTGTCTTGGGAGGTAAGGAAAGGAGGGAGAAAAATTTGGAAAACAAAATCTTACAAAACTGAATGTTAAAAATATTTTTATATGTCTTTGGAAAAATAAAATACTATTAAGAAAAAAGTTTCCTAGCTTTCTGTTTTCTTCTAATTTTGGTTGCATTAGTTTAGTTTGTGTAAAACCTTTTTAATTTAACATAATCAAAATTTAGTTTACATGGGATACTCTGGTCATCAATTCTTTCCTTATTCATAGATCTGACAGATATATATATATATATATATATATATATATATATATATATATATATATATATATATATATATATACATAAATATATCTTAACTGCTTCAGGGAGGTGGAAAGGAAGAAAGGGGGAAAAAAATCAAATAAAAAAAGTGGGCTGTACAAAACAAAAGAACAACCTACAAGGAAGTAAAGAAAAGATGGACACTCATGAATATATTTTCTTCTATTATTATATATCCTTTCTTGAATTTATAATTGATAGTTACAAATTTTAAATCCTCCATTATGTTCTGCTGGGCATATGACACTTCTATTTTGCTTTGTTTTCCTTTTCTGTTTTTCTTTTTTTAATAAAAAATTTATAAACATCATCTTCTCATATAGGGATGTAAACAGTTTAACCCTATTGAATCCCTTATATTTTCTTTTTCCTTTTTATCTTTTAATGCTTTTCTTGAATTTTGATATTGGAGATCAAATTTTTTTTTTTTGTTCAGCTCTTGTCTTCATCTTCTGAAAGCTTGAAGTCCTTCTATTTCATTGAATCACCATTTTTTTTTTCCTCTTGAAGAATTATACTCAGTTTTGCTGGGTAGGTGATTTTGGCTATAATCCTAGCTCCTTTATCTTCTAGAATATCATATTCCTTGACCTCTGATCCTTTAATGTTGTAGCTGTTAAGTCCTATGTAATACTGATTGTAACTTCCCAATATTTGGATTGTTTCTGGCCACTTACAAATTTTTCCTCTTTGATTTAATAGTTCTAAAAGTTGGCTATTATGTTCCTTGGAGTTTTCTTTTGGGGAATTTCTTTTTGGAGGTAATTAGTAGATTCATTATATGTCTATTTTGTCCTTAGTTTCCAGGATATCAGGGCAGTTTTTCCTTGATAATTTCTTGAAAAATGCTGTCCAGGTTCTTTTTTTTATTATGGTTTTCAGGTAGTCCAGTGATTCTAACATTATTTCTCCTGCTTTTCTAGCTTGATTGTTTTTTCAGTGAGGCATTTTACATTTCCTTTTTTTTTTTCATTCCTTTCAGTTTATTTTATTGCTTCTTGATGATTCATAGAACAATAGAATTGCAATTGACCAATTCTAACTTTTAAGGAATTATTTTCTTCAATTAGTTTTTGTACCTCCTTTTTCAATTTTACAATTTTGGCTAATTGTATTTTTTAAGGAGTTTTCTTTTTCTAAGCTTTTGACTTTTCCCCCCTGAATTCTCTTGTCACTTTCATTTCTTTTCCCAATTTTTTTCTACCCTTCTTATTTGATTTTAAGCTCCTTTTTGAGCTCTTCCATGAGTTCTTTCTGGGATTGGAACCAATACCTATTTTTCTTTGGAACATTGCTTATAGATGTTTGACATTGTTATCTTTTTCTGAGTTTGTGTCTTGGTCTTCATTGTTATCATATTAATTTTTCCATGGTCAGATTCTTTTTTGGTTTTTTCTTGTTCATCTTTTCCATCCTTTTTCCTTACTTTAAAATGTGAGTTCTGCTCTTAGGTGGAAGGGGCACTGTCCCAAATTTCTTTTCCTAGGCTCTTCAAGCCCTGGTTGTTTATCTGGTGCTATACTAGTATTGCCTGGAGTGCCAAAGAATGACCCTCATGTCTGGGGCCCTGTTGAGGGTATGGAATAGCTGGTATTGTTGGTAGCTGTAGAGGTCTGGTAACTTACTTGGTAATGATGGGGTCCCAGTGCTAGTGATTGATGTGGGGGGTCCAAGGAGGGTTCCTGTCTGCCTGCTCTCCCAGGGCTACACTGCAGGTGGGTCCCAGTCCAGATGCTTGGCTATAGTGAATTACACCTAGTTATGCTGGGATATTGGGATGACTGGCACAGATGTCAGCCCATTTTCTTAGGCATCTATGAGGTCTAGACAGGTTGTCTACCTGTCTGCTCAGAGGTATGCTGAAGCAACTGGTGATTCTGGAGCTGGCATCTGTCCATTCCCCTGGTTATGCTAAAGCATATGGGAATGGGAATGGGGATGGAGATGTTTCTGGTATTGGCATTTGCCTGCTTTATCACATTGGGACTAAGGACTTTCTGCTAGTTTCCTGGAATGGTGCTTACATCTGGCTTGCTGGACTTACTTCCTGCCCTGGACTGTATTTTCTTCTCATTAGCAGAGCAGACCAGTGGGGCAGCACCCAGTCCCAGCTGAGAAGGCAAATTCTAGAAAACCAGGCTGTTTCCTGGAAAGAAGGGGGTAAAACTCCTCCCTGCTGTGAGCAAGACACCAAACACAAGGAACCCCTGTGTTCAAAACTAAGATTCAGAGTTGCACAGGAAACTTGAAATGGCACCTCCTTCCCTTTACCCTAGGAGCAGAGCTTGAACATAAAAGTCACAAAAGAGGAAATACAAAAAGAAAAGGAAAAAAAAATGAGCAAGAACAGAATTTTAACTATAGAAAGTTGTTAGGGTGACAGGGCAGACCAAAATACAATTCAGATGAGGACAAAATGTCCAGAGAGGAAATCTCAAAAGATGATATAAATTGGTCTCAATCCCAAAGAGGCTTCTTGGAAATGCTCATAAAAGATTTAAAAAGGCAAATAAAAGAGGTAGAAGAAAAAATGAGAGGTATGTAAGAGAGAGTCAACAGTGTGGAAGAGGAAGGAAAAAACTATAGTGAAGAAAACAATCTAAATTTGATGTTCAAGAAAATTTTTCCTTCATGAGAGACACTACTGGAACTGTCTTACCAGAAATCAGCCGGAGTCAGGCTAATCAAAAGTTCTTGGTCTCTTGAGGTTGCTGGCAGGGGATTAGATCTAGTAATCTCCACAGGACCTTCCTCTCTCTCCACTGCCAGGAGCAAGCCTCAATTTCCTCCTCCTACTCCACCCACTTCTTTGTCCCACCAATCTAGTCAGCACAGAATAGTTGGGGAGGGTCAACCTTCAAACATGTTAATAGAGAATTGTTCAATTGGCAATTAGTCTCACATGCTCCATTATCCAAGTGCATTTGCTCAGTTCTAGCCCTTTACAAGACAGAAATAGAATAAAGAAGTAAAAATTAAGAGCATAACCTATGAGTTGAAAAACAGAATTCAGAATAAATAAGGGCAAAATAAAGGAAAACTTCCTGTAGTAAGATGCAACAAAAGAATATTACTTAAACTTAGAGGATATAAGATCAAAATATTCAAATAAAAATTGTAAATAAAATAAATAATATACAAATCTAAGAAAAAATAAAACCCTCAATGTCACGTTTTAAATCCTTAATCAAGACACTCTTTGGACATTTTTCTGTGTATGCATTTTGGCATATGCAAGAAAAAAGTAATAAATTTGGGCACATTCTACCATGCAATTCTAACTTCTCTGTTAGTAGCATAAGATTGTTATGTTTTAACATAACATTTAGAATGGTGATTGAAAGTATGAATAAAAGAAAATTTTGTGCTTCAAAATACCCTACCTATCATGGAATATAGCTCTCTTTTATGGATTCTCTTCCGATCTTAGAAGGTAAACTCTTTGAGGACAGAGACTGTCTCACATTTGTATTTTTATTCCAATTCTTAGTACAGTGAGTGGCACTTAATAATTTCTTAATAAATATCTTTTCATTCATACAACAATATAATATTGGTTAATCCACAGTATCAGAGTTCATATAAGTCAGATTCTGAGAACTGTTGAATGCTATCACAATTTACATATACCTCTATTAGAACACAATTTAGACAATGTTTTATATGACTGTTGTTAAAGCAATCAGAGACTGTGTCCATTTTATCCCAGTCATCTTTGAAAGGGCTAAATATTTTTAGTCAGCAAGTAGAGTTGACTGGGTCATGAATTTTTTAAAGAATCTGGCTTTTCAAAGTGAGACATGGTATTCAAAACTTAGGTTCATTTAGTAAAAACAAAAAAATTTATAGAACAATTTTATGGATTCTTAAGATAACTAATTTCTCATTACATCTATCACCTGAATATTTTTATAGTGCTAATGAAATGAAAGGTCTTCAAGTGAAGGCTAGGTGGCGTCATTACATAATGCAAAGATTGCTATATTTAGTATCAGAGAACTTGGTTTGAATCTCAGCTCTCCTGCTTACTATCCTTGTGATTCTGGGTAATTTACTTAATTTCTTTTTGATCCTCATTTTTCTGATTTGTAAAATGATGGGATTGGTTTAAGTGATTGATGAAGTCCCTTCAAGTTCTAAATTTATGATTCTAGGGAATTCTCAACCAAAACAGCTTCTCAAGTCATTTCCTACTGGCTTTTTATGATTTTGTGACCGTCCTGGATTTGTTGTTCTCTGTCCAGCAAATGGTCATATCCCAGCAAATGACCATAAAATGACTGCTGTTAGGTTTAAGAATAGCAGCAGGGGGACTGATTTTAGATATGCTAATGTTTCAGTTTTTGTAAAATTAAAACTTTTGTTGATTATTAAAGAAAGTTAATTTGTTTTTGTTTTTGTTTTTTTTCACTTTTTTTGTTTTTGCTTTTTTGAAAACTCCTGTGGTCATCATCCATTATCAATTTGCATTACCATTGTGACTTATTAAAAAAAAATTCCTAATATGTTTTAGATGTCAAGTTTTTAGTCTTGTCTTATTTTCCTTGTCTTCCAAATATGTTACTTCTTTCCTGACTCTGTCTTTAGTGTTTTCATTTTTCTATCCTATGCTATATTATCTCCTTGCCTATTAAACTACTAAGCCCATTAGTGGGGGGTACATTAGATACGTTGTTGGTATTCCATAAACATAAACTGTTGCCATCATATTAAGAGTATATTGAGATACTTGAAACAATGCAGACATACAGAACAGCATTAACCCAAATAAGACAGTGAGAAAAGAATGAGGAAATTTGAAAAGCAGGAAGCAATAAAAGCAAATCTTTTCCAACTTCAAGGAGTTAAGTTTTTGTGTTTAGAAACTTAGTTTCCATTTTTGAACACCATAACAGGCATGGCCTGAAATTTTTCTGAACTGTATCCAACTCAGACAGAAGGCCAGAGATCTGAGAAGTACAACTGACCTAGATTTTCTGAAACTTTTTCAATGCACCTATAAAACATCAATGTCCCAGATATTTCTGTATCTCACTAAAGATGAATCAAATTAATTATTAATTAACATTATGATAAAAAAAAATCACAAAAGACTGAGAGTCATACTGGATGAAGATTTATATACAGACTGAAGAAATATGTCATGACTATTAAGTTCTTAACAATTTAAAATTTTGCTTTTTGAAAACTTTTTGATCGTATCTTTTGGTTATTTATCCACTGTAACTTGGCATTGCTATTGTGACTTTTAAAAATTCCATATATATTTTAGATGTCAAGTTCCTATTCTGTCTTATTTTCCTTAAACATATTCCCTTTCTGTTACTTATAATTATATTGTTTTGTATTGCATAGATTTTATTTTCTATTTTAATGGTGTTGGAATTACTCATGAAAGCACAATCTATCAGCCAATAGTATATACAATGGTATTATCTGCATCTATAAGGAGTTCATCTTTGTGATACTTAGAATCTGTAAGGGATAGTGTGGCTAATGCTGCAATAATGAGTTCTGGTTAAGGAATTATTTTGTCATGATAAATTAGGGTATTTTTTGCCTCAATTCTTACCTAGCCTTTAGTCATTGAATGGGTATTGCCTCAGGCCTGAGGCAGGAGAAAAACCTTAATTTAGAAAAGTCAGGGTCATCCTGGGACATTACTGGTTATCTTGACTCTTGTCTTGTCTAGGACAACTTCATGCAGCTCTGACACTTAAATCCAATTAACCACAAGTCAAGACACTATCCTTGTAATATCATTGGTCCTCACTGAGAATGAAGTACAAAAAACAATAACAACATAAAACCCAAGAACACTGTATTTCATGAGTTAACATAAAAACAAATAGGTTCAGAAAATATGGTTGCTATAGGCAACAACTGCTCTAGCAAGCTTTCATACTGCTACGTCTCTAAAGTCACTTGTTGAGCTCTGCCTTCTTTATAACTAAATCACTTCCTCTGTAAAAACCTTTCCAGATTGTCCTGTTATCCTTAATCAAAGTGATCTTTGCCCTTATCTCACTTTCTCTTGTAGCAGTTATTTGTCCTTCCCTACTCCTATTACCATTAGACCAAAAGCTCTTTGAGGACTTATGTCATATTTTTCTCTGGGGAGACCCAGGAAGGCTTGGGGCTAGCCAAAATGCAGCACAGTATCCAGCAGAGAGCAACAGGAAGCAGCATGATGACATCCAGAGATCCAGCAATTCTGTAGTGTAAATGACCAAGGCAATTTATACTTCTCTAACTTTCAGTTTCCTCAGCTGTAAAATGCGCACCTATCTCCCACAATTGTGAGGATCATATGAGAAATGGCACTTAATAAATGCTTCCTTCATTCTTCCTTCCATCCCTCTCTTCCCTTTTGTTTCCCCTCCCTTCACCCTTCCTTTTTTTGTTCCCTTCCTTTCTTTTACTTTCTTTCATGTGTCTCTGCCTCTGTGCCCCATATACACATGCCCTCCCTACATATACCTTGACCACAGTTTCCATATGATCCTGTGTAAGTATTAATTGGCTGCATGTGTTTCCTACATGTATGTGTTCCACACATGTCAATTAATCAAGTGTATTCTCTACATGCATGTTCTTACCCCTCATGATGTGGTAACTAATAGGAGAGTGTTGTTCATGTATGCATGGTGAGATCTTTTCACTTTGTTTACTATGTTGCTTAATTAAGTGAACTTTGTTTTGAACCATCGTTTTTTCTGGGTTGTTGCAAAAGTGAACCCATCTGTCGGGGCTTGCCAACTGTGGTTTTCAGTGAGCACTTGAAGTAACTTTTCTTAGGGCTCATGTGTGAGCAGGTCTCCAGTCTGGCATCCCTCCATCATCAGCACCTAGCAAGAGTGCTTTATATACAGTAGACACTTAAAAGGATCAAGGCTCATAGCATCAAAAGTTATTTGGGACCTTTCAGAATATTTGGTCCAATTCCATTTTTTTTTTTTTTTTTCAAAAGGGAAACTGAGGTCCAGAGAATGAAATGACTTGTCCATGATTACAAGCTAGTAACACAGCTGAAATTTCACCTAACCAATTAATCAACCATCCACTTAATCAATAAGCATTTATGAAATACCTTCTATATAGAAATTGTCCTAAGGGAGGATTCAAAGACAAATGCAAAAATATATCCTACCTTCTAGAAGTTCCCAGTCAAGCCTAAGTCCTCTCTTTCCTTCTATTATGCTATCTATTTGTTGGTTTTGCTGTTGGCTTGTTACACCAGCATGAATAACACTTTTAATTGGGTTGGTCAATAATGCCTAGGTGAGTTCACTGGTTTTTAGCATTTGTTATTAACTTCCAAGTTTTATCACCATAAGGGATGTTCATCCCATCCATATTATTTTGGGTTGCTGAATTCAATTCAGTTCAGCACTCTGAATCTAAATACAGCTCATGTGCCACCTCCTCTAAGATGCTTTTCTTGATCTCTCAGTGTTTTCTTCCTTTTTAATTTGTATTATTTGACATACGTATTATTTTCTTTCTCATGTACATGTTCCATTTTCTCTCTCCAAGAGTAAAGAAAAGTTTTTTGAGGTCAAGGACTATTTGGCAACTAGTGCTTTGTACTCTGCACAGAGTTGGCACTTCCTAAAATTTTGGAGAATGCGATCTACACTTATTAAGTGCCTGCTATGAGCAGAGTATAGAATAAAATGTTGGTCATCCATCTGTTGAATCATTCTGATAGAGCCAAGGCAGAGAATTCTAGAATCAGGTGGCTGGGAGGGCTTTGGAGCCTCTAGTAATGGAAAGGGCTGATTTATCAAACTTCGTGTCCACGGCTCGCACTGCCCTTCTTCTGCCCTGTCTCTCCCATTGAAACAATCAAATGAATGAAATCTGCTGTCCACAATTCCTCCTAGAGTTTGGCCACCCCTTTAGCTGGGGATAGCAGCTGTACTGACCATATATGCTGGAAGGCACGTGATACCACTAGGCAAGTCCAACTGACAATGACTGAGCACTGTGTGTGTGTGTGAAAATGAGAGGGTGGGAGCTATTCTGCACTCCACTCAACTCCTTGTAACCATGAGTGGGACCCATGTACTGGGTAGAGCAAACTTGTCCATTCTCTCTTAATCAAGAGACTTGCTGCTGCAGCAATGTTAATATTTATCACTTTACAGCCTGCCACTGCCCTCTATCAAAGGTGTTGTATAATTTATAACATGTTCATTATCAACTCACAGCAAAGTATAAAAAGGGAGGAAGAGTAACAGTTCATCTCTCTGGGAAACAGAAGAGTAACATTTCATCCATTGGCCAGGCGGAAGCTCCAGAGGCAAAAGACTGAAAAGCAAACGTTATACCACGATGAAGCTTCAGCCAAGCCTGTTCCTCCTGGGGCTGTTTCTGGTAAAAGGTAAGTACCTCCTTGCTTTCTGCTCATTCTGGGTGGGATTCTGGCCACAAAGGCTTTGCCTGGCTCCTCTATTACTTATTCCGTCTTGATTGAGTGTGGAGTTTGGGAATATAAAATATTCTTTGAAAAACAAAAAAATACTTGGGTGAGATGAAAAAAAATTTAGAAATCAGAAATCTCTGCATCTTTGTGACCAGAATGAGCCTCCAAAGTGAGGCTTGGAGATGGATATAACAAATCTGAGCAGGTGAGGGGCATGGAGGTAGGATGGGGATGAGGGTAGCTAGGAGAGCAGTGCACTTGTCTTATGTCTCTCATCTCAAAAATATAGGCAGAGCAGCTACCAGAACAGCACACTCACTGGAGCTGCCTTTTTTCTTTGTACTGGAATCTTGTGTCAAATTGTGATTGAAATAAATAGACCTTGAAGTATTGCCATCATACAGAGAATTTTCTGGAAACAAGATTTAACCTCTTTTGCTTTATGATTTTCTTTCTCTTCCTTCTCTCACTTTTCCTCATTGCTTTCCCATTCTCCTTATTTCACTCAACTTTCTCTATGCTCACATATCTCTCCTGGATGCTTCTTCACAGCCATTTGGGACAAATAAAGGATCAGGAGCTTTTATACATTTGTTCTGCCCTCTCTCCATTAAGCCTGAGTAAACTCGGGAGACAGTAAAGTCTAAGCTACTTCTACCATCTTCTAGTCTTCTTATCCGAGTTTCAGAGAGTTCTTTCAAGAAGGGAAATCTATAGGATAGTGGAGAGAATTCATTTCTTTGAATCCAGGCTCTTTGATTTACTTCTGAGCTGTGTCACCAAAGGCAAGTTATCTCATCTTTCTGGGCCTCAGTTTACATCTCTAATACTAATACTACTAGTAACTAACACTTATACAGCTCTTATTATGTGCCAGGCATTGTGCTAAGTTTTAAAATATCTCATTGGATCCTCACAACTCTGGAGGGTAGGTGCTGTTATTATCCCCATTTGTACAAATAAGGAAACTGAGGCAAATCAAGTTTAAATTAACTTACTGAAAGTTATACAGATAGTGACTATCTGAAGCTGGATTTGAATTCCTCTTTCTGATTCCAAGCCCAGTACTCCACCCACTATAGCCCTTAGCTTATAGTCAAATGATCTCTTCCAGCTCAAAATCCCATGAAAGGGCTAAAAAGATTAGGAAATAAATATCTTTAAAGGTCTGGAAGATTGCAGCTCGGACCTATCTAATCTAATCTTGCATTTTCAGTTTCTAATCAACAAGCATTATTTAATCATCTACTACATGTAACAGGAAGTTAAATCACCTGCTTTGAGTAGGTAGGAGTGCAGCTGGGGACATATAGTATGGAACTGATGCTCTTGGGGGTGCAATAACTAAGTGCACTAAGTTCCTAATGGAGGTCACACAGCATGAGCATGAAGTGGATTCCATCAGTAAATGACCTTTTCTACCAACAACTAACAGTTTGAGTGGAAAAGACACAGGCGGGGCAGCTAGGTGGCGCAGTGGATAAAGCACCAGCCTGATCTCAGACACTTAACACTTCCTAGCTGTGTGACCCTGGGCAAGTCACTTAGCCCCAGCCTCAGGGGAAAAAAAAAGAAAAAGAAAAGAAAAGACATAGGCTTTGGGGGGTCACTCAGAAACGAGAACAAGGAAGACAAGGAGCAAATGATTTAAGGACAGAGCATACTGCATTGGTGAAGTGGCTGATTACTGGTAAATGGAGATTATGAAGAGAAAATAGTGATGTCAGAATAGAAGTTATTGACTTGGAAAAGAGTAAAGAATTGAGTAATAGAAACCTCAGCAGCAGATCCATGCTGTTGTCTTATCCCACTCACAACAACTGAGGGTATGCTCAATGCTCCTTGAGCACTTGTCTTAAAATTTTTATAGTTAACACCTCTGAGAAGTGAAATGTGAGGAGATATGGGAAGACAGGAGTCTGTGACCAGAGAAGGGAACTGCTGAATGTAATATCTTAAAAGTTGGTTTGGTCCAAGGTCTGACTGTCCCTATGGATAATCTGTATTTTTTAAAAATGTAATAATATAATTGGTTTCTGTAACTTCATCATATGACATAGGTTATGTCTATACATCTAGATTGTGAAATCATGAAATGATGAGATTTAATAGCAACGTGTAGCTGTTAGAAAAGGCATTAAGACCAAAATTCTTAGTCATGTTACTTTGTGTAAATCATTTAACCTCTTTGAAGGTCAGTTTCGTCATCTGAAAAACAAAGATAATTTGTAAGAAACAAATGTTATAATTTACTTTCATGGTCTCTGATGCTTCAACTTGGTATGATTGTGACCCTGATCTCTCAGGTTCTAAGCAAGGTTATGACAACAGAGCCCAAACTCTGACAACTCCTTAGTTTTTCTAGTTAAACTATGGGAGTATGGGACAGTGATGGACCTTTGCTTGTTATTGGAGTTCCACATTAACTATAATTGAAGAGGTTTTTCATCAATAGGTTGGTCCCAGAGGGATAATTTGTGTTTTGTAATACCAATTCCTCCAACATATCTACTACTGCAAAGAATTATTGGAGTCTGAGTGAAGAAAGAGCCTCAGCCACAAAATTAGGAATTCTTTAAATATTGAAGAATAAATGAGGTTCTACAAGCTTCATTGTCCTAGAGTACCATACCACTAAAAGTTATATAATCTTTGCGCTATGCAGTTGGCTGAGTTGATTGGTGTGTAGTTGATTGGAAAGGGAGCTGAAAATTCCTGTTGGGTGACTAAATCAATGTTAATCTTGTAGTGACATGTGGAGAGAAGTTCAGGGGTAGATCAGTTTTTGGTTACAAGCCTTCTTAACATGTTGTAGTCCAGAAACAGAGCTGAAACAAAAAAAAAAGTTTGTCAAAGAAAATATTTATTGATTGGGAGAAAAATAAGGGACCTATGATGAGAGTTCATAATGCTTTCAAAAGGCTCCAAGAGCTACAACTCCAATGCAGACTAGAAAAGCTAAATCAAACTTTCTTTGTGATTCATCCTTAGTTCAAGTGCCACTTTATCTAGAGATCGATCATTCTATTCCCCTCTTTCCCTAAGACGGAACAAATATATTCATCTGAACTCTTAAATCACTTTGTTTTAGTTCTTATGGTGCCAATTATATTTTATTTTGTATAAGAATTATGCATTTACCACTCATTCTTCTTTTTTTCTTTTTCCATTTACATATCTTGTGTGTTTATTTATTTATTTACTCATTTACTTATCTATTCATTTATTCTTTTTTTTTTTTATTCATTTTTCCAAATTATCCCCTCCCTCCCTCCACTCCCTCCCCCCTCCCCCCCCATGGCAGGCAATCCCATACATTTTACATGTGTTACAATATAACCTAGATACAATATATGTGTGTAAATACCATTTTCTTGTTGCACATTAATTATTAGCTTCCGAAGGTATAAGTAACCTGGGTAGATAGACAGTAGTGCTAACAATTTACATTCGCTTCCCAGTGTTCCTTCTCTGGGTATAATTATTTCTGTCCATCATTGATCAACTGGAAGTGAGTTGGATCTTCTCTATGTTGAATATTTCCCCTTCCATCAGAATACATCCTCATATAGTATTGTTGTTGAAGTGTATAGTGATCTTCTGGTTCTGCTCATTTCACTCAGCATCAGTTGATTTAAGTCTCTCCAGGCCTCTCTGTATTCCTCCTGCTGGTCATTTCTTACAGAGCAATAATATTCCATAACCTTCATATACCACAATTTACCCAACCATTCTTCAACTGATGGACATCCATTCAACTTCCAGTTTCTAGCTACAACAAAAAGAGCTGCCACAAACATTTTGGCACATATATGTTTCTTTCCGCTCTTTAGTATTTCTTTGGGATATAATCCCAATAACAGCAATGCTGGGTCAAAGGGTATGCACAGTTTGACAACTTTTTGGGCACAGTTCCAAATTGCTCTCCAGAATGGTTGGATTCTTTCACAACTCCACCAACAATGTATCAGTGTCCCAGTTTTCCCATATCCCCTCCAACATTCATCATTATTTGTTCCTGTCATCTTAGCCAATCTGACAGGTGTATACCACTCATTCTTCTTAATAGATGTCAGCAATTTTCTCTATCTCTGTTTTAGCCTCTTTACATCTCTGCCTCTGTCCATTTCTCTAGTTTTTTTTTTTTCCCCTCTATCTCATATTAGTAGATAGTTTGTCTTTGATACTGGTGTTTTCAAAAACAATTCAGCTATTTTTCTCATCTAAAAAAACGTTTCTGATTTTCCAAATAGATTTAAGCCTCTTTGACTTTTTGGGATTTCTACTTTTATGCTTATTTAAAGGCTTTTTAAAATTTCATATTCAGTTTATTAATAATTTCTTGCTTTTTGCTGATTTAAGTATTTGGTTACATATATTCCCCTAAGGAATAGTTTAGCTGCATCCCATAAATTTTGGTATGTTATATTACATTTTTCTTAAATGTAATTATTTAGTACACCTATGATTTATTGTTGAACCTATTCATTATTTAGAATGAAATTATTTAAGCTCAACTTATGTCTAAGACCTTTGCTAATATTTCCTTTATTGCTTATAATTTTTATAGTATTGTGATTTGTTGTGATTATATTTAATATTTGTCTTTTCTATATTTATTTATTTAGATAAAGCATTTATTAAGAGACTATTGTAAGCCAGATACTGTAATAAGTTCTGGGAATATAAATATAAGCAAGCAAGATAATCCTTGCCCTCAATGAGTTTACAATATAATGGGGGATGACAACACATAAAATAGAGTCAGCTGGAAGGGAAATGTGTATGTAGAAGGCATGGTTCCATTAGGCTTAGACTCTCTTAGTAGAGTCCCTAGTTAATGAATATCAGGAAGATGTTTATTATGATCTAGGACATTTAATGGGTACATATTCATACATGTGCATGCACACACACACACACACACACACACACACACACACACACCCTTCTTAAGTTAGTTTCAAGTGTTCTGCTCCACATGAAAAACTTAACTGAGATGAGTAGAGCATAGTCCCAATTTTTCATTTTCTTTCTTTCTTTCCTTCTTTCTTTCTTTCCTTCTTTCTTTCCTTCTTTCTTTCTTTCCTTCTTTCTTTCTTTCCTTCTTTCTTTCTTTCTTTCTTTCTTTCTTTCTTTCTTTCTTTCTTTCTTTCTTTCTTTCTTTCTTTCTTTCTTTCTTTCTTTCTTTCTTTCTTTCTTTCTTTCTTTCTTTCTTTCTTTCTTTCTTATTCTTTCTTTCTTCTTCTTCTCTCTCTCTCTCTTTCTTTCTTCCTTTCTCTCTCTCTCTCTCTCTCTCTCTCTCTCTCTCTCTCTCTCTCTCTTTCTTTTTTCTCTGCCATCTTGGAATTCTTTCATAAGATTTGTTATAGATGAAAATATTTCATTTCCTCTATTATAACAAAATAAGCTCCTTGAGAGCTGAGCCTCTCATTGATCATTGTATTCCCTATGAGGCTTTGTACACAAATAGCACTATGTTCAACTTTCCTCAACTATGCTTTGGGATGTACCATGGCACTTGACCAAGTCTGTGCAAATTCTTTTTGTGTCAAAAAAATGTAGAACTTTTAGATAATATATTTAGTTTTCTGACCCAGCACCCATGATTTTTTCTTAGCCAGGACATATAAACTACTTTCATTACAAGGTATTTCAAAGTTCATATGAATATGGTGCCATGTTAGCTATCCCACCTTTTATGAATGTACTATAGGACCCTCTGCTTTTCCCTTGAATGAAATTGGATATAACAGCTGATGACTGGTCTAGGGATAATACTATATTCTAATATAATCCTTGGCTCATAGAAATTACTCAGTATTTAATCAGAAATTCTATGTTTGCATGAAGAACCAAAAGGGAAGAAATAGAGTATCTTCCCTGCTTTTCGCTGGGTATTTGACACATATATACACATATACATATACATAATGCATAATATATATATATACATATATATATATATAATATTCACACTCATAATATATATATATATAGATACATATATATATATATATATATATATATATATATATATATGCACCCACATATATGTGTATATATAGTATTGGTATATACTCTAGTATATACTGTTGTACTGTTGTGTATTTACTATTACAATCTGTGGGGGGGGTTTTATGTAGCCTTTATGTTCAATTGCCATATGCCACTGTTATATGTGCTTTTGGGTAGCATGTGTTGCTATGTACTTGTCAGATAAAAATCAAAATCAGTTACAGGTGATCAGATATAGTGATTAGGTGCAAATCATAACATATACCCTTACCAACCTCATGAGATTATTGTAAGGAAGCGCCTTGAAGAATTTGCACTTTGCTACTTGTGTGGAATTACTGAATTACTTATATCTTCTTCTCATACTTTTTTTTTTTTTTTGGCTGAGGTGATTGGGATCAAGTAATTTGCCCAGGATCACATATCTTCTCATACTTTTTGATGGAGTTTAGACAGAAATGGTCTGAAGACAGGTCCCTATCATGCTGTTATTGCTCTATGTTTACTGTCCTATATTTTATTTTAGAACTGGATAAAATAGCTACTTTTTGTAATTGCATAAAAGTGTTGGGATAGAAGCTCATCTTCTATAGATTTTAAAAAAAGAATTTTTGGGACTATTACAGTAGCAGACAGGATAATGGGGAGGATTTTATTCCTCATTCTACTTTCTCCCACTATATTTTGAAATATTTTGAAGGTTTCTATATTTTGAATTCTTTTCATTCCATGGAGTCTAAAGACTCTCAGAATCTCCTATAGCAAAATCTATTAAATTATTCTTAAACTTTTAGAAAACTATGTTCTGTCTATATCACTGTGGTCAAGAGTTCTATATGTAATGATAAGCTAATTCCTGCAGAATCTATTTGTTTTTTCTTTTTTTATTTACTTAATATTTTCCCCCAGTTACATTCAAAACAATTGTTTTAAACAGCTGTTTTTAAATTTTTGGGGTTCTACTGCGAATACATCCAGCCATTCTGGAGAGCAATTTGGAACTATGCTCAAAAAGTTATCAAACTGTGTATACCCTTTGATCCAGCAGCATTACTACTGGGCTTATATCCCAAAGAGATCTTAAAGAAGGGAAAGGGACCTGTATGTGCAAGAATGTTTGTGGCAGCTCTTTTTGTAGTGGCCAGAAACTGGAAAGTACATGGATGCCCATCAATTGGAGAATGGCTGAATAAATTGTGGTATATGAATAATATGGAATATTATTGTTCTGTAAGAAATGACCAACAGGATGATTTCAGAAAGGCCTGGAGAGACTTACATGAACTGATGCTGAGTGAAATGAACAGAACCTTTATATACTTCAACAACAATACTGTGTGATGAACAATTCTGATGAACGTGACCCTCTCCAACAGTGACATGAACCAAATCAGTTCCAATAGAGCAGTAATGAACTGAACCAGCCACACCCAGGGAGAGAACTCTGGGAGATGACTATGAACCACTACATAGAATTCCCGATCCCTCTAATTTTGTCCTCCTGCATTTTTTATTTCCTTCACAGGCTAAATGTACACTATTGCAAAGTCCGATTCTTTTTGTATAGCAAAACAACTGTTTGGACATGTATACATATATTGTATTTAATTTATACTCTAACATATTTAACATGTATTGGTCAACCTGCCATGGGGGGGCGGGGAAGAAGGGGAAAAATTGGAACAAATGGTTTGGCAATTGTCAATATTGTAAAATTACCCATGCAAATATCTGGTAAATAAAAACTATTAGATATGAAAAAAAAATTTGGGGTTCTAGGTTCTCTCCTTTATCTCTACCCACAATTAAGAATCCACTTGTGAAGTTATATAAAACATTTTCATAAAAGTCAAGTTGTAGGGGAAAAACCCATAGATCTCCTACTCTAGTGAAAATTAAAAACCCTCAAGAGAAATTAAATTTAAAAAGAGAGAGAATGAATGCTTCAAGAAAGTATATTTATTGAATTGCTATTATTATAATTTAAATCTTCTCATACCTTTCAATAGATGTTACATAGAAATACTTCTGGGCCATGTTATTAACCTATTATTATTCATTTACATTTTATGTTAATTTCCTGTGGACTATTATGCAGGTAGATAAAATAATTGCTTTTTGAAATTGAATTAAAGTATTGAAATGTAAGCACATGCTCTATAGGCTCATGGAAAGCATTGTCATTACAACTCTAGTAACAAAGGATATGTATCTTATCTTGTTTTCTTTGGATTCCTATCTCTCCTTTTGGATCTCTATATTTTAAAAGCTTTTTGATTCATGTAGATTATAAGTATGTGGTTTGTTCACATCAAAATTTTGTTCTTAAATTTTTATGAATCAGTATGATGTTCAGAGATTATTGAGAAGTTTGATCCATGGCAATAGCTTAATTTACTGGTTGAATTTCTCAAGACTGTTTCAACCTTGTAAAATGAAAATTTGTTCCTTCTAAGTCCATGAAATATAGGAAGCTTCTTATGTATAATTTTAGCCACCAGTTCAGTTCTTGCTAATATATTAAATTTTTACTGTCTGACATGATGTTTTGCACAGTTTCTATCATATCTTTATACAATCTACATTCATCTTTATTAATTAAATTAAGTCTGGGTTCCATAAAGATGACCCTTCTACAATCTCGTGTCAATGACCTGGTTCTGAATTGCAATAATAAACCTTTCCATTTTTATAAGCAAATCCTTATGACTCATCTATTTGTTCCACCTTTATTTTCTGACATTATTGGCTTAGTTCATAAAGATGTCCATTCTTGGACCTTAGCTGTTTCATAAATTCAAAGATAAATCACTTTAGGTTCTATTTGCAAAACATCATCATCATCATCACAACTCCTTTTCTCATTCTCATTTTTTTTTCTTAGTTCAGATAAAAGCTTTCTTTGAACAAATCTTTATCCTGTCTTTATCTAGTCTTTTTCTAGAGGACTTTCTCTTCTTCATGGGAAGAGTAAGTTCTATTATAGCTCTTTTACTTTAGAACCCAGATAGTTCTCTGCTAAAAATAGTTCAAAAAAGTTAGATTGCCCAACTATTTGATGATTGAGCTAAGGAAAATGCTTTTTAGGCACAATTCACAATAAAGAAGGGTCTGTGAACTTTTTAGAGTCTTATCTAGAATGGACATTTCCTCTTCAGGAAATTCTTTGCCCCAGGCACCAAGCTCTTTGGAACACAGAGCTTTGAAGCTACTTTTGGAACCAAATGTCCCAATCTCCAGTATTTGCCTAGTTATGGTAGTAGTAATAATAACAACAAATAATATTTATATGGCATTTATTATGTGCTTTCTATATATTTTTCTAATATTGTCTTTTCATTCTTCTTGATGTTCTATCACTACTTTATTCTTTATATGATGAAGCAGCTGCTGTAATTACTGTATGGTTCTTAAAAGCACGTAATTGTGCACATCCTTTTGAATTTGTACAACTCAGTCTTTGATGCTTACAACCTCATAGAAGCCCTTTGATGGACTTTTTATTCATTCAAATCCAAGTAGTAAATGTTGATATTTTGCTCTAAAGAAGTTTTAAACTCCTATCTTCACTAATATAATAATAACAATAATAATAATAATAATAATAGGTAGCATTAATATAGTGCTTTAAGGTTTGTTAAATGCCTTTATGATTATTGTCTCATTTGATCCTCACAACAACCCTGGGAGATAAATGCTATTATTATCCCTATTTTATTGATGAGGAAACCGAAGTGATTTTCCCAGGATCTAACATCTAGTGTCTAAGTCTGGATTTGAACTGGGATGTTCCTGACTCCAGACCTTGTGCTTTTATCTCTTGAACCATCTAACATCTTTAGTAGGATCCAAAAGCCCTCAATCTCCTATCATATTTCCAGATTCAAAACTCAAGTCACTTAATTAATCTATATTGTTAACATTTTCTCTATCACTTTCCTAAATCTAGACAATCAAATGAATAATCAATCAATTCCTGATATATACCATTTATTGATTTCTAAAGCTAAGTCTAAAAATTTAACAGCTATCTAGATAATAAAGTTGACTATAGCACTCTTAAACCATTGATTCCTTCTTTCAATAATATATTTCAAAATACTCACAGTTGACACCATGATTCCTCCCTTTACCAGTAGAGATCATAGCTCCTTAGAAAGTTGTCATCATTTTTCTTTAGCTATTAGGCCTCTAGAGATGAGTTTCTCTGGCTTCAGAAATAGCTGATTATTGATCTCATCCAAGGATCCTTTCTTAGTTTGCTCAGACTTTCAGGGACTAGACTCCACCTGCAAAATTTTCAGGAAACCAGCGTCACCTCCCTAGTTGAATAAAGCATCCCTCCATCTCTGCCTTTCTCATTGCTGGTTATTCAGTCATTGCAGTCATGCCTGACTCTTTTGTGACCCCATATTGTGATTTTCTTGGCAAAAATACTGTCATTTCCTTCTTTAACACATTTTACAGATGAGGAAACCGAGATAGAGAGGGTTAAGAGACTTCCCCAGGATCACACAGCTATTAAGTATCTGAGACTGAACATGAACTCATGAAGATGAGTCGTCCTGATTCTAAGCCCAGTGCTTTACCCACTGTACCACCTAGCTGGCCCAATTTTATTGATGCCTTTTGTTTTTATAACACATTCATTTCCAGATAGAACTCTCTTCTATACCCTATCCAGAAAGCCTTACCCTTATAAACTTTTTTAAAAAAAATAATTACTGGGCCAGCTAGGTGGTGCAGTGGATAGAGCACCAGCCTTGAATTCAGGAGGACCCGAGTTCAAATTTGATCTCAGAAACTTAACACTTCCTAGCTGTGTGACCCTGGGCAAGTCACTTAACCCCAGCCTCAGGGGGAAAAAAAATAATTACAATCACTTAGCAAAAACTAATTTCCATTTCCATAATACATTCTGCAGCCATAGTCCTGTAGCTCTTTAAAGAAAGGAGAGAGATTTATTTTCTTGGAATATCACTTTAATAAAATTTGATACAATATGATATAAAGCAGAATATAAGTGCAGAGGAGAAGTCTAGACAAACTGCTAGCTGAAGTTTGGGGAAGGAAAAATTGTTATTGCTTGTGCAAATCAATTACTCATAGTGGTAGTGGGATTAAAATTGGGCCTTTTAGGAAGAGAAGATTTTTTAAAAATGAACATTTGGGGAACTGGGGAGTGCAAGTGGACCATTCCAACCACAAGGACAATGATACCAAAAGGAGAGACAGAGCAGGACATAATGAGAGGTAGGCGTGGGGGTGGGAAATGTTGAGATAATACAATTTGACTGCAGCCTCTGGCTGCCGGGAGTAATGTAACATAAAGCTGAAGGGCAGATAAGCCACTCTGGCGTGTTTCATAATAACACCCACTCCTGCCTGCCCCTGTTGCCTAGTTAATAACAATAAACCTTGTGGAAATGCTTGGGGCAAATGAGATTGAAACTCTTATCCTATTTCTTGTGGGGGCAGAGGATTGAACTATTCCTGCTAGGTCCAGAGAATCTTGTCCAGGGAGAAGATGCAACAAGTCTCTGGGAGGATGGAAGACTCTATATTTCTAAGGCTCAGCTTTCTCATCTTTAAAATAAAGCTGTTTGTCCTGTTCTGTCTCTTTGCTTTTGGTATCATTGTTCCCATGCTTGGAATGGTCTACTTGTACTCCTTCTCTCTCCCCCCCCCCAATTTCCCAAACTTCCAAGATCCCAGTCAGACTGAAACCTCTGACTTTATGAAGCCGTCTTCTTCTTCAGACCATGTTAAAGATGCTCACTCATCTAAGACAGGGATGTCCATCTTTTTGTGGAATGAAAATCTACTTTTTATTCCTCCTAAACTTTGATATCACAGAGTGTTGAATGTGTAGGGAGCATAGGGGCAGTAAGGTCCCTGAGCAAGATGGGAAAGAGGATGATACCAGTTTTCCAGAATGCCTTGCAATTTGCAGATTCCAGCAAACTAAGGAACAAGAAAAATGGAAGCGGTAGGGGAAATAAATGGGACTGGAGATTAATGATCTCTCAGGTAAAACTTGAAGTCTGAATCTTACTTCTATTATTACTACTATTATTTAGTATTTATTATTATTTCTATCATTTATTAGTTACTTCTATGTTACTTTGGATAAATCACTGAATTAATTTTTCTCACCTGTTAAATGAGTGATTTAAGTAAGATCAGAGTTTCTTAACTAAGGTCCATGGATAGATCAGAGGATCTATAGACTTGGGTTTTTTTATTTTTATTTTTTTATTATAGCTTTTTATTTATAAGATATATGCATGGGTAATTTTTCAGCATTGACAATTGCAAAACCTTTTGTTCCAACTTTTCCCCTCCTTCCCCCCATCTATTACCCCAGATGGCAGATTGACCAATACATGTTAAATATGTTAAAGTATAAGTTAAATACAATATACGTATACATATCCATACGGTTATTTTGCTGCACAAAAAGAATTGGACTTTGAAATAGTGTACAATTAACTTGTGAAGGAAATCAAAAATGCAGGCGGACAAAAATAGAGGGATTGGGAATTCTATATAGTGGTTCATATTCATTTCCCAGAGTTCTTTCGCTGGGTGTAGCTGGTTCAGTTCATTACTGCTCTATTGGAACTGATTTGGAACATCTCATTGTTGAAGAGGGCCACGTCCATCAAAATTGGATCTATGAACTTGGATGAGAAAAAGTCACATCTTTATTTTAACATTATTATTTTGCTTTATAATACTGTGAATTTTATGCATTAAATTTTTTTTGGTGAAGGGCTTCATCAGATTAACAAAGGGTTCTGTGACACAAAGTTAAGACCTCTGAGTTAAACAATCTCATTGTCATCCCTTCCAAACAATCAATCATTCCAGTACCTGCTAAGGCACTAGATCCCATGATCCCATTAACCATGGCTTGGTTGAGTCACTCCAGCTTTATGAATCTCAGTTGTCTAATTTGTAAAATGTAGATAATAAGACTTATTCTACTTACTTCACAGGGTACTAATAAGAATTAACGGAAAAAATGGAAAACACTTTGTAATCTATAAGGAGCTACATAAATCCTTATTGATTATATTATATATAATATTATGTGTCATTATGTTATTATTATATCATATTATATTATTTGGATTACATTATCACAATTATCTGCAGTTCTCACTCTTTCATTTGGGCCTTTGATCTATGAGGTAAGCTCAGGACTTCTCTGAGATAAGGATATTGCTAATTACCAGAGATAATGAAGTCGCTTGGTAACCACTTCCAAAGAAACATTCAAGGTCTCAACTATTTAAAAGACTATTCTCTGGAATGTTTAATCTATGGCATTTGTGATAGAAAAAAGTGATGCATAAAGTGAAAAATGCAGCTTCAGATCTGCCATTTAGTGACTATGATAAACTGGAAACTATCTCTCTGTACATCTGTTTACTCCTTTGGAATAAAAGAGTGGGAGTGATCTAACTACTCTCTAAAGTTTTTTGTTGTGCTAATATTCTATTATTCAATGATATATCGTTTCTACTAAAACTTCCTGGTTTTCCCAAGTCTCCTTAAAAGTAGAGCCTGAGGATAATACCTAAAAATTTTTGTGCACAGGATAAGTGCCATAAATCATACCCTGGACTATGAGCCAAATCAAGCCCTTTAGGAATACCATAGGAGAAAGGTAGACAAGGACCCAGAGGAGACTGGTTTGAGACTACTTGGGAGGCCAGGGCAGCTATTGCCCAGAGAAGAACAGGATGTTAGAGAAATAGCTCATTTCAACTGAAATCTCTCAATTTTCTATTCTGTTATGAGGAATTGTTTCTACAAGCTAAAAGACTGTAAGAATTTTCTGCCACTCTAAACTTGGTGCCCACTAAATTTAGCACCCTTCAGCAAAGCCCCTTTCACTTCTGTCCCTGCCTATGTCTTATTGAAACTTCTCATATATCTCCTGGAGCAGTAGATGGTCTGCCTTATGATAAAACTCTCCACATTTTGGCAGGCTGGTCTTTTGAGGATTGACACATAGAGTGGCCTAAAGCAGAAAGACGAGTTCAAATTTCCTATATGTCTGAGCAAGTTACTTAATTCTGTTTATTTCAGTTTCTTCAGCTATAAAAATGGGGAAAATAAAGCATCTTGCTTCCAGGTTTGTTGGGAGGATCAAATGAGGTAATAATTGTAAAGTTTTTACACAGTGCCTGTCATAGAGTAATTGCTATATAAATATTAGCTATCATTATTCATTATTATTATTGTTACCAGGACCTAGAATCTGGCAGGTCCTGGCAAAGCTTTGCATAGAATTGGAGAACCCAGAGTGATCTTCTCACTGCTATGAGGAATCACAACAGGACTTCAATAGAAGGTTACTTAGCTTACCTTCCACCTTTGTGATTGTTTAGTTGTGTCCAGCTCTTTGCGACCCTATGGAGCACAGGATGCAAATACTATCCATGAGATTTTCTTGGCAAAAATACTAGAGTGATTTGCTATTTCCTTCCCCAGTGGATTAAGGAAAACAGAGGTCAAGTAGCTATCCTAAAGTCACATAGCTAGTAAGTGACTGAAGGCCATATTTGAACTCAGATCTTTTTGACTGTAAGTTCAGTGCTCTGTCCATGAACTACCTAGCTGCCTTCTACCCACCTCCCTCCTGTCTATCCTTAAAACATATATAGACACAAAAAAGGTATGGAGCCAAATTTCATTTGCTTCTTTCTATTGGAGTATGGCAACTGTCTTAAATAAGGCTTCTTAAGCATTGATTAGTAAAGACAAATTCATTGATCAAAGAGTTCTTATAATTTTGATAAGAAGAACAGTGGACTGGGGATCAGATCTGGGTTCAATCTTTAGTTTTACTGCTTACCAGTTATGTGCTTAATTAACACTATCACTAAATAGGGGTAATACTGATTTTCCTATTTCTCTTATGACTTTGCAAAGGAAATCCAGGATGATCCCAACTCTAGACTAATAGATTTTGGCTTGGAAGGGCCCTGAGATAGTCCAACACATCTCATGTTATAGATGAGGAGACTGAGGCTCAGTGAGGTTAGTGCTGGGACTAGAGCTTGGGTTCTCTGACTCCAAATGCTTGGGTTATTTTGATTTGTTCTGATTTTCCTCTGAATCAGTTTAGTCCTGTAATTAGGAGATTTCCAGGATCCAGATTAGATTGTTTGTCTTTTTTATGATCTAGAGCTTTTATTTCTTTGGCATAGAAAATTCACCCTACCAATTAGGGTACCTGCCTTGTAACTTAAAGTCTTAGAAAATTGTCTGGAGGCACTGAGGGATTCAATGACTAGTTCAAAGGATAGAACCAAGCTGTGTCAATAGCACAACTTGAATCTGGCTCATCACTACACTGAGAATTCTTTAATTGGATCCCCATTACTTACAGTATGTCCACAAGGAGAGGGAACTACACTCTTGTGTTCTTCTATGCTAGCAGGTTGAATAAACCTGAATTTGGATGTTGCCTTGACCTGTAAAAACAAGAAGCTTGGCCTCTGGTCTCAGCTCTGTTATTCCATTTCTGGGGGACACTGAGAAAATCACCTCAGCTTTATTGTCCTTGATTTCACCATCTCTAAAATAAAGGCATAGAGTTCCTTGGTCTTTACAATCTTTTCCAAACTTTAGCATCTGGTGAATCTCAAATACAATGCTTTTGATGAAGCATAGGTTACTGCACCTAGCTAAAGAGATTTAAGATGGATTATAGTCAAATATGTGAATGGCAGGAAGCTCAATTTCTGGATCCCCTTTACTGGCTTCCTGTTTTCACCTGCTATTATCTCTGTGCCCCATTTACATTAGAGTCATCCTATTTCAGCATCTTTCCAGTAGTTAGCCACTTTCCTATGTAATCCCCAAGTTTAGCATTCTAATCTTTTTTAAAGCTTGTAAAAACTTCAGAATGAATATCTCTCATTTTATAGATGGAAAGATTATAATCCATCGAGAGGATATTTCCTATCTGTGGTCAGTGTGTTGATAGCAGAACCACCGTTTTAATATTTGTTTAGCTCTAATAAAATAAATAGTTGAAGAGATGACACCAGTCAGTCTAAGGTTGAAACTTTTTTTACTTTTATTTCACAAATTGGGTTTACCTAAGAAGTTGAGTTATCTGGTTTCCAAGCAAACAGTAAAGTAGAAGTGGGTAGGTAAGGACAAACTATTAGAGGAAAGCATGATGAGACAAGGAGAAGAAACAGAGGTTGTCACTTTCATATCCTCAAGAATACTTTCATGCTCTGGAAGCTATAGATCAGTACCAGCCCCTTTCTCATGCATTTCAAGTATAATTAATGAACAAAGATACCTTCTGTAGACTGGATAAATGATATTTTGTACATGTGTATATTTTTCCTCCCTTGAATGGACCTAGGATTTCATTGGCATTGGGAAACTCTCAGGATGGAAAACCCTCTATTAATGCTGAAACTTGGAATCTTAGTTGCTTGGGTCAGAAAAGAATTAAGTGGCTTGCCTTTGGTCACACAGCTAGAATGAGTCAGAGGCCAAAATTGTGTGCTGGTGGTCTGGACTTCAATTCTTATAGATTACTAAATTCTAAACCCAACTCCAGGTAGAATCCTAACAGGATTTGTCCTAATGGTTACTACCACAGTTAGTTTTCCTCAAAGACAAGAATGAATTGACTATTATGTATATTTATGCCTTGGTTGTGTTGCTTTCTCCCTTTTATCCATTATCTCAAATCTATGCAGATGCTACAATTATCTTTGTTTGTCCTCAATCAATAGATAATAATAGAAGGAGCTGTTAAAAGGGCTTCTTATTCTGGAAATAATTGGACACTATGGTACTAACCCAGGTTTCTTATGTTATGCTATAGTCCAGTGAGAGTCATAGTGTTTGTTATGCAACTGATAAACTAATCTCTGTTAATGTGCTAATAGGTGATAAAAGATTAAATTGTGTCTCTCAGGTAACACTTTGAATTGCAAACAAGGACTTTTTGGAAACAATGCCTAACTACAAAGATTTAAGTGTTGTTCATTCTGTTCAGGCATGCCAGACTCTTTCTGACCCCATTTTGGGGTTTTCTTGGCAAAAATCCTAGAGTGGTTTGGTATTTCTTTCTGTGGTTCATCTTACAAACACGGAACTGAGGTAAACAGGGTTAACTGACTTGATCAAACTGCAAGTAAGTGTTTGAGGCCAGATTAACTTACAAAGATGAGTCTTCTTGATTCCAGACCTGACACTCTAACCATTGTGCTATTTAGCTGCCATTACCAGAAGAGTAAATAACTTCAAACCAAAAGCAAGTAGATTAAAGATGATAGAAGATGAATGCAAAATTTGTGACTTCTGCCTTTCAAATCACTTTATATAGGTAACACTTTGCATGGTGAATAAAGAGAGAATAGTGTGATGTAAAAAGTTGCAGCATGAATGAAGAGAAGAAGTAGTATAGGACAATATAAGCAGTTCACAATTTATTGGATTATGGAATGAAGGAGAGAAGGTGGTTGGGATGACTTCAAGATTATAAATCTGGGTATCTGGAAGAATGGTGGTGCCCTTGATAGAAATAGGGATATTAGGTAAAAGAGTAGATTTGAGGGAAAGGATGAGCTTCCTTTAAGAATGTGGAATTTGAGCTACCTAAGGAATATCAAATTGGAGATGTCCAATAGGCAATTAGTGACACAGGACTCAAAAGCTGTGACCCAGTACATTGTTTGGACATCCTGTGGTGAAATTATCACTGTAAATCTCCGGTTCTGATTTTTGGTTCCTATATAAGGAAAAGGAAATCAAAATAATTAGAGCTTCCCCAAAGTGAACTAGACCACCTTAGGAACTGGGGAGATCTCTGACACTGTGCATCCTTAAATGAAGGGTGAATGATCATAAGAGTTAGAAATGGAATTGTTGTCATTTAATCCCATGATTTTATAGGAGCTAAAGGGGCTAAATTTCTTCCCTCTTAAGGTCATATGACTAGAAAACAATAAAATTAGTAATCAAACTTGGGTCTTCTTATAATGTTCCTGGTTCGGTTTTCTTGGGATCTCTGGAAGCAGCCTACATTTCAGTTCACTAATCACCACAAGAGTTAAAGTCCAAATACTTTATTATCTCTTTCAAAGTCTTGTCTCCTTTCCTGGGGCTGGTTAGCTTTCTTATAGTCCAGATTCTTTATTATCTCCTTCCTGGAGCTGGGCAGCTTTCTGGAGAGCCTTTCAGACCTGCCTTGGTCTCAGTGGAGAAATGTAGGAGGAGAGCCTGCCACCAGTGGCCTGATTGAAGATTGAATGAATGTTCTTAGTTCTGAGAGTTTGAGCTCCAGACTGTTTTCTCTGCCCTCTGAAAGCTTTTGCATCTCTGGTTCTGAATCAACCTAGCTGAGGCTCCCAGTTTATATGCTCTACACTGAATATAACCCAATCATTATATCACTAGGAAACCATTATTTGTTGTAGGATTAAATCAATTATACTGAATAATGCTAAACTAGATAACCATTGTCTTTATCAATTCCACTGACTAAAAACCTTGTTTCAAGTTCAGAGTTCTGGCCCATAACATTTTCTGACTACAAATCCAGTTATTCTTCTGAAGATATCAAAGCTGCCTTATAGAATTATGGAATCTTCAAATATCAGATTTTAAAGAGTCCTCAGAAACTATATGATCCAATT
This sequence comes from Sminthopsis crassicaudata, assembly GCF_048593235.1. Taxonomy (NCBI): domain Eukaryota; kingdom Metazoa; phylum Chordata; class Mammalia; order Dasyuromorphia; family Dasyuridae; genus Sminthopsis; species Sminthopsis crassicaudata. The sequence goes on along the minus strand of NC_133618.1, from coordinate 224,529,078 downwards.
TATACCTGCATAGAAATACCCCTTTCTTATTCACATGTTCACATGGCATTTTAACCTCATTCGGGCAGATTTTTGGTATTTTTGATACATGGCTATCAAAAATATGGTACTATTCACTATTTCAAAGTCCGATTCTTTTTGTACAGCAAAACAACTGTTTGGACATGTATACATATATTGTATTTAATTTATACTTTAACATATTTAACATAAATTGTTCAATCTGCCATCTGGGGGGAGGGGGAGGAGGGAAAAAATTAGAACAAAAGTTTTGGCAATTTTCAATGTTGTAAAATTACCCATGCATATATCTGGTAAATAAAAACTATTAAAATAAAAAATATATAGTACTATTTTGTCTCCATACTCAGTTACATATTTTTACATGTTACAATTACATATTTTTTTTAAAAAATCATGAATAATATCTCTAAATTTTTGGTCATTAAAAATCTTGGACTTTTTTGGAAATCTTTATATATATATATACATATATATATAATTTACATATATATAATTTATATAATTAATAATCAGAGAAATTAGAGTTGTTCAAATAAAAATAAGTCTGTGATTTCATTTTATACCCAGAAAAATGTCAAAGATGACAAAACTTAATAATTACCTACTTTGAGAGCAGCTAGATGATGCAGTGGATAGAGCACCAGCCCTGAAGTCAGGAGAATCTGAGTTCAAATCTGTTCTCAGACACTTAACACTTCCTAGCTGTGTGACCCTGGGCAAGTCACTTAACCCAAATTGCTTCAGCAGAAAGAAAGAAAGAAAGAAAGAAAGAAAGAAAGAAAGAAAGAAAGAAAGAAAGAAAGAAAGAAAGAAAGAAAGAAAGAAAGAAAGAAGGAAGGAAGGAAGGAAGGAAGGAAGGAAGGAAGGAAGGAAGGAAGGAAGGAAGGAAGGAAGGAAGGAAGGAAGGAAGGAAGGAAGGAAGGAAGGAAGGAAGGAAGGAAGGAAAGAAGGAAGGAAGGAAGGAAGGAAGGAAGGAAGGAAGGAAGGAAGAAAGAAAGAAAGAAAGAAAGAAAGAAAGAAAGAAAGAAAGAAAGAAAGAAAGAAAGAAAGAAAGAAAGAAAGAAAGAAAGAAAGAAAGAAAGAAAGAAAGAAAGAAAGAAAGAAAGAAAGAAAGAAAGAAAAAGGAATTATCTACTTTGAAGGAGTTGTCAAAATATAAATACTCTAATGCATTGGTGGTGAAGATGCTATAAATTTATATAATAATTTTAGAAAGCAAGTTAGAATTATGCAAATAAATGAATATTAAAATGTCTATACCTTTTTATTCAGGGATTCCATTGCTATGCACATGCCTTTTTTGGATCCCCAGCAGAGTGCCTGGCACATATTATTGTTTAGTCATTCAGTTATATCTTACTCTTCTTGACCTCATTTGGGGTTTTCTTGGTAAAGGTACTGGAGTAGTTTGCCATTTTCTTCTCTAGATCATTTTACAGATAAGAAAACTAAGGCAAACAAGATTCAGTGACTTGCCCAAGATCACACAGCTAATAAGTGTCTGAAGCCAGTTTTGAACTCAGGGAAATGAGTCTACCTTACTTCGGGCCTGGCACTCTATCCATTGTATCACTTAGCTACCCGCTATGCTAAGAATTGCTTTATAATATAATGGTCCTTGTCTTCAAAGACATACATTCTAATGGAGGAAGATAACACATAAAGGAGAGATAGAAATAATGAGGGAGCAGCATTGTGTGGGGATGGCTCAGAAGTGGAATAGAAGTCAGATTCTGGGCAAGATAAGGTAAATGTTAATCTATAAAAGGATGCATCCAGGGTTGGAATCCAATACTCCCCTGAGGTTAGAGTAGAAGCAGCCTGGTATAGAGACAATGGGACTTTGCATCTATTATCTCCTTTGGTCCTCAAGACAACCCTGTGAGGGAGGTGTTATTATTAAACCCCATTTATAGATAAGAAAACTGATACATTGAAAAATTTTTCAATGGCCACATAGCAAGAATTTGAGCAATATCTGAGCTCAGGTCTTCCTGATCTCAGCACTTAATCTACTATGTTATAATATGATTTTTCTCCTCTTCTTCTCTATTGAAATTCTATCATGGAATAGTCACTTTCCCCTAAGGTTCTCATTATTTCTACCCCAGCAGAATTGAGTCTAGATTAGTAGTTTTCCCTGTTGCTTCCAGTACTTTCTGAAGAATGAAAATTTTTAAAAATCAAGAATTCCTCACTTACTTTGCTTTTGACAGAAAGTGAGCTCCAGCAGATATATAAATATTTCAGGCCCCCCATTACTGCTGTATCACACTTTTGTGTTGGATCTATGACCTTTTTGCTGGACTCATCATTCATTTCCTTCTGCCTAAGTGGTCTATGACATATTACCACAAAATATTAGTTTTCTTCCTTCCTTTGTCAATTCTAAACCAAATGCTCTTTATCATATTTCCTTGTTTTATTTCTTGCATTTTTTCATTTGATTATACATTCTTATAGTACAGTGCTATGTTAACATCACTTTTATCTATTCTTTTTTTTTTTAAGTGAAGTATATCATTCCAGAGTTATATTTCAGTCACAATTTTGATCCTACCAAATTTCAAGTATTCCTATATGATCAAATTGGCTTTTGGTCTTAGAATCTCTACTTGACTGTTTGCATTTCTGTATCTGAAGTCTTGGATTTTCTTGACTATTTTATTTTTGTTTTTCACATTATCCGTTCTCTATTGATATTTTTCCTTTCTTGCACCTGTTCTTTTCTATAACACCTATACACAGGCAAATATTCTCCTTCCCTCCCTTTTTTATTTAGATTTTTCTTAATTAGATTAACAAGATGTCAGGCAATACTTTTTTTTTTTTTTTTCTTACCAGCCCTTGTTAGGTGCAATTATTGCCTAGCCAAGAACCTTCATATCTAAAACATGGTTCCAAAATCTAAATATCTTTTCCATACATCTTCTTACCCAATTGTTATATCATCAAATATACCTCTCTTCTACCTCTCTATCATAAGCTGTCAGCAGTGATGGATACACTATCCAAGCCCATCAGAGATGAGAATCCCCCCTTTTTTTCCTTCTTGGTGAATTTTTTTGGAACCTTTTTCTCCATTTTTCAAGGAATACTTCATTTTATCTGATAATTTGAAGACTAAAGAGATATTTGCATTCTATTATTGTAGAGGGACCAACCTGTACTTTGTCCATTCAGAGATGCTATTTATTACTGATGGAAATAAAGACATTATATATTTTTTATGGGTCATTGCAAAATTTCCCTTGTACTCAATGATTGTTAATAAGCAAAGTCTTTCATCCTCTGCCATTTTTGTTTGTAATTGGTGTCATGACAATTGATCTGTTTCCCATGCTGAGAGCTCAGTTGCTAGGGACTCTACAGTGGGGCTTTCTTATTTATGGTTTGTCATTCTGCTTTGCTTCTCTATAACTAATTTGCTCAGCTTCCTTTGATTTCCACAGCTTATGACAGTGTAAGGTAGGATTTGAATGCGGATTTCTCTTAATTCTAGTTTTTATCTGCTTTCTATTCTATTCCACTCTCTCTCTGTGCCATCACTATGATTCTGTGATTCTAAAATCTCTCAAATCACTTGAGTATTGTCCTGTACTGTGGGTTGAAAAACAACTTGACAAATACAAAATGGGGGAGGCAAAGGCTAGAAAAGGGAGACTAGATCTGATAGAGTAATCCCCACAGGAGAAGCTGATCATATGAGCTCAGGAACTCTGAGCTCAAACAAGTTAGGTCAATCTGGTGGCTACACTAAATCTAGTATCAATATAGTGAACTCTGAAAGCAGGGGGTCAACAGACTGCCTATGAAGGGTGCAAACTGTCACAGCTTGAAAATGAAGCAGGTCAAAGTTCCAGTGCTAAAAAGCAGAAGGACCAAGCCCTTGCACTTATAGACTGAGAGAAATAGGGAGACCTGGTCTTAAAATAATAATAATAATAAAGTTTCTACTCTCAGATAATCAGTTCCTGAGACTTTGAGCCTTTTATTTAAAATGATGCTCCAAGAAAGTATCTGAGTAGATAGTCTTGACAACTTTTAAACCCTAATAATGAATTAAAAGTCAACATTTATCTATTTCTTTTAAAATTTACAAAGAAATTTCTTCACAATAATTCTATGAAGTAGGTGGTACAAGTGTTATTAATTCCCATTTAATAGGAACAAAACAAAAAATCTCAGAAAGAGGGCATAATTTCCATCTGCCTTTCTATGCCATGATATAGACTCTCCTTTCCACTCAGAATGCACTTTCTTTTCACATCTACCTCCCAGAATCCTTAGCTCCTTTCAGAACTCAGCTCAAATTTTACCTTTTTAAAGAAACTTTTCTTGATCTTCCTTACCATCACTACATTATAATTGCTTAGTAGGAATTTAGTCATAATAGCAATAGAGATTAGTGTTTATATAGCTCTTTAGAGTTTACAAAACACTTTACAAATATCATCTTAGTTTACTCTCACAGTGGGAGGTAAGTGCTATTATTATCTTCACTTTTCAGATGAAGAAATTGAGGAAGACAGAGTTTAAATGACTTACTCAGAGTCACACACTTACTAAGCATCTGAGCTTGAATTTGAACGAGGGTCTGACTGATTCCAGGTCCAGTACTTTATCCGCTGGCCATAGTATGCAAGCTCTTTGAGGAAAAGGAATGTTTCATTTTTGTCTTTATATTACAAGTACCTCGAATAATGCCTGGAACACAGGAAATATTGATTGGCTAGCCAGGAGTCATTCAACTTTTTTCTTTAAAAAAAAAAAAAAAATCAAATATTTTAGGCCTGAATTCACTCCCATTTCCTTCTCATCCTTTCCTTTACCCCCAATTAAGAAAGCTAGAAAAATAGACTCTGTCATAAGTATATATGGTCAAGCAAAACAAATTCCCATATTATAATGTCTCCCAAAAGTCTCATCCTGGACTTTGAATCCTTCCCTTCTCTATCAGAAGATGGACAACCTGTTTCCTCATGAGTACTCTGGAATTGTGATAATCACTGTACTGATCAGAGTACCTGTCTTTCAGAGTTGTTTGTCTTTATGTTATAAATTGTTCTTCTGGTTCTGCTCACTTGACTTTGCATCAGTTCATCTATGTCTACTCAGGGGTATCTACAACCATCCCCATCATTATTTCTTATAGCAAATGTCATTCAACTTCTCTCGTTCTTTCTACTGTACTATGATTCTTTAAAAATCATGCTCCATTAACATACAATGGTAGTGGAATCATCATTGTTAAAGTCAAACTTTTAGAAGAAAGGAAAAGTAGTTACTTGGTGTTACCTTTATGAAGAAAATAGGGACTTGAGACATCTACTCTGTACCTTTCTCTTTAGCCAGCAATACACCAAGATCATTAAAATTAGTTTTCAGCTGCCCTTGTTTCAGTTTTTAATCCTATTTGATCACTCTGTAGCATTTGACACCATTGATCCACCTCCTCCTTCTCCTGAAAATTCTCTCTTCCTTGAGTTCCATAATATTGTTCTGTACTGGTTTTCCTCCTATTTCTTGGGCCATTCCTTCACATTCTGTTTTGCTAGATAATGTCTTATGTCCCTCCACTCATGCAATTCAATGATTAATTCAAGCCTTTATCACCTCCTGCATTGATTACAGTGAGAGCTTGCTGGTGAGATTGCCTTTCTTAAACATCTCCCTACTCTAAAACATTTTCCATTCAGCCACTGAAATGATTTTACAAAATTGTAGGTCCCTACTCAGTATAATCCAGAGTTCCTGTTGTCTCTAGGAACAAATACAAAATGTTCTCTTTGGCATTCTTTTTTGTTTTGTTTTGTTTTCCTAATAAATTTATTTATTTTTAATACACATTGCTTTATGAATCATGTTGGGAGAAAAAAAAATCAGAGCAAAAGGGGAAAAACATGGGAGAGATTTTTAAAAAACAGAAAAAAAGAAGTGAACATAGCATGTGTTGATTTACATTCAATCTCCTTAGTTCTTTTTCTGGATGGGGATGGCATTTTCTGTCCAGAGTCTATTGGGATTGGTTTGGACCACTGAACCACTGAGAAGAATCAAGTCTTTCATAGTTGATCATCACACACTCTTGCTGTTATTGTGTAGAATTCATTCCTGGTTCTGCCTATTTACCTCAGAATCAGTTCATGTAAATCTTCCCAGGCCTTTTTAAAATCAGCTTTCATTTTTTATAAAATAATAATATTCCATTATCTTCATATACCACAACTTGTCCAGCCATAGATAGTTATCTATTAATTTTGCCACCACAAAAAAAGTTGCTTACAAACATTTTTGCACATATGGGTCTTTTCTTCTCCTTTAAGATTTCCTTGGGATATATACTCAGTAATGGCACTGCTGGATCAAAAGGTATGTACAGTTTTATAGCACTTTGGGCATGGTTCCAGAATTCTAGAATGGTTGGATCATTTCACAATTTTAGCAATAATGCATGAGTGTCCCAGTTTTTCCACATCTTCTCCAAGATTTGTCATTATCTTTTCCTGTCATCTTGGTCAATCTGAGAGGTGTGAGGAGGTAGTACCTCAGAATTGTTTTAATTTTCATTTCTCTAATCCATAGTGATTTTTTAATATAACTATAAATGGCTTTAATTTCGTCATCTGAAAATTGTCTTTTCATATCCTTTGACCATTTATCAATTGGGGAATGACTTGCATTCTTATACATTTGATACATTTCTTTACATATTTTAGAAATAAGATCTTTATCAAAAACACTGGCTGTAGAGATTTTTTCCCAGCTTTGTGCTTCCCTTCTAATCTTGTTTCTGTTGGTTTTGTTTGTGTAAAAGCTTTGTTAATTTAGTGTAATCCAAGTTGTCCATTTGGCCTTTTGGAATTTCCTCTAATTCTTCTTAGGTTATAAATTCCTCCAATATGATAGGTAAATTATCCCTTGCTCTCCTAATTTGTTTATAGTATCTTTTATGCCCAAATCATGTACCCATTTTGACCTTATTTTAGAATGGGATGTGAGATGTAGGTTGATGCCAAATTTTTGACATAATATTTTCAGTTTTTCCAGAAATTTTTGTCTTATTCCAGAAACTAGATTTTGGGGATTATCAAATACTAGATTACTATAGGTTTTGATTATTGTGTCATGTGTATATCTAATCCATTCCACTCTATTTCTTAGCAGGTACCAAGGGTTTTAATGATTGCTGCTTTATAATATAGTTTTAGATTTGGTATTGCTATGCCCCTATCCTTTTTGTATTTTTTTGTTAATACCCTTGATATTCTTGATCTTTTGTTCTTCCAGATGAATTTTATTATTTTTTCTAGTTCTATAAAGTAAAATTTTGGCAGTTTTATCCTTCTATAACACAAATATGGTACTGATACCTAAACCAGGAAGAGCCAAAACAAAGAAAGAAAATCACAGACCAATTTACCTAATTTTTTTACCTAATATTGCTGCAAAAAAAAATTAAATAAAATATTAGCAAAGAGATTACAGCAACTTATCAGCAGGATAATACATTATCACCAAGTGGAATTTATATCAGGAATGCAGGGCTAGTTTAATATTGAGAAAACGATTACCATAATAGACCATATCAATAACAAAACCAACAGAAATTATATTATAATCTCAATAGATGCAGAAAAAGCTTTTAACAAAATACAGCACCCATCCTATTAAAAACACTAGAGAAGATAGGAATAGAAGGGGGTTTCCTTAAAGTAATAAGCAGGATCTATCTAAAGCCAACAGCAAACATTATTTGTAATGGAAAGAAGCTGGACACATTCTCAGTAAGATCAGGGGTGAAAGAAGGATGCCCATTATCACCAATATTATTCAACATTGTACTAGAAATGTTGACTTTAGTAATAAGAAAAGAAAAAATAAATAAAGGAATTAGAATAAGCAAGAGGAAGTAAAACTATTACTCTTTGCAGATGATATGATGACATATTTGAGGAATACTTGAAAATCATCCCAAAATCTACTGGAAACAATTAACAGCTTTAACAAAGTTGCAGGATATTTGAAAACCACCCACACAAGTCATCAGCATTTCTATATATTACTGACAAAGACCATCAGCAAGAGATAGAAAGTGAAATTCTTTTGATTTAAAATAACTGTGGATAGAATAAAAGGCTAGAGGGCTACCTGCCAAGATAAATCCAAAAACTATATGAGCCCAAATACAAAACACTTCTCACACAAATAAAATCAAATGTAAACAACTGGAAAAATATCAAGTGCTTTCTTTGACCTTCAAAATCCCTTATAACCTAACGCCCTCTTATTTTCCCAGTCTTTTTAGACCTTTCTCCCAAAAGATATTCTTCAATTCATGATATTAACCTCTAGGCTGTTCCACAAACAAGATATTTCTTAACTCAGTATATTTTTCTGACTGTTTCCCATACCTACAACATTTTCTCTCCTCTGTTCCATCGATGGAATTTATATCAGGAATGCAGGGCTGGTTTAATATTGAGAAAATGATTACCATAATAGACCATATCAATAACAAAACCAACAGAAATTATGTTATAATCTCAATAGATGCAGAAAAAAGATTTTAACAAAATACAGCACCCATTCCTATTAAAAACACTAGAGAAGATAGGGATAGAGGGGGGTTTCCTTAAAGTAATAAGCAGGATCTATCTAAAACCAACAGCAAATGTTATTTGTAATGGAGAGAAGCTGGACACATTCTCAGTAAGATCAGGGGTGAAAGAAGGATGCCCATTATCACCAATATTATTCAACATTGTACTAGAAATGTTGACTTTAGTAATAAGAAAAGAAAAAATAAATAAAGGAATTAGAATAAGCAAGAGGAAGTAAAACTATTACTCTTTGCAGATGATATGATGACATATTTGAGGAATACTTGAAAATCATCCCAAAATCTACTGGAAACAATTAACAGCTTTAACAAAGTTGCAGGATATTTGAAAACCACCCACACAAGTCATCAGCATTTCTATATATTACTGACAAAGACCATCAGCAAGAGATAGAAAGTGAAATTCTTTTGATTTAAAATAACTGTGGATAGAATAAAAGGCTAGAGGGCTACCTGCCAAGATAAATCCAAAAACTATATGAGCCCAAATACAAAACACTTCTCACACAAATAAAATCAAATGTAAACAACTGGGAAAATATCAAGTGCTTTCTTTGACATTCAAAATCCCTTGTAACCTAATGCCCTCTTATTTTCCCAGTCTTTTTAAACCTTTCTTCCAAAAGATATTTTTCAATTTATGATATTAACTCCAGGCTGTTCCACAAACAAGATATTTCTTAACTCAATATATTTTTCTGACTGTTTCCCATACCCACAACATTTTCTCTCCTCTGTTCCATCTACTTACTTCACTGGCTTCCTTTAAGTCCCAACTAAAATCCCATCTTCTATAGGAAACCTTACCAAACTCTTTTTAATTCTTATTCTTTCCTCCTTTAATTATTTTCTTTTCATCTTATATATAACTTACTTTGTATATATTTGTTTGTATGGTTCCTTCATTAGATTGTAAGATCCTTCAGGTCAAGGAATGTCTTTTGCTTCTTTTTGTATTTCTAGTGCTTAGCATAGTTCCTGACACACATTAAACACTTAAGAAATGTTTGCTATAGTATTTGACAAACCCAAAGATCCCAAATTTTGGGATAAGAATTCATTATTTTACAAAAACTGCTGGGAAAACTGGAAATTAGTATGGCAGAAACTAGGCATGGACCCACATTTAACACCACATACTAAGATAAGATCAAAATGGGTCCAAGATTTAGGCATAAAGAACGAAATCATAAATAAATTGGAGGAACATGGGATGGTTTACCTCTCAGACTTGTGAAGGAGGAAGGAGTTTGTGTCCAAGGGAGAACTAGAGACCATTATTGATCACAAAATAGAAAATTTTGATTACACCAAATTAAAAAGTTTCTGCACAAACAAAACTAATGCAAACAAGATTAGAAGGGAAGTAACAAATTGGAAAAACATTTTTACAGTTAAAGGTTCTGATAAAGGCCTCATCTCCAAAATATACAGAGAATTGACTTTAATTTATAAGAAATCAAGCCATTCTCTAATTGATAAATAGTCAAAGGATATGAATAGACAATTTTCAGATGATGAAATTAAAACTATTTCCACTCATATGAAAGAGTGTTCCAAATCACTATTGATCAGAGAAATGCAAATTAAGACAACTCTGAGATATCATTACACACCTGTCAGATTGGCTAAGATGACAGGAACTAATAATGATGAATGTTGGAGGGGCTGTGGGAAAACTGGGACACTAATGCTTTGTTGGTGGAGTTGTGAAAGAATCCAACCATTCTGGAGAGCAATCTGGAATTATGCCCAAAAAATTATCAAAATGTGCATAACCTTTGACTCAGCAGTGTTACTACTGGGCTTATATCCCAAGGAAATACTAAAGAAGGGAAAGGGACCTGTATGTGCCAAAATGTTTGTGGCAGCCCTTTTCATAGTGGCTAGAAACTGGAAAATGAATGGATGTCCATCAATTGGAGAATGGTTGGGTAAATTATGGTATATCAATGTTATGGTATATTATTGTTCTGTAAGAAATGACCAACAGGAGAAATACAGAGAGGCTTGGAGAGACTTACATCAACTGATGCTGAGTGAAACGAGCAGAACCAGAAGATCATTATACACTTCAACAATGATACTGTATGAGGATGTATTCTGATGGAAGTGGATATCTTCAACATAGAGAAGAGCTAATCCAATTCCAATTGATCAATGATGGACAGAATCAGTTACATCCAGAAAAGGAACACTGTGAAATGAGTGTAAACTGTGAGCACAAAGAAAATGTTATAATTATAAAAATTAATAAAAAACAAAAAAAACCCAAAAAAATGTTTGCTGAATTGAATTAAATGGTAAAATATAAAAAGAATTATAAGACATTCATATATATCATAATTGTTCAGCCAATGAAAGAAGTCAGAACTTGTCTAAAAAGGCAGACAAATATGATTTTAAATGTCTAATGATGAAATACACTCCCATCTCTTGGCAGAGAAGTGATGGTGGAATAGTGATACAGGATGAGAAATGTATTCTCAGACCTGGACTATGTATTGTTCAACTATATATATATCTGTTATCAGGAAAGGCTTCTCTTGGGACTGAGGAAGAATGCATAGCTTCATGTTTAATGGCAGATGTGAAACCTGTGATCTCATTGTCATGAGAAACACTATGAACCCACATCAGCACCTTCTCTGCAAATTTAATTCGAGGAGTCTTGTCTATGGGTTGCAACATCATATGGGGTCATTAACTGAAGGTGGGGGTCATGAAATTATGATTTATTGCCAGTAAATATTTGATCTGTGTATCTGTTTTATATACAGGATCAAATAAAAATTTCTTGGGAGAAAAGGAGTTGTGAACAGAAAAAGGTGTTTTTTATTATTATAGCTTTTTATCTACAAGATGGGTATGGGTAATTTTTCAGCATTGACAGTTACAAAACCTTTTGTTCCAATTTCTCCCCTCCTTCCCCCCCGCCATGGCAAGTAGACCAATACATGTTAAATATGTTAAAGTATATGTTAACTATGTGTATACTTGCAAATGGAAACAGTTTAAGAAGCCCTGATCTAAAACGCTGAGATGTCATGATTTAAGATCACACAGAAAGGACTTGGACCCACATCCTCCTGGCCCCTTGGACAACTCTATCCACTGCAGATTGGCTACATTTGTTGATGGATATGTCTTTCTCTGGCAAAAAAAAAAAAAAAAAAAAGCATCAACAAAACATTTAAAATTTTTTAGAAAACCAAAATGAGCTGAAGACAATAGAAACAAAAAGCGTATTTTTATTATAATTTCATTAAGTTTAAATATATGCATATACACCTACTAAGATAGACGCATCTGCTTAAAAAACAAACTATATAATAGAAATTTACAGTTTCTTACACAATTTAAAAATTCATTTTTATATATTAAAATATTTGTGTTTGTTAATTACTCTATTGGTTTTGAAAGAAAAAAGAAAAAAATTAGATATACAAGACCCAGTCCTTGCCATCTAGTTCAGGGGACAAGACTAATACACAAAACAATAGGGACAAATGTGATATTGAAAGGAAAAAAAAATCTTCATTGAGGCTTTATACTGTATTGTATCAGTGTTCAGTTTACAATCCAGGCAGGATGCTTATTTGTAAAAGGAAACAATGTACACCTGACTGTTACTCTTGGCATGTAGGCCAGTTTCCCCATGAAAGGGCTGTCACATATACATGTGCAGCCTCCTCTCATGTATATTTCTAAAGGGGTTGAAAATCATGGATATACTAGGTTTTACATGGTAGTAATGGATAATTTCTTCAATAATGACATTACATATAGTTGTATGTTAAGGTATATGGTACTAACTATTTTGACTTGAATTAAATCATAGTACAATATCAAAATCTCAATTTCAAAAATCATCCTAGAAACAACCTTAGGAGGTATGCAGTGCATGTTATCACCATTTTACAGATGAGAATACAATTATCCCTTCCACATTGTGGAGTGTTAGGAGAATGGTATTCCCCTGATCTGGAAAATCTGCAAAAAATTTTTTGGCCCTCCCTTAATACTAAAGAAAAAGTCTGATTTTTTTCCTATGAGGTGTTTACAATACTATATATTTATTTTATATATTTCTGAATTTCTAAACATTTTCTGTTATCTGCTGGCTTTCATGTGTTGTCTGAGGTTTCTGCAAAACTCCCCCCAATTTCCATTTAATTTCTTATTCAGACTCATGATACATTAAAATAGTAAAGGGAAAAGTTGCAATGTGGAAGAGATAACTGTTCTCACAGAGCAGAAGTGACCAAGGTCATGGAGGTAGGAGCAGATCCAAGGTCAGAATTTAACTCCTGTGACTGTTTCTGTTATTCTCTTATTCCTACTAGAATTCCAAACTAGAAATTGAGAGAGGAGGGAAATCAATGAGGCAAGAACAGTTAGGAAAGGCTTGAGAGATGAGATTTGAGAGGGGACTTGAAAAGTAAATAGAGTTTCCATAAGCAGTGAGAAGCAGGGTGAGCATTCAAAACACAGAAATGAGAATCAATATGATAACCAAAGGACACCGAAGTGGCCAAGTTGAGAGAATAGAGGTTGCATGATTGGAGATTCTGCTAATTTCTACTAAAAAGCTTATGCTGTTTTTTTTGTTTTTTTTTTCCTTCTAGTGACTACGACCCACACTGCTCTAGGAAACACTCCCTGGGAGGAACAGACATGGTCAGAGGTGAGGATTTTTAGGGTATAGAAGGGTAGAAGCAAGGCTTACTTCAAATCAATATTCTTCTTCTTGGGTCAATAAATATTTTTAGGTTTCAATAATTTATTTCCCAGGGGAACATTCAGACCTGGTGATGGCAGAATCACCTTTGTCATTTGGAGTACCCTTCTTTGATACCCTCTCATTGAGGGGGCAACTTCCAGGAGTATCCAAAAAGAAGTAGTGAATGGCTCTAGTATCCTTCTGAATCTTGAAACAAATAATGACTTATTTATATCCCTCTGGGTTAAGTCTTCCAGAACATCTCCAAGGCAAGCACCTAGATTATCAGTTCTATCCTGCATATAATCAGCAATTGGAGGGACATTGACTCCAAAACATATTCATCCAAGAATTTCAGCTATTTGTATATTTTCCCCAATAATGCATTGTCCCTTGTATCCTTGTAGCTTTGATACATGTAGTATCGAAATTTGATACATGTAATTTTGATGTAAGAAAATACACAATTTTCTCTCTCAAAATAGTTCCTCCATCTACAACTGGTCTATTATGGTTGAAACAGTATCAGAAATTACTTGAAACAGCCACAAAACAACAAGCCATTTATTAATTTCTTCCAAAATATCAGGTACAATACTAGGCACTAGGAATAGAGAGGCATGCCCTTTATTTTCTTTTAGGAAGTATAACATTCATCTATCCATCCATTGACTATTATTTATGAAAAGTCCATCATATGCCAGGCTTTTAATTTTAGGTGCTGGGGACTCAATGACATAGCAAAACAGCCTCTACCCTCAGGGAGCATACATGCTAAAGTGAGGGATGGGGGCGGGGTTAACAACATGATCATAGATTATTAAACACCAAAAAATACAAAATTAATACTTGCTATTAAGGGAAGGACAAGGCATTAATAATGTTGCAAAAGCTTGGCAAAACAATAGCATTTCTATAGTAGTTCGTTAAGTTTTGCAAAATATTATACACATACAATTTTATTTGACCTTCACAATAGCCTTGGGAAATATGTGCTTCAATTATCTACATTTTATAGGGTGAGGAAAGCAAGGTGGAGAAAAAAGTATAGTGCCTTTCTCAGACTCACACAGCTATTAAGAATCAGAGACAGGATTTGAACTCAGGTTTTCCTGAATCTAACTGCAGCCCTCTGTCTACTAGGTCATCTACAAAAAAGTTATCATCATGAGGACTCAAATGCTGTGCCAGCCTGTTCAAATGTACTTGCCTAACCTTCTTGTGGAGAGAACAATTGTAGACTATAGCTACATCAGACCTTGAATTCCCAGGGTTCATCCAATAGTAGAAGTAACTAGCGCACATGAGTTCTCCTCTGGCGGTTAAAGACCAGTGAATATAGTATTCTAGATTTGATCTTCTTCCTCCTGCCCCATATACTCTCCTCCAGGGTAGTTCCCTGAGCACCACTAACAAGTCTAAGGGCATATATTCTCTGCCAATATAAGAATGGGTTTACATAATAGGCACCTACAACTTCTGGAGAGGAGAATGTGGTCATTCTTTGGATACCTTTGTATGTGATTTCCAAATAAGGCTATCACTATTTCTGCAGCTCCTGAAGAATTTTCCATTTCCCTGCAGACCAGAGGAGATATCATCTAATCCTCCATCAGAATCAGGTTGGTGCTTGAAGGCTATAGTAGGGTGAGCTATTACATTTTCCACTGATATTTCATTGATTTGTCCTGAAGAAAATCTAGATTTTTAATTTCTTGGATGCTACAGCCCATGCATCTCTACTATTGATTTTTCTATATAGAGCAATTAATCAAGACTAAATGAGGGTTGAGGTCTCAAATATGTTGATGAGTTGAGGAATGTCTACCCTGTGCATGTGAAGACTTTCCTCAGTGGAATGGGCAAATGAGAACAATTTGGCCATGAAGGTGGTTGAAGCAGATGCTATGGAGCACTTAGAGAGCTTAGTTAGACATCTTTGACATCAAGGTTGTCTCCTGCATCCTCAATCATTGCCAGTCATCTTGACTTTGATCTTGCTATTGGGCTTTGATGACTCAGGAAAAGAGTGAGCTGATGATTGTGCAATTCTACCATATTTAAATCCACTTGAGCATAAGCTCAAGTCAAGACTTATCATCTATTATTTTACCCAAACATTGTGACGTCAATGATCCTCTTAGAAAATGAAAGGCAAACAACAGTTATCAAGGCAGTTAGCCTAGACTATCATTGAAAGAATTAAACTAGCATAAACCCTTTAGCTGTTGACCTGGATGTGGAATCTTATTTAGCTTTCCTTTCTACAAATTGAAAATCACTGAAATCTTTGAAATCATTTATTATGTTCTATACCAATGGTTTCCAGTTCTTAAACCTTTTGGTCTTGAGACCTGTTTATACTATTAAAAATTATTGAGGATCCCCTAAGAGGTTTGCTTTTTAATTTATGTGGAATATATCTATTAATATTTGCTATATTAGAAATTAAAATGTCTTATTATTATGAAAATGGGTATTCCTTAGACCACACAATACTAATGATGAGGTTTAGATTTGGGGTACCCAAATGAAATTAGGGTTACTGGTGGTAAATAAGGTCTAGTGGCAGGTTCAAGATTCAGGGAGTCAGATGGAGCACCCCTGAAACCCCTTTGGATTCAGCGCAAGGGTAGGGAGTTAAATGAGCTCTAGTGGCGGCACAAGCAGCAGTTCTCTGTAAAGGAATATAGACCCAAAAACCTAGATTGATAAGAGGTTTATTATTGGGGTTAGAAGTAAGGTTAAAGCCTAGTTAGTAAAAGATATTAGGTAAAGAGAAGAGGGCACAGGAAACAGTATTGCAGTGGGCAGAGAGTCCTTGGGATGCCAAGCATGGCATAGCTGGCATGTTTGGACCCTCTGCAAAGAAAGGGTTAGTTTTAGCTAAAGGGGCCTGAGGCTGAAGTCCCAAGTTGGTTCAGATCCTATGGGGGCTGGGACAAGCCCAGATCTCCAATTGGAATTCAAAGAGTGCTTTTGACCAGGATTTGTGAATCAAAGGTCCTGGCTTCCTGAACTGAAATGCCTCAGCCAGGAGTGGTGGGGAATCAGAAAGGAATAAATCAATCTGAAAGGACTGGAGTGAGGTGAGCCTCTGGAGAGGGATGACATACTTGGGGAGATGCCCTGAAGGTGGGGAGAGACATCTTGATATTCTAAAACAAAAGATCTTATATCTTTATCAAGTATTCTGATAAAAAGGGAGGGGAGATTTTGCCGAACTGAGAAGCAGGGAAACCGAGGCAGGACGAGCCTGGATAATTAGGGAAACTGAGTCAGGACAATAAAGCAAATAAACCAGACTAAACTAGAAAAATGCAAGGACTTGTGGCAAGGACCAGTTTCTCCCTGATAACCCCAGAATTATTAGCATCAAATAGCATTCCTCATTTGGGAGACACACAGGCCTCCCTGTTCATGTCCAGAGCATCTCAGCCAGACATGGACAGTTTGAGGTCTGTGGTCATTTTGCATTAAACTCAACCTCTGCTCAGTAGTAGTGCTCAAGGCAGTCCTGCTGCCCAAAGAGGGGCACCCCAAGTTTTTCAGGGAAGAGGGAAAAAGTGGGGCCTAGAGTAGCTTCATCCGTCTCCTCTCTATGGAACAGGAGCTATTAGAGCTATTAGGAGAGAGATTTCTGAGCAAATTATGCAGTTAGACCAAGACAGGCAGCCCCAAACTATCAGAGTCCTGATATCAAAATGCTGAAATAGTAATTAAGGAATTGGGGTAACAGGAGTGGAGAAACAGATCAAAGAGACTGAGTCCCAGGACAGGTGTCTGGTTTCTGGTTGTTTCTAAAAAACTAATCCCCAAAACTGAGTCTGCCTGGGCAATTCCAGCAGAATAAGGTAATTCAAAATTAAAACATAACCCAGCAAATCATAGTCCAGTAAATTTTAAGCAAGAAGTTAAGTAATTTCTGATTCAATCTGAACTAATGAAATACAGGGACAGGGCAGAAGTAGTTAAGAAAAATACATCACTTTCCCAATTTCCTGAGCAGCCTCAGTTTTCTTTCTCCTTTTTTTTTTTTTTTTTTTTTTTTTTTTTTTTTTTTTTTTAACACAGAAAAGAAATTATCAGATTACCATTCCATGTATATATCCCAAGAGTGAATCAAAATTCATATACATCCTAAAAATCCCTCAAACATACAGCAATAGTTAAAGTTTAAACAAATCTTAAAAATAGATCAATTAACTTAAAGGCGGCCTGTCTCTTGAAATCTTTTGCCAAAGCCAAGCCTCTGCAGAAAGGAGGATGGAACCCACTTAGTGCATGTGTGGGTGGGGGGTTCCATGTGGCTGCCCTTCCCTCCGCTCCACCTCCCAAGAAGCAGGGGGGAAAGGAAGGCAGCTAACCTTCACCCCAGACTAATTAGGTGCTAGCAGAGAGCAGTGGGAGAGTTTAAGACAAAAGATCTTACTCCACCCAATCTTTAGTGGGTTGGGGCTGGGGGTGTCAAAGCTTTTAGAAAAGTCAGACCCTAATTGGAGATACATGACCTCTTTTAAGTAAATTAACAGAACTTCACCCCAACAAGTTCTTAAGATCTTACATTCAAAGAAAACGAATCTAGCCTGCAAAGGCACGGTAAAATTATTTAGATTCAGTGATAGTTAAAATGTTAATAATTCAACCACTTTCCTACTCCCTAATATCAGTCCAAATTATATCAGGAGCAGTGATCTTCTAAAGTGGTTAAGAAGTTTTCAAATAGGTTCGATCTTTCTAACTCATTTCAGGGAATGAGAAGAGTAAAGAAAGAAAGAAGCAATCTTTACTCTCTTAACAATTTAATTTGATTTGATTTGGATATTCCCCAGCCATCATTCCAAAGGTCTTTCTTGAAGCTGCAAACTGGTCAGGGTTGGAATTATAAAAAAACCCTTTAATTGTTGGCAGGGGCCTATGCCAATCTAGAAAAATAGGAGAGTGTGCTAAGAACAAAAAGTCTTAGGACTGAGAAAATTAGGAGTGAAAAAGTTCCCACCTATAAAGTTAGGTAGGAAAGTGAGAGACAGAGATATAGTCGAGTTTCAGAAGATAGTTAGGTTATTTATCTCTCCATGAGCAGGTGAGGAAAGTTTAAGTAAGTGCACCGAGAACAGTCTCAAATCTCTTGTCTTTGTAGACAGCCTTGTGAGCATGTAAAAGCATAATTTTGAGGTTTCTACAGTTAAAAGGCTGTGATGGGAGGCACTGCTCTAATGCAGGGAAACCGAGTCCCGTTTTTAAAATGTATGGGACAAGCTTGTTTCCTGAGAGGGCTGGAAGCTGTGATCGTTTAAGAGCCAGGCAAAGGTCGGGGAGGGGTACGGCCCGCTTGTCCAGAATGCCAGCAAAATTCCCTTTTAAAAGTTTTTGGAAAACTTTTCTGGAGATTTGAGAAGGTAATATTGAGTCCCCAGTCTCCCCACTGTATAGTACCCCAAGAAGGGGACAGGATAGGAGCATCTAAATGGCAGGTCTAGTCTAGTTAAGGAAATAGGTTGAGAGTAAAGAGAAGGGGTACTGGAAACCGTATGCCAGTGGATAGAGGCTCCTTGGGATGCCAAGCATGGCAAAGCTGGCATGTTTGGAACCTCTGCAAAGAGTGGATTTTAGTTTGGCTCTTTTACAATAGGGGGTTTTGGCTACTAGCTGAAGGGGGCTTGTGGGTGGAGTTCTAGGTCCACTCCTCAAAGGGTTTCCCCTAGGGTTAGAATTTGAATTTGAATTTTATTGGTTTCGGAAGTGAGCCCTCCCCATCCAGATTATAAAGATGAAACTGTTTGTACTTGCAGTGGAGTCCTCTCACTGAGGCAGAGTGGAAGGAGGTTTTCTCCTTTAAGGATTTTCAGTTTTGGGGTTCCCTCTTCAGATTCTGCCTAGGAATGTTGAGTCTATCCTTCCTAAATGGGATCCTTGCCTTCACAGTGCATATTCTGAGAATTTCTGACATCAAAGCTGTCGGGGCCGTTGGGAACCTGGAAACTGTAAGTACTTAAAGCAATTTGGGGAAGGATTAAAGATTTAGAATGAATAACTGAAAATAACAACAAGCATTGATTGATTGATTGGTGAGACTTTAGTCCAGTCAAGACACATAATGAACCTGTATGTGACCTTGGGTAATTGCTTAATTTCTCTGAGTCTCATTTTTCTCATCTGTAGATTGAGGACATGGAGACCTGTAAGGTCCTTTTCAGTTCTAAAATCCATGGTCATAAGAGAGGAAAGCAATGTGTGTGATTTTAAAAAAGACTGGGGGTACTTGCTGTCTAAATAAAAGGAAACCTCTCCAGTTCTTTTAGTTAATTTTAAGTCTATAGTCTAGCTAGGTCTGTATTTTCTTCATTGTCTTGATTGTTTTCTCTCTGAAAATGCTCTAGGTTGTTAATATCCTTTCTAAAGTATGATGTCCTGAATTGAATAAAATATTAACTATGTCATAGGACTGACTAGGGCAGAGTACTGGAGAATAATCATTCACTGTTCCAGAAATTATGCTTCCTGATGTATTCTAAAAAGGCGATAAGATTTGAGGCTATTGTGTTTCACTGTTGATTTATATTGATCCTGCAGTCCACTTAAATCCCTAGATTTTTAAAAAAATTTTTTTTGAGATTGAATCTCTCCATCTTATGGCTTTATTCCACTATTGAGTCACCTTGGAAGCTTTAACCTGCTCCAGTTCAGATCTGAACTATTTTGTCCTTCTTTAGGGCAGTCTAGGGACCTCCTGCTCGGGTTTTCAGTATTGCTCTAGATTTATTGTCAATGGATACTCCATTGGCTTTACTACTATAGAAGCTCAAAGCTCTTGAGCTCAGTAACTCCATCTTCAATACCTGCAGTAGCAGAGATTATAAGCATGTACACAGCCAGTTTCTGTCTCTTAACCATGCCTCTCCCATTTTGTATTTATCAAGTTGGTTTGAGGTCAAATGTACAGGAAAATGCATAAACATTTGGAGATATCAATCAAGAATCATAAAATGTTAGAGCTGGAAGAGATCTTAGAAGTCTAGAGCCCTCTCTTTTTTGGGGGTAAGGGAGTGGAGGAGAAAGGAAACTGAATCCAAGAGAGAGGAACTCACCTGCTCAAGATTACATAGAGAGTAAATGGTAGTCAAGATTTGGGATTCTAGATTTTGAACTAGAAAGGACCTCAGAAGTCATCCAGTCAAATCCTCTCATTTTACAGACGAGGAAACTGAGGCTCAGAGAGGGGAAATATCTTCATCTCACCAGATGTCTCAAATCATACAAATGATACCCTAGCCAAGCACCCAAAGTCACATACATGGTAAATGGCAGGGCAAAGATTTGAACCCAGATAGTCCAACTCCAAAGCCAGTATACTTTTCAATGTATTCTTTTTATTGTATTCCAAACTATGAGAAAGGGATGACCAACAAAAAATTGTAAAAATTTCCATTAAATAGAATGAATGTTGACAGCTTCTGGACCCTTCTTGCTAAGGAATGGAAGATTAGATGTATATCTGTATGTATATATGTATGTGTGTACATACACAGAATCTCTCACACACATAATGAGAGACAGAATGAACACTGGCAGTATATGTATATGCACCCCCCACATTTGCGTGTGAAAGAGAGAACCCTGGAAGTTTATAAAAATATATATATATACCCATACATAAATATATGTGGGAGAAAGAAAGAGAATAGTCAAAGTTTCTAAATATATATGCACCTATATATATCATATAAATGTGGAGAGAGACAATGAATGAACACTAGAAGTTTATAAATAATATATGCATACATCTCCATATATATGGAAAAGAGACAGAAATGAGGAGACAGAGTGAACATTGGAAGTTTATAAATATGTATATACATACACAAATATGTGCATCCTCATAAATATATAGCTATAGATGTAGAGAATGAACACTGGAAGGACAATGGAATGTACAGATATATAAAATGAGAGAAGATGAATGAACACTGGAAATTTATGAAAAATATATATACACATACATATATGTGTGTGTGTATATATAGAAAATATATACACATAAATTTTAGTTGTTTTTAGGCTGTCTAGGGTTGTGGGGGATGGGGAAGATGGGGAAAAAATAGAGATTGAAATAATTCAGGGGAATGAATGGGTTTTGTGTAAAAGATTAATTTTCCAAAGCTATTTGTGAATAACACTAGAGCCCAGAAATTGCTACTAGACTCTGGTTGCACATTTTCCCACCATGTCAGAGTAACTTCAGGCAGAAAGAACAGTTTTCTAAAGCCCAGCTCATTCTACTTCAGCCAGTATAGGAAGTTCCCCCACCCTACAAGGTCTCTGGAAAGGAAGGAGAGCAGTTTCGTCTTCCCTGCTATTCTTGAGCCTGGCTGAGCTGACAGCTCTTGTCAATCAGGCCTCCTTCCTCTCTGTTGGAGCCTGGGGGCTGTCATCTCTACTCAGTGGAACAGCTAGCTCCCCAGTGACTCTCCCAGAGAAACCAGAGCTGTAATCTTTAATGGGGAACTGAAGGTTGCCTTAGCCTTCAGGTACCCACCTGAAGCCAAAGCCTGTTCTTGGTTTCTGCCTCTGTCAAGCCCTGAGAGGAGGACTGAGGCAAGGACCTTCATGCTCATCAGAAGTCATCACTAGCTCTGGTTAGACCTGAGACCTGAATGACTGGTATGAATTAGTCAACCAATGAGCATTTTATTAATTAATTAATTTTTTTTTCTTTTTTTTGCTGAGGCAATTACGGTTAAGTGACTTGCTCAGAGTCACATAGCTAGGAAGTGTTAAGTGTCTGAGACCACATTTGAACTCAGGTCCTCCTAACTTCAGGGCTGGTGCTTTAACCACTGCGCCACCTAGCTGCCCCTCAATGAGCATTTATTAAGCACCTACTATGTATCAGACACTGAAGCATTGAAGATATCAAAAAAAACCACAGGATCTCAGGATCTGAAGGGTTCTGAGAGACAATTTCCATGAATATAAAAATCTTTTCTCAAATATATCTGATTTATGAGCAGAGTTTAAGGTATATAGTATTCAATGAACCCTTGTTACCTGATTGTTTGAAACAGCTTTGGTAAATTTGGTAAATTGAGTGAGTCATCCAAGATTAAAAGCTAATTAGCAGTGGCAAAGCCAGGATTGGAACCCTGACCTCCTGATTTCCAGTCTTTTCTATTCTTTAATCTTTCTGCTACTTCACTCAGGTGTCTAGGAAGGGAAGGCAGATAGCAATTTCTTCCCTTCCTCCCACTGATCCTTTCCCAGATGCCAGAGGTTTTTGCCCTTCCTTTGGAAGCTGGTTGAATTCTTAGGAGGAGTTGAGGCTTTGAATTTGTCTCTGTATGATTGTTGCAATCCTTTAATGGGATGATTCATCTCTTGTTTTTTGTTTTTTTTTTCCAGATCCCAGAAGCCAGATTGGTCCTGAAACAGCCAAAATGGTAACTGGGAATTATTGTTGGTGTATTGTAACAATTGTGTGACAATTGCTATCACTGCCCAAGATGATGGGCACAGGACTCATACTATATTGGGGGTGTTAGCACCAGATAGAGCTGGGGTCAGGGAAGTGACAAATGGGGGAGAGGGAAGGACTGGATCTAGAAAATGAACAGAATCATAGAATTCCAGAGTTAGAAGATATCTCAAAGATCCATCTGGCATTGCCCATGCCTGAACAAGAATTCCTACTATATACATGTATGGCAAATGGTCAAACCTCCAGAGAGGGAGAATCTGCTACTTCCTGAGTCAGACCAGTCCCTTGGGGCAACTCTAGTTGTTAGGACATTTTTCTTGACAGGTCTGTTTGTCTTTTTGCAATTACTATTAATTTCTCTTGGCCCTGACCTCTAGAGCTAAGCACAAGAAGTATAGCTGCCCTTTAGATGTAAGTACAATGTGTGGTCTGATTAGGGCAGAAATCAGAACTATCATGTCCTTATTACTAGAAGCCATGACATGTCAAGAACATCATATTATCCCCATTTGACAGATGAAAGAATTGAGACTGAGAAGTTGTCTCTGATCTATGATCATGCATAACAGTAAGAATAGCTAAAATTTATATATAGTTTTAAGGTTTATAGAGTACTTTATACATATCTCATTGCTACTCAATATTGCATTAGGATGGCTGTTCAACAGATCATTAACTTATATTAAACTTGTAGTACACTGAAAACCTCAGATCTTTTTTTTTTTGAACTTCTGTCTAAACATATTTCTTCCATCTTGTAATTGTGAAATCAATTTCTTCTTTATTAAAGCTTTTTATTTTCAAAAATATAATTTTTCCACATTGTTCCCTCAATGTGTTCCAATTTTTCCCCTTCCCTCCTCCCCTAGACAGCAAGTAATATGCATGAAGTAATTTCTTTAACCTAAATGGAATACTTTATATTTATCTCTATAAAATTTATTATCTTTAACTCAAATTTTCCAGGCTATCAGGATCTATCTCCTGACCCCATCATCCATCATTTGAGAATTTGATAAGAATGCTATCTAGAATTCAAGTCATCATTAGAAACCAAGAAATGCCTTCTTAATACTTTCCTGGGAGAATATAGCTAATTCTCTTGACTCCAGGGACATGTTGACTAGTGTTCAAGGATAAAGCTAGAATTTCGGGTTGGGGTTAAATCCAGAAATGCTTTAAAACATAATTTCATCTTTACTTTTTTCAGGATTGAGAGAAACCACGTGCAGACATGCACGCAAGTAGTGACAGGTAAGGTATTTCTAGTCCCATACAATCCTTCCCAATCGATCAGCTAATCAACAGACTTTATTAAGTGCCTCCTATGTGCCAGGCACTATAGAATGTCAGAGCTGAAATGAGTCTTATGTAGTCTAACTTCCTCTTTTAACACATGAAGAAACTGAGACCTAGAAAAATGAAATAATAATTTGCTTATATGTAGTACTTTCTTTTTTTTTCTTTATTAGATTTTAAAATTAATTTTATAATTATAATTTTTTTGACAGTATATATGCATGAGTAATTTTTTATAACATCCCTTTCCAGATTTTCCCCTCCTTTCTACTCCCTCCCCTAGATGACAGGCAATCCCATACATTTTACATGTGTTACAGTATAACCTAGATACAATAAATGTGTGTAAATCCAATTTTCTTGTTGCAAGTTAAGTATTGGATTCCGAAGGTATAAGTAACCTGGGTAGATAGACAATGCTAATATTTTTATATGTAGTATTTTAAAGCTCTCTTCCCAGAAATAACTATGAAAAAGGCAGTGTTGATTGTTTCAGTCATGACTCCATTTGGAATTTTCATGGCAAAGTTATATCTTTAGCTCATCTTATAAATGAGGAAACTGAGGCAAATAGCATTAAGTGATTTGCCCAGGGTCATACAGCTAATAAGTATGAAGACAGATTTTGACTCAGGAAAATGAATCTAATGGGGAACTGAAGGTTGCCTTAGCCTTCGGGTACTCACTTGAAGCCAAAGTTTGTTCTTGGATTCTGCCTCTGTCAAGCCCTGAGAGGAGGGCTGAGGTAAGGACCTTCATGCTCATCAGAAGTCATCACCAGGCCTGGCACTCTATGCACTATGCTATTTAGTGTCCCAAGAGGTGGCAAGAATATCATATTTTCCCCATTTGAGAGATGAAAGAATTGAGACTGAGAAGTTATCTGTGATCCATGATCACAAATAACAATAAGAATAGTTTTATGTATAGTTTTAAGGTTTACAGAGCACTTTATACATATCTCATTTTATTCTCACAACAATACCAAGATTTATCCACATTTAAAGATGAAGAAACTGAGGAAAATATCTGATGGTAGATTTGAATTCAGGTCTTTCTGACTCCAGGCCCAGAACTCTATTCATAGTACCTCATTCACTATTGTATTTTGTGACACAATCATGGGATTTTGAGCTGGAAAGGAGCCATAGCAAAAATCATTTTACAAAGAAGGAAATAGAAGCCCAGAAAGTTGGGAATGATTTGCCCTAGATCACATAGGTAATAAGTGCTAGAGCTGAGGTTTAAATCCATTTCCTAGAGGATCAGTTAAATGTCTTTTCTAGTAAATCAACAGCCAAATCAAATTCATTCTGGTACTAAGGGAATAATAAGGATAAAAAAAATCTTTAAAAAAATTTTTTTACTCTCAAAGGTTTACAGTGTACCTGGTTAACTGCCAATTAATTGACACAAACATTTATTAAGTGTCCACCATGTGCCAGGCACTGTGGTAGGTATTTTACAAATATTCTCATTGTCTGTGCCAGAAGGGTGAAATGAGCTAAAGATGTTAGGAGATCTCTCCTAGAAGGAGGTTGGGAAGAGACATTCAAACTTTCCAGACTTCATACTTTTTTGAGTAGGCCCTGGGGTAGAAGGGGTAGAGAGAGACTGAAGCTGCTCTGGTATTTTTGTCCTGCAGCTGCAAAGGCAGTGGCACTGATTTGCATGATTTCTGAAGAAAATTTCTTTCCTTTGTCTTTAGATACCTTGTGCATATAAAAAAGCTTCAGCCTCCTCCTTTGGCTGAAAAAGTGAAGAATTTGGGCTCAGCCATTCAATGGTCACCTTGAGGTTAAGACCCCAGAAATATACAGTTGGGTGTGCCAGGGAGTTAGCATCAAAAAACCTGATTTTAGAGCCAGAAGAGACTTTAGCAATTACCTATTCTTAGCACCCTTAACACCCTCCTCAGGAAACTGAGGCTGCAGAAAAAAATGATTTACAGAATCACACTTTAAATGCTGGAATGGACCTTAGCTGTCATCATTTTGGGAGCCCAAACTCATTTTATAGGAGAGGAAGCCAAGAAAGGGAAAGTCACACAGGCTGTAAATAGAAGAGTAAATAGAAGAGAACCCAAGACCAAATCCAGAAATATTTGCATTGTATCCAGCTGCTTCCCTTAAACATAAAGGCACGAAAGGACTGACTTGCCCAACACAAGCTCCCCATGAAGCTTGAGGCTCAGGAAGCTGGTTCATTCTAAACATGAAGGGGGCTGACAGTTTGTCACTTCAAGGGGTGGGTAACTAGCCAGATTGAGTCACTAGGTCCAGGGATGTGCTCCACTTTCCCCTTCCCTAGCCATTGGGAAATAAACCCTTTCATTCTACAATTAGAAGTGTAGGTTTAATATTTAACATGTATGGGACTACCTGCCATCTAGGGGAGGGGATGAGGGGAAGGAGGGGAAAAGTTGGAAGAGAAGTTTTTACAAGGGTCAATGTTGAAAAATTACCCATGAAAATAAAAAGCTATTAAAAAAAGAAGTGTAGGTTTATTAGATATAAAGATGGAAAGGAGTTTGTTGGTTATCCAGCTCAATTCCTTTGTTTTACAGATGAAGAAAATAAGGGAATATGACTTGCTGGAGGCCATGTGGAAAGCTAATGGCAAGAGTCAAGATATGATCTCAGCTTCTGATTCCCAGTCTAGTTAGGATTACAAATTTAAAGCTTGGGAATAATCTAGTCCCCAGCTTCATAAAATGGCTTGTGACCCTAAAGGGGACCTCACAATTGAATGTGGGGGTTGCAAAATTATGATTTTTTTTTTGTTAAACACTAGATTGTTTTTTATAATTTTATAACATTTTTTGACAGTACATATGCATAGGTAATTTTTTACAACATTATCCCTTCTACTCCCTTCTGTTCTGAATTTTCCCCTCCTTCCCTCCACCCCCTCCCCAGATGGCAGGCATTCCCATACATATTAAATATTTTATAGTATATTCTAGATACAATATCTATGTGCCGAACCGAATTTTGTTGTTATTGTTGTTGCAAAGGAAGAATTGGATTCAGAAGGTAAAAATAACCTGAGAAGAAAAACAAAAAAATGCAAACAGTTTACACTCATTTCCCAGTGTTCCTTCTCTGGGTGTAGCTGGTTCTGTCCATCATTGATCATTTGGAACTGGATTAGATCTTCTCTATATTAAAGATATATTAAAGATATCCACTTCTATCAGAATACATCCTCATACAGTATTGTTGAAGTGTATAATCATCTCCTGGTTCTGCTCATTTCACTCAGCATCAGTTGATGTAAGTCTCTCCAAGCCTCTCTGTATTCATCCTGCTGGTCATTTCTTACAGAGCAATAATATTCCATAACATTCATATACCATAATTTACCCAACCATTCTCCAATTGATGGACATCCATTCATTTTCCAGTTTCTACCCACTATGAAAAGGGCTGCCACAAACATTTTGGCACATCCAGGTCCCTTTCCCTTCTTTAGTAGTTCCTTGGGGTATAAACCCAGTAGTAGTATGGCTGGGTCAAAGGGTATGCACATTTTGATAACTTTTTGGGCATAATTCCAGATTGCTCTCCAGAATGGTTGGATTCTTTCACAAGTCCACTAACAATGCATCATTGTCCCAGTTTTCCCACAGCCCCTCCAACATTCATCATTATTTGTTCCTGTCATCTTAGCCAATCTGACAGGTGTGTAGTGGTATCTCAGAGTTGTCTTAATTTGCATTTCTCTGATCAATAGTGATTTGGAACACTCTTTCATATGAGTGGAAAATTGTCTGTTCATATCCTTTGACCATTGATAAACGGTCCATTTATCAATCGGAGAATGGCTTGATTTTTTTATATATTAGAGTCAATTCTCTGTATATTTTGGAGATGAGGCCTTTAACAGAACCTTTAACTGTAAAAATATTTTCCCAATTTGTTACTTCCCTTCTAATCTTGTTTGCATTAGTTTTGTTTGTACAAAAGCTTTTTAATTTGATGATCAATTTTCTATCTTGTGATCAATAATGGTCTCTAGTTCTCCTTTGGTCACAAATTCCTCCTCCACAAGTCTGAGAGGTAAACTATCCTCCTATGTTCCTCTAATTTATTTACAACTAAATCATGGACCCATTTTGATCTTATCTTAGTATGTGGTGTTAAGTGTGGGTCCATGCCTAGTTTCTGCCAAACAGTATTTCCAGTTTTTCCAGCAGTTTTTGTCAAATAATGAATTCTTATCCCAAAAGTTGGGATCTTAGGGTTTGTCAAACATTAGATTGCTATTTTTATTCACTATTTTGTCGTGTGAACCTATCCTATTCCACTGATCAACTAATCTATTTCTTAGCCAATACCAAATGGTTTTGGTGACTGCTGCTTTATAGTATAGTTTTAAATCAGGTACAGCTAGGCCACCTTCATTTTTTTTTTTTTAATTCCCTTGAAATTCTCGACTTTTTTTTCTTCTATATGAATTTTATTGTTGTTTTTCCTAGGTCATTAAAATAGTTTCTTGGGAGTCTGATTGGTATAGCACTAAATAAATAGATTAGTTTAAGGAGTATTTTCATCTTGATTGTATTCTCTGGGCCTATCCAAGAGCACTGAATGTCTTTCCAATTATTTAAATCTGACTTTATTTTTGTGGCAAGTGTTTTGTAATTTTGCCTACATAATTCCTGACTCTCCTTTGGTAGATATATTCCCAAATATTTTATACTATTGACCATTATTTTGAATGGAATTTCTCTTTGTATTTCTTGCTGTTGGATTGTGTTGGTAATGTATAAAAATGCTGAGGATTTATGTGGATTTATTTTGTATCCTGCAACTTTGCTAAAGTTCTGAATTATTTCTAATAGCTTTTTAGCAGAGTCTGATGTTTACTGATGGTTTAAAATATATGCTCCTGATTATTTTAAGAATCAATTGGATCATTTATTCCTATACACTAGTGTTTTTAGTAGGAATGGATGTTGGATTTTATCAAATGCTTTTTCTGAATTTATTAAGATGATATGGTTTTTGTTAATTTGGTTATTGATATAGTAGATTATGCCAATAGTTTTCCTAATATTAAACCAGCCCTGCATTCCTCATATAAATCCCACTTGGTCATAGTGTATTATCCTGGGGATGATTTTCTGTAGTCTTTTTTGCTAATATTTTATTTAAGATTTTAGCATCAATATTCATTAGGGAGATTGGTCTGTAATTTCCTTTCTCTGTTTTCAACTTACCTGGTTTAGGTCTCAGTACCATGTCTGTGTCATAAAAGGAATTTGGTAGGACTCCTTCAATTTTTTCAAATAGTTTCTATAGTTAATTGTTCTTTAAATGTTTGGTAGAATTCCCATGTAAATCCATCTGGTCCTGAGGATTTTTTCTTGGAGTTGGTTAATAGCTTGTTCTATTTCTTTTTCTGAAATGGGACTGTTTAGACTATTTACTTCCTCTGTTAATCTGGGCAAGCTATATTTGTGAAGGTAATCTTCCATTTCATTTAAGTTATGGAATTTATTGGCATAAAGTTACAAAGTAACTCCTAATTGTTCTAATTTCCTCTTCATTAGTGGCAAGTTCTCCCTTTTCATTTTTAAGACTATAACAGTTTGCTTTTCCTCTTTCCTTTTTTTAATCTAATTTATTAAAGGTTTGTCTACTGGTTTTTTCATGGAACCAACTCTTAGTTTTATTAATTCAATAGTTTTTTACTTTCAATTTTATTAATCTCTCCTTTTATTTTTAGAATTTCAAGTTTTGTGTTTGTCTGGGGGTTTTTAATTTGTTCCTTTTCTAGCATTTTTAGTTGTAAGCCCAATTCATTGACTTTCTCTTTCTCTATTTTATGCAAGTAGGCCTGTAGAGATAAAATTTCCCCTTATTACTGCTTTGGCTGTATCCCTTACATTTTGGTATGATGTCTCATTGTCATTTTCTTGGGTGAAGTTATTAATTAAGTCTATGATTTGCTGTTTCACCCAATCATTCTTTAGTATGTGATTATTTAGTTTCCAATTATGTTTTGGTCTATTTTCCCCAGGCTTTTTATTGAATGTAATTTTCATTGCATTGTGGTCTGAAAAATTTTGATTTATCAGTGAATGTTTGATTTGTAAATTTATTTTATGTACTTGGTGTCAGGCAAAAAGGGAACATGAGTAGAAAAAGTTGTATTAAAAGGTGTATTCTAGCCCAATCTTTGGCCTCCTCCTCACTTCTGAAACCTTGGTGCAGATTATGAGTAGCAGGGTCTAGATTCAAACTTAGGTCCTTTGACCTCTGCACCATCTGCTTGCTCCACTGCTTGCTTTGAAATTATTTACAGTGGAATGCTTGGCTGAAGGAACACTATAGGAGAAAAAAATTCACTCACCATGTTATTAGCAAATTCAGCATCTTCCCATAAGGAAGGCAGAATGAGATTTCCAATGATGGGATAAGGATTGGGGTTTTCTTTGCATTGGTATAAAATAGTGACTTTTAGTTCTGTTTATCTGACTTCAGGGCATTCCATGAGCTTTGATTGGACTGTTCCACTATAGATATTTTCCTTGATTCTTTCTCCCTGGACCTTTATGTTATATTTCATTTGTACATCTTTGCTTCTTGCTTCCTAAACACCCAGCCTTATATAGAAATTAGCTATTGAGATCCCACTGTAGGCCAAAACTTGGCTTCTCTATAGTTTACAGGGACAAATAATAACAGTTAACACATAGGTCTTACTATGTGCCAGGAACTATGCTAAAGGGATTGCAATTGTTATCTTATTTCTTCTTTACAACAACCCTGGGAGGTATTATCCCCATTTTATACATGAGGAAACTGAGGAAGGTAGAGGTTAAATGATTTGTTCAGGATCCCCCATCCAGGAAGTGTCTGATGCAGAACTTGAATTCAAGTTTTCCTGACTTCAGGGCTTTATCCACTGCACTTCTTAGGTGCCATTAGGAAAGGATTCAACTTTGGAGTTAGGAGATTTGGGACTAATTCTGCCTCTGACATTTCCTAGCTCGTGACTTAAGGAAATCATTTAGCCTATTAAGTCCTCAGTTTCCTCATCTGTAACATGAATCACACTAGATAATCCATAGATCATCCCTTCTAGCTCAAACATTTCATATTTTTACTATTAGAAGTAATATTGGGATGATAAAAGGTTGGCTCTTTCAAAGGAGAGAGACAATTTAAAATTTGTCTACTGGGAGAAAACTTGACTGTACCAAACTGATTAGACCAAGAACTGATTACTGTTTGGGATTCTAATATGAGAATTCCAGAAACTCTAGGTAAATCAGAGGAATTAGGAAATCATCAGAATGAAGGTCACAGAGAGAAACACATCCTTGGCTCCCTCCTGTACAAATATAAAAATATATGTAATATAATGGTTATTCAAATCTAGATGAAAAAAAAAAAAACAGTGGGTTATAGAGAAATAATTTTAAGTCAGGAAAATAATGCCTATACTTTTCCTTTACAAAACATCTTTCTTTCAAGAGCTTTCACATATATACTCTATTGGTCTCAGAGTAAACTTTCTCATGCTGATTTGTTCTTGCTCCAAACAACACAGTAGCATAAATAAAGACAGAAGGGAAACACACACACACACACACACACACACACACACACACACACACTTTTCTTTCCACTGGACTATTCTATTGTATTTTTGATATCCTTTATATATACAATGTGTACACATAATCTATGTATGTATATACCTATTTGTATAGGCGTATGTGTGTACATACATACATATATGTGTGTATAGATAGATAGATGACAGAAATATTATGTGTATGTGTATATACCAGCCCCCAACTGGGACTCCTACCTTAACAATACTCATTCATTCGATATTCCTTGTCTATGGAGCAGAAGGTCAGAGAATCAGATTCATAATTGCTAATGATGAGGCAAAGAAGAGATAAGCACCTTGTCAGTGTTAAATGCACAGAGGAAAGATTAAAATAGAGAGGTTTCCCTGATGTCCAGCCCAGAGCTTTTCTCCCAAGTCTGTGAACTACAGACCTCAGCTGCTGTTGAAATGAGCTTAATAGAATTCTGAATACTAATAGGGAAAGAAATTTAAGTGACCTTTAAAATCTCCTTCTACACAATTTCCCTCTAAATACCTCTGGACAGAGACAAGAAGAAAAAGGAAATAACAGAAGAAAGAGGGATTATGGACATGTCATTTCTTCTTCATACAGCTCTTTGAAAGCTTTGCCTCCATTTCTCCTGGGAGCAAGATGAAGCTTGCTATTTCTGAAAGTACTATTTTTAGCCATCCTCTGGCACAATCAGCACCCGGTCATGTTCTCTGTGTGCATGTGCTCCCTGAAACTCTCTTAGCTGTCATTTTCTGGAGGGAGACAAGTTTTACTACTAGAGATGGACACCGTGTCTAGCACTGATTTTTTTTTTTTTCCCTCCTCAAGAGATCACTGCTAGGTCAATTCTCCAGCTAGTACAGGGAGAATCCTTAACAGAGGGCAAGGGAGTGAAGGATAAATTTTCTGAACTTGAGAAGAGAGACAGGAATTCCAAGCTGCTGGAATATAGGGAGAATATAGCTTAAGAATGTTAGAGAAATCAAAACCTCATCTTATCCAGATTGGAAGAAGAAACTGAAGGTGTTTACCCTAGAAAAGAAAACAATTGAGCAGCAGAGGGTACAGAACATTAAATATCTTTGCTTATTTAAAAGACCCTTGTATGGAAAAAGGTTTAGACTTGTTCCTCTTGCCCTTAAAAAGCCAAACTAGAAGAAATTGGTGAAAATTAGAGAAAGACAGTGTTCAGCTTTCCTAATAATGCGAACTGTCTCAAAAGGAGATGGGCTGCCTCAAAAGGTACTGAGTTGCCCATCACTGGAGGTTTCAAATAAAAGCTGGCTATATATAATTGCTACATGCTAGGCACTGTGCTAAGCACATTTATAACTGTTACTTCATTTTGTCCTTGCAACAACACTGGGAGGTTGGTGGTACTATTCTCATTTTACAGTTGAGGAAACTGAGGCAAACACCATTAAATAATTTGTTCAATATCACACAGAGTCTGAAGCCAGATTTGAGCTCCAGAAGATGAGTCTTTCAGGTTCCAATTCTCCTCTCTATTCCCTGCACTACCTAGCTGCCTTAGAAGACCCTTAAAGTCCATTGCAACTCTGACATTCTATTATCAAATTATTCCAAAAGTGATAACCAGTTAGTTCCATCTTCACAAATTGTTGATCTAAAAGAAGCTTGATAATTAGTTCTTTCAGATTTCGTCAAGAAGTTCAGTCCATCTGTCTTGCCACTTTCATGTCCACCTGTTGAGGAGGCTTTGCCAAGAGACAGAAATGAGTAAGTTCCTTTATTATTTCTTTCATTGGCACCCTACCCTCTGTTGCCTTGGAAACCTGAAGTTACCTACTGAGGACTGTGGGATGAGGGCATCCTCTCAGGACTCAAGCTGAATTAACCAAATAATCCTTTAAAATAGAGACCAGTATTAATCCAGTTGCAAAATGACTTTCTCATGCTGATTTTTCTATGATCAACCAATTTTCTCTAATGAGGTCACATGTTGACCTTTAGAAATTAGGGAAATGAACAAAGTAGCCTCAGTCACTAAGATTATTACCCTTGACTAGGTAGGGATAGAAACTTCCAGCTATCTTATTGTTATTGTCCTTCGATTTCAAAAACATCACCATGTTAAAACCTAGTTATAGTGTCCGACTGTGGCTGATTAGATCAATATAAGCTTGGAATGCTCTGCCACAGGTCAGACACAAGTAGTCCATATGAGCATGTGGGATAGCCTCTCTAATTTTGCATATCTTGCATTTCTTTGGGCTAATTCTATTGTGCTTTGTTCATAGAGCATAGCACCTTTTCTGTTAAGGGCATTCCATGCTAAGCGGAACTGTGCCGGTGTCTCCCATGTCATACAATTAATATTTTCCACCTTGAGACTTACCTTGTGTGAGTCCTCCATAAAGTTATCCCCACTAAGAGCTTCCTATCCTGTACACTTTCATAATCTTAGAATCATGTTTATTAAATTAAAGAGCTCTATATACCTTAATGATATATCTTTCCTTCTTCCTTCCCTCCCCCCCTTTTTTCTTGCTTTTCAGTGATCTGAGGATTCAGGCCAGAGAACTGGTCCAATGCATGAAAAAGAACAAGGTAAGGTACTATCAAACCTATTTTCAGGAACTCCTTTGACTGTGGTAAAGCACTCAGGGCCAATTGAAAAAGGAATAGGATATTGTAGCTGCCCTCCATCACCCAGGGGGACCATCTCAACTTGTCCACAGTTTTTTGTATTCTCTTTAAAGCTTTAAGTCCTTGTATGGTGACACTCCAAAGGCTTCATGTTTAAGATGGTTCACGTGTGACCCTGATTAAAATTATTAAATGACTTCTCATTATTCCTTCAAATAATGAGCCTTAATTATTAGACATTGATTCTTTGGGGAGAAGCTTTTGTAACATTAGCCAGGGATGAGTATGTCACTTCTGGTATTTAGTGCCTTGGTAATTCAAAGCTGTAAATACTGTGCTAAATGTCTTATAGCCTCTATAAGCTAAATGGATAGAAGGTGGTGGTAGCAAGGTAGAAAATCTTGTTATGGGCTTCCATGTTTGAGTGAATTTGAATCTCCTAGTCCAGAATCTGAGTCTGAACCCAAGGAAAAGTTTTGCCTACGTTCTCACTGAATGACTTGGAAGTAAAAGTCACAAGTTGAATTTAAAGATATGCCAAAACCAACCAGCAGAGGCTAGATCTCAAATATAGGCAACATACCAAATGGAAGCAAATGGAAACAAACTCATTTTACCTGAAAATAAAGGAAGTGCCATGAAGACTTTTATCTAAGTGACTTAAATAAGCCAAATATGAATTTCTGGAGTTCAGTGGCTAGGATTAAAGTGGAAAGAAAAAAAAATTATCAGAGCTGTGACTAGTGCTTTTGGTGTCTAGAATAAACATCATGAAACATTCTTCCATCAACCTTTTAAAGGTAAAAGAGCAGAGTATAGTACAAAAGGAGAGAGATCCTAGCTAAGCCAGAATTTACCTGGGTGTGGTCAGTGAAGAAGAGAAAGTTAACTGATAACTTTCTAGTTTGACTAATTATTCTTGTTCACTAAATACTCAGCTTGTTTTTTTTTTTTTTGTTTTTTTTTCAATACTGTCAAGAGAACACGGGGTCTTAGGGTAATCCCCATTTCCCTGTTTGAATTATGGCTCTTTGAACACAAGCCCTTACCAAATCTCCCTCTCTGGTCTATCTTTTTCAGCAACTGGATTTTCATAATGACTGGAAGGTCATCAATGTCTTCTTCAATGCACAGAGCCTGTGTCCTCCTTGTCCCTCCAACCAACAGGTAAAATGGACACTATATTGTCTGAAAATTGCCATCTCTGATTTTATCTGCTATACTATATGATGGTATGGGGTAATGAGCAGCACTACTCATTAGCATTTTCAAAGAACCCTCCCCCAACAAGGGACTCAAAGAACTTTCAAATGTGAAGGAGACCAATTTAACTTTTATAAAACATCTATTATGGGCAAATCAACTCTCTGTGGTACCCTTCCCATTCTGACAGATCAAGAAATCAAAAAAGCTGGATAAATGAAATTGGTAAAGCAAAAATGAGAATCCAGGAATACCATCTTCCTACTCAGCAAATATTTCTTTTTTCTAAACTCTGATTTCCTAAGAATATAAGTTTAAGGGAATAAAACAAGATTTAGGAAATAATAATAGCTCATTTCTATGTAGTTATAGGTTATAAAGAAGATTCCCCCTCCTGCCCCAGAATCAATTGAAATATTAACAGTGGATTTTAATAATATAATATCACAGGTGACAAAAAAGAAATTGAAAATTTTCAATTAGCATTACACTGTTAAGAAATGCCAGAACCATATCTTGAACTCATCTCCTGATTCTAAAGCCATGGCTCAGTAACATTTAGTTTGCTCTTACTATTTCTTTTGGTGCCCTCCC
This sequence comes from Sminthopsis crassicaudata, assembly GCF_048593235.1. Classification (NCBI taxonomy): domain Eukaryota; kingdom Metazoa; phylum Chordata; class Mammalia; order Dasyuromorphia; family Dasyuridae; genus Sminthopsis; species Sminthopsis crassicaudata. Next base: position 224,492,921 of record NC_133618.1, on the reverse strand, counting down.
ACCTCCTTTTCTGTTTCCCTCTTCCATCTCTTGCCCAATGGGCAGCTGGGACTGTCATGTTTTTCTTAGACTGAAGAATCCCATCCATACCAGGCCTCCATCTAAATTACAAGAAGCCCATGGTTAATATTCCAAACTTACTCTATTTTCAGACTATCCTTGAACCACACACTTTCTACTTTTGAAAATTGTCCAAGCATTGTTGGAAAGTGTCCTCATTATTTCTAATTCACATGCAATAGGTAATCAGACAAGAAAAATAATATATAATTCTCCTTGTTATATACATTAGGTACTCCCCGGGAAATATGTCCACTGTGAGAGTTGAATTGAAAAAGTTGTCTTCACCTGGAAGTCAGAACCATACATGTACAGGAGGGTGTATTCTAAAAGCTAAATTCAGCAGGCAGAGAATGCTGGATTTGGAATCAGGCAATCAGGGTTCCAAACCAAGCTCATTTATTAGCGAGGTTACTTTGCTTTCTCTGGATTTCAGTTTCCTTTGTAAAATGAAGATGATAGATTGCCCAGTCTTTAAAGTTCCTTCCAACTTGAATCCTGACTCTTCTACTTGGCTATTGACCTAGGGCCTGCTCCTCTCCTCCATCCCGCACTTTTCTTTTTCATCAGATGTAGATGATGGATTGAGTTATCTCTATGACCCTTTCTAAAACATGTGATATGGTGAAAAAAAGCTAGATTTCAGATTTTGAGGTTCAGATTTGAATCACACCACCTATGATTATTGGCTCTAAGTGACCTCCCCTTAATTCTTTTTTTTTGGGGGGGGGGGGCAAAATGGAGATCATAACACTTTGTGTTTCAAAGAGGTATCCTTGGGGAGAGACTTAATAAGTCATAAAGAAAGTAGGATATTGTTCGATTGAACCAAAATCTAGTCTCTAATATTGCACCTTGCCCATAGTGGGCACATAATAAATGAAAATAAAAGGCAAGAACATTGAATAGTTAACCACAGAGGTGCAATCAGAGTGCTGAGCCAGAAAGAAAAAGAAGGGGAAATAATTTTCCATTGGGGAAGGACTGTCAGGAAAGACTTCATGCTTAAAGGTCTACATCAGCTAAGGTAAAAACACAACATTCCTGAATCCTTTATTTCAGACAGCTGAAACCCGCTATCCCAACAGGTCTAATTCTCCTATAAGACCTGGCAATTTTGTTTTGAGGGGAACTGGCCCACTGCCCTTCTCTGGGTGGAACCAGTACCTGAGGGGATTGGCAGCTGTCTTAGTTTCTCTGCTTGTGTCCCCCTGGGGAATAAAATAACTGTCAGACCTCTTTCCCAGCAGCCCTAGCGGCCTGCCTGGGCCCAGTAGCCTCAGGGGACAGCTAGGCAATGTGCATATGTCTTGGGTTGGGTTGAGGATGGTTTGATTTTTCCACTGAAAAAGAGACTATTCATTTATGGTGTCAATCTCACATGCATTTTGAGGAACTCTGAAAAATAATTTTATTTTCCATTGGGGGAAGAAAGAAATGTGTTTTATATGGGGTGAAATATTTTACTTAGCTATATAAAAACAGGGACCAATGAAAAGGCACCTAGGTTGCTTCTTTCTCTGGTAACTCTTTTTCCATCTTGTAAAAATATAGAGGACAAAAGGGACTAATAAAATGCTATTCAAAACAACATGCAATTTATTAAGCACACTAAAAATACAAAGATGAAACTAAGATTTTCTCCTTATCCTCAAAGGGCTTAAATTCTCATAGGGGATGCTCCTTGAAAGCAGAAACTATTTTATTTTTGCCTATCTCCAGGGTCTAGCACAGGGCCTGGCATATATCAATCACTTGTTGAATGATTGACTCATGAGTGAAAAAATAAACATCTTGAGGTGAATCAGAAGGCCTTAAATCTCTGGATGAATCCTCCTCCTTTGCAGGACTGATTTCCTCAGGAAAAACCCTGCTACCAACTAAACCTTAGGAGAAAAGCTATTGCCTTATCTCATAGGTTTGTCCTTTTGGCCAGTGGAGGGAGACAGGTCTCCAGCAAACTACTGTCCCCAGCAAGAAAACCTCTGCAAAGACCTTCCCCTTCAGGGCATTTTTCTTCTTTTCTTATAGGAAGGTCACATGACCAGCAGCATGCAGGAACTAATAGGATGCTTGGACTATTTGCATCGGGAGGTAAGGATTTTTCAGGACTCTAATTCCCAGACTTCTAACACCATTTCCTCAGCCCCTTACTTACCGTCAGAGAAGGCTTAACTATACAGTGAACCATGCTCCCATAAGCTAAACTACTAACAAGTAGAAGCTCTCTTTTAAAGGGATGGGGAATTGATTCTTAGAGCATCACTTTTCCTGTCCTATGGCTCTCTTTATGCAGCATCTGAGTGCATGATTTTTGGGAGCTGAATTATGCTGAAGATCAAAACCTATGCAAGCCATCTCAGTCAATTCTTTAACTATGTTAAATCACAAACCATAGGAACTTGGCAGCAAGCTTTGGGCCTCTGGATAGGACTTTTAAAAGAAATTTCTGTGTGAGAAAATAAGTAACGAAACCACTCTGGTGGCCAGTGGTTATCTCGTCATGTGAGTGATTAAAACTCAGCCCAATGATCTCTTAATTTACCAGTGATTGCTCACCTGCTAGCATATGAGAGGGTAGGGGTATCCTGAAAAGAGCTGGATGAGGACACTTTGTGTTCTCTTGACACATTCTATTACCCATGGTGAAGCCCTCTTGTTTTTTTTCCCTGAGGCTGGGGTTAAGTGACTTGCCCCAGTGTTAAGTGTCTTGAGACCAGATTTGAACTCGGTCCTCCTGAATTCAGGGCTGGTGCTCTATCCACTGCGCCACCTAGCTGCCCCATCCTCTTCTTATTCTAAGACTTGAGATTTGAGAGGTAATTCTCCTGGTGTAGGAGAATGAATGTTGGGTAAAGGAAGGAAGGAAGGGAGGGAGGAAGGGAGGGAGGAAAGAAGGGAAGGAGGGAAGAAGATAAGAAGGGAAGAATGAAGGGAGGGAAGGGGAGTAGGAAGGGTAGTAAGAAGGAAGGGAAAAAGGAGAGAAGAAAGGAGGGAGGGAGGAAACTTGGTTTTCCTTATCTTCTACCTATTAAATTGTACACTTACTGGAGGCTTTCAGCTCACACTATGTCTTGATCTTGAATTCAAAGATTCCCATAATTTGAGGTAGTGGAGCATGGGTTGCCTTGCTTGCATGGACTTTATTGATAGTGGATAGAAAACTGATCTGGAATCAGTAGGACCTGAATTACATCCGATTTTACACACTAATTGTATGATGTTTGGGCAAGTCACTTAATCCCTATTGTCTCCCAAAAACTCCACAAAAAATTCCAAATCCCCCCCCATAATCCCAACCCCAAAGAATACATAGTGATTGATAGAAGTAAGATGGTCCTAAGAGTCAGAAATGCTCCCCAAAGATGTCTAAAGAGATAGAAGATAGTCTAAGATAGTCTAAATTCCCACTTCCTAGCTGTGTGACCCTGGGCAAGTCACTTAACCCCAGCCTCAGGAAAAAAAAAGAAATGTGAAGAATGGTTGTGGCTCATTATCCTACCCAACCCAATATGAGGTGAGGGACTAATGATGACTTGGTATGAGGGTCCTCCTTGTGAATCTGATTGGCGAATTTAACATTTACTCTAAACAAAATCTAATGGTCAAACATGTTACCAAGAATCTTTCCTTATATGATAAATAAGAGTGACCTGATGCACATAGGGATAAAAATGGATTCCCCAAATGAAAGTAGCAAAATAGAAGCCCATGAGTTTGGAGTGTTCCACCCCAGGATTCAGAATTTTGCCCAAGAAGTTCCCAAAGAGAAAAGAGACTTCTAGAAGAATGATTGTGATTTTTCAGTTATCACTCTTTTCTATGCTCTCTCAGGTCCCCAAAGCCTTTGTGAATCTGGTGGATACCTCGGATTTTGGAAATTTATCTTCATCACATCAGGAAGATGGACCCAGGTAAAGCCAACCCATAAGTGTCCTGAGATGTCATTTTTGTAACTCAGATAAGTGCTAAATATTCTACTGGAATACTAATGATACCTAGCATGGAAAATAAAGAACCACTGCTAGAGCTTCAGAGGACCCACATTTAAACCCTGGCTCCACCACTTACTGTCTAAGCTATCCCTTCATTTTCCTAGACCTCAATTTTCCTCATCTGTTAAACTGTTATACTAGATAACCAGTAAAAGCTATTCTAGTCATGAAGTTTCACCTTTATCATTTTAAAGAAAACATTGATCACTGGCTTAACAATTTTACTTAAGGTATTTTTTTTTATCAGAGCTAATTCAGGACTTTTCAGACACATGTAGGTCAGTGATACAAACTTAAAACACAGGACACTGACCTGTGGGCTGCATACTGACGTAGAAAATCTCATTAACATTATTTTTGCTGATTTTGTTAAATTAAACAACATTGTTTAAATTAAATTACATTTTAATCTGATTCTCACCCAGAAGGATTGTGAGTACAAGCACCATGTTTGACATATCTAATAGACTGAATAGAAAATGGGGCTTGGAGTTAGGAAGATCCTTTCTGGACCTTAGTTTGCACATCTGTCAAATGAAAGGATTGAATTAGATCAGGATTTCTTAAACTTTCCATTTGTGATCCTTTTAGCCCAAGAAATTTTTATGCAACCCAGATATGTAGATATATAAATCACCCCCAATTCAGTTATGTGATCCTATAAGAGGTCAAGACCCACAGTTTAAGAAGCTTCAGATTAGGTGACCCCTACCTTTTCTTTCAGCTCTCTGGATGCAGATGCATTTTTCCTTCCAAAGTTTATTGAGTTTACCTTGGATCACTGAACTGCTGAGAAGGACCAATTCTATCATAGTTGATCATCACACAATCCTGCTATTTCTGTGTTCAGTATTTTCCTGGTCCCTTGTTTTGTTCAGAAATCAAGGGTTCTTAATCTTTGTATCATGGGGACCTTTAGAAACTTGCTGAAGCCTGTGGGCCACTTCTCAGAGTAATGTTTTTATATGCAAAAAAAATACAAAGGAATCATACATACAATTATGGATATATTTTTAAAAAACAAGTGCATAAATATCAGTTAAGAACCTCTCATTTAGTCTACCCCTTTCATATGAAGAAACTGAGGCTTGGAGATTAAATGACTTCCTAAATTAATCAAAGAAATCAGAGGCAAATGAAAACCCAGGACCTTCATTTCTGTTTTGCTTTCGCTTTAGGGACCTGAATGAAGTGTGTGAGTGCTCAGAGGAACCTTCTCGACTGGCCACAGCTGTGAAAAGATGGTACTATCAGGTGAGGCTATCTTTAGGGTATGGCATTAAGCACTGGCTCAAGAAGAGTCAAGACAGATCTACTGGGTCTGGTCATGTTATGTGCCTGTCCAAGGCCTGACCAGCAAATGACCAGCAAATGTTATTTTCTCTTCCTTGACATTGGCACAGTGTTATACTAAATATTTCCTAGTATCCAACTTGCTAAAAGAACTTGGATATCAGGAACTATTATTCTTTCTCACCAATCAAATGAGAACTTTCTTTTTGCATAATTGGGGATTGTTTTTTTAAAATGGAGCACATGTTCAATCCCTCTCCCATGGACAAGGCTTTTGATAATGATGATAACACATGCAAGGTGTCTTAAAAGTTTTAGTGCACTAAGGTTGCATTTCAGTGTCACATTAAGGCTTATATGTTTCCTGACAACAATCCTATAGGATAAGCAGTAAAGGTATTTCATTGTTTGACATAAGAGAAAACTAACCTTCAGAGAACTGGAGTGATTTGGGCCACGATCACACATCAGGTTTCTAGTGACAGTCAGGGAAGCTCAGCTGATTAGGGCATCATTCCAACAAATTCAAGTTAAGGTAATTGGATTTGCACTTGGAATGAACCTCAGGAATTATCTGGTATGACCTTTTCATCTTATAGGCCAATCAACAGTAGACATATTAAGCTTTTACTCTGTTCATTATTATGCTATATCCTAGGTATACAAAGACAAAAGAAAAATGATTTCTGACCTCAAGGATCTTACATCCAGTTGGGTCCTGGTCTCCATCATTTGGTTCAGTTGGCTTTGTATGGTCTACACCATATGTAATCCATCATCTTGCTAATATATATTGATCATAGAATCTGAGATAAGGGGAATATCAGGGGTTTTTTAGTTTACTTGTACCTGCTCAGGAAATATCTGTGTGATGTCCATAACAAGAGGCTATCAGTCTCTGCTTTAAAAACCCTCACAATTCAAGAGCAAACCCACTATCTTCCAAAGCAGCCCATTCACTTTCACATACCTCTCAGAGTTAGGAAGCTTTTCTTCACATCAAAGCTACATTTTCCTTTTTGTAATTTCTAATCATTGCTCCTAGCTCTGACTTTGAGAGCAGGGTAGCACATGTCCAATCCCTTTCCCATGGGCAAGGCTGAAAAAGAACTATCCTCAAAGAGACCACAAGATATTGTGGATAATTCTGAAGAAACTATCCCTACAATTAGGCAAAAAACCAAAGCACAAATATGACTAACACCAAAATCTCTAATTCTAGTGAGTGTAACAATACCCTTATACTGACCTGTAGTGATATTATCTTAGTACTTGAATTTCCCAACACAAAAGTTTGAGATTCAGTAGACCATGAGCCACAAATTCTGGTCTATATTTTGTATCACTGAGCATTTTTTGACTACACGTAGCTTTAAGATGTAACCAGTGGCTTAGGGGATTTCATCCTTCAAGGAATTCAAACCATCATTCTGAAGATGGAATTGAATCCTGAAAAACTGGAGGAAACAGTTTTTTCTCTCTAATACTGGATCAATATACCCTCACCCCTAAGAAGTTAGAAATATTGCTATGATAAAACTAAGATGGTTCATGTGGGGGTAACAGGGTCCCTTCTAGAAAGGTATTCATTTTACAATATGACTATCAGGAATAGGGCAGCTATTTATTTCCTCCTGCACAGATTATGATTAAAATGCTAATGACTCACAGAACTCCATAGACAAATACAAATTCAAGCTCATCAGTTAAGAAAGGAAATGAACTTGGGATTGTGCCCTATTCTACTTTTGTCAGGAACCAGGAGCTGTTTCCACCTGAGGAAACCCTATAAACTAATTAACTCTCTTCAAGGGGCGGTATTTCAGAACAGCACATGTTAGCTGATTTTGGTCCAAGGTTCTATATAAGAGCCCTACAGACAACAACAAAAAGAATTTAGATGGCCAAAAGTGAGGGGTAGACATTTTGCCAAGCAGCTTGGTTCTCTTACCAGTTCTTGTTATTTTATTTCTCCAGAACTCTATGGAAAATCTCATGGCTTCAGGCAGATATGACACAAAGGATACTTTCACAGTTATTTATCATCCTTTCCTTCAGGACATGGATCTTTCTCTTTTCCCGGTGAGTGCTCCCTGGGCTTTACCCCCATAGATGAGAGAAGTCCAGAGCTGGGAAACACTTAAATGATCAGACTATGATTCTAATATGAAATATGAGGAAACTGAGGTCCAGAGAAAGATATTTGGCTAAGTCATTTGGCTTTATTCTATATAGAGTTTAAGTGCAGGGGGATGGGGAGGGGGAGAGATGTTACTCGTATAGACTTTTTTTCAGTTTTTTAAACTGAGATTTTTTTGAGCCAATTAGGCTCATTAAAAATATGCTGACATAAACGTTTTTAAACTTCTATTTTTCTCATTCAATGTTTTTAAAAAATCAATAATTCATCTATGGGCATCAAATAAAAACCTGCTTTAAAATTTTTATTGGGTATATTCTTCTAAAATAGTAGTCATTGTTTAGTCTTTTTTCAGTTGTGTCCAACTCTTTGTGACCCCATTTGTTGTTTGCTTTTGCAAAAATACTGGGGTGGTTTGCCATTTCCTTCTCCAGCTCATTTCACAGATGAAGAACTGAGGCAAACAGGCTTAAAGTGATTTTTCCCGGGTTACATAGTGTTTGAGATCATATTTGAACTGATTGCAGGCTGAGTGCAGGCTGGGCACTCTCCATTGTACCACCTAGCTGCTCTTAAATGTTAAAATAATTTGAAAATCAAGATAAGATCAATTCTACTACATGAGCTATTATTGATACCTTATGTATCAACTTTTGGAATCCTCTGTAGAAATTTTACATAGATTTACATAAATTTTACATACATTCTTTATTATGTAACTTTTAAAATTTATGATTTTCATTTAAACATTGGTACATAAATTAAATCTCCTGCTTGCATAATATATAGAGCATTGGAATGAACTGGCTGAATTGGACCTATGAACTTTGTGATCCTCTCATAGTTGCCTTATATTCCAGGTTGTTTATTTAGTAACATGTCAGTTGTCTTTGATTTTTTGTGACCTCATGGTGAGGGGGGAAAGGGATAGGGCTTTGGCAAGGACATAAGAATGGTTTGCTACTTCCTTCTCCAGCTTATTTTACAGATAAGGAAACTGGGGCAAATAAGGTTGAGTGATTTGCCCAGGGTCACACGGCTAGTAAGTTTCTGAAGCCAAATTTGAACTCTGGAAGATGAATCTGATGGATCAATAGAATCCTGTCTGCATTCCAAGGTCATCTCTTTGTATATATTCTTTTTCAGGAGAACCAGGCACCTAGCCACAAGAAGTCAGTAGTTGCACTTGCCTTAAGTGTCTGGAATGGCATGGTGAGTTGGCACTCTTGTCCTAGAACTGTGGTGTGGGTCCAGAGGCATTTGCATAGGCCTAGAGCCAGAGGGGGGAATGTATGGCTACTCTATATCTGTCTCACCGCCCCTCCCCAATCAATTTACTACTGGTTGCTATAGAGAAAGCAGATGGGTATTCTGTAGACTGTCACCCCAACAAGATGCCATATGGAGCTCTGCCTAGGTCCTGGCTGAAGCTATTTTCAACTTTGGGTGCTCTGACGATTTTGGGCTACTGGGGCATGGGGGAAGATTGGGGAGTGGTGATAAGACTGAGCTACACTTCAGAGCTAGTCTCTTCATTCAAACCTTTTATAAAAAGTCTTGTATAAAGCCATGATTTGCCATATCTGTTTGACAAAGTCCCCTCAGTGCTTTGTCAGACACATTTTATTCTGGCTTTGGGGCAGCCGATAGAGTAGCAATCCTCCTTTGGATGTCTCAAGCCCATTCTTCCCAGAAACTCTCAGTATGTCACATACTTAACCTCCCAGTGGAGTGAACAGAGCAATGGAATGAGAGTTCTACTTCCAGTTTGGCCATTTGTTAGCGATACGCAGGGGCTAAGTAATGCTCAGGCTTCTGACATGGAAAATGAGAGGGATGGATTATTAATCTCCTAGGTCTATTTTCCAGCTTTAAAGACAGAACTACAGAATAAGTTTTCTTTATGTGAAGTAGGTGCTTCATAAACACTAATCCAACTGGTTGAATTGAACCTGCAAGCTCTGTCATCTGTGCTGAATTTTCATAGAACCCAAATAATGGCTGGGATTCATGCTCCCAAATTTAGCAGGAGGTGGTTGTAGTTCTGGTTGTTCAATTGTTTCATATTCTTTTTGATCTCATTTGGGCTTTTCTTGGTAGAGATACTAGAAGGTTTGCCATTTCCTCCTCTAGCTTTATTGCATAGTTGAGACTGAAGCAAACAGGGTTAAGTGACTTGCCCCGGATGACAAAGTTAGGGAGAGTCTGGAGGACCTGGGTTCAAATCCAAGCTCTGACTCTTGCTGCCTATGTGATTTTGGACAAGTCACTTAATCTGTTTCTCCCTCAGTTTCCTCTTCTTTAAAAAATAGGTTTATTCTTTATAGCATCATAATTCCATCATAAAACCATGATTTGCCATATCTGTTTGACAAAGTCCCCTCAGTGCTTTGTGTCAGACACATTTTATTCTGGCTATGGGGCAGCCTATAAGGTATCAGTCCTCCTTTGGAGCTGGTCTCTGAGTTTGCTTGCACCTTTTCATCTGTGATCTTTAAGAGGGGAGCTAGGTGGCACATTAGATAAGAATATTCAACATAGTCAGGAGCACAGTCTACCCTCAGATATTTACTAGCCACATAGCAGCCTCCAGAGCCAATTTTCTTTTTTACCAAACTGTTCTGTTACCGGGGGCAAAATGCTTGCTTTAGGCTGTCAAGCTTCCCGTCCCTGGCTCTCCCAATACCCCCCAATCCTGACCAGGATTATGGATTATGGTCAGAAATCCATGTTCCTCACTCAAATTGGAGCCCCAACCTCAAGCCTTTTTCTCCCTGAGATTCACCAGGTTTATGCAGAGAGCTGCTGGTTCCCATTTTTCCCTTTCCCAAGCTGCTCTATTTTTAGAACTCCAGTGACAGAAACATGTTTTTCTTCTCCCTTGATTTAGAGAAAGGCCTCCCTCCTCCCAGCTGACTGATGGGAACAGCTGCATTTCGACATGTGTCAACCTGGATGGGGCCTGAGAAGGGAATCTTGGGGGAGAGGGAAGGGGGAGAAAAGTTCCCACCAAGGCAGCCAGAGTAAATGAGAAACACTGCCCCTGGGGAGTAGGCTTGGATGTCTTATTAGGGTGAAATGTTTGGAGGCACAGCTTGCCTGATAGTCTTTTCTGTTGGGTTTCACTGAGCTTGGCTGGAGGGAGAAATCTGCTCAGGAAAACCCTGCTGTTATTAACATGCCATATGACCTTGTACTCATTTTCCAGGCCTGAAATATTCAGGCAAGGACTGCCCTTCATGGGCCCTTGTACTTCATGCCTTGCCTGTCACCCTGGATGGGAGAAGTGTCAATGATGCTTTCCCATCTCCCCTTCTCTGTCTCTGTGTATGTCTTTATGTCTCTCTTTTCTCTGAAAAGTTGTAACTGGTGGGGATAATAATACCACTTATCTCCTAGAGTTGTTATGTAGATTAGATGAAATAATGTCTGGTATATTTTAATATATCCACTTAATATTATATATTAATAAAAGTACATACCATATACTTATATTACACACTTAATATACTTTAATTTACTTAGATGTTAGCTATTATTTGTGCACTAGAATATCCGCTCCTTTGGAGGCAATTTAGTTCAATAACCATTTATTATATAATGAGTACTACATAATGTATAATATAATGTATAACCAAGTTAAACAAGTTGGAATAGTGACCTGGCTTCAGCTCCTCCTTCTGATACATTGGACCAGTTACAACCTTTCAGTGTCCCAGGAAACTCTCTAAGATGAGAAGTTACAGATGAATTTTTTGATCTGAATTGGTAGAAGGAGCTTCCATATTGGGAATTTCTCACCAAGCCAGGATCTCTCCAAAAGATATTTGGCAGGCCATAGACTATGAAACAAGCGAGTGTTGCATTGCTGAGAGAAGGAAGAAGGTAGAAGCAGAGAGAGAGTGGGGTAAAGTTGGGTTGAGGGGCCATCCCAGAGAACTGATTATTTTAAAACATTCCTAGCCACCACTTATCCCCAAGAATATCCCACCCCAATCTTCTACTAGTCCCTTCACTTCCCATAAGGCCTTTGCCGAGGGAGCCATAGTAATACTAGTTATTAAGTTAGGTGATGAGTTGGTATTTTTTTTCCAAGACTATTTCAGTTTACCACTTACCGACCTCACAGATCTGAGTGGTGAAAGTCTTGGATGAAGTCTCAGTCAGCCCCTTCTCCTTCATCCCCAACTTTCCTACCAGTCACTTAGACCATAGTCAACTCCATGCGAAATTTAAGGAAAGAAAGCCAAATGGAAAAGACATCGGCCAATTAATTCTAATTCCATTTCATAAAGTTACCAATTTAAAGATGGAAGAGAATTCTGAAGCTTTTTAACCCAACCACTTCATTTTATAGAACAGGAAACTGTAGCACACTGAGGTTTAAGTGGCTTACCCAAGATCACAGAAGGTAGGATTTTAATTCTGGCTTCTGACTCCAGAGACTGGTATTCTTTCCACTATACTATACTGTTCATCCATAAGACCTAGATTCTCATTCTATTTCTCCATTAAAATTTGGGGATAAAATCCCTTTATGCCTCAGTTTCCTCAATCATCAAATAGAAATATCAGTAGCTTAGTTTTATATAGCTCTGTGACAAGAGAGTACTAATAAATGTTTACAGGCTCTCTAAAAAAAAAAATTTGCTCAGGAGAATAGGCTCTTTCTGGTCTGCATTCACACAGAGGCCTGGATACATTTCTTCTTCCATGCCTTGTTTTGTGCTGTTGTCATTTCTCCATAGTACTATATTATTAGAACCCACTTATTTGGCTCTTGTTTAATTAGATGTTTCAGGGCTAATCAGAAGGTTAAAGTTCTCTTCCCTTTCTCCTCATGTACCAGAACATGGGTGTTATGATAAGATACACTTTGAGAATCTGGTTCTGGCTGAAGCTAAAGGGACTAAACTAAACTGGAAAATGAAAGGGAAAAGGGCAGATAGAGGGTTTTATTGATCTATCAGTGGGTCCCAGCTCAGGAAATGCTCTTAACCCTGGAACAGTAGGAATTAAAAAGAGACCACAAGTTAAATACCCCTGATTAGTGAAGCAAAAACAAAAAATGAAATATTCCCTACCCTCAATGAACTAGGGATTATGACATGTGCAAGTAAATAAGTACAAAGTTTATATGAAATAATATAAAGTAATTTCTAGATTATGCTAATAACTAGATGGAAATCATCTAGCTCATTCAGATTTCTTCACAATATTTTGTTTCCATTTCGTTCCCTGGTGGAGAGCTTAGTTATTTGGTTATTTCTCCTTCATTCTTGGAAAAAAAAACAAAAACATAACATCAGGAAGGTGATATCATGACTTGCAAGTTAATTGGATTTTTAAGTGAGGATGGGCTGAGCAAAGTTACCAGCCTCACTCTCTGTTCCAGAGCCATCTGGTCCGGTGCATGATATAGATAAGGAAAAATAGAGATGGCCCTGAACATAGTGGGAGACTTTGGCCTTTTTAAACAGATCCTTAACAGGTTTGGCTGAGGCAACACCCACTCAGTGATTAAGGCTAGGTAAAAAATGAGATAAAGAATTGCCTCTTTTACCTAGTCAAAAATCAAAACTAAAATCAAGCTGAGAAGAAGATTGGATTTGTGGTCAAAACAGAAAGTTACTGTTTGCATATATTCTGAGCCATCATAGCCCAAACAATGACCCAGAGAGGTTCATGCTAGGACCTACTATTGACCAATCAGTAAGAGCCAGTGATCTATAAACCCCAAGATATCTTGTTAGGTTTAAGCAATCAAAATTTGTATTCCTTTGGACAGAGCCTCCAACATAGCAACCCTATGTTGAGAGGGAGAAAAGAGAGAGGAAGGAAGGAAGGAGCTAATAATTTCATCAGGAAAATTGAAGAGAAAAACAGTAAGGACTTAGATGATTCATAAACTGGCTAATAAGCCCTAGATGATTTTTTAAAACTTAGCCAAAACAGCTATAATGAAATCATATATCTCCACTTCTTCAGCTAAAGAACATTCTCTAGAATATAGAGGCTGTAGTAGGAGATCCCTAAGTTCTCTTCCATTCATAACATGTGAAAGCTCCATGGCATATGATTTCTAGAAATGTGTGGGTACAAGAACTTCAAGGTCATGAGTTTTTCCCCTTTGGCTGATGGAAACATTGTGGTTTCATTCATGTTTTCTGCTTTCTGTAGATAGAGGTCAATTCAGTTCAACTCAACTTCATTAGGAACCTACTCCATGCAATATATTGTGCTACAGATACAAAGTGAAAAATGGCAGGCCATTAGATAACTGTAATTTAGCTTAGAATGAGAAAAGGTCATTAGGGGAGATCAGATGGAGAAGTATAGAGTCTGGAGAGGGAGAAATCTCTTCTGGCTTGGGAAATTAGGCACAGTTTTGTGAAATGGATGATGCTTGATTGAAATTTTAAAGGAAGGAAGGCAACAAGTTATTTAGGATAAGGAATCTCGCCACTTGGGTCCAATCCTATCTTAATCCTAATCTTAATAGTTGTAACCATAGGCAAATCATTTAATTTCTTTCAGCCTCATTTTTTTTCTCTATGAAATAGGAATAATAATAATTACTTCATAAATGCTATCTGATATGAATAACTAGTAGGAAGAAAACATTGTTGAGGATAACATAAAATGTGAACTAGTTTCAGAAAGATATGTAGAGGGAGTTCTATAAAGAGAAGATATACCCAAATACAGAGTCAGAAGAGGAAAGGACAAAATTGGGAAATAGATATTCTAGTTTGACTGGTTGCATGAAAGGGAGTAGCATAAAGTTAAGACTACAGAAGTAGAATAAAACCACATTGAGGGCTTTGAACAGATTGTCCCAGGCAATCCCAAAATGATGTTTTTTCCCCCTGGAGTGATTAGGATTACCATAGACCAAATTATATATAAGATCCCTCTTTTTCTCCATCAATATGACAATAGCTGCTGGGAGTTGCCATCAGTGGTACCCTAGATTGTGTCAAAACTAAGACTCTTGAGAACCTTTCATGTCACTTTCTTTTCCAGATGGATCCCAAAGGAAGGAAGGAAGAGTTTTTCCAAGCAAGACAAAGAATTCCTGTTAAATGTCCTACCCAGGTAAGCAGGAATTAGCTGAAATAAAGCATGGATCTTGACAATTTGAAATGGTTGAATGTTTATACCAAATGAGTTTTGTAATTGCAAATGTCTGACTGGCCCATTAGTGACCTGCGGTACCATATTTTGCCAGGTTATATTCTCTTCAACATCAAGAATAGCTTTATAAAGGCCTCTCCCAATCCAGAGTTTTTAACCCTTTAGGTTTAGGATTCCTTCCATTTTCATACCAGGAGGGAGAAGTGATGAGCAGAGCTAATAGGGCTAATCTCTAGTTTCACAAGCTTTCCCATGCTGGCTACCTGTGTGAAGGCATTTCATTTCCAGACTTTCTGCTCTAGGCTGAAGAAGAAAAAAGGGCATGGATTGTTGTTGTTAGAAGGGTGGGGCAACTTGAGGATGTGATTTTTGATGATATTCTTAGGGAAAAGCTCATGAACTGAGAAGTGGATCTGTTGATCTGGTCTCTGAAGAGCAACTTCAATCACTAATTAGTTCTCTTCTTGGTATCATAGTCTATAAAATGAGACTTTCATGCAGATTTTTTAACACTTTGACCTATGATTTGATCAATGTGGGTGCTCTTTTCTGACAAAGATTACAGATCTTCTTTGATTTAGTGGAAAACTATCAAGAATTGCTATAGTCCAAACAGTCACTACTCTATACTAATCTGATGACGAATTCTCCACACTTCTTAGCAAGAATGGTTCTAGGATGATGCACCTCAGATCTATAATCTGACCTCTCCTTGAAGATTTTCCATTTGGATTAATGCTTACATTCCACTGGCAAGAATCCAAAGCCATTTATCCTTTCCAGAATAAATCATCACAGTGGAAGTACAGGGTCATGACAAATCAAGACAATGACAACTGAATACAAATGAAGTCCCACCACTATAAAGCCAAAGCAGCTTGCCTGATATTATAGCTGTCTTGATTTGGGATCATCTGCAGGCTAAAGGAAGCTCTAAACTTCTCCTCAAAGTCTTAGTTTCATAGTCTCTGAAATGAAAGCTTTCCCATTGAATCACACACACACACACACACACACACACACACCCTATTTCTCCCTGCCTACTTCCATTTTGAATGTGGTATTTATTTCATCTACATCTATGACTACAAAACCTATTTTCTTCTGGCAAACAAACCCCATCCTGCTTGAAGGACTTCCTTCAGCTGAGCACAGCCACACCAAACAATTAACCATCTTTACCTCAAATACCCTCAGTATTTAGCACCAACTATCTCCATGCTGCCACTTACATAGTTTTTGAGAAAGGATAGATTAATGTTGTTAATGTGTGTTAATGTCTCACATTAGAATCTGTCAAACACTTCTTTTTCATCAAGTCACTTGGAGAAAAACTGTGTCCAAGTTCTCAGATCACTTAGAACCTGGCTAGGCCAGCCACAGGCTTTTAGCTTTATAGAAGAGAGAGTCAGGAAAATTAAAGAATTTGCCAGAGGAATATGCAAATGTGCTTTTCAAAGTGGTGTTGACCCTTCAGCTTAGCAGTTGACAAGGAGTTGAGTTCCATAATAAAGCTTAATAGCTATCAGATTTACCCTTATTTTGGGGTTACTGTTTTAATGTATGTTGCTTTCCTTCTACAGCAACATCCCTATCTATTCACCTACAGAAGCAGGGGTTATCCTTCCTTCTTCCCAAAAATCACCAGGAACCAAAAGGTACTAAATTTTGTTTCTTTTGTTTCTTGTAAATACCACATGGGGCAACTAGGTAATATAGTAGGTAGAGCACTGCCATCATGTTCATGAGTTCAAATGTGAAATTAGACATTTACCAGCTGTGTGATCTTGGGCAAGTCACTTAATGCTGTTTGCCTCAGTTTCCTCATTTGTACAATAAACTGAAGAAGAAAATGGCAAGCCACTCCAGTTTCTTTAGCAAGAAAATGCCAAATAGGTCACAGAATTGGACAAAATTGAAAAATGACTGAACACATGCAAAACAAATACATAAATTCTATATTAAGTGCTAGATCTTTAGAGCCTGTGGAAAGTCCTCTGCTTTGAAGATCTAGAACTTCAAGTCCATATTGTGATGTTAGAGTGAGACCTGAAAGTTGTATGAATTTTGACAACTGCTTTTCTTTTGGCCTCCATTTCCTCCTCTTTAAAATGGAGAGCTTGAACTACATTTCAGGTGTAGTGGTGCCTATGGATATATATATATCCATAGGCATCTAGTCTAAACCCCCATTTTACAGATGAGAACACATAAAAATATGTTATGAAAACACATGAAATCTGAGAAGTGAAGTTACTTGCTTAAGGCAACAGAGATGGCAAGGGAAAGAGCTGGGATTGAAACCCAAGTCCTGTGACCCAAGCCGAGTTCAATTCTTTTTCTGCTTGCACCCCGATGGAGATATGCTTGCTTGTCAGAATGGCTCTATCTCACCAACTTTGGCCTGGAAGCCACTCTTGCCTTATCCCTATTTTGTAAGGCCAATTGTCCCCAGACTTTTCTGTCTGAAGATGGTCATCACTCTAAAATAGAAGACTTAGAAAGTTGAGACAATAACAATAAGTCTAATAACAGGAAGATAAAAGAATTCCTAACTATGCAGCCCTCCTTAGCCATACAATTACTCTTAATGATACCTTCCTCATTCCTGCCTTATGCATAGAGTCCCTTGGTAACCCTTCCTATTCACTTATTCAAGAAGTGCTATTATCCTCGAAGGTTTAACTGAAATATGCCTCTAGACAGAAGGACTTTATCCCCAGAGGTGATCCAATCCTATTTCTAAATAGACTAGAGACTCACTAGCTCTTGTTATTTAGAACTAGAGTGAGACTTATTTCAGCAAGTGTTGGGATCTGCAATATATTTAAATTAGCTTTTCAGATAGGCTCTATAAGCCCTTGAGCCCCCCCCCCCAATTTTGTCATCCAAGAAAATAACAGGGATAATTCATCAACTGATGATGAGAGAAACTGAAAGATGAAAAATATATTTCCCAATGAGTCAGCCTATGTATTGTTTCTTTCATTCCCCCCCCCAAAAAAAAACAAAAACAAAAACAAAAACAAAACCCTGTTTTCTTTCAGCTTTGCAATTGAAAGCTATGGTCCCAAACAGGGAAACCTCTATGTCCATTCAGTCTTCTATAGTAAAAATTTTAAGTCATATTGCATTTGGGTAACTATAAATGTTTTGGGTTATTTCAGATGACAGAAGGAACAGAATTTCGATGTCCTGATATGAATGCCTCCAATGTGGTGCCCACTTCAGGTAAACACATCTCTGGAAAGTATTTATAAACACAATGAAAACCTGAATCTGACCCAAGCAAAGAAAACTAGATCATAGATTTGTAGGTAGAAGGGATCTCAGAAATCATCACAAATCAGGAAACTGAGACCCAGTAAGGTAACTTTCCCAAGTGTCAGATTTGGAACTTGACCCCTAGGTCCTTGCATTCCAAATCCAACACTCCATTCTATCTTTGGATGATAACAACTCACATTTATATAGCTCTTATTTCCGTTTATATTTTTTCTCCCCTTTCCTTTTCAATTCTGTATAGGCTGAATTAGATTGCTATGGTTATCTTTCCAATTAAGTTTTATTGATGTCTCCTGTTTTTACATGATAATTTTTGGAGAAAAACTACCACCAACAACTCTTGCTGATTAAATCCTCCCTCCTGACAATATATTTAAGAAAAATACTTACTATAATGATTCCTCTCCCACTTCCAAAGCTGACAACATTCTCTTCCAACAATCTCCCATCTCTGCTGAGAAGAGAGAGTTATGTTTCATTATCTTTCCTCCAAGATCATTATTGATTTTTTTTAAACCACTGGTTTCAACTATAATGCTAGAGAGATGTCTCAATAGCATTTAGCAGTGATGTCAAAATCAAACAGAAATGCTAACTCACATATAAGGGCTGTGGGCTACATAATGACTTAGAAAAATCACATTAACATTGTCTGTGTTAATACATTATCAATGTGTTCTATTGTATTTTATTATTTTGTTAAAGTTTTCCCAGTTACATTTTGATGTAGTTGAGGCAGTATTGTATGGTGTTTCAAAGTATTTGACAACTCTAGTTTATAGGATGTGAGAGAATAAAGTGTATCTAAAGAATCATCATTCAAATCTTGCATTTTATAAGAATGGCTAGGTGGCTAAATGTATAGAGTGCTAGATTTGGAGTCAATAGTCTGAATCTTGAGTGTGAATTTGGCTCATGCTTACAAGTCATATGACCTCAAACTTATTGTAGCATCTCTGCCCCATTAGCCCAGTGGCCTTCCCCAAGGTTAGAAATGAAGAATGAACCTCAGTTTCTTCATCTGTAAAATGAAAATCATAATACCAAACTCCTAGGGATGTTATAAGGATTAAATGAAATTAAATATGCAAAGCTCTTTGCCAATCTTGCTGCTATTATTAATGAGAAAGTGAGAAATCAATACCAATATATTTTTTACCATCTATAGGGCACCTAGCTAGCTAGGTGTGGGAAATAGAAATAGAAGCCATGTCCCAGACCCATAAAGGACTAATCCATGGGATCGTGAAAGCCAAAATAATGTGAAATTGATTTGTCCAATCCTAAAAATACCATCAGAGTTCAGAGTATAATCATGGAACTTACATGGCAATAAAGCATATATTTTTGCAGATTGCTGATTTTTACTGCCTTATGTTGGCGCTAGATATGGACAGTTTGATCTATGAAAGTTCAGAAAAATTTTCTTCATGGAGCATAAGAACAAGAGAGCATAGGTTATGGCAGCCTACTTACATACCACTAAATGTTGGCTCATGGGCCATCTTCAGGTTGCATTCCATAGCTATTACCTTCCCTTCATTTCTAATCCTAGAACTGCTGCTGTGCTAAAAGGGGGCAGTGATACTGCAATACAGTACTCCCTTCTCCACTCGAAGGGCCTCTCTGTCTCGGACCCAAGGATGTAGTTGGATCAGATTTAGTCCTGAGGAGCCTAACTCTTAATGAAAAGGTAGAGGGTGTTACTTCCCATTCTTTGGCTCATTAAATCCCCATCCAGATTCCCTGGGGGAAATATTTACTTATGCCTAAGAGGGAGTAAAAAAGGTACTCATAAAAAACATAAAAACATAAAAGACTGAACAAACTTGCATTAGTAGAACAGGCTTCAATAAGTAAACTTACGATGTTAGAAAGCTGCTACGTAAACCTCTTCAGAATTTAAATTAGCAGGACTGCTAATTAGGCATTTAAAATTTCATCTCAGCTCTATTGTCCAATAACTCACAATACATCTGCTCAGGCCAATCCTCTTGTTAATCTTCGCCAAAGCAATAATTTCCCCTGCCACCATCTAAGAGCTCCAATCCAATGGAACTCAAGGCTTCTGTAACTCTCAAATTTATAACTTCAAACCTGAACATAATCATCTCAGAATACTTGTTTGCCTAAAGTCAAGAAAGAACCACCTAAAAGAAGCAATCCTAAAGCAGGCTTAGGTTTGCCTAGGTAGGATATAAGCTTTTGATGCTAGTTGTCAATCTACCTTGTTGAGAAGCAACTCAGTCCTGACCTGATTTGCAGTTGGAAAGGCAAAGAGATTGGGGCCAATAACATTCCTTTTAATATCATCTGTTAACTTAATTATTCTCACTCCAGAGACAATAAGAGAGACTTGTTTTGTTATTTTAAAGAAACCCCATTAGCCCAGAATGGCATATCTTTATAAGTAAGCTCTAATATTTAATTCAACATCAGTAATAACAACTCAGAGCATTGACCTCTATGGGCCAATTCAAACTTGTCATGCAAACAAGAACTCATTCATTCATTTCATCATTGAACAAATAGTTATTTTAGTTATTGAGCTCTCTTTATATGTGATTCACCTCTCCGGGAAATATAGAAGAAATTTAAGACAGGGCCCATGTCTTCCAGGAGTTTACTTTGTCCTGGGAGATAAATAAGCTTCGGAGCAATATCTCTTCTTGATAAAGACATATCAGAGGCTAAAGGTTAGAGGAAGGATTTATACTCAGATCTCTAGGTCTAGTAACTGTATCTTCTTACCTAAAGGAACAAAGTGGATTGGGTAGATAAAAAAGAGGCCTACTACTTGAGGACTTTATTAAGGACTTTACAAAAGTTATCTCATTTGATGGGATTTAAAGAATTAAGACCATAATTCTTTAATCCAGACGACTAGATTATCCCAGT
This sequence comes from Sminthopsis crassicaudata, assembly GCF_048593235.1. Lineage (NCBI taxonomy): Eukaryota > Metazoa > Chordata > Mammalia > Dasyuromorphia > Dasyuridae > Sminthopsis > Sminthopsis crassicaudata. Next base: position 224,472,113 of record NC_133618.1, on the reverse strand, counting down.
GATTTAATAGATACCTTTTAATTCAATAGTCATCCTTCTAATCTTATTTCCCTGAAAGTACACTTTGGTTGCCTACTTAGATCATCTATGTCATAAGACAACAAAAGTAAATAGCTAGGCAAGGCAAAGCATATTCGTTCAGATAAGATAGGAGCCTCGGTCCTTATCTGACCTTGATAATTCCTGACATTTGACCATATAAAATTGTGAATGAAATCTCAGTACTTGAAGATATGATATACTCTGGTGACAGGTGTTGATAAAATAGATAGACACATTTAAACTTGTCTGATCACAGTGAATAGGACACAGGAGCAGAGTTGGGTACCATCTTAATATGAATTAAGGAACCCACCTTGGTTCCAACTTGGCCTCAGAGCTGTATGACCCTAGATAACCCAATTTGCCTCATTTTCCTCATCTATAAAATAGGAATAACAATAACACTGTCTCCTGGCTGGTGGTGAAGATATTGCTAAAGCTCTTAACATGTAGTATCTGGCACATAGAAAGCGCATATCTGCAAGTATCTGCAAAATCTAAATCTAAAAACAGTAAAACAGTCCAACAGTAAAAAAAAAAAAAAAAAAAAAAAAAAAAAAAGCCATAGTGAAAGGAACACACTGAATTTTCCTTGCTCCTTTCATTCTTTTGCCGTGGACAAATGTGATATTTTTATTAGCGACCAGTGAAAGAATTACTGTCAAGATTGGGTAAATAGCTCCATGCAGTGCTCAGCATCACCTTGATTCTGTCATCATTTGAGCTTAGCTTTGCACCTTGTTTAATTTTAGTAAGGTTGGAAATAGGTGGTTAAAACAACCAAAAAAACCCATTGAATTTGGGCTAAACTTGAATTAGGACACTTAGGTGGCGCCATAGTGGATAGAGCATCAGACCTGGAGTCAGGAAGATTCATCCCCATGAGCTCAGATACAACCTGAGACACTTCCTTCCTTGGTGACTCTGGGCAAGTCAGTTTGAATTTGGCTCCAAATTAACTTGCTTTCTTACCTTGCAAATTACTTCTGTTTCCTTATGTGTATGTTGTTGGCCAATTGTTTTAGTCATTTCCAATTCTGCATGATACCATTTGGGGTTTTCCTGGAAAAACTATTGGAATAGTTTGATATTTCCTTCTCCAGTTCATTTCACAAATGAGCAAACTGAGGCAAACAGGATTAAATGACTTACCCACCTAAGTAATATGAGTCTTCCTGACGCCCAGGCCCAGCATTTTATACATCCTAACTGCTCTTTCCTCACATGTATAGTAGTTATAATTCTTTTAAGGTTTGCTTACAAAGTATTTCACATCCCATATATTATTTAGTCTTCACAGTGATCTTTTAGCTGGGTGAAGTGACTCTCATTCTATAGATGAGGAAATTATGCTTGGACAGTTTGTCTAGTGTCTAAGGTAGAATTTGAACTATGGCCTCTGATTTCAAATCTAACTGACTTTGAACCTTTCTGAGAGGTTAGAAAAGATGATTCCCAAGGTCACTTTGAGCTTGAGTGTCTTGCAGAGTGGAACCACCTTTTTCTTTTTTATAATGATCTTAAGATAAGGAATTTTAAACAAATAATCTTTGGTGGCTTTCTTATCTTTAAAATGGTTTCCAAAGAGCTTGTTTTAAAAATTTTAAGAAAAGAAACTGGCAGTTTCCCCCAAATGAACAGCATAACCTGACCCGAGTTTTACTTAGAAATGTAAGCTATGGAATTTAAGTGGATCAAGTCCTTGGCAAACTGTACTTCTCACTGCAATGCATCTTAGAGAGGCATGGGTGCCTTAGATGGATTTATGAGCCAATGGATTCTTTGCAAATAAGAGTTATCTCAAACCTCATCATTTTATGATGAGAGTAAAAATGAATGTAAGGATGATAACTTACCTATATTATTTCATTTGAGCCTCCCAGGAATTCTGGGAAGTAGGTGCTGTGCACATTATCAATAATGCCCATTTTTTTCTTTACATTTCTTGTAAATTGTTCTTTGTTTCTGCATATTTTTATTCTTTCCCCCTTCCTTCCCCACCCTCCCAAACAAGCTAAGAAAAGATATATTTATGTATACATATGTAGATATATACATATACACACACACATCCATATACCCGTCTTTCCTATCCCGCTGACTCTTTAATTAAATTCTGCTCCATAATTTGTCTTGCTATTACATAAATTCCCCTTACCCAAGGATCCCTTCCTTGTCTTCTTCCCTCACCCTTTGCTTCCCCATTCACCCATCCCTCCTCCCCCACCTTATCTCTTTATAGATTTTGCAGGGTGTTGTACCTTTCATGGTATATATGTAGTGTTGCTGTTGAACCCATTCCCAATGTGAATAGGTTTTCAGAATTATAAGTGCTCTAAGGCCTCTGTGTCTATTCTTCCTCTGCACCTCATTTGTGTAACATGATTACCATGTAAAAAATAACACATTTAAGCAGTTTGTCTATGTTGAGTTCTTTAAAAATTTATCTTTGATATTGGTTCTTATATGTTAAATTTTCTGTTAAGTTTGGGTTTGATTGACAGAAAGTTCTGAAAATTTGCAGGTTTATTGAAGGTTCATTTTTTTTTCATTCAAAATTAGATAATTGTTAGAGATGATATTTTTGGCAATAGGCCTACTTTTTTTTGATTGTCAGAGATATGATTTTTTTAAATTCACGCTGCTGATAAGTCTTGTACAATTTTAATTGTAGCACCAGCATATTTGAATTTTTTCCCCCTTGTTTCTTGCAAAATTTTCTCTTTGATCTGTTTTGTTTTTTTTTTTTTTTAAATTTGGCAATAATATTCCTGTGTGCTTTCCATAAAGCATCTTGTTGAGGTGTTAAGTAGGTTTTTTTTCAATTTCTATTTTCCCTTCATGTTCTATCACTCCAATTACTTTTTTGGATTGTTGTGTCAAGGTTTCCTGCATTATTATGTCAAGGTCACAAATTTCTGGCAAAACAATTACTCTTATATTTTCTTTTCTTGATCTGTTCTCTAGATCTGTTCTCTCGTTTTTTTTATGTTTTGTATTATGTTCCATTTTATCATTCTTTATATTTGTTTTGATAGTTTCACTGGCTTTCCCCTCACCTAATTCTAATTTTCAAATATATTCATCTTTGAGACTCTGCATTGCCTTTTCTAGTTGGTTAACTTTTTCTTAATCTTTCTTGGATGGTTTTTATTTTTAGTTTTAGTTTTTCCTCAATGTCTCTTATTTGATTTTTAAATTATTTTTTGAGTTCTATAAATTCTCTTTGGGTGAGGAGCCATTTCACATTCTTTGAGGTAGAACCTTTTTTTTTTTTTTTTAAACTAAAGTGTCCTTTCAAAATGAGCCTCAGTCTTCCTTTTTCCCATAATATGTTACAATGGTGGGATTCTTTCTTCTTTGAAGATTCATTTTCAAATGAGGTATGAATGTAAGCACCTCTAATTGTGTGTGGCGGGGAACGATACCTCAAGCTTCTCTTCAGATTTCCACTCTAACCAGCAACCCCAAACCAAGAGCTCCACCCTCCTGCAAGTGCCCCATTGCTTCAGCACTCACTGGGTACTGGTTCCTTCTCAACCAGGGCTGAGTCTCAGCAATACAGCTGGATCAGCCCAGGTTCACGTCTTCCTACACTCAGACCCGAATTCCACAAACAGTCAGGGAGATAAAAGTTTCTACAGTTCTGAGGCTATGGCCATACCCAGCTCATTCCAGCAACATTGGCTAAGAGCTGCAGTGGGCTTTGGCAGCAACAATGGGGACTAGCCTAAAGCCTAGAGAAGGTAAAGAAGATAAAGATCTGGTCAGAAAGAGATCCCAGGAGACTTCTGTATCAGTCCTAGAGATAGGAAGAGGTGCCATCTGGAAGCTCTCTTACCTATTATCTACTTCCAAGTCATTGTTCCAGACAGACATTCCCTGGTCATTTCCCTTTCCATTTCCACAGGTGCAGAATTCCATTCCAACATAAAATTCAAGAAATAGGCTGGAAAAAATTAACAACAAAATAAAAATTTGACCATAAAACCTTCTAGTGACAGAGAAGCTCAGGACACAAATATAAAAGACAATGACTAGAAAACATCTATGAGCAGTGCCTTAAAGAAAAATCCAAATTGAACACAAGCCCAACAAGAATTCCTAAAAGAGCTAAAGTGATTTTTTAAAAAGAAAGCAATGTTTTTAATAAAATAGTAATGATAGAAAAGAAAATGAGAGAAAAGAAGTTAGAGTTAAGAAGGAAAAATATAAAAAAAGAATTTACAGCTTGGTAAAAGAGGCATAAGAATTATTGAAGAAAATTAGTTAAAAATAAAAACTTGCCAAATGGTAGAAAAGGTACAAAGCTTGACTAAGAAAAATAACTAAGAAAAATAACTCCTTAAAAATTAGAATTGACTAATAAAAAGCAAATGAATCAATGAGACATCAAGAAACAATAGGAAAAAAGTCAAAAAACTGAAAAAGGTGAAGTATCTCTAAGTAAAAACCAACTGACATTGAAAACAGATCAAAGAGATAATTGAAGAAATCTTTGAGAACATTTATCTCATGTTACAAATAAGGAAACTGAGGTCTAGAGAGCTTTGTCCAAAGTTTTAAAGGATCTGAATCAGACTAACTTTCTATGCTATTACATTGCTTTCCTCGATTTTTTCATATGTGAATTGGGGCTAATAACCTCTCCCTAAGAGCTTTATTGTGAGGATCAAATAGAGCAAGGTATGAAAAAATATTTTGTAAACCTTAAAGCCAATATAAAAATGAGCTATTATGATACACAATCTATCTTGCGATAAAAGTCCAAAATCTCCTGAGAATCTTTTAACAATATATCTGTCAACATACTATCTTTGTACCTGGTGGTGTGCAGCTAATCAGCCCACAGATTTAATCTTATCACTTGTGTTCTTTCTTCCTAGGATCATCTATAAAACATATCACTGGACTGTGCCTCTAGCTATCTGTGATAGTAACAAACCCTAAATCAGAAATCAAGGTCTACTAAAAAATATGTTGCTTTCATATACTTTCAGATAACATCTCTATATCATGGATGACAATATCTTAGTCATTTGTTTTGCTATGTAAAAAACAAAGAGGAAAAATCTTAATGAGAAGCCCCCGCCCCCCCCAATAACCAAGTTATTGGTTAACTTCAGCTGTCTCTGTCTCTGTCACTGGCAAATGGCTTAGATGTGATTTCTAGAGAGATCAAGGCAGTCTAGTCGATAGGCTTAAATACATATAAATTCCTTACCCTTTCTCATTTTTAAGTATTCAAACAAGGACTCCTGGAATGGTAGGGACCACTACTAAAGTATGTGGATACAGGTGCAGGTGAAGTTGCCCATCTTTAATGATAGTTTTGTTTTGCCCAGATTCTGACTTTTATGAGATCATTATTACCAGCAAAGTCACTTGGAGTTATGCTTCAAAAATGTGTCACAAGTCTGAAATACTAATAAGGAAAAAGCAAGTATTTAAAAGGCAATCAGAGAAGCTGGTGGTAGGACTCCAGCAAAGAGAACAATGATAATTGCATTATCCCTTTCATTGGATGGTTGTGAGGAAAGTGCTTTATGAACTTACAAATGTGTTAAGACTAGGTTTAAGGCAAACACATAAAATCCACATTGGTGCTAGGGAAGATTAGATTAGAGAACATTGGGAAGTTCCTTATATAAATGAAATCATAGATCCAGTATTGATCTTCATCCTTATCATTACCAATGGTGTTAGTATTTTTACATGTGTTTGTAGGAAAAACTAATGGTGATACATCAGTTGTTTGAGTATCAATGCAACTCTTGAACTTTTCACAATGAGAACCATACCTAGGCATGGGTGACTGGGGCTTTGCTTTAAGGTACCAACATTTAGATGATGCTGACCTCAAAAAAAAAATTTTAGTTAAAATGGGAAGTTATCCAGTGACAGCTTCATCCACCTGATCTTTCCCCTTTTTCTGTGATGGTCTCCCTTGCATCATATGATTCTCTAGTTTCTCTTGGGTTTTCTGATTCCCCATTATGGAACAATATATAAAGCCCTCTGTGCTTCAGGGTAATATCCTGAAGCCCAAAATATCTCCCACTGTCCTTGGATCTGAATTATTTACTTCCTGCCTACAACTTCTCTTGCCCTGGGCATCAGGTGACTTGAATTCAAATATGCAAGGCAAAAATCTTTTTTAAAAACCAGCAAAACATAGCAGAAATGTTAGTGAGGCTTTTCAGTCCTGATATGAAAAAAAAATGAGTTTGCCTTCCCAATGAAAGCAACGATTTGAAGGGAACAGGACCTTCTTGGCTGTTGGAACTGTAGAGAAATTAGTGAAACCAGTTGTCTCCATGCCTAGGAGTCTATATCTGGAATACTTTGAACCTTTCTCTCTTGAAATGCTAATACTGATTCTGATATAATACTGATATAATTATGTTTGTGGGATGTGGATTTTACTGGTCTAGTGTGTTGTCACCTGTGTTGAAAGCATCTAGTGTCTTTTTGTATTGCCTCATGTTTTATGAAATATGGTTGTATTTTCCAGGAGAAAACAATTTCCTTGGAGTCAATGTTCTTAGATATTCTAGCAGTTTCAGTCTACCTGTCTTGAGCAATGGCCATAAGAAGTCTTTTCAGATCTCTTTTAATGCTGGCATCTTTCCTCAGTGAATTATTTGTATACATTTTGTTTGTATGTACATATTTGTTTGCATTTTGTCTCACCATTAGACTGTGAATTCCTCAAGAGGAGGGAGCAACTTTTGCATTTGTATCTCTAGCATTTAGTACCATGCTTGCTTCATGATAGGTGCTTAATAAAAGCCAACTGACCACCTGACAACTAAACCTTATATGTACCGAAGTGTATGTGATGAACAAATGATAAAGAAAGAGGACATTCCAGGAGAGAACAGGTTATGGTGATTATAGAATTTAGAGCAGGAAGTTATTTTAATTTAGGGGCCATCAGATCCAAACTCCTCTCTTTATAGATAAGAAAACAGTTATTCAGACATGTTAAATGAAAGCACAGTCTGACGACAGGGATACATGTAGAACAAGAGTTTGAAGGGTTTTCAGCATTCCAAATTCAGCACAATATGCTGAGAACATGATAGATAGTTAAAAGGAGGTTTTGCTATGATTTATGAGGATTAAATTATTTAGGGATTATTGACTGTGATAACAAAGTTCATTTGATTATGTGGATTTGGATGTATTCTCAAGCTTATGAATACAATTTACAAAGTGATTTCCTCAGAAAGATCCTATGAAATAGATGGTATATGCATAAGCTTCATTTTGCCAATAAAACTGAAATACAGAGAGGTAATACAATTTGAATATTTACTCTGTTAGTAAGTAGTGTTATAGACTGAGAACTATTGAGGTCTAGGAGAGACCTTAGGAGCTATCCAGCCCCTTTCTCCCACCTGAGTCCCAGAGAAGGAAAGTTACATGCCCAAGATCATAATAGTAACTGGTAGAGTATGCACTTGAATCCATGCTGTTTAACTGCAAAGCCAGGGCTTTTACCTGTTAGATCTTCTAATTCCAAATTCAGGATTCTTTTCCACTGCACACTGCTACCTCTCAGATCTGCTGATTTTAGGTCTAGTGTTGTTTCCACTGGTCATATTTATATACCTTATGTAATTATGCTTTACTTCAAGAAGGAAAGAAGGAAGGGGGAAAAAAAGTTTACATTGGGAAGAGAAAGAGATTGATTGGGGAAAAAAATTGTTTCTATGCATTATGCCTATACTACAACTATACCCCACTCACTTCATATTAAAAAGATGAGAACTCAGTTTATAGCATCCGTTATCAAAGGGGCTGGCAGGTTTTTTCTCTTCCCAAATTTTGGGAAAAAGTGCTTCCCTTGTTCATCCCCACCCTTGGGAATTAGCCATTCAGGGCAGCAAGATGGTGGGATGGAAAGAATACTGTATTTGTTGATTCTATTTTGTATTTTTCAAGCTGTTAAACCATAAGGAAGTCACTTCCTCTTTCTAACCTTCAATTTCCTCACCTGTAAAAAGGGGAACATACCTAATCCCAGTGTTCCCAGATTGCTGAGAAGCTCCAAGGCAGTGGAAAGAAGGCTAGTATTGGGAGTTAAGGGAACTGGATGTGTTGCTCAGCTTTGATGCTTACTACCTGTGTGATCCTGATTTAGTCTCTCTGGACCTCATATTCCTGAAGTATACAATGAGAAGACTGGACTAGATGACTTTTAGATTCTTCAAGCCTATGATCCCTGATTTAGACCTTTGTAAACTTTTAAGTACTATGTAAATGTCAGCTTTCATTACCTCAGTCTCCTAAAGCAAATGGTTCATGTTCTGTTACATCCTTAAAGTGAATGCAGTAAGAACAATGTTTTTTATATTTACTATCCTGGCTGTATGAGAAGAAGGTGTCATAGGTCACATGGGACTAAGCACACTTTCATTCCCTCCTATTTTATTTTATTTTTCAGTTCATACTTTGAAACCTGCTGATATCAAAGTGATTGGTGCCCTGGGAGACTCACTTACTGTAAGTCATTTGGATTGGGGAAAGGCAAATGTGTCTGGCTGGGTTCAATCTAATTCAATAATTCAATATCTACTATATTCTAGAGTCAATGCTAAGCTCTGAAGGTATAAAACCAAAAAGTGACATTGTCAAGCAGAATTATAGTTTATTGGGGCAGTAATAGCATGATAAGAAAAAAAAAATACATATATATTCAAAATAATTTCAAGGAGTGGAATGGGGTACTATCAACTCAAATGTGAGGTAAGGGGAACATTCCAACATAGATATCAGTCTATGAAAAGGTTAAGATATTTAAAAAAAGGACAGAAAAAGAGGATCAAAGCCAGAGAGTGAAAGGTCTTAAATGCAAAACTGGCATTTTGTCTTTTATTCTAGACATGAAGCCAATGAATGAGCCAATGAAGTTTTTTGAACAGGGGAGTGGTATGATCAAATCTGTGCTTAGATTTGAGATAAGCTGAGGAAATCCTCATTAATATGAATTGGGAATAAAAACCTATTTCAGAGCAATCCCATGGTTTTTATCCCTCTCAATTATAGTAGTTAAACATTTTTTGCTTTAAACCTCCAAGACCTTCTTCATCCCTACCATGCCCTTCACATTAACCCTGTGCCACTGCCAATTTGTGGTAAAGGGGAAGAAGGTCGTCTTGAAATATAAAGCTGAGATAAGAGAGGGTGGCCTAAATCAAAGGGTACATAATAATAAGAAAATGAATGCTTAGCAAGGATAAAAATCATAATTATAATAGTTTACATTTACATAGCACTCAGAGTTTGCAAAATAAAATTTCATTTGATTCTCACTATAACTCAAGAGAGGTAGGTACTATTCTATTTTACAGATGAGGAAATTGAGGCATAAAGGGTCATATAGTGAATAACTGAGGTCAGATTTGAAATCAGATCTTCCAGATGTAGCGCTCCAACTACAATTACTAAGCTGCTTTTGTGAGCATGGCAGAGAGGGTGATGCTAATAAATTATGCCCAACTCTGAACTACCTCTACTCTTGTAGACCACACCCATCTCTCTAGCTACCCAGAGAAAAAACTAGGTAGTCAGCACAGATTTATTCATCTGGGCAGTTCTCAAGGTCATCAAGAAGCAACTGAACATAGGTAAGGGACCCAGAGGCAAGACAGAAATTTATCAAACATTTAGATCTGATACATTTTTATGAAAAATATTAATTTTTATTGAAATGACTCCTGATGAGGAGTCTTCAAATGGCAGGTTGATATTCTTTTCTCTGCTTTGAAAATCCTCTGCCAACATGAGCTAAGATACTCTACATAGGCCACATTGACTTCTATCAATTAGAAAGGACACAGGGTTTTTCATTAGTTTTTTGAGATTTCCCTCTTGGATGGTGTCTGGAAGCTCTTACTCAAGTAGCTGGGTCCTATCCTTTACTGATGACCCTCCTAATTCCTCTCTTTAGCATCCTTTAGTGTAGGTTTTGAGTCATTAGGTGTCAGCAAATTTTTCCTGAATGATCTCCAAGGAGTATCCCTAATGAGGCAACAACTCCTGGCATGACCTCAACAGGGAAAGTCAGAGAATGAGAGAAAGAGGGCAGAGAAAATCAAGCAAATTTGAATTTACTCCCCTCCCTTTGGTCATTCCCCTATTTAGAAAGTCAAATTCCTTTTCAAAGTATTACTTGCCAGTTTTAAAATGCTTATAAATATGTAGAATGTTAGATTTGCTTAAGACCTTAGAGATCATTTATTATAAGGGTTAACTTTGTCTGTGTCATAGACCCCCTTGCCAATCTGAACCATGTCCTATAGATCCCATTCACAGATTGATAATGGAAGGAAAAACTAAATTTCAGTTGTTAGTAAAAATAATGTGGCCCAGATACTTGGAAGCTGTGTGAACTTGGGTAAGTCACTTAATCCTGTTTGCTTCAGTTTGCTCAACTATAAAATGAGCCGACATGTAAGTCAAAGATCTCTAAAGAAGAGAAAGGATAAGCACTGAGTCCAAATGTGGTAAATTGTCATGTCCTGATTCACTTTTTCTTTCTCCTTTTTAAATTTCAGGCAGGTAACGGGGCAGGATCCCCGCCTGGAGATGTCTTCAATGTCCTAGTTCAATACCGAGGTCTCTCTTGGAGGTTTGTATGTCACTACCCTTCCCTTCTTGTGAGAGATAAAAGCACAGTTTCCAGAAAACAAGAAGTGTATTGGAGGAAGCTACTGTCAGAGGAAAGGGGAAAAGCTGTTTCTTCCAGATATCAGGCTCTTTTCTACCAGGAGCACAACAGCTCATAGTACTTTGTTATCAGTTATCCCAAGGATAAAATTGAGATCTAAGCACTAATTTTGAGCTCAAACCATAGACTATAAGATAGTTTTGGCCTAGAAAAATTACACAGCTACTATTTTCCAAGGGTTTCTCCACTGTTAGCAAGGATTTCTTCCTATAACAGGCCTTATGAATATCATAGACTGTCAGAACTAGTAAGAATCTCTTCTTCTGGGATCTCTTAATCCTGGAAGAAAAGGTATCTCCCCTTGTGTTTGGTTCTATTTTTGCATCTTCATCACTTTTTATTTTTCTTCCATTCTTCTTGCTGCCCTCATCCTGGAACAGTATTGGAGGGGATAACAACATCAGCACCGTCACTACCCTAGCAAGTGAGTACCTGCTCCCGCGCTGGCTAGGGCTCTGGGCTCCGGGCTCCGGGTGGAGGGATTTTTATAGTGCAGATGGCCTCCGGAGCCCAGCAAGTTCCAGTGGAAGCATCTGGCAGCGATGCTCATCCCTCCTGCAGGCTACGGAACATGACCTTGAGGGAGGCAGCCCAGAGAAGCAACCCATGAAACTGCTGCCCACGGGGAGGATGGGGACTGTGCCAGGAAGCGAGGATGCAGCAGGGGGCAGTGCTTCTCTGGTGCTGGAGTCTACTCCCACCTTCTCCCCCTTCCCCCCTCCCCGCCCTGCCCCAATCTCCAAGTTAGGCTATTAGGCTGGGATGGAAGCTATAATAGAGGTTAGGAAAGCAGGTGAGAAGGGAGTAACTAGGACTGTGGGGAGAAGGTGGGAGCTCAGCCCCAGGGTGCTCTAGTCTGGGGAATAAATGAATAGAGAGAACCTGAAAGAAAAAGAAGACAATGGAAACTGAGGAAAATGGGAAGTCCTGGAGTCAGCTAGCATTTATTAAGCATCTACTACTGTCCTAATACTGGAGATAAAACAAAAAGTACCCTCCCTCCTCTATTATCCATATATACATATATACAAGGTCTCTTCTCTAAAAGGGTTTACAGTTTACAGTTTAAGGCATCTTTGGAACTCTGCCTCTGTAATTTAATCTCAGTAGCTATCTGTTTAATGGAATGGTTGGATTTAAATGGCCTCGAGTTTCCTTTCAACCCTAGATTTGAAGAGAGTGGGGAGAAAGGAAGGGAAGTACAGACGGAAAGAGGGAGGGAAAAGAGGAAAGAAGGAGGGAAGGAAGGAAGAAAGGAAGGAGGGGGCAAGAAGGAAAGAAAGAAGGAAAAGAGGGAAGGAAGGAAGGAAAGAGGAAAAAAAGATGAAAGGGGGCTGGTGAAATTTGAAAAAGATGGTGGGAGTATTTCCCTTGTACTTTGAGTTCTTATAAAAACAAAGAAGCTTACCACCCAAGGAATGATAGTGCTAGTATATTTTAGGTGCACTGGTCCCCTGGGTCCTAGAAAAACAATGAGCTAAGCCTAGTTTGTTATGAGACAGGATGTAGTATGTGTACCCAATATTATATGTAATGCTGCCTTCACATCAGTGAGAGGTAAAGGGAGTCTGTTATCTTGATCTCACTTTGCAAACAAAGCCATATTTGGGGTCCAGTGCAAGCCTCAAACTATTTTACATTTCTTTTTAAAATCTGACTACAGTCATACTCTTCCATAAATCCCTTAGCATTCTCCATAAAGCAAATTCTACATGTACCTATCTTTGTTTTTAGCTACTTGATGTTATTTTTTTTTTGCAAGCTATGATATCTTTAAACCATTTAAAAAGAAATCTGTTATCAAACTTTGATCCTTAACAGCAGAAAATGTCATAACCAAGAGTAAACAGAACTGGCCAGCAGAGAGAATTTGGAATCCAACCCAGACTCTGGGAATTTTAAGTAGGCATGATTCTCTGCCCAAATGCATTCCCTGACTTCTTCATTTCAGGGTCTTTACAAATGAGCTATAAATAAGCTTCTCTGGTGCTGAGGGATTATTTGGGATGCTCAGTAAATGTGAATCACTGTACAATCAGCGTCCTATATAGCATCATTGCTGTTAACCATCCCAGAGTGTGCTGTAGTTTGAAGTACTAGCTAAAGCCCACAGCAGATGGTTTTCCATCAGTCACCAAGCATTTATTAAGTGCCCACCATGTATCAGTAGCTGTGCGATGCACTTTGGAATACAAAGGCAGAAAAGAAACAGTCTTTGGTAAGCACTAGGGAAACAAAGGCAAAGAAATGTTCTTAAGGAGCTTATATCTTGTCAAGGAAGATAATATATGTGCTTGTAAGAAAATGTAAGCTATTGACAATCTATACAAATATATACAAGGTAATTTCAGGACAGAAAGAAGCATTAACTACCTGGAATGATAAGGGAAAGTCTTTTGTAGAACATAACAATTGAATGGAGGAATGAATAGTGGGGAGAAGGAACCCCAACCTGTGCAAAGGATTAGGATTGGGATTGGGAGATGGGATGTTTTTGTAAGGAAAAACAAGACCAATTTGAGGTGATGATGGCATCCAGAATAATGATTTTGAAATGAATGTGTTAAACAAGAACAGACTTCTAGAATTGGAAGCCATTAAACAAAGTTGTTCAAGGGCAGAGAAGAAAAAGAGCTTGAGCCCTGGGTTGTGGTGAGAATATGATTTGACTTGGAATTTTGATTCTGCTATTTGCTATTTAAGCAATATTGAGAATATCATTTTCCCTCTCAAAGACTTAGTTTCCTCTTTGGTAAAGTAAAGGGATTGACTGAGGTCATCTATGAGATTCCTTCTAACTCTATGATCTATAAAATGAGATTGTTGCATCAGAAGATGATCTCCAAAGGGAATTCTACCTTGAAAAGTATCATCCAACAATCCAAACTGTTATCAATTGATTCGGTTTCATGGAATATTTATTAAATTCTTTTTGTCTTCACATAATTGATAGAACCAGCCCCACCACCTCTTTTCTTTGCCTCTTCAGTGAAAATTCATAGTGATGGTAAAGGGTATGATAATATATTTTAGAAAAGTCCACTCCTGTATGTTTCTTGGGACCTAAATTATTGTATATGTGGTATACAACTAGTGTTGTAATAATAGTAGAGTAGTAGTATTACTATTCCAGAGAGACAATTACTGGCATCTCTTTTGCTCTGGTATCAGGCAAACATAGGATCATAGATTCATAGATTTGGGGCTGGAAAAGATATTAGAAGTTCAAGCACTTCATTGTATTTTATTTTATTTTACTTTTTAAAATTTTATTTAATATTTTCCTCAGTTATATCCAAAATATTTTTATATTTGTTTTTTAAGATTTTTGAGTTCTAGATACTCTCCTTTATCCCCACTCACAACTAAGAAACCACATGTGAAGTTATGCAAAACATTTCCAAGTTGTGAAAGAAAACATAGATCCCCCACCTTAGTGAAAATAAAAAAACCCTCAAGAAAAATTAAGTCAAACATATATTTTAACATGTTATTGACTACTTGCCATCTAGGGGTAGGGTTGGGGAAGGAGGGGAAAATTTGGAACACAAGGTTTTGCAGGGGTCAATGTTGAACGTTGAAAACATATATTTTTGAAAATAAAAAGCTTTAATAAAGAAAAGAAAAATTAAAAAGAAAGAATGCTTCAGTCTGTATTCAGACATAAGTAGTTCCTTTTCTGGGTATGAATAGGATTTTTCATTATAAGTTCTTCAGAACAGTTGTGTATGGTCATGTACTAAGAATAGCTGGTCATCCCAGAACATTGCTATTATTTTGTATGCAATATAGTTCACTTTGTTCATGGAGGACTTTCTAGGTATTTTATTTTTTTCTCCTGAGGACATCCTGTTCCTCATTTCCCAGAGAATGATAATATATTATCATAAACACATACCACAATTAATTGATCCATTCCCTAATTCATGGGTATACCCTCAATTTCTTACATTTTGGTCCTGAGAAAAGAATTGCTGTGATATTTTTTGTACATGTAGGTTATATTCATTTTTGTTTTTTTTTGTTTTTTCCCAAAGCTCTTTTGATATTTGTTCCATTTTAAACATGAAATGATTCAAGTCTGAAACGTTAAGTGACTTAATTTTGGTAACAAAGCTAGTAAGTAGTTGAAGTAGCCCGAAAGCCTACTGGATAGAGAAGGCAAGACCTGACTGAATCTGGAAGGTCTATGTTCCAATATTGCCTCAGACATTTACTAGCTATGTGCACTTGGGCAAGTCACCTAACCTGCATGCCTCAGTTTCCTCATTTGTAAAATGGGAATAATAATAGCACCTATCTCCCAGGGTTGTCATGAAGAGTAAACAAAATGTTTGTAAAGTGCCTTGTGAATCCTTAAGTGGTATACAGGGATCAAAAAAGTCATAGTGTGTTTAGAAACTGTCTTAATTTGAACTATTAATGTTTATTTAGTTTAAGCTATTATTGCTATTTAGCTTAAGCTATTGAGGCTTAAAACTGTACTATGACTATAAATTTTAGCTATTATTTTTACTAAAGCAATAACCCAGGTCTTCCTGGATGCAAGTCCAACATTCTTTATTATACCACATTTAGCCAGACCCTTGCTCAGATCTAATTGAGAGTAATCTGGGTTTTGTTACACTGTGGATAGAGAAGCATCAGTGTAGTGGACAGAGTGCTCAAACTGAAATCTGGAGGGGTTGGATTTGAATACTATCTCATATACTTACTAGCTGTGTTACCCTGGGGTAAGTGAATCATGTGATCTCTGGGGATGAGCTTTCTCATCTGTGAAATGAGGGTATTGGGACTCAATAATTTCTCAATACTAAATTATGATTCTAAAATAGGAGCTACATACTTTATATCTTTGCGGAAATTGCTCCTGTCCATGAATCTTTAACCTTTCTTGCTTTTCTCGAGTAACTATTAATGTAACCTAAGCATTACCTAATAACCTCTACCCTGCTCCAGACATTTGTCTCACTCTATCTTTATTGATCAATATATTGCAGTCTGATATTTTATGCCCACAACTTCCCTAGCCCTGTCTTAGCAATAAATTTTTTAATTTATTTTTTATTTATTTTTATTTTATTTTATTTATTTCATTAAATACTTCCCAATTATATGTAAAAAAATTATTTTTTTATAATTTTAAGTTTCAAATTCTCTCCCATCCCTTCACTCTCCTTAACAGTGCAAATAATTTGCTATTAAAACCTATTTCCATATTAGTCATACTGTGCAAAAGAAAGTACAATAAAACAAGAAAATAAAAATAAAGTTTAAAAAAGTATGCTTCAATCTGCTTTCAGAATTCATAGGTTTTATCTCTGGAGATATAGCATTTTTCTGTATCTTGTGCCCCTTAAAGAGCTGTTAAAGAGGTCCTGGATTAGAGTTAAGAATGGGTCAGATTCATGAGTTTTTCCTAAGCAGATGGGATTTCTTTTAGGTCTTGTGCTCTAAGATTATAGATTTAGTACTGGAAGGAGCCTTAGAAGACATCTAATCCAATTTCTCAATGAAGAGTAGGAAAACAAAGCCCACAAAGGTTGAATTTTTTAACCAAGATCATATAAGCAATAAATGATAGAAGTAGGATCCAAGTCCAGATCCTCTTGATTGATTCTAACTAATGTGTTCCATTGCTCCTAGATCCCCATCCTCCTGCCTTTTGTTTTCAGCTTTGTGCTCCTCAATATCTGCTCCCCAGATTTTCACAATCTGAAGAGCATTTTTTGGGTGGCATTCCCTTTGGGGGAATCTTTATTGCCCCCCCTCTCTTTCTCTGTCTCTAATCAGGATTTTCCTGAAAGCTTTCATATAGAATTGAATTCTTGTTATTTTTGCTTTTCTTTTTGTAGACATCCTCAGGGAATTCAACCCATCATTGGTTGGCTTCTCCACTGGCGTTGGAAGTCACATCAGCGACCAAGCCTTCTTGAACCAGGCAGTGGCAGGAGCTAAAGCTGAGTAAGTAGTGTCCTTGGAAGCAAATAATAGAAAATCCTACTTGGCAGCTGCCTGGTCTATATTATGGCTGTAGAGTTAGGTGGGGATTCTGCCCAAGGGAGATTTGAGTGCATTAGGCTAGTCAAGAAATCTCTTGGCTCTTTGCACAAGCATATATATATATATATATAATATATGCACATCATGTGTATACATGTGTATTGTGCTTATAGGAATCTATCCTACTGATACATATAACACGTATTTGAATGTCCATGCATATACATTATATATGTGTGTGACATACATTACTTCAGTCTCAGTATATACATGTATATATAGAATACCAAATATAAGCTTACAAAAAAGATTATTCTATGGAATACCCAAACAGAGCAAGCACTCACAAGGTGATCAGAATAAATGATACAAGCATACTCTCAGGATTTCTCTTAATGAATTTTAGAATTTAGAATTTAGTACCTGACACGGGAGACACTAGCATAGACTATTTAGCATGTTGTGCCCTCATCAGAGAAAGGTGCTGGGCTCTATGAGCAAAGCAGAATTGAATTAGCTCAGAAGAAATTTGAGATGCCCAAAGTTAGAGCAGCCACCCCAAATGTCATAGGGACTATTTGTATCTGACCTGTGGCAGATGAGCTGTAGTTGGATACACTGTGGACTCAGCTCTAAATAATGATGCCATTTTGGTTCTGTTTGAGAATGAAGGATAATAGCACCAATCAAGAAGACAGGGAGAAAGTAACCTTTTACATTTTCTATATTTATTACTTTAGGGTTATAAAGAAAGGTTGAGTATCAGAATAAGCTTAATTTCCAGAATATGTCCATGCTTTCTGGAGAGGGGAGTCACAGTTAGTAGTTTTATTTGAGAGCTGGTAGACTCACTCACTATATGTGACCTTAGAAAGGTCACTTAACTTCTAGCCCTCAGTTTCTTCCTTTGTAAGATGAGGGCTTTGGACACACTAAGTCTGGGCACCTACAACACGTGAAGATGAGTTTTCCTGGTTCCAAAGCAGTACTCTATGTACTGTACCACCTAGCTGCCCTATATTACACATAACAGGTTTAATAAATGTCTATTGGGTTGAATTGAATTATTTTAAATTTCTCTCCTAACTCCTTATTCTTCAATTCTTAAAGTATAAGGATGTAACATAGTTGGATGTGTGACTTTGTAGAAAGCCATTTAAATGATAGTGACTGATTAGAACAGTTTGATTTGTTCCCTGGATTTTTTTTTTAGTACAGATCTGGAGGTACATCACAATGATCATGCCTTCATCCTCTGAACCCGAGGCATAAGATAGTGATTGACAGAGATACCATGCTTTTTAAAACTTTGTTTGGAATTGTAGGATTTTCTCCCATAGTGGATTGATCTGTCTGTCCATTTGACTCAAGCTAATATTGGGACTGTGCTACATTCCCTAAGCCCACACCAATTGAGAATGTTCAAAGAGAGGAGGCCATGAGGTCTGCTGAGCAGACCCATCATGGGATTAAAATTAATTTTTTTTTTTAGTCTTTATGACTTTTTTTTTTTTATTCATTTTTCCAAATTATCCCCTCCCTCCCTCCACTCCCTCCCCCCGATGGCAGGTCATGGGATTAAAATTCTACAAAGAATCAGCATCTGCAGCAGATAAGCAAGAGCTATCTGTAGTCATATTAATCTAGTGGATTTCAGCATTAATTTTTCTTTCCTAACCTTCAAATCATTTTCATATGGAACATCTCATTTATACTCACTAGATCCTTATAAGATAGATATGCAATTATTTTCTCTATTTGAGAGATAGACACTGACACACAAAGAAGCAATTTAAACAAGCTAGAATATCTATAGGATTTAAGCTTTTCTACTGAGAGACTCTAAGTGACTTGGTCAGGATCTTACAGTTAATGTCAGGGTGAGACTTGAACCCAAGACTTAAAATCTCCTCTTTAATATTCTAAATGCAGCACTCTACCCCATACAATCTACTAACTCTTTGTATAACAGAAAGCTCTGCTAATTTCTCTTTTGCTCACACAAGCTCCAAGCATCCTTAGCTTTCTGTGTCTTTGTGTTAACAAAAAAAAAAAAAACAACTTTGTTTGAGAATTGCACATGCACACCAAAAGTTTGAGAATGCCCAAGTGCATGGGCATTTCCCTAAGTGGTATAGATGGGAGAAGAGAGGGTTGTTAGGGACAGGGACTACTCATAATACTTTCAAGAATTATTCAGAGTGAGAATGGTGTGTTGGTGTGGGTAAAACTTCTGGCACTAGAAAGAAGGTAATATTCTCTCCCAGATTTCATAGCAGAGGGCAGACTCTGAGAAAAATCAGACCAAAAAAAAAAAAAAAAAAAAAGCCATGAGAAAACAAACAAACAAAACAAGGTGAAAATAGTTTTCTCTCTCTGGGTGTGGATGGCATTTTCCATCCCAAATTCTGCTCACTTCACTCAGTATCAGTTATGCAAGTCTTTCCAGGCTTTTCTGAAATTGTCCTGCTTATTATTTTTTAGAACAGTAACATTCCATTATGTTCATATACCATGACTTATTCAGCCATTTCTGTTGGGCATGCACCTAATAAGTATTAAATGACAGTTCTATTAGACTTATGGTCCCTTTCCTCCTCAATCTTCTACCTACTCCCATCCCTGGGAACCTAAAATATCTTCATCCTGCCCGTTGGATGTTAAAGCCTATCACTGTGGATCCTTATACATCCGTTTCCATATTCTAGCATCCCCATGTTACAAAATTTCCTGTAGAAAAATTGCGCACATGCCACTATTTTGTTGAAAGTTTGCTATCCTAAATCATTAGTACTTGGAGTGTTAGGAGAGCAAGAGTATTTTATAATTTAAAAGCTTAATTTATAAAACAAAGCGAAATCTATAATAAACCAAGGGATGGTAGAAGAGATTACATATGGATTTCCATTTTCTCCTTGTGTTTACACATCCCACATAAACTTAGTTGCATCAGAAAACTTTTTGTAGGATTTTCCTTTTGGCCATAGTTATGTGTACTATATTCCTACTTTCTCTTTTTACTATAACTTCTTTGTGATCACAAGGTATCATCACTACTTCTAAAATATCCTTTTGGTAATATTGTAGGGATCTGCCTATACAGGCTAAAAGATTGGTGAGACGGATGAAGGAAGATAAAGTAAGTATGAATTCTTATTTATTGAGTTGAAAGGAGTCTGAGAAGTTATTGAATATGGATCTGTCTTGTATAGGCCAGAGGAATCAAGTGGAGATCTAGATAATGTTGTGGGATGGATGGATGGAAAGAAGGAAAGATGGATGAAGAGGTAGCAGGCTAGGTTTCTAACTGTAAACCTTGGAAGCCCATGACTATCCTGCTTTCTTATCTGTCCCAAAACCAGTAGTCCTTGTCAAAAAGACTTTCCTGGAACCATATCTATCACGTCTTGCTTTCTACTGAGATTCTATTGGTTCTGAAGTGTCAGTTATTTTTCATTTTGTCTTTTACTGTGAATTGTGGTTCATTTGTTTTTAAAATCTTTTCAGAGGATCAATTTCGAAAAGGACTGGAAGTTAATAACCCTTTTTATTGGAGGAAATGACCTTTGTGGCTACTGCAAGCATGTGGTAAGTCCCTGGTCTCTGAGGATAGAACCTTGACCCAATATTTCCGTAGCCTCTGATTGACAGATTCATGGACTAGCAATATTGGCCTTGGGATAATATAGAACTCAGGGCTCATCTTAACCCATCTTTTCAAGTATATGAATCCAATGACCCCTTAGTGTTATCATTAACTAGAAAATAGGAAGGTCATTCACCTATAGGGAGATAAAGCAGGAAGAGACATCACAATTTGATTTTGATTACTTTTTATCATGACAATTTGATCATATCTTGCTAGAAAACAAGATAACACTTTAGTAATCATGAAAAAATTCTTGATTTCTTTATTAATAACAATAAACAGGCATTCTATGTCCTTTATGCCCTCTCTACCTTTGTGCTGCCATTTGAGATAACATATCAAGTGAGAATCATAGAATCTCAAAAGTTGTAAGGATTGGGATGAGAAGTCATCTAGAAGTCATCTGATCTAAATTGTGCCCTTCCTCCCTGCCATAAGCCTTCTTACAAGGGGTCACCTAGTTCTCTTTGAATATTTCTAATGACTGGGAGCTTAATAACTCTCAATTACTATCCATCTATTGTCATTATTTCCTTTTTATTTAACATAAATCTTATATAACCTCATTCATAGGTACCACATATGGATGTTAAGGTATTAGATTCAGAGTTAGGAAGAACATGGTTAAGATTTCACCTATTGTCTCTATGGTTCTATGAACAAAATCACAACCTTTCTCAATTTTTACATTTTTTATGTTTTAATATTTTATTTTTCCCAGTTACATGTAGAACATTTTTACATTTATTTTGAATTCTCTCACTTCCCTCTACTTCATCCCCATTGAGAAGGCCTGTGAAATTATGTAAAACATTTCCATAAGTCATATTATAAAAGAAAACATAGATCTCTCCTTGCCCCTGACCAAAAAACAAACAAACAACCCCTCAAGAAAAAGGTGTTTTTGAAAATTATGCTTCAGTTTATATTCAGGTACAATCTTTTCTTTCTCTGGGTTTGGATAGCATTTTTCAATATAAGTCTTTCACAGTAGTCTTGGATCAGTTGAAAATAGCAAAGTCATTCACAACTGATCATCCCACAACTTTGTGCACAGTACATTTCGCTTTGTTTAAGCTCATGGAAAACTGAGAGTATCCTGCTCCTCTTCTATTATAGAACCAATAACATTCCATCATAATCACATACCACAATTTATTCTGCTATTCCCCAATTGATAGGATTATCAAAAGATCCTTTGGAACTCAGCAGAGTTGGGGAGTAAGGTTGACATGAACTGTCACTGCCCACTGCTTCCCCAGTTGCAATCTAATTCAGTAGTAGTGTTACAACCAGTGCTCTATTAGAGTGAGAGAATCCTTTATTCAGAAATTCTCATGAGAAGCCGGTGTATTCATGGGCAAGACACACTGAATACTGAAACGGGAGTAAGCTTTATATTACAGTTTGGTTCCTTACCCTTCAGATTGATCAGATTTATAGTCATTCTTACAACAGGTTGGATTTATAATAAGTTACGACTGGTCAGATTTACAGTTCTTTTAATTCACCCATTTCATATGTCAAAAGGCTTGTGTCCTGTCACTGACCCAGGTCTGGACCAGAGCTGCTATCAATATTTATATATATGGTTTTATATTTATATTTATATATATATATATGTTCTTTTCCTTTAAAAAAAAAGAACCTGTAGATTTATGCTTAATGGTATTGTGAGGTCAAAGGAATTGGATGCTATCATAGCCCTTTGTACATAGTTTATGTCTTTTCATCTTTTATTGTGGAATGGCTCTTTTTAAAAAAATAAATTTCAGTTCCCTATACATTTGAGAAATGGTCAGTTTCATAATCTATAACATGAGAATATTCTCTAATACTTGTGTCATAGGGTTATCGAAAAGTTCAGAGGCGATAATGACACAGGGTATCCCAAAACTCAGTTCTGTAAAGATCTAATAGCTTAAAATTGTTCCAAATTTTATGGCTAGACAACAGCTCTAAGAGCTTTAAGCTATGTGTTTGAGTCACATCTCTGCCACATACTTACTGTGTGACTCTAGATAAGTCTCTTGACCTCTCAGGGGTCTTGTTGTAGAGAAGATCATGATCCACCTCAGTAGAGAAGTTTCCTGTATCACCAAAATCTATGGTCTAGTCCCATTCACTATGTATTGTTATTGGTAATATTATTGGGCCAACTAAGTGGCACAATGGATAAAATACCAGGACCAGAGGCAGTAGGATTCGAGTTCAAATCTATCTTATTAGCTGTGTGATCCTGGGCAATTCACTTAACCCTGTTTGGCTCAATATTTTCATCTGTAAAATGAGCTAGAGAAGGAAATGACAAACCACTCCCAAATGGAGTTATAGGTGACAGATACAAATGAACAACAACAGCAAATTATTATTATTATTATTAAATATATTTTCCTTGCATAAATCAATGAACAGTTATCAAGTACCTATTATATGCCAGCAGTATGCTAGTCTCTAGAAATATAGAACATTCATTAAAATATAAAGAATAGAAGTTATTATTATTAAATTTACTACCTCTTCCTACCCTTAAATAGCATTTCAGCTATTTAAAGACAACTATCATGTATATGTGTGTATCAAGGTATGCATATGTGTGGGTATATATATAATATATATATGAGAGAGAGAGAGATTGATAGGTATCTGTATACAGCTTTGTATACATGCTTACCTGTATAATATATATTCATGTATATGTACATAATATTGCATATATATAAATAATTTGTTCAGTCCTTTTTCAGTTATGTCTGACTCTCTTGTGGCTTCATTTAGGGTTTTCTTGGCAAGGAAACTGAGTGGTTTGCCATTTCTTTCTCCAGTTCATTTTATAGATGAAGGAAATGAGGCAAACAGGGTTAAGTGACTTGGTCAGAGTCACATAGCTAGGTGTCTGAAGCCAGATTTTAACTCAAAAAGAGAAATCTTCCTGATTCTATTCACTGTTCTTTTCATTGCACCATCTAGACACCCATAAAAAATACATACATTCATCTATTCACTAGACTAAATTCCAGGTATTTCAGCCATTCCTGTGACTTATTTTTGAGATTCTCTCATCATCTGGTCTGTGTTCCTCTTGCTGTCATTTTCCTTCCCTCTCTTTGAAAGACCCACTATCAGGATCATTACCAGGTTGTACAATAGACTGTGTGTAGTTCAAGTGCATATATGTTACGTAGAAGATCTTGGTCTTCTTTTCCTCTTCTGTTATCATAGTTGGAAAAGCTGGTATGGGATGATCTACTTGACACTTTGGGGTCAGAGTACAGGCAAATTTCTATAGGGGAAAAATCATAGGGATCATGAGGAGTTGAGTGTTCATGCTTACCCATATCTACTTGGCAATTCTACATTGGGCTTGGATAAAAAGAAAAAAGGGAACCCAGAAAAGAAAAGTTTCTTGTTTCCATAGACTCGTTATTCTGCTGAGAACTTCGCGGGAAACATTGGGAAAGCTCTGGACATCCTCCATAACGAGGTATGGAATCTAAGAGGCTTTGCCTTCCCTGTCATGTGATGTTTAAAATTGGAAATAAAGCTGACTTTGGGGGCAGAACACCTGAATTCTATTCCTGGAATCTCTTCTGCTGTTTATGGGTACTCTAGGGCTAATGTCTTTGGGCTTTAGCTTTCTAGTAAAGGCCCTCTTCACCTCATACCTGGACTGTTTTAATAGCTTGTCTTTTGTTATGGCAAAGTGATCCTGACTAAGTCTTCCTCCTACTCAATAAACTCTAGTGGCTCCCTCTCACCTCCAGAATCTTAGATAAAATCCTCCATTTGCTTTTCAAAGCTCATCATAACATCCCTGCCCTACCCTTCCCCACACCCTTTCTAGTCACCTTATTCACTGCTCTCCACATTTTTTTTTTTTAACTGATTAATAAACTTTATTACAGAAAATGAATGCATCCAAAAAAGTCCCTAGATACACTTTTTGACAAGAACATAAACATGGGAGAGACACTTTGACAACAATTGCTACATTAAGCCCGGGTATTTTTGAGTATTTTCCCCCAAAGATCAGATCTCTCTGAGGAGAAAATAAAAGGAGAAAGGGAGACACGAGATAGAAGCAGAACAGGCAAAAAAAAAAAAAAAAAAAAAAAAGAGTATGTCCAGATTCTAGGCTGTCCCTTATGCTTATAAAGCTCTAACTCCTTCATCTCTATTTCTTGACTTCTCTGGCTTCCTTGAAATCCCAGCTAATATCCCAACCTCTTAAGGAAGTCTTTCCCAATCCTTCTTAACTCTAGCACTTTCCTTCTGTTAATTATTTCTAGTTTATTTATACATAGCTTTTTGTATGTTATTTTAAGAACAGGGATCATTTTTCTTTGTGTCCTCAGTACTTAAGATAGTGGTTGACACCTAAGAGGAGCTTAATAAATGTTTATTGATTGACATCAGTAAAATAAGAAGCATAGACCAAGTGAGTCTCATGGTTCATTGTAATTGTATTCTATTTTGGTGCAGGGCTTGAATAGCAATAATCACACCTAATAAACTTTATTGGCCACAAAATCGCCACTCAACACCCTTAAATTCTTACCACCAAAACTTAAACCAAAAAGTGTTGCCAAACAAATTCCCCTGAGAGTCAATAATAATGGCTATCACAGAATCACTGAGAACAAAGAAAGAAAAACACAGAGAGAAGGATAGAAGCAATAGGATGATTAAACGTCACTGACTTCTTTGAAATGAGAGATGCTTCCAAACCAAGTCAAACCTCCAATATTTTGACATACAAATGAGGAAATCTGCATAGCTCCTTAGAATCTTTGTTATAACTAGGTCAGAAGGTTGTATTTGAATTTTAGCCTTCAGTTTCAACATCTGTAAAATGGGAATTTAATACTTATACTACCTTATCTCATGATGTTGTGATATAATAGAGGCAGCTAGATGGTAGTATAGAGAGAGCAGGATGTACAATCAGGAAGCCCTGTTTGATACTAGATACTTATAGATAGCTATATATCCTTAGATAAGTTGCTTAACCATTCCTTCTCAGTTTTCTCAGCAATGAAGATAATAATAGCATCTATCTCACAGGATTATTGTGATGATCAGATGAGGAAGTATATTGCATTGCAAATCTTAAATCCATATACAAATGTTAGCTATTATTATTACATGAACATACGTTATCATCATCGTCATTATTATCCCACCCTTTGAGCAGGTTCCCCGGGCCTTTGTGAATGTAGTAAATATGCTAACAATTTCCAGCCTGAGGGAGCTGTACAAGGAAGAGAAAATCAACTGTCCAAGGACAATACTCAGGTATGGAACACTATTCATCCAGAGCCTAGGGTACAAGAAATTCAGCCCTATGAAAAAAAAAATGATTATTTGGAAGTTCCAATAGAATAATCTGAGTGTTGGTGATGTAGGAGGTCTTGAGGCAGCCTCTCCCCCACCCACCCCCACTTTTTTTTTTTAACTGAAAGGTGATTTAGGAATGGGAGAAATAGCCAGGAGTGTCTGAACCATATACCCAAAGTGTTAGTCCTAAGAATGAACAGTTATGGATGACTTCACCCAATTTCTCCTTATTCTAAAAAGGCTTATTCTAAAAGCAGTTCAATCAAGAAATATTTATTTAGTGTTCAATATGGGATATTCAAAGAGGCTTAGCACCCCTGGTGACTGGGACTTCTCTTCCACCTTGTTATCTCCTTGTCATTTAACTCTCACCTGTGGCTTCAAGTAGCTGTAATGTGTACACCATCAATCCTGGGGCAAGACTTCTCAGTGAAGGGGCTAAACCAGGTTGAGGGTAACTAGTAGCCTAGAGAGGTAATTAATAAATCATCAGTAAGTTAGGGAGATATTTACCCTACCTTCCCAGTGGAATGGACAGATGACAACGGTTTGTTCCAACAGCTATGAAAGTAGCTGAAACAGCGCTTAGAGCTTGGAGACATCCAAGAGGCAAAGGTCATCCAATTTATCCTGGGCCATTGGTCGCTAGTCATCTTGACTTTTGCCTGCCACTGGACTTTAGTGACTCAAAGAGAGTGAGGCTGATGACTTTGTGCTACTGTACCTCACTTAAATCCAATTTATGCATGAATTTAAATACATCACTCCATAATGTCATTTGTCCTTTTCTAAAATGAAGGATAAACAACATTCAGTGCCCACAACATTCTGAGCACTATGCAAGGAAGCTGGAAATAAAAAGGTGAAAATCAAAACAAAAAACCCTCCCCTCAAGGAGCTTGTACTTTATAAGGAAAGCATGTAAGCACATACAAAGCATATATATATAAAAAAAAACCCCAGCAACACAAAGTATTAGAATCCATGGGAGAGTTGGCTTGATTGTCAGCCCATGTTGGAAGGATCCATTGAAAGATTAGCCATGTTGTCACTCCCACCATTCTCAACTTCAATGAAGTTACCATGGAAGCTAGCCCAGCTGATAGTCTGTATGTCTCATTACACCAATTGAAGTTTAAAGAAAAATCAAACTGAAGTCTATTAACTCTCCAGGCATCAGCATCTTGGGCATTTCCTCTTAGGACAGAATCCTAGGATTGGATAGGATTTTTGAAGCCATTTTCCCTGCTCTATTCTGAATTCAAACCATGCTAACACTACTTGATCCAAATTTTCCTCACAATTGGCATTACAAATGCTTAGAAAAGTAGAGACCATACACCTACAGTGGGGCATGGATTTTCTCATCAGTCTTTCTTTCTGCCTCCTACCTCCTTTAGTTACAGAGTTGCCCAAAGCTTCTGATGTATTCTTTCCCTCCCATCTCAGAGTCACTTACAAAAAAATGCCTGTTATCTCAGCTTCCCCCCAATTCCTTCTTTCCTTTTCCCCCATTCCCTAGTTAGCTGAGCTTGAAATGAAAGCTTCTGCCTCTCCTGCAACTTCAAAAGTTCTAAATTGTTGGCCTGGGTGGGATGGGTTGGGGCTTTTTTGGGTTCCAATCTGCAGGTACTTGTGCTCTTGTGTGCTGGAGATTCAAGACAATTCCACGGAACTTGCCACCCTCATTGAATTGAATAAACAATACCAGGTAAGCTGGAAAGGAGACAGGTTTAATGGGAAGGCATTTGCCAATTCTGAACTCTTCTCAAAGAGCCCTTTTAATGCTCAAGGAAATTTGATTTTGGCTCAGGAGGTAAATATTGCTTACTCCTGCATTGTTTGGATTTAAAGCTGATTGATTCTGAGAGCTGGAAGGTCCCAACCCTTCCATTTTTATAGCAGCTAAAGGAGGATCAGACAGAGGTAGTGACTTACCTAAAGTTCAAGGCAGAACTGGAACCAGAATTGGATTCTTCTGGCTCCTGGGATTTGTCCACTGCCCAGTCCTGTTATGCCTCTAGACAGTGTACACTTCAGCTTGCTGGGATTTGTGATTCCTGTAAGCAAAAAGAATGTTAAAGGCCCTCTGAATTTCAATATCACAGACTCATTGATTCAAGTGATTTAAAGGCCCATAGAAGGGAAATTATTGTCCCCTTGAGATAGTGGCAAAGTTGGGATCTTGTGAATACTAGTATGGGATTCCACATTTAAAGTCTCTTTTCAGTGTAAAGAAATCCAGCTGCCCATGAGAATGGATGGTGAAGAACAGAGGGAGCATGGACTGAGAAAGTGCATAGATAATACAAAACATATTTATGCTTATAGCTTTTATCTCTCTCCCATACTAAACTTTTCATCACACCACTTAAATAGTAGCCAAAGGAGCAGCTAGGTGATGCAATGGATAGAGTACCAGCCTTGGAGCTAGAAGACCTAAGTCCAGTAGTCTCAGACACTTATATTACTAGCGATGTGACCCTGGGTAAGTCATTTAATCCCAATTGCCTCTCCCCAAAAGTAGCCAGGTAATAATGGCAAATCGTTTCCTTTTCTATACACAGTTATATAAATGACATACATGATCATAAGGTTCTGGGGACAAAAGCAAGAAGTCCTAAACTAGATAAATAGGCCCTGAACATTTGAATTTTGGGGCAGCTAATTGGTGCAATGGGTAGAGTGCTGGATTTGCAATCAGAAAGATCTGTTTTCAAATCCAGCCTTGGACACTTTCTAGTTGTGTGACCCTGAGCAAGTCATTTTAACCTGTTTGCCTCAGTTTCTTCTATAAAATGAGCTCCGGTATGTTTGCTAAGAAAATCCCAAAAAGGATCACAAAGAGATCACAACTGAACAACAAGTATTCATCTGGGTTATATACTTTAGGATTCAAGTTTTCTCATTCTATTTTTTTCAAGCAAAACAAAGGAACTCTGAGGAGAAAGACTACTTAGTACAATCTTGGAAAATCATTAATGTTCTTGCTTTATTTTTTTTACTTCTCTTTCCCTCTTTAGGAGAAGACTCGTAATCTGATTAACAGTGGAAGATACGATACCAGGGATGATTTCACAGTGGTTTTGCAGCCATTTTTAGAGCGAGTGTCCATGCCAAAGACTCCGGTAAAGAAAAAAAATGATTTCTTGATTTTTGCCTCTAGTGAGCCTGGTTATGTGATTTCCCTGACCCTCAATCTTCCTCTTTTCATGACTAGGAGGGATTGCCCGACCATACTTTCTTTGCCCCAGATTGTTTCCATTTTAGCCGCAAGGCCCATGCACGAGCAGCCGTGGCACTTTGGAACAACATGGTAAGAAGGAACATCTCTCCTCTAATGAGAATTCTTTTTGCCTATATGGGAGGGGCATTGTGTACCTTGAAAACAATAGACAATAAGTGCAGGCAATAATTCCAAGGAATAATTAATTTTCTTTGCTCCCTATTACCCTCTTTACCCCACCTCCAATTCACAATCCTGAATTAGTTCTATATTTAGTTAAATTCAAAAAATCCACCGCACAGGTATAGGATGGAGAAATTGAAATTAACAGTTGATAAGAAAAAGATCTCAGGATTTTAGCCAGGAGGAGCAGTATTAGGGCCAGTAT
Organism: Sminthopsis crassicaudata; assembly: GCF_048593235.1. Classification (NCBI taxonomy): domain Eukaryota; kingdom Metazoa; phylum Chordata; class Mammalia; order Dasyuromorphia; family Dasyuridae; genus Sminthopsis; species Sminthopsis crassicaudata. The sequence goes on along the minus strand of NC_133618.1, from coordinate 224,442,730 downwards.
GAATTGGCCAGTAAGAACCAAATATTAAATGGAAGAATTTGTAGCTGAATAATCAGTTTGAATTATTATTATTTATTTGTTATTAGTGTATCATGCATATATTTTCCCCACCCCAAACCAAGTGCTAGTTGTTTACCAGCATACCTCTGGTTTTAGCTGCTTATAAGACCTATGAGACAGCAATGCCATGGCAGGAGAAAAAAAATAACTAATACAATCTTAGGTTATATCAATAAAAGTCTAAAAGAATACAGAATGAAGGAGATGTGACAGTACTGGCTTAGTCCCTGTTCAGATAGCCATTTATTTTGCTTCTGTCATTGTACCCGAAGTATGTAGATTTAGACTTAATAAAATAATAAAATCTTTATTTTAAGGGACAGATGGAGGTGGGGGAGAAATGTAGGAGAAAATGTTGACAACAACCCCCAAAACAAACAAACAAAAAAACCAACTAAAAAATCTATTTAAATACAAATGCTTGTATACTGTCATGGGCCCTGCAGGCACTTATTGACTGTTAACTTGAAGGAAATATGGGCATTTATTTAATCTGGGGAAAAAAAATAGATTTAGGAAACAAAATATGAGAAATACTTCCAAGTATTTGAAGAATTGTTAGGGTAAAGAGAAAAACTTATTCTGCTTGGTCCCAGAATACAATGCTGGAAAATGAATAGGAAACCTTTTAAAAATTCTTCAAAAGCCAGGTTTCAAATGGTACATTTATATTGATATGTAGATTGGATTAGATCATCTCTAATATCTGTTCTTATGAGCTCTAAGCATTTGTGATTCTGGGATTTCTCTTACTCATCTCCCAACTATTTCTTTATTTAGCTGGAACCTCTTGGAAAAAAGAATAACCAAGCTCATTTTGAAAACTTGACCGATATATTTTGTCCTAGTGAGGTAATGTATCTTTTGGAAATTTTATGGAAATTTGTCTTTCCAGATCAACCCTTTAGTTGGGTAGTTTGGGATCATGCTTCCATAACTCTCTACCATTTCATGTCCCATAGCACTTTCCAATGTCCTGACCTGAAGCCTCTATGAACTTCTGGTTCATTTGATCTTAAGCACACTATTCATGTAGTTCCCTCAGTACTACAGCAGATAGTTGTCACTTTGGAAACATTACCAGGTCCTCTCCAAGTGGTATGGGCATGGGCTTGTGGGGATGATCTCAGGTCATGCACTGACTCTCAAGCCAAAGTGGAAATGAGGATAAGCATAGGTTCTAACTATTTGGACGGGGAAGGCTTAGTTCAGCAAGACAGGGATCATGAGCTCACTGAAAATTCTCGAGGAAATCAGGTCTTGCTGACTAGAGAGAGAACTGTGGTATTAACAGCAGATCCAAGTGTAGATCCCATCTTATAGGCAGGGAGTTTCAGAGCACCAAAAAAGGTTGAGTAGTTGAAGCTAGCCTCTTCTATATATAGCAGTAGAAAAAAATAATAGCAGCAGAAGTAATACAGTAACAACAGTGTTAGCAATAGTAGAAAGAATACAAATCATATTACTAGCTGAAAAGAAAAATAACAATATTAGAAGTAACAGTAATAGCAAATAACAGTAATAGTTGTAATAGTAGAAGTAATAATACCATTAAATAATAATAGTAGTAATAGCAATAGCAGAAATAATAGTGGTAGCAGAAATAATAAGAGTAACAATACTGGTAATAATGGTAATATCCAGTGTAGCAATAGCAGCACTGAGTGATGTTAATAGTAATAGCAGAAATAACAGTAAAAATAGAAGTGGCAATAGTAGCACTAAGCAGTTTTAATCGTAAGAGATAGCAGTAAAGCACTAAGCACTTATGGCAATAGCTTTAATAGTAACATTAAGACAGTTGACCACAATAGTAAGAACAGTAATAGCGATGGCAAAAGTACTATTACAAGTAACAATTGCAAGCACTGTAAGAGTAGCAATGTAGATATTGAAGAATGATTCTAAGTGTATGTTCTTACTTCAAGTGTTCTGTAAAAGTCAATTCTTAATAGCAAGGAAGATCAAATCACAAGGTCTCAGAGGTAAGTCTCCATAGGTTGATCAGTTTGTGTAATTGGCTGACTATTCTTATTTTACAGAGTGAACCCTACCTTCAAACCTACAAGAACAGCAATTACACTTATCCAATAGTACCAACAGTACCAGTAACAACCAGCATCCCCAGTCTGGTATTCTTCTTTTAATTTGATTTTAAAAACAAGTATAGTAGTGATTACCTCCAGAATGCCTGTGATTTGTCAATAGTATATGAATGGTTTGTACTTGAAATGATCTTAGAGAAATCTAGGATTTGACATTTATTATCTGGGTGATCTCAGAAAAGCCATTTCACTTTTCTGGTCCCCAATTTTTATAAACCAAGAGAATTGGCAGCCTTGATCTTGAAGGTACTTTCCAGTTTTGAATTTGTGATCCCATGATCCTCCAGATAGACTAGGGGAGATATAAAACATGAACAAAACCAGGAAGGATTTATTTACCCTTCCAGTACAACCAAGCAAATATTATTTTTGCCAACATCAGAATAGCTTTTCGCTTTTCAAAGGTGATGGGTGGTGGGAAGCTATGTGTTGGGCTGTACTGTTGATGAAACCTGATCCCTGCCTGTCCCCCATGTCATCCAACCCACTTTGCTCTCTTTAGCATTATGGAACAGAACTGTTGTGTGAAGACAGAGCTCCTTCTGCCTCAATTCCCACCTCAGGTAAGCACCTTAGGACAAATAGGGGGTTGAATGCTTACTTCTTCAGTACTCTTGGACCAACTGTGCAGCAGATTTAATTAAATCTTTAAACCTCTGTTAATTTCCTATTCCTAATTGCTTTTGCCAGCCTAGATAATTGAGGGAAACTGTGCATAGTATGACTTTCCCCAGCCCACCTTTATTTGCTTTCTTACCCTGTCCATCAAGTAGCTGTTGGTATCTACTTATCCTTAAAAAAACCTCTGTTCCTTTTATTTATCCATTAACCCTGCTTCATTCTATGGGTTTGGACCCCCAGGATCCAGGACCAACGTTCATAGTTTAGCATTCCTGTTCTAAGAAAAAGCTCTGACTATGCAACATGCACACTGATCCACTGTGAAAAAGTTGGGATTTAAATTCACAACCATGACATTCTTTTTGGTCAGCTCCCTGAAGCATTCCTACATATTCCTAAAAGTTTCCTGGTCTATCATTTTCAATGAGTAGGGAGCCCTATGCTACAAAATGATAACAATAATCATTAGTGTATGCAGGAAAGACATATCATGAGTGATTTGGGACTGTTGGACTTCAAGTTGGACTTCAGGGTTCAAATCATGCACTCACTGTATGACCCTGAGCAGGTCATTTAAGCTTTGTATACCTGGGACTTTTCAAGGGCAAAGGGACTGAGAAACTTCCTCTAACTCAGATATATTTTTTACACAATCATAGCTCCTTCACATGTGTAGTACATTGTGCTAGGCTTTTTCAGATAGTCAAAGTTTGGATAAGACATGATCCTTATGGAGCTAACTAGTGGATACAAACAAACACAGATGATAAAAAATAATGCATTGAAGGATACAGAAGAAAGTTTCATGTGTGATTTTAGAGGATAGGTCTTGAAAGGCATTATCATTTGAACAGGGGGCAGTATGGGAAGAAGGGAGTTGATAGACTGACAATCTCAGTGGTCCATTCTAACCAAAACATGGAGCACCAGCAAATGAGTCCTTTGCCAGTGTGAGGCAGTGTGAGGCGGATTATAGATGTAGATATAAGAAAGACCTCAGAAGTCTTTTAGGGTCTAACCCATTTGTTTTATAGTTGAGGAAACTGAGTCACAGAGAGTTCCCTAAGATCACATATGTATTAAGTATCAGAGCTTGAGTCCAAATTCAGATCTCAGAACTGGGGGGAGGGAAGAGAAGAAGAGTTTGAGGAGAAGGGGGACAGAACCAAGGTTTGATTTTTGTCAGTGTGAGGAACTCCCATTTGGAACTGTCCCCCACTGATACAGATCAGTAACTTCTCTGTAACTTATAGTTTTAAAGAATTACTTCAGGATCCTTAGAAAGTAAGTGATATGCCATGATCATAAAACTAGTGTGGATCAGAAATAGGATGTGATCTCAGGTCTTAAAAGACTCTTCATCCATAACAACCCAGTTCCAGATGGATTCCTAAAAGTCTTGTCATAATGGTTAAGTTTAGTCTCCCACCTAGACATTTTTAGATTCACCTCCAAAGTTAGGAATAAGTTGCTTGTCCTTACATGTATTCAGACCATGTCACTGCTACTTATTGCTAAGAATTGCCATCTATATCTTTGACTCAGTAGCCTTACCTCCTCCTTTCCACACATCTTACTCTTAGCATCTTTAACCTCTTTTAATACCTTTGTTTGCCTACTTCCTTGAAGCAAAGACTAAATTCTGATTTCTATTTTTTCTGACTCATGCTTGTCCCCTTTGCCTTTCCAGTACATGCGTTGAGACCAGCAGACATTCAAGTTGTTGCAGCTGTGGGTGATTCTCTGACTGTAAGGAAATTTGTACCCCTGGTAATATTTTGGGTAATAGGGTGGGATGGACAGGAATGCCTCCTAATGGCTTAAGGTAGTGTTCTCTCTGTTAGTCTCTTTGATTTCCACCAAGAAGGAGCTAGTTGGTAAGCTACTTTATACATAGTTAAGCTTCCATTATCTGAGAAAAGAAGGCCATTATTTTCCCATTCCCAGAAACACCCTCTGCTTCTGGCAAGACTCCCAAAGCTATGACAGAGATTCTCACAGCAACTTCATTTAGTAGGCGGGGTAGACATAGAGTGCTTGACTTTTAGTCAGGAAGATGGGTTCTAATCCTACCTCACATACTTACTTTGTGAAATTGGGCAAGTGTCAGTTTTGTCAATGTAAAATAGGGAGATAATATCTACCCTCATAGAGTTGTTGTGAAGCTCAAATGAGATTCCTTTCCTTTCTCAAATAAGATGATGAATATATTTATGGATTATAGATTAAAGATTATAATTTTTAAATCATCATGTTAAAGCTAATTATTATTATTTCCCATTTTAAGATGAAGAATTTGAGCCAGAGAGAGATTACTGACTTAACCTTTACCACATCTAAGTAGAATTAGGTCCTTCAAGTACTAATTTAGTGTTTATGCACTATACCTATTGCCCCCTCCCAATAAATGACATCACTGGTTAATAACCCAATAACTAATACCACCACAAAACCTACTCTTATATGATGCTTTTAGATTTGCAAAGCACTTCACATAATCTCATTTGAGTCTCAACAACAAGCCCATGCTTGTTGCTATTATTATCCCTATTCTACAGATGGGGAAACTGAGGCACTGAGCAGTTAAGGGATTTGGTCCTGGGTCACACAATAAATATCCAAGGCAGGATTTGCACCCAGTAATTTCAGCGCTTTTCACTATCTTAGGGACTGAGTCCTCAATTTCACTGGATCACTGACTTTTTCTTCTGTTCTTGACATATTTTTTTAAGGCTGGAAATGGAATTGCCACGAAACCAAATGATTTTATGGATGTCTTGACTCAATATCGGGGACTGTCATATAGGTAATATGAATTTTGAATTTATTAGAGGAGGGGAGTCTTCTCTCCACCACATACTGACAGACAGAAATCTGGAGGGCGTAACCCTGGTGTAGGGAAACAAAGGTGCCTACCAAAGAAAAGGGATTGGGGTAGAGACTGTTCTTCAAGGAAGAAAGAGGAAAAAATAACTAATTAGGTAATTCAGACTAGAAGTTGTGTTTAATGATACCGTTTGTTTTTAGATAACAGTATTTTCCTGAATGCCCTCCCCTGCAGCATTGATCCTTCCCTTGTAATGAAATCCGCGCTCAGCAACTACCGTTAATAGGGCCCAAGTAGGTAGAGCATTATGCCCCTAGGATGCCCCACATCTCTGGCAAGATCTTACTGTTGACTTTAAATTATTTATTTATTTTGTTTTTAGTTTGTAGAAAACTAGGATTCTCCCCTTACTGCCCGTCAGTAAAGCCAACAGTAAGCTCTTGAGAATTTATATATCATGCAAATGCTTATAGGTCTGGCATTTGTCAATTATAAATATTTATTCATATGTTAACTAAAGTTATTCAAATATGTATAATCTATATACATATACATCTAAGCCCATGTATAGGCTTTACATATATTTATAGGACCATAGAACTGGAAGGGAGTTCTATTCTGACCATTTGGTAGCTAGTGATTTGAATGTTGGATATATAGAGTCAGGAGGCTCTGAGTCCAAACTCTGTCTCAGATATTTGCTAATTGTATAACCTTAGTTAAGTCAATCAATCTCTGTATACCTCAGTTTGTTCAACTCTAAAATGGGGATGATAATAGTAATTGTAGTGCTATGATTTATTGTAATATCTATAAAGCATTTTTTAAAAATCTTAAAAAGTGCTATGTAAATTTTAGCCACCATGGCAATCACATATATAATTAGTAACAAGAACAACATTTCAACACATGACTTCTGACTCATCCAGGGCTTTTTCCAAAACCCTATTCATGAATCAGACCAAGATAGGAAATGTTTTAGGTTTCTTTTAGGTTTAGTTTCACCAAGATGGTATGTAAGAATAGATTTGAGCATCCCTTCTCAGCTAACAAGATAAATAAAACTAATATAGCCAAAATGATGTAAAGTAGTTATGAAAGTCTTGGCAGCCCAAGAATCTATTTGTTGCTTCTCTGCCCTTTTCTTCTTGCCTATCTCAGTAATCAAATTGTTTTGGTTTCCCCTCCCAAATAAAAAAGAAAACATTGGAAGTTGCTGTGGTCATGCTTTTTGTTTCAACATGAAAGAGAGTCACAAAGTGAGGCTTACAGCCTTACTCTCTTAGGAATAAGTAAGGATTCAGTCCTTTGAGAACCATGGCAACTGAGTTTCTGGATATACCCACCTTAAAAGGTAGTTCTTATAAATTATTAGAGACAAAACACTTGGAACTTCAAATGAATGCACAAACCACTTCAATTCAGTCCTCAAAAGAATTTAAGTTCTTTTTGGTCTCTTTCCTTGATGGTTGTGACTAATGAGTAGATATGATCAAAATAAAAAGAGAATAAAAAAACAATGACCTTACTAATAGCAAACCGACTAAGTCAGGACAATGATCATCAACAAATTAGTGTTGTCACATAACCTGGAAATGAGCCTGACAAACTGTTGGTAGAGAAGTTAGAAATGATGGAACAGTCAAAAGAAATAAATTTCAAAAAGTACTATCCCTAAATAGTTACCTTTTTAACCAATGCCCCACCTTCATCTAGGAGTGAACCAGAAGTGTATGATGGGTAAATGAGCTGATTCCAGATCCTAAAATCCATCATTAATCTGCCACTGGTCCTTTTAATTCCAGCACTTAATGAAATATATCAAAGTCACAACTTTTGCTTTGGAAATGATGGGGAAGCAATGTTTCAAAAAAGAGTAACCTATTCCCTCTGAGTAACAGGAAGCCAAGATCCAGCTAGTTTTGCTTACTTTGATAGGGAAAGGAGAAATACAGCAAGAATTCACATTAGATTATCATGAGAATCAATTGTCATGCAATTTGGCTGTGAATTTACCTGCTAGTATCCCTATTTTGGGGAGAGCCCCAGAATAATTACTGGTCTGTTAAATCATTTGGAAGTGATTGGGGTCTTTATGACCTGATCTTGCCTTCAGTAGGAATAAGTTGGTTGATTTTGGTTTGATATATCAAAATATTTTGTAATTCCTTTCTCCTCATTAATTCAGAATCTGAGGGAAGGTATGAATTCTTACAGACAAGCTTAAGGGAGGACTATGTTTAGGCCTTGTAGACAGATGGAATTTCCTGCATGATACTGACCAGCAAGCAGGCTATTTTGCCTGGAAGGAAGCATACATAATGAGAAGTGAAGTATAATAATCTTCGAAAGGTAGGCTGCAAGCAGAGTATAAAGGAATTTAAAAGTCAAACAAATTTGTTTTATTCTAGAGATAATAAGGAGCCATCAGAGTTAGCGGTGTGACATGTTCAGACCTGAGAATGCATTAGAGAAAGAAAAGACTGGAAGGAGGGAGAGTTGTGAGGTTATTGCATAGGACAGAGAATAGGTATGTGTATGTGAAGGGAGAGAGAGAAAGAGATTGAGGGGAAAGGTGAGAAGAGATAGAATTACTGAAATTAGCAAGTAATTTACTAATTAGCAAGAACATGAGGGGTGAGTGTACTCAAGGATACCTCTTAGGTTGCAAATATAGATGCCTGAAAGACTATTGGCTCTGACAAGAGAAATAAGGAAGTTTAAAAAAGTTGGGTTGGAGTGATGAAGAAAAAAAAAAACAGAGGAGAGGAGAGAGAGAGATATACACATACACACAGAGAGAGACAGTGATACTGAGAGATAGAGAGAAAGAGAGGGATGGAGTTGAATTCATGGGAATTGATGAAACCACCAAGAAAAAGGGCATAGATGGAGAAAGGGGTCCAGGACACAAGTCATGGATGGTGACATTGCAAAGGCGTCTGGCAAGTATTGGCCAGAAAAGTAGAAGGACCAACTGAGAGCAACTCCCTTCAGAGAAAGGAGATAGTATCCAGAGAGAAATGGTCAACAGTGTCAACTTCTGCAGAAGTCAGTAAGGATAAACAATGGGGGATGGGGAGAAGAGGGGTCATTGAATGTGTCCAGTCAGAGATTATTGGTAATTATGAAAAGGGCAGTTTGAAAGATTAGGTTAGAGACCAAATTGCAAAGTGTCATGAGAGAAGTGCAGACAAGTTCTATAAACAGCTTTTCCCCTAGAATTTTGATGTAACATGGAGAAACAAGGATGATAGTTTGAAAAGAGTCAAGGAAAAAGAAGAATTGTTCACAAGGGTATAGTGGGCAACAAAAAAGAAGCTAGTTGAAAAAGAGAAGCTGAAAATTAAAAAGAGGAAAAGAGACAGAGTTGGTTGGTTATAGAGGCAATGAGAGGAGAAGGACCATCACATGTATCACATGAGAGAACAGGGAATGAGAGGAGAGAGATCTCGTTGCAAATTTCCTCTATTTTCTCAGAAAAGAATGAGGCCTTTCTTTCCCCAGTGCCTTAACACCTAGTAAAGGCTTCATAAATGCTTGTTGGTTTGGATTAGAGACAGCTAAGAAGGGAGGAAGAGAGTGAATGCTGACTCACTCACTCTTTGCAGCAGCTGATGCCTCTGTACAAGGATTTAACCCTTGTTCTGACTCTTCACGTTGGGCAGCTGGCTCTGTTCAAAAGGTTCCTTAATAGAAGGAGCAACTGTGGAGATGATAGATCTTAACGCCTCTGAGGATGATCTTAGAGCGTCTGAGAGGCTTCTGCTCAAAGCCTGGCTGCTCAAAGCCAGGAGAAAACAAATATGTGGAGGAGAGGAGAGAGAGCACAGACTGTTGTCTCTGATTTTCTCAAGAATTGGGGAGATTAGAAGCATTTTCTAAGACTAAGGGAGAGAAGCTGTTTGTGCATGTATGAAAATGGTACTTTGGAATTGGGGGAATTTGATTAAAATGAAAATGAAAATGTTTCTGGAAGTTTAAATTCAACAAAGTAAATTTAATTATTTAAGATGTATGTTTTATAATATTGTGTATCCATAGTCAGGTACTCTAATTTAGAGACTTTCTCCTAGATCTGCTTTTTGAGTTCAGATTCTCCTTTGGGTTCCTCTTTCAATGCCCATTGCCTTTTGATGTCACATGAGAAGCAGAGTATCTGGTGGTTGAAAGGCCATTCTTGAAATAAGGAAGATCCAAGTTCAATAATGGTAGTGGAAAGAATGTTAGCTCTTGAGTCAGAGGATTTCACTTCTCATTTCTGATGCTTGCTACCTGTGTGACCTGGGCAAGTCACTTAAGTGATATGATATTTAATGGATAGGGAATTGAATTTGTATTCAAAAGTCTTGGTTTATAAAGCAACATGAAATATTTACTATGTGAACCTGAGCTGTCTCTGGACCTCAGTTTCCTTATTTATAAAATCAAAGTAGGACTGAATGGGCTCTGAGATTCTAATTTATGATCTTATGATTTACATTAGTGAAGAAAATCCTTATACTGGCAATTCCTCACACTGATGAAGACCCACAAAGATCCAGTCTTTGTCCCTTAAAAAAATAAATTCCCTGACCTTAGAACATTGCTTTGCACATAATAGACCATATTAAATTAAGTAGAATAAGATTAAATTATGGGTCATTTGATTGTAAGAGAGTTGAGTTAGGTAGTTTATTCTCCTATAAGACAAGAATTTATATAGTTTTTGAAAAATTGTACTTTAGTTCACAGGGTGACTTAGTCCTGATTTAGCACTGAATGATCCAGGTTTACAAAAACTGAAACTCTGGGGTAATGACTTGAATAAGTTTCTCAAGACCAGCTAAGTCATAACTGCCTAAGCCACTCTTGAATGTAATAATGATTAGGATGATTAAATAATAATGACAATATTGTTGAATCACTTTTGCCTAATTTTGTATCTCTAGTGACTTTGTAAAAAGCCTGACAAATAATAAGCAATTAATAAATGCTTATTATTCAATGAGTTTGTGACATGTTCAAGATCACACTGTTAGTATCTAAGGCAGAATTGGAATCAAGATCTTCCTGAATCCTTGTCCAACACTCTCCCTTTACCCCATAGCTACTGCTAAATGCAGATTTCAGTATTCATCTGTATGCCAAGGAGAGATTATTGAATGTGAGACAATTCAACAAAGTTCCGATTATATGCTGGGCATTGAGTATAGGGGGTGGGGTTAGGACGGGAACATGCAAAGAAAGGAAAAGAATGTCTTGACTGTATTTCTTTCTCTGGTTGCAGTGCAGGAGGTGATGCCTCTCTAGAAAATGTGACCACCTTTCCTAGTAAGTAAAGATTTGGCCCTTGGGTCTATCATGAGATCTGGGTAGGCTCTCCTGACTAAGGTATCTTGGGAATGAGCTCTTTCCATGGATCTCCAGAGCTTGATCTATGTGTTTAGGCTGGTAGAGTTTACATCTCCATAGTTGGAACACTTTACTGCTTTGTATACTTACCTCTGGGAGAGCTAGTCCTGCATTAATGGCTTCTGGTCCAGACCTGGCAGAAACTTTTATCATTATCACCTTTCATGGATTGTTGCATTGGGACACAAGGTTAAAAATAAAGCTCACTTTGGGGAAGGGATGCTCTTTCTGATCTCATAGCTTCCCAGTTGAGAGTTGTTTGCTTTTTACTTCCCCTCTTCCTACCAGATATCCTCAGAAAATTTAATAAGGACCTAAAAGGCTTCGCACTGGGCGTGGGGAATGCTCAAGAAGACAGCGCCTTCCTCAATCAGGCAGTACCCGGAGCAACGGCTGAGTATGCCATTGGGGGAAGGGCAAGGGGGCTCTTTCTGACTATAACAGCAAATTCTGTCTTTTGTTATTGTGCTGTGTGGTGGGCAATGTATTCCTCCTCCACAGGCTGTAATCATTCTCTTGCCTGATCATTTTCAACTAATGTTTTTGAAAATAACCTTTATTCAATTAAACTACAAAAAGGATCTATCTAATGAATATGGCACAATGATACTCCACTTCAGGGCTATACTATACTATACTATACTATACTATACTATACTATACTATACTATACTATACTATACTATATTATACTATACTATACTATACTATACTATACTATACTATACTATACTATACTATACTATATTATACTATACTATACTATACTATACTATACTATACTATACTATACTATACTATACTATACTATAAGCAAAAACTTTTAAATGATTGGAACTATCCCAGAGTAGAATGAGCCATCTTAGGAGTTAGTGGTTTCCCTCCATAGAGATTTCTTGTCAGGTCTGTGGAAGGGAGATACTCATTCAGATAGTCATTCTCATCTATAGGATCTTGGGAAAGTTACTTAGTCTCTCTGAGCCTCAAGTTTAATAGTCTGTAAAATGAAAAAATTGGACTAGGTGATCTCTGCTATCCCTCTGTATCTAAATCTGTGAAGCTCCTGAGATCCTTCTAAGGTTGAAATTCTGTGAATTGATATAAATAATCCAAAATTGTTATTTATTATAATCTGAGGCTCAGAGTGATTAGATATATATCACAGGTGGTTAGATTTATTACACACAATTATATTACACAATATAGGCAGTAAGTAGCAAAGCAAGGGCTGTTCCAAATCCATATGAACTAGATTGGCCTAAACAAAGAATTGTGAAGAGAGGAGAGAGCCCTGGACCAAGAATCAGATAACCTGGGTTTGATTCCCTCCCTCCACATACTTCCATGGGACTCTACCAGAGTTTAGAATTCTTGTCCCATTTACCTATTTATGCTCAGGCTTTTGGAAGGGCATGACCCAATCTGAAATTTAGGAAGTCAGTTCTATTGCTGCTACTATCTGAATTGAACCACTGTTCAGTGTTCACCTCTCCGCCTCCTGGCAAAGGAGATAATCTCAAGGAGATCTCCACTGCAGTGGCTTTGAGAGGCAAAGAACATGAATCTGCTTTCCCCTCATTATCAGAAGAAACAATTGTTTTTTGCTTCACAGGGACCTTTTAAACCAAGTCCAAACCCTGGTACAGAAGATGAAAACTGATCAGGTAAGTTAGAATCTGACTAGTTTATGGGAAAAAACAATGCCTAAATTCACTCTATACAAAAAGGGAATGAGCAGCCTTAAAAAGTAGTCGTTATCACATCAATGCGAGTATGCAAGCAGAATTTAAATTAGCATCTACCAGGTTTGCCCATCAGCTCAAATCTCCAGGGACATCTAATCTAACTTCCTCAGTTTACAAGTAAGGAAATTGGGGTTGTTGAAGAAAGACTTCCCACAAAGGCTAGAATATAACTGTGATCCTTTTTACTATTGTGGTTCTGTGCCTCAATTTTAAAAAGATATGTAGAGTGGTATCTGTTTTTGATGCTGCTTTGTGAAGAAATCAAATCAAGAAGCATTTATTAAGTACCTACTATACATCAGGCACTCTGCTAAGCATTGGGAATACAAATAAGAGCAAATGTAGATAGTTCCTAGAGTCAGCGAGTTTTAAAAATATTTTAAAGAATGAAACTTGAAAGTCCCAGAGATAGCAGAAGTGTAATGAAATGATATTTTTAGCATTCTCCTTCTTTCATTTAGAGAATTGATTTCCAAAAAGACTGGAAGGTGGTCACTGTGCTCATTGGGACTATTGACCTCTGCTACTACTGCACTGACTCAGTAAGTAACAACAAACAACACTATTGCCCATCACTGCCTGAATATAAACATACACTCACAATACACTGGCACTATTTTACTCCTGCCCTAGCCCTAGCTTCACTATTTCCTTTCAAGGATCAGTTTAAGTGCCTCCTCTTAGGCAGATCTATTCTGATACCATCAGTTGCCAATGCCTCAGTTTAGAAATTACCTTGTATTGTTTTTATATACATATTTTGTATTATCTGACTACTTATTGTTTTCCTTTAGTACCTAGCGTAGTAAGTGTCTCAATTAGTCAACAAGTATTTATTAAATCAACTATGTTCAAGACACTGTGCTAGGTACTGGACAAAAATCAAAACAAAAGAAATAGTTCTGCCCTCAAAGAGCTTACATTCTAATGCAGGAACTATGAATGCATATAAATATATATAAAATAATACATAAATATAAGATAATTCAATGCGGGAATCAACAAAGGTCTCATACAGGATGAATGCTAAACTTTGGAAATAATTAGAAATTCCAAAATATGAAAATGAGGAGGAACTGTATTCCAGGCATGGAGGCAGCCTAAGTAAAGTCCTGGAGACAGGAGATTGGACAAGAAGTCTAGTTTGAAAGAGAGTAATGTATAATAAAGCCAGAAACATATAATGGGAATCATTATAAACTCATAGAATTTACCAATGAACTAAATTATCTAGATAAATTATCTAGGAATCTACTCGTCATCTATTCTAGCTGCAGCATTTTATAATTGAGGAAACAAAAATTCAGAGAGGTGAATCTATCTAAGGGGCCAACTTAGTTCAATCAGAGTCAGGATCTGAACAAATGAGCTACAATTCTAAATCCAAGGTTTTTCACACTTTGCCATTACCTTAAATCCCAGAGCATCCCATGATTGTATCAAGGAATTAAATAAAGGGCTTATTATTATTCCTAGCTAGGTGCTAATATACTTGTTATTCATTTAGTTCTGATGAATCCACAGAAAAGGAAGAATTCAGGTATGTTGAAAAGAGTGCTAAACTTGGGAGGTTTCAAAAACAGATCTGAATCCTTGGATCTGCATGGTACTGACAAGTTGTTAGCCTTTCTGAATCCTTTCCTTATCCATAAAATAACAACTCTCCCCTCTCTCTCTAAGCCTTGTTATGAGTATCAAAGGAGAGAATAACAACAATGAAAAGACAGTATTTATAGGCTTTAAATGGTTTTAAAATGTTTTGCTTGCAATGTCAGGATTTTGTGGTCACAAGGAGGTCTTTATGTATGTGAATTCAAACTGTTGAGTTATAACTGTAGACTTCAATGAAGAGGACCAGCCTCTTTCTACTTCTCAGATGAAATTCTTTCAAAGCCATTCAACATCATTTCGGATTACCCCAATTTTTTTCCACTGTTTTCCTTCAAGGTTACTGTCCTTGATTTAATGAAAGAGCACTCAATTTGAAATCAGAAACTATAAGATCAAATCATATCATTATTTCCTTTCTTGCACAAATCCCTTTACTTCTCTCATCAGACCCATTGGAGATGAAGCATGATCAGATGGCCATAGCTAGAGAAAGGAGTGGTTTTACCTCCAGTGTAATCAGTGAAGAATGAATCATCTTTCATATTCTCTTATCCTAACCATCTCCTTTCCGGCCTTTCTTTTACCAGAATATATATTCACCCAGCAAATTTTCATCTCACTTCCAAAATGCCTTGGACTTCTTGCACAGAGAGGTAAGTTAAGCAGCCTCCTCTCCCTGGGAAGAATTTATGCATCATGTAGGAGAACTCAACTTTCCCTTTGTTTTAGTGGACCATGGGAAGATGGCAGAGGGTTGGGATTCATGTGCAGTTCATTGAGGTTCACATCTCTTATGTATTTCCTACTTTCCTTTGGAACACTGGTGCTCAGAGACACAGGTCTTGTAAGGAAAAAAAAACATTTATTCTGAAAGCTTATATCCATTAGTTACTCAATTAGCAAATACATATGATGTGCCTAACACTGGGGACACAAATAGGAAGAATAAAAGACTCCCTATTCATAAAAAGCTTACATTATATTGTGGAGAAAAGAAGATATAGAAACATTTGCAACATCACAGCTATAAAACTTATGCGTGTGTATGTATATGCTGTGGATAGATAGATGTGTATATATATATATATATATATATATATATATACATAAACATAAGTATACATATACATGCATTCACACACACACACACATACTCCCCCAATTCCAACATAAACATAAAATTGTTAAATATAAAGTAGTAAAGTAGTTTGGGAAGGAGAATACTATCAATTGGCTGTATCAAGAAAAGCTCCATGCAGAGTCTGGTGCCTGAACTGCATGTAAAAGGAAGAGAAGTCCTCTTAACTAGGGTAAGCACTCGAAGTATAAGAGCACAACCAGTACAAGGCACAGACAAGAAAGATAGACCATGATGAGTGAATTATGACCAGTTTGACTCCTCCCCATTACTTCTTGACAAATTAAGGGAAAAGGAATGGAAGCACGTTAAGATTCTTGGGCTCAAAGATCACTGTAGAAAGTGACTGTAGCCATCATATTAAAAGTTGCTTGCCTCTTGGAAACAAAGCTATAGCAAATCTGGACTCTTTTGCTCAAGAAAATTCATTAGCTTTCTATTGCTTCCTGCATAATTTATAAATGTCTACATCCCTGCCAGTATTGGATACAGTGCTAGACTTGGAATCAGCAATATCTGAGTTTGAATAAAATCTCTCACATTTTCTGTGTGATAATAGACAAATCACTGAATGGTTTTCAGCCTCAGTTTTCTTATGAAGATAAAAAATGGCACCAACTTCACTTGGTTGTAATGATTTTACATGTGTCAAGTACTTTGCATACCTTAAAGTGATGTGTAAATGCTAGTTATTATCATCATTCCAGACTGATTTCATATTACTGTTCCCTACATGCTACTCATTCCAGTCAAACTTAAAGAATTTGCTATTTTCTATATTTAGCAGTCAGTGAAAAATGTTTCGCCACTATCTTCACTGCTATATTAACAACAAAAATCAAAACTGTCTTTTATTTCATGTTCTAAATTTGCAAAGCATGTTATCTCTTTTCATTTTCACATAAACCTGAAGTAAGAACAGATCTTACTGTACCCAATTCACAGATAAGCAAATTGAAGCCAAAAGAAGTTTAATGTCTTTCCAAGGATCACATACACCTACAACTATTAAATGGAATCTAAGTCCAGATATAAACCCAGATCTGATAGAATCCTATTGCCAATTCTATGTTAGGACTGTTAAGCAAGAAAAAGTATCTTATAGTCCTAGCCTTGGATTCTGAGTATGTAATTTCAGAGTATGTGATTTCATATCTCAGCTTCAATGCTTACCAGCTGGGGATACTTTGTCCCTTTATCTTTTTGATAAAAGTGAATTTCAGCTTATCCTTTTTGTAGAATGGGTATATTAATATTAATAATAATATTTATTGGTAAGAGAAGCATTTTGTAAAATTAAACTAGCTGTATCAAGATGTAATTACTAGGAATTTGAAGTAATGATGGCCCATCTTTCAACTATATCCTTATATTTAGGTACCCAGAGCCCTGATCAACATTGTGGACTTTATGAACCCCATCATCCTGCGGGAGGTAATCCTGGAGAACCAAGATAAATGTCCAGTAATGCATGCAAGGTAAGCATAGGATTGGTATTCTATCTGATCTGATCTGATGATCTGAGTCATGAGGGTTGCTGTCATCTGCTTTTTGGCCCATCTCTTAATATGATGTACTTTCCACATTTTGGAAACCAGATATTTGTGGGGAGCTTCTATCTCCTGGAACTACCTGTTCTTATTTGTGCCTGGCCCTACTCACTTTTAACTGATACTTGACTCTGCCACAGATGCAAGAATGGGACTTTCATGTCTGTGTGGGCAAGACTGAATAAAAATCCAATAAAAATAAAATTTTAAAAATAAGGAATCCAATTCATAACAAATATTTATTAAGCACCCATTATTTGCTAGGTGTCAGCAAGCACTGAGTAGATAGAACACTGAGCTTGGAATCAGGAAGATTCATGAGTTCAAATCTGGGCTCCAATCCTTACTAGCTATATGGCTTTGGAAAAGTCACTTACTATGTTTGCCTTAGTTTCCTCAATTATAAAATGATCTGGAGAAGGAAATGGCAAACCACTCCAATATCTTTGCAAGAAATCTCCCAAATGAGTAGGACACAACTGAAATGACTGAACAACATATGCTAGACAACTGGATATAATGACAGAATTAAAACAAGTCCCTTCCCTCAAAGGACTTACATTCAACTGAGGAATACATAATACATACAAATAAGTGTGGACATGATTAATTAAAAAGGAAGAGAGCCATAACAACTAAGGGAGAGGATGTGGCATGTGAACTGAGCCTTTAAAGGAAGCTATGAGTTCTTGGCAAGAGGGATAACTTCTGCAAAGACCTGGAGGTGGATTTTAGAGTATTCTGAATGCTCTGGGATTAGAGGGGATAGCAGTCACTAAGAATAGTGATATGTCACAGTATGCCAGAGTAGCAGTAGCATTCAGAAATGTGACTGTTCTGAAGGTGTGGTGACAATGAATTGTTGGGCTTCTCTTCCCCCTGCCCTTTGAAACCCTTACAACCCTTATCCTGATCAAATTTTCCCTAGCTTAATAAAATTTTCCTTACCTTTTTCCATCTTTGTCAGTATTCAATCAATTAATTAATATACCTATATGCCTTTAATAACCATTTACTGTGTATTAGCCACTGGGCATAGATGAACAAAAATCTGTTTTCCTACATTTTAACAAAAGAGAATACATGCAAATAAATATATGAGGCTCAGTTGGATAGATTGATGGGCCTGGAGGCAGGAATAACTTTTTGCCTTAGTTTCCTCAACTATAGTAACATCTACCTCCTAGGATCATAGTGAGTATCTAATGAGTATCTAATGCTTAGTACACTTAGTACATTTACAGATGCTATGTAAAACTAGGTATCATTTATTAGGTTCACAATAAATCCAAACAAGCAGAAGACAATTAAATATCAGATTGGGAGGGAGGAAGGAGCACTTGGGGAAAATCTGACACCTGTGACATTGAGAGGTAACACAAAGCACCTATCTCCTAGGACTGTTGTAAGCATCTAAAGTGAAAAATAATATTAAATTGCTTTGTAATATTCAATTATTTTTCAGTTGTGTACAACTCTTTGTGTCCCCATTTGGAATTTTCTTAGCAAAGTTCTTAGCTGTGCTCCTATTGCTTTAGCCACAAACAGATTAGCTTTATAAAGAAATATTTACTTCAATTATATACTGTTTCCAGATCCAAGCCTACCCCCTTTCCCAGGTTTGAATCCCAGGCTTCCCTGCTGGCTTGATAGGCTGTACTATGCCAAATCTGGTTGGTCTTAAAGTCTGATGCCTGAAACTGAGAAAGACAAATGAATAGAATAGAAATAGATACCCCTGGTCCATTTCAGTTCAATCCATGGCACTCATCTGGTGAGATAAATTACAATCTTTACTCATTGAACACAACAATTACAGGAAAAAAAAAAAAAAAAGAGACAGAGAAATGGTCTCAGTTTCACCAATTTAAAGATGCAGACTATTCTTACTTCAGAACCAAACAAATGAGATCACTCCCACTGAGAAGGTAGGAGAAGGATCTAAGTCATGTTCAAGGATACATGAATAGCAAGGGTAGCCCTGGGAGATGTACTACTATGAGAATGACATTAAAATGTTTCCTCTGTTCACATTCTTTCGTGTAATCAGTTCTGAAAGTTTATGATGGTGACAAGACTCAGATCTGACAGGTTCTAACTACAGAAGCACCAAAGTTAGTTGTTGTTATTATAATAGACTCTCCTCCCAGGGCCAGCCTAGCAAGGTTCAGAGAAGCTCATTGCCATGGCAATTCATGAAAACTATCTCCTAATTCATGACCTATCTGGTGGCAGGAGCACTGACAACAAATGAAATTATGAACCATAGACAGGACATTGAAGGGGATTGCCACCATGTCCCTTCATTTTACAGATGAGTAAACTGAGACTGCAAGAAACCATTTGCCCCTTGCTTCTTGAACCAAAGACATGAAATGGTGTAGAAAAGGTTGGATTACGGGGATCATATCCCTGCCTCTTCAATGAGTGGGGAAGGGACTGGAAGAAAAGAGAATTTGAAACTCAAAAAAAAGTTAAATAAAGTAAATAAATAAATTTTAAATAAAAGTGCTGGATTTTGAATTAAAAGGCCCCCATGTTTGAATCTCTGCTACTTTCTACTTCAATGACCTTGGCCAGTTCAAGTCTCAGTGAACTCATCTATGAACTGAAGGGATCAGACTAAGTGACCTATCAGATGTTACAAATGCAATTGCTCCCAATTAAATAGTCCATTTTTACAACCTTTAGACTTCACTTTATTCAATATCCTACTCAAGAACCAGAAGGGTAATTAATGTCATCTACATCAGGGCACACACATGGTAGTGTAGGGACAAAGACCTGGCTAATATACTGAGGCAGCTAGCTAGACAACATCTACAAGTGCCATCAAAACCACTTACCTTGGCCCAAAGTCAAGCTTTCTTGATGCCAAGATGGCCTTTCTGTGACTTTTCTTTCTCACAATATTGCAGCCTTTTGTGTAATTGCATCCTGCTGGTCAAAGACAACTCTACAGAGCTGTCCAAAATGAAAGAAGTCATCAAGAGCTACCAGGTAAGATACAGAGACAGAACATCTCTTTGTAGCTTCCCTGTCTCCTGACTATCAGAACCCCAACAGAATGGGAAAAAGTCAGCTAAGGCACGTCAGTGTAGCACTGTCCTCATGTCAGATGGACATTTCTTTTTTTCTTCTCTTTTTTTTTTTCCTTTTTACTTCTCTCCTCCTTGAATCTTAGGCTACTACTCCATGCTCTTATCATTTTCTAACTTATGTCCGTATCACATACTTCTTACCAGATTTTAAGTTCCTTGAAGGCTGGCACTGATTGAGGCATGCTTCGTTGTGTAAAGCATTGGAGATAATGACATCAAATGTTGAACTGAATTGAATTGATCTGCCCTTGTTAGTTGAAGCATTCCCAACCAGATTTCCATGCTATGAAGTTAACCTCATCACAGGTTCTTTTCAGTCCTAGGGTTAACCAATTCAGTTCTTAGGTTTACCATAAGATGTACCTTTTAAATGCCCATGAAGACCCTCTATAAGTGGGTTCTCCTCTTGAGACAGGATGAAATAAGGTGGAATAGCCAAAGGTCAAGTTTATACCGATCTTGTGGTTTCTCTGGCTGACCCTGTATAAAGCCCCTCTGGGCTTTAGTTCTCCTCTATGTAAAACCAAGGTTATTAAATAATCTCTAAGATCCTTCCTGGGATAAACACTCTTATGATCCAGAAGGACCTTCCTCCCCAAAAATGATAGCCTGGGCATTGTGACAGTCTGCTCCTCTTTCCTTTTTCCAGACCAGCATCAGAGAATTGGTAGAGTCTGGCCGCTACGACACTCGGGAGGACTTCACGGTGGTACTGCAGCCTTTTTTTGAAAACATCAAACTTCCCTTACGACCGGTATGGCCCCTTCTCTTGCTCTAGTTCCTGTGCTCACCTGTGCATGATTCACTTGAATTCATATTTTTATACTCCCTCCAAATCTCCGGGTTTTTTTTCTCCCTTCAAAGTCCAATGTGCTTTCACAATGATCTTGTCCTGAAATAAATGTAAAATCTGACCTTTAGGTTCAAAAATCAAATGTATAAAGTGAAAACAGCATAGTTAAGACAGCAGTTTTTCTGAGGGAAAAACAATCTGGAGGTTTTAGTGGATCACAAGCTTATCATGTGTCAACTTCAATGTAAGGTGACCAAAAAAAGCTAATGTAGTTTTGAGCTACATTGAAAGATTAATGTCAAGGACATAATCCTACTATAGTCTGCCCTGATTCCACATCTTAAAAAGGACTTTGGACAATTTAAGGCCTCAGCAGACCCTGCTCCAACCCCAGCCCCTGCTTCAGCCTCATCTAGAAATGCTATAGAGAATATAATTGATTAGAAAAGTGTACTTGCTACCAGTCCACAAATGGATAATCTATTAGACTTCATTGAATCGCACATCTCCTTGGTTCTTAAAGGAAGAAAAACTAAGCATAGATAACTGGAAGCTAGTGGGACTTGAAATGAAAGAATTTTATGTAAAAAATGGGCTTTGTTCAATTTCCCCCAGAGGTATTTTATCTATACAATGTGATTCAATTAGCAGGTTTTAGGAGAAGGAAAAGTTCTAAAATTGAATTGAGAAGGAAGTGTAAGGAACAAAAGATAGAAGATAAGCAAATTCAAGACATCCAGAAGAAGGCAATCAGATTACATGAAAATTAGTTAAAGCGGATTGGGGCCTGAATAATAATAGCTAAGATTTATATAACATTTTAAGGATTGCAAAGCTCAATACAAAAAATTGCTCATTTTGTTCTCAAACAATCTCTGGTTATAGATGCCTATTTTATAGATGAAGGAAGTGAGGTTTAAAGAGGTCAAGAAACTCACAGTAAAGTATCTAAGGCAGTATTTGAATTCTGGTCTTCTTATCACGGAGTTCGCACCTCAAGGTTCAGCCCACTATTTATTTATTTATTTATTTCACTATGTGTTTGTCTCTTAAAAAAGACCTGCTGGGGAACAAAAATGAGAGGTGAAAAAAGTTTACTGCAGTCAGCTTAAGAGAGATTGTATGATTTATGATTTTGTTGATTGCAATCAACAGTGATTGAACTGTTGGAGAAAATCTCAATAATGCAAGTTAAACATCAAAATGTGTTGTTGGTACATGGTTTTGAAGGGTCAGTTGTTAAATATTTACTAGCATTCTCCATGATCTTTCTTTGAGTATTTAAAGGGCTGTCAGTTGAATTAAGTTATAGAGGTGTTCTGCTTGTCACCAGAAGGCTGAACTAAAATCATGGGTAGAAGTTACAAAGAGACAATTTGAGATTTCACACACACACCCAACAATAACAACAACAACAACTTCCAAGTCCAACTATCAAGGAGTGGACTCTAACTCAGTGAAGTTAGATATTTACTTGTAGAGGGCATTTGTGTTCAGACACACTTATACCAGAAGAGGTTCTAAACCCCCTAAATGAGAGCCCTCTTCTCTCTCTTTTTCTACTAAATCAATCATTCTTCTTTGGATGTGTGGGAAAGAATTAATAATATCTGCTCTCATGTTGGATTTGATCCAGTTCTTGAAAGTAGTGAAAGAGAATAGGCATGGGGCATAGAACCACTATCAAAACAGCTCTGCTTGTTCCTGATCTTTGGACCAAAGCCCTCATTTATTTTGACCCTCAAGAACCAATTAGCAAAGGGCATAATGTATCTGATTAGTTGCCCTGTTTTCTCAAAGAGGACTGAACAGGTTTTTTTTCCACAGTTGTGCCCTAAAGTGGGATATTATATGTATGTGCCTAATAAATTATGAATTGCTTTCCCTGGATTTTAAAAGGGAATGAAAGAAAAACAGGAGGAGGACATGTCACCTGAGGCTTAAGTAGGTCCCTTGAGGCCTTTTTAATAACTCCCTTTTATTTATTTTATTTTTTTGAGCAGAAACAGAATGATTCCATCTTAAAACAAGTCAGATCTGTAAAGGGGCTGATGATTCATAAATCTATAAGAGAAATACAGAGATTAGCTTGCTTGTCCTTCTTCATTAACCTTCAGAATGTTACAATTATACCATCTATGTCCAAAGAATAATGGAAGCTTTTAGAGGTTTTATTTTGCCAATGATTTTGAACATTTTATTTTGCCAATGATTTTGAACATTTTTCATATTATAGTGTAGATTTTTTTTTTTGAAAACTGTTCATCCAACTGGAGATTACTCTAATTCTTATAAATTTAAATCAGTTCCTATACATACTAGGAATGAAACCTGAAACCTTTACAGAGAAATTTGCCACAAAGATTTTCTTTATCTGATTCTCTTACTTTTAGCTGCATTACTTTTGTTTTTACCTCATGATTCTTCAGGAATTCTCCCTTCATCCATATATCTGACAGATAAGTCATCTTTCTTGCTCCTGCAATTTGTAGTATCTTTATATCTCTAAATCACACATCCAATTTGGAGTTTATCTTAGTATAAAAGTGTCAGATATTGCTTTATACCTAATTCTTACAAGAATGTTGTTTTTTTTTTTCACAAATTTTGTCAAATAGCGTGGTCTTACTCTGACATATTTGGGGCTTTGCAAGCCCTTCTGTGCTTTTTTTGCATCTTATTGCATACTGAGTTTGTTCCATTGATCAACCTTTCTCTTTTTAACCAGTACGAAATTGTTTGAGAAATTTGATTGCGATCTAGTACTGCTAAGCCCTCTTCCTTTCCATTTAAAAAAATTATATCCCTTGAAATTCTTTCTTTTGTTTCTTCAAATGAGTTTGGCAATGATTTTTTAGCACTACAAAGTAATTATTTGGTATGGTATAGCACTGAGTAAATAAATTAAATTTAATAATATTGTCATTTTTATTATATAAGCAAGTAATATCTTTCTAATTAATCAGGTCTGTATTTGTGCAAAAAATGTTTTGTATTTATATACCTCCTATGTGGGTTTTGGAAGGCTGACTCTCAAGTAACTAATACTTTTTGTAATTATTTTAATTCGATTTTTTTCTCTATTTCTTCCTGGTGGGTTTTGTTAACAATATGCAGATATGCTAATCATTTATATGAGTTTATTTAATATCCTGAAACTTTGTAGAAGATGTTAATTATTTCAATTAGTTTTTTAGTTGACTCTCTAAGGTTTTCTAACTAAACCATATCAACAGCAAAAACCCAATAATTTGTTTTGCCCTATGCTTACACCCTCAATCTCTTTTCTAGTTTTTTTTTTAAATCACAAACTAATATTTCTATCCCTAGATAGAATAATAATATTAGTAATAAGACTCCAATCTTATTGGAAAGGACTTTCGTTTATCCCTATTATAGATCATTCTGACTCTTGGTCTTAAAGAAAGATCATTTAAGGAAATAGTGACTTAAAAAAAAACCAACCAAACAAAAAAAAAAAAAACCAGGAATGGGTTTCTAACTTGTCAAAAGCCTTTTTCTTTATTGCTATAGACATGTAATTTTCTTGCTCTTGTATGTTAATTAATTGATCAATTGGGTAAAATTTAATTAATTTCTCTTTTCAGGATGGAATCCCAGATGTCTCCTTCTTTGCACCAGACTGTCTCCACCCAAATCAGAAATTCCACTCTCAGCTCTCCAGAGCCCTTTGGAACAATATGGTAAAACACCAGGGTGCTTACATTTACACCAAAGATTGGCAAGTTTATGACATTAAATCAAAGTTTGTGCAAAGGAGCCTTACCCTTCCATTGCAGATAAGAAATCAGAGTCCCAGAGGGATATAATGATTACTACTTGGGCCACACTACAAGTCAAAGAAAGAATAGAGATGATATTTCAGACTTCCCAAGTCTATTGGTCATCATGTGACTTAGAGAATTCTCCAGCACTCTGAGATCTGGAATCTCATTGATATTACTATTCTTACAATGTCCATCACAATACATCTGTGTTTGCCTGTCCTAGTGGGAATGGTTGCTTACTACAGGGATTCAGAGAATTTAGGTTGAATGCTGGGTTTCTACTGGGACATCTTTGTGTCCTCACTGGTTTTCAGTTTCCTCATCTATAACACGCGGCATTGTAGTTGATTGCATTTGTGATCACTTCTTACTCTAAATCTGTGATCTCATGACCCAGCAATCTTCCCATTGGTTTACCACTATGGACCCAATTATTATACTATGTTTTTTAATTAGGTCAGGCATTCTTAACCTGGGATCCATAAGCTTTTTTAAAAAAATACATTTTGATTATTATATTTCAATATAATTCATATGCATTTAAAATCTTAATGTTGATTAGGTGGCCATCGACTGTCAAAGGGAATTACATATTTACAAAAATTGGTGAAGAACTTCTGCCTTAGACCTGACCTTACAAGTTATTCCTTAATTGTTCCTTATCCAGATATGCTGACTGTGTAAATGTCCTATCTTTTTTTCTTTCTGTTCAAATATTTTTGGTTATATGTACAGTAAGAACAGAGAGTATGCAATCTGGCCTCATGGACTGAGATGGAAATGTAGTATTTCTAGTAGACATTTCTTGAAGGAAGAGGGCTGGAAGGAGAATTTGGAGGGTTTTTTTTGAATGTCAAAAATCATTTTAAGTGCTGGATATTGAATTAGAAAGTCCAGATTTGCTACTTCCTTCAAAGCTGAATGATCTTATACAATTCAAGCTTGAAACTCAGTGTCCTCATCTATGAACTGAAGGGATCAAACTAGATGACTGTTGTAATTCAGTACTTTTGTCCAACTTTCATGACTCCATGGACCATATTGTTCATGGGGTTTTTCTTGGCAAAGATACTGAAATGATTTGTTATTCCTTTCTCTAGTTTATTAAAACAGATAAAGATTTAATATCTTGCTCAAAGTCAAATAGCTAGTAAGTGTCAGATCTTTCTGACTCTAGGATCAGTACTCTATTCACTGAGCCACTTAGTATCTTTGAATATTATATAGTAACTGATTTGTCAGACTGGTGAAGTCTTTAAACTGTCATGTTTTTAAATATATAAAATAAAATACATGAAATTACAAAGAAAGATATATTTAAATATTTTTTAAAATAGTTCACCAATACAGATGAAGAATCTCCCTTCTAGCCTTGAACAACCTGGAATGCTTTTGTTGGATTCCAGCCTGTAAAGACCTTGGAAATTCATGATAAAAACTGTCTACCTGGGATGGAACCAGTGATTATCAGAGGAAACAAATCCACTTATCTCTACTACTGCTTCTGTTTTTTCTTCTTTATAGCTTCAACCAGTAGGGAAGAAGATTGATTTCCTAAATTTGGCAGCAGATATACCTCTATCTTGTCCAACCCAGGTAACGAAGCTCTTTCTTGTTACTTCCTAGAGGGATTATAGTTGTGACCTTTCTCTTGAACTGATCTCCTTCATCTGTTTTATCTCTGTCCTGTTACCTTTAGACACTGCCAATATCCATTTCCTTAATTTTGTCTTTTTCACTTAATTGGGGAAAGTTGCTTGGAGATGGTGATATTTAAGAAGGACCCTCAAGCAGTTGGGTTGAGGGGAAGTGGTAAGTATAGCTTTAAAAATGGGAGAATAGGGCCAAAGCAACTTAAGAGATGATTTCAGTAATCCGGGGAATGTGAACAACAACAAAAAAGTCAGAGAAATGTGGATAAACCTTTGACAAGTAAAGTGACGTGGATAAACCTTTGACAAGTAAAGAGAATTTGTCCAGAAAGCTCTTTGCAAGAATGAGAGAAAACTGAGGCCCATGATGATGACTAGTGACAAAGGTAGGATTTAAACCTGGGCTTCCTTCACCCAAGTTTTCCCTATCCCCATCCCTCTCAATCTCTTTGAAAGACAATATACTCATTCCTCTCTCCTGAGATGAACAAGTCCAAGACTACAAAGTAGGATGGGCACATCCTCCTTCCATTAACCTATAAAGGTCCCTTTTGGAGATGCATGGTTGCTAAGCAACTCTGGAATCCTTTCCAAGAGGGTCCATCTCTTGGCAAACACATCTTTTGCTACATAAGACAACTCACTTTGCCAGTCGTGGGCTCCATCTGCTCTATTCCTCTGTGACTTAAAGCTATAGAAATCTGCATGTGTGTTAAGAGGCCAGGCAGCAGGCATTTTAAATGGAACCAAATCTAAACATAGAGGTAACAGGACCTTATTTTCCTCTTAAAATTAACTCCATTTCCTGTATGATTCTATATTTTTATTAATAAGACTATCTTCCCTGAGTAACACATTCTTGCTAGACACTGAAATCACAGAATTCACAGCAGGAATGTTTTAGAGATAAACTCAGAGGTTGCTTGTGTAGATAAGTGGAACAGAATCAAATTCTAGGAAAAAGGAAGTATAGAAAGAGGGATAGTGTTCCTCTGGCAATACAATTCTAGTTCAGCAGACCATTAGAATTTTTCTTCATCATAGAGTAAGCTAATAAGAAATAGTAAAAAGATACCTGTGCATTTTTTTAAATGAGGAGGGGAGAAGTCCCATCATCATGAATTTCTGGAAGCAGGCTCCCCCATACCCTGTGTGCATGTTTGTGTGACCCCTAAAATCTAGTCCTTCATTGCCTACATTGTCTATATTCCCTAATAGATTGGTGACCCAAATGTCCTTTATAATCTCTTCTCCCTACTCTAGCCCATAGAAGTAAATCAAAAATTATTTTTTCTTTGTTTAATGTAAACTTATTAATTGATTGGCCTCTCGTGTCTAATTCATTGACAGTCACTAAGTCACAAGTAGTTATTGTTGACTTGTGCCTGACTATTTATATAACCATTTGTGATTTTCTTGACAAAAGATACTGGACTAGTTTGTTATTTCCTTCTCCAAGTCTGATGAGGAAACTGAGGCAAACAGAGTGAAGTGGCTTTCCCATGGTTACATAACTAATAAGCTTCTGAGGCTGGATTTTAACTCAGGTATTCCTGACTCTAGACTGGCACTCTATCCTCTAGCTGCTCTGGAATCAAGTCTCTCAGCCTCTCTTTTATTCCATTCCATTCTATACTACTACAATGATCCATGATTCTACAAGAGCTTTTAGATGATTTCCTTGATAACAGGAAAAAGTACTTTCTTCCTCTTTTTCTACCTCTCCTCAAAGCCCTTTAATGTTTTCTCACCCTTCATATGGTAAATCCTTGGGCAAAACCACTTCTGAAGGTAGAGGGAGGGGCATCATCACTTGCAATGAATGACACATGCTCCATGTCCTAGGCTACCAAGTCCAGTGCCTTCTCTACCCTTCTGCATGAAACAAGATAGATAGATGATAGAAAGTTATATGATGGATGGAAGTAAAGCTAGATAGATATATGATGGACATGATTGATGCATAATTAGATATATAGACCAGTATATGATGGATGAATGGAAAGAAAGAAAGGAAAAAAAAGAATGAAGATAGATAGATAGATGGATAATTACATTATGTGCTTAGTATCTTCTAATCCAGTCTTTCACAGCCTAGTACTCAGTATAAAGCTGGCACATCAATCCTCCTTCTCCCAAGCACATTTTCACCTTCCCTTTCTCTCACTATCTCCCTCTATCTTTCATTTTCTGTTTTTCCTCACCCTCAGATTCTTCAAAATTCACGCTCAACTTTTTGGGGGGGTGATGGTTATGGGGAGGATCATATATTTATATTCTCAACACAGTACACTGCTTAAAATAGTAATAAATGCTTTTTCAGCCTATTTATATTGGGAGGATAATAATACATAACTGACACTTTTTTTAAGATTGACAAAGCATTTTACATACATGGTTTCATTTGAGTCTCTCAAAACTGAAGTAGTCACTATAGGTATTATAATACCCATTTTACAGATAATTAAATTTTCTACAAAGCTAGTAAATGTTAGAGGGAAAATTTTAAAATTTTTCAAACTCCCCTTCCTGAGATTATAAGTAATCTGGTTATATATGTACAATCATGTAAATTTTCATATTAGCTATTTTGTATAAGAAGACTCATCTGAAAAAAAGAATGAAAGGAAAAAAGGGAGTAAAAATTATGCTTTAGTCTGTATTCATATAATATCAGTTCTGAGAATAGTTAAATCATTCACAATTTTTCGAAATACAACATTGCTGTTATTGTATATGATATTCTCCTGATTCTGCTTACTTCAATTTGCATCTGTTCACATAAATCTTTTCAGTTTTTCTGCCTGTCATTTTATGACACAATATTTTCCCACGATTGTAAAACACAGCTTGTTTAGTTATTCCCCCAATTGATATACCACACCTTATATGCCATACCACTATACCGCACCTTATTGGGCCCATTGCAGAAGTCTTTCCTTTTGAAAGAAGCTGCCAGTATTTGTACTTATTTCACAGGCAGAGTGACAGAGTCCCCAGCGTACTCTTCTTTGCTTCTGAAATAAAATATAAGCATTTTTGTTTGGCACATAAATCCCTTTCCAATCTGGCTCCAAGCTTCCCTTTCCAGCCTTAATGGTGTGACTCCCTTTCATGTTATTCTGCTTTCTAGCCAAATTGGCTTCCTGCTATTTCCCACATCTATCATTCTATCTCTGTGCTTCATGCTTGAAATGTACTCTTTTCACCATTACCTTTTAGAATCCTTTGCTTCCTTCAAGGCCCAATTCAATGGCCAGTTCCCATTCCAGGATTTTTTCTGGATTCACGTGGCTGTTTTCCCCTGCTCTTGATTAGTACTTTTTTTTTAATTTTATATTTTGCCTATCTCCTAATAGAAAGAAATTTCAAGTCCAGCCACTATTTCATTTTTGTCCCCAAGGTCTATCTAGTACAATGTTTGGTAGACAATAGGCAATCTAATAAATGCTTGTTGAATAAATAATGAGGCCTTGTAGAAAAGCCTCAATGAAGGAAGAATTAATTTTAGATCATAAATTTTTTATGCAATTTATTCTTTCAAATAAAAAAAAAGGTGATACCTCAAAAATCAGAGAATAAGACATAGAATTATAGCAGCACTGGAAAGTGCTACCAGGATTTAGATTTAGACCTCTTGCCTATAGTCACACAGCCAATAATGTTCAAGGCAACCCTTGAATCCAGTTGTCTTGATTCCAAGGCCAGCTCTCTATCTACTTCTCCATTCACTGCTTCTCCAATTAGGCAGCTTCCCACTTCCTCACACAGATTTAGAGGCAAGAGGAAACCAATGGGATAAGCATATTAATAGGTATCTGCAACTTCAATGATAACTAGTATCACATCCTATCAGAGTAAGGGGATGGGAGCAGCTTCTGAATCTCAGCACGTAGTTCTTTTAGAGGCAGAAGGTCTTCCAGATCTCCTTAGGAATTCAGGGGATTAGGGCAAAAGGTGAATGATTCGCCAAGCCCCAAACACCCCAAAGCCATGCTATGCCTTCTATATTAAATAGTCCTTCTGCACTGATGAACTATCTCCTGAAATGGAGAAAAAAAAAATTTTTTTAAAGGGCATTATGAACATAACAGAAGGAGATGGAGACATGTTAAGCTTTGTTTACATTCTGGCATATACAAAATGAAATTTTTAGGCCCTCTTATTGTAAAACACTAAACCAAAATTGTTAAGTAAAAACCCTCTAGAATGAATGAAATTCTCTCTATAAAAGTTCAGGGTATTTTCATAGCTAGGAAGGCGCTAGCAAACAAGAAGGGTTTGAGGATTAAGGAGAGAGAAAAGATTGAAAGAAATTCTTCAAGGATCAGTTCAGACACCACTTTCTACTGGAGGTTTTTTCTGGTCTTCCTCTCACCCTCATCCCAATAAACTGTTGATATCTACTCTACTTCTCAAGTACTCTGCCTTTTTGTAACACTCAGTATATATCTATATATGCATTGTTTTACCATTAAAATATAAACTCCTTGAAGGTTCCTAATCAGCAAGCAATTAATTAATCATCCAATATGCCCAATATGTCTTTGTAAATTGTGGATCTACATACACAAATATAACATGTCTTCCCCAAATCTGAGCATCCTCAGTCTTTTGGCACACCCTGTATATAAGGAATATAGACAAAATAAAGAAAAGGAAGTGGGGAGAGGGACATAGCACCAAGAGGGGACATCAGAGAAATACTATGTAGGGCAAAAATACTTGATTTTGTCCACAGATGACCAGTAACAGTCCCTGACTCATACCAAGAGTTTAATAAAGTGCTTAGGGAAATGCATGAATTGAATTGAACCCAAAGATCAGTGTCATTATTATTAGATGCCTTTTATTTTTCTGTCATTATTCACCTTTTTAAACTCAACCATCTCTTTCCAACAGGAGGAGCCCTTCTTCAGGACCTACAAGAACAGTAACTACACATACCCAGCCAATCCTGCCATTGAGGTAAATGTTCAAGGTCACATGTTTGTGTTTCACAAGGTCCAACTGTTCCACCTGGCAATGTTCAGATTGCATAGTTCAGTATATTTGCCTGCTTGCAAATGTCCATACACCTTTCCTTTTCTGAGGCAAGCAGGATGAGCAGAATAGATGCAGAATTGACCACATCAGAGAAAGTAAATCCAAGAACACTGGCCTGAACATGTTCATAAGCGTCATCACTCGTTTCCAGGTTACTGCTGGAAAAATACTGCTTTAGACATGACTCTTTAACATTTGCAACTGTGTTCTCACAGTCATCTGCTTCTGATCAGGCAAGTTTAACCTTTCTAGAGGAGTCAGAGCTGGGGGAATATATTTTAGTGAATTCCTGCTCAGTGACTGCTGAATTAGAAGAAACTTTAATCTTAGTTCCTGGGATCATAACAAGCTTCCTTATTGCATTGACTATTTAGAATCAGTAAAGTCAATAAGTCAGCAAGCATTTATCACTCACCTACTATATGCCAGATATTCTTTGAAGGAAGGAAGGAGAGAGGGGGACAAAGGGAGGAAAGGAAGGGAGTGAGAGGGAGAGACAGAGGGAAGGAGGAAAACAAACAACAACAAAAAATAGTTCCTAGTTCCCAGTCTAAGAGGAGACTGTATGCCAACACTATATACATACAAAATACCAAGCTAAACAACCTACAGAATACATCAGAATCAGCACTAGCATTAAGGAGAATTGGAAAAGATTCTTGCAGAAGGTGAAATTTTAGCTGAGAAGTGCTGGAAGTCAGCAAAATGAGGAAATATGCAGGATAGTCACTGCAAAGGCCATATGTAATTGCTGGGAGAAGGGGAGATTAAAGTATAAGAAGATTTCTTTGGTACCTACTATTCATCTTTCTGAGGATCGTCCAGTAGTATAAATTTGCCCTTTCTGGGAAAGGGAACCTAAGATTTGATTGCAGCTATGAAAATTCTAAGCCTCCAGGCCCTAGATGTATGGGAACTTGATTTTACAGCCTAACTTCATGTTACTCTGCATCATCCAGTCTCTTTTCCCGTAAAACTAGTCTGCTAGTTATTTTCCTACACAGGACATTCCATCTCCCATTCCTGCACCTTTGTCCAGGCCCATGTCTGGAATGCAGAATTCCCAGCTTCTCTTAAAGCTCAAGGGTCATTTCCCACACACCTCCTTTTTTTCCTTTTCCCAATTGTTAGTGGTTAATTACAACTGAAATTACTTTTTGTTCACTCTGAAACATATATCATTAATGCATTATATGTGTGGTGTGTGTGTGTGTGTGTGTGTGTGTACATATATTCTCTAGCATCTCACACAGAACATAGTAGACATTTGTCGAATTGAATCAGTAATCAGAGATAGCTGGCATTTTTACTGTGCCTTAAGGTTTGCAATGTGTTTATATATATATATATATAATAATAATAATAATTATTATTATTATTATTATTACCAGGAAGCAATCTATTATTATCCACAATTTGAATCTAAGTGATAGGCCCAAGATTAAATAGACAGTCTCTAAGGTAGATTTTTCACTCAAGTTTTCCTGATTCCAAGCAAACTACCAAGCTACTTGTCTCTCTCCTAAACAATTCTTACTTCCCTGCAATTCATAAACAATATAGACTGCTTGCTACCTGTACAACATGTCATTCTATCTCCTTGAAGGACCATGGATGGTCTTGATTTCTGTAGCCTGGTTTACAACACAAGCATTAATCTGACATAGGGAATATATTTATCTTGTCCTGCCAAAAACAAGTTGCTGAGGTATTTCTCAAATGCTGATAATTTAGGGTTAGGGTTAGAGTCATTTTTTATGTAAAACCAAGTTTCTTTATTAGGATTAGTTACATTTAATACTATTTCCCCCAACATATATAGTTTTCAACATTCATATCTGTAAGATTTTGAGGTGCAAATTTTTTCCCTCCTTTCCTTACCTCTTCTCTCCCCAAGACAGCAAGCAACCTGATATAGATTATACATGTGTAATAATGTTAAATATATTTCCATATTAGTTGTATTGTGAAAGAAAAATCAGAACAAAAAGAAAACAACAAAAAAGTGAAAACAGAATGTTCCAATTTGCATTCAGTCTCCATAGTTTTTTCCTCTGGATGCAAATGATGTTTTCCATCCTTGGATTAATTTTCAAGACTAACATAGGATAACATGTAATTAATGTTAAACTGATCTTATCTGAGAGAAAGCTAAATGATGTCAGATCTTCTCAAAGCCTTCCAGACAACCTGAAAAAATGGATAACATATGAGTGAGATTTTTATTTAATTTTTTTGAAACTGATTATAGAATAAATTTCTCATGGTTCAGCCAGATTTTTCCATAGAGAAGAAGATGCATCAAAGAAAGTATTTTGTTGTTGTCTCTAGAAAATCAAATGCCCAATCAAGTACTTTTGGAGAATCCACTGTGGGTAGCTATTGTGGAGGGAG
This sequence comes from Sminthopsis crassicaudata, assembly GCF_048593235.1. Classification (NCBI taxonomy): domain Eukaryota; kingdom Metazoa; phylum Chordata; class Mammalia; order Dasyuromorphia; family Dasyuridae; genus Sminthopsis; species Sminthopsis crassicaudata. The sequence continues at coordinate 224,408,905 of NC_133618.1, read as the reverse complement.
AGAGAGACAGAGAGAGAGAGAGTGAGTTTGTAAGAAGAAGTAGTTAGGATAGGAAACTTGGGGAGAAGACTACTTTTGCATCTTTTGCTTCTGATTCACATTGAGCAGACTCCTCATCAAAAGACTCATTTGGTTTTACAATGTGTCAGTCATTCTCCATATTCCCCTTTTTCTCTTTCTCAAGGCCTGATATGTAGTATATTGACATTGGAAATAAAAATTCCTAGTTACAAATGATTTACTGCTTAAGTCTTGATGTTAAAATTGGCTTTATTTTTTTTTTTCTGAGGCAATTGACTCACCCAGGAAGTGTTCAGTGTCTGAGTTCAGATTTGAACTCAGGTGTTCTATCCACTGGACCAACTAGCTGCCCTATTAGCTTTATTTTTTAAAAAGAATAATAGTGATAACTCTCCTTCAAGAAAATATAATAGGATATTGGCTTAGGGGATAGATAATGATGATATAGCATCAGTGTTTAGCAACTGGTAGTAAAGTAGATCAATGAATGAGGGGCTTGTGATATTATAATTTACTATCAATAAATATTTGATTTGTTTACCTATTTTATATACTTGGTCACATTGAAATTTCTTGTGCAAAAATGGGTCATGAGCGGAAAAAGTTTAAGAAGCCCAGGATACTGGTAGAGCCTTATAATTCAATCCAACAAGCTTATGTTGAATGTCTGCAATGTACAAAGCTGACATACCAAAGTGAATAAAAAGCCCTGCCCCTTGAGGAACAAATATTTATAAAAACTGCAAGAGAGGGGTAAGCAAACATACGATTAGAGTACTATGAGAGTTCACCATTGGGAAATATCACTCTGGCTGAGGGATAAGGGAAAGCTATAAAAAGGAGGTGGCATTTGAGCTGAGCCTTCAAAGATGATTAGGATTTCAACAGGAAGAAATGGTCAAGAGGGCATTCTAAGTATAGGAAAGAGTAAGGACATAGAGGTAGAAAAATAAGGGAAAATATTCAAAGAATGGCTGGGTTGTCAGAAATAGAAGAAGTAGGAAAAAGTTAGGGAAGATCCAGGTTGTGGAAAGCCTTGGATGCTGAGCAGAAGATATTGTAAAATGTAAATTACTTCTTAAAAGAATGAGGTAAACTTATCTAGATGAGGGATGCATTCACCCATCCCATCTTTTCTAGGCACTGTATCAGGATGTAATATAGCTTGTAATCTTATGCCTCCTATACCAACACAGCCCTACTTTGCTGAGATCTGAACTCAGTTGAAGATGGGTGAGCAGTGCAATTGGTCTCTTTCCATTATGAATGTTCTTTCTCACATATGAAGTGGGTTTCTTTTCTCTTGCTTATTTAGAATTGGGGCAGTGACTTCTTGTGCCCTGTGCAGGGGTCATCCAGCAGTACTCCCACATCAGGTAAGTAAGAAGACCTGATTCCTACCATGCCCTTCCCTTTGGCATTGTCTCCAAGAAGGATATCACAGCAAAGGTTCTGCTTTCTTGTCTCCTTCAGTCCATCAGCTCCGGCCTGCTGACATCAAGGTGGTTGCAGCTCTGGGGGATTCACTGACTGTAAGTATACATGTTCCGGGAACCAGAGACTTTAGGAGCCAGCCAAATACTAGCTTGTCATCCCCCTGCCCAGCCTGAGCCCTGCAACTTAAGTAATTATTCAACAATTATTTTGTATGACCTTTACTTCATATCAAGGGTAGGAAATGAGAGAAAAGTATGAATGATATACATTCCCTGTCCTCAAGGAGGACACTTTGAATCATTTTGAGAAAGAAAATTTGCAGGACTGAAGAGTGAGGAGGAAAAAAAGATAATTTGTGTGATAAATGAAAGTAGAAAATAGCTGTCATAGGAAAAAAAAAGAGGCTACTTTGAGCTGAAGAGATTCAGGAAAGATGTCATAGAGCAGGATCAGACTGGTATGTAAAACTGGTCCTTAAAGGTGAGTTGGATTAAGCTGATTTGGCTGGGGTATCTCAGTGAGGGGGATAGTAGAGGAGAAGAGAAGAGGGGGGAGATGTACAATGATTGAAAAATGAATGTCTGTGTTCCAATGACATAAAGTAGGGTAGTTTGCTTGGAAAAGAGTTGGTAAAGAAGAATCAGGGACCAAAAAGTTAGAAAGGAGGACAGGAACCAGGTGAAGGCAGAAATGCCATGGTTATTAAATAAATAGATGAAACTAAGTTGGAAAGGATAGTTAATACACTCATGACAGAAATGGGATCTTAACTCAATAGGTTAGAAGAAGGGGATGAATTTCATAATAATTAATAGTACAAAGGCAAAGACCTATAATTAGATTTTTGAAAATCAATGGCACTGCGCAAAATGGGGCAGCCATGACTGGGTAGTTAGTATTATAAAAATGATCTGAGAGTTTTATTGGACTGCTAGCTAAGAGAAACATGGGATTTTTAATTGGATGGCTCCTCAGAAATCATCTGATCCAATTCATACCTGAAAAAAAAATTGTTACTACAAGATAGCTAATAAATGGGTCATTCAGCCTTTGCTTTATTGGGGGGAGGGACCCACTTTCTTTCCAGGAAGCCTATTCTCTTTTTGGAGAATTCTAATTTTTAGGAAATCTTTCCTGCTTTCAAACCTCAATGGCTCTCTTTGTAACTTTCACCTATTGTTCCTAATTTGCCTTTTTGTGCCAAATGAAGCATCCTCTTCCACTACATAGCCTTTGAGTATTCCTTTCTCCAAACCAAGTATCCTCATTGCCTTTATCCTGGATTCATAGTTTAACAGTGGCATGGCAACCTAAAAAATTAATATAAACATAAGTTGCATTAATAGAAGTACAATGTTGAGGGAAGAGGGAAGGTGTTGATCCCAATTTTCTGTACCTCAACTAATCTATTTTTTTTTAGAGTCAGTATCCATTATATGGAATAATAGACTAGTAGACTCAGTAATAAATTTAGGGTTAAAGAAACTGGGTTCAAATGTCAGCTTTGCTATGTAGCATTTAGCTGGACTAAATCTCTGATCCTATACCAAGCTAGGATGGATTCAGAGGAAGACAATATAGGTACTAAGAATTGGCAATGTATAGCTTGAAGAAGGGGATGCTTGAGGAGAAACTGATGGCCCGCTTCAACTGTATGAAAGGTGTTTGTGTGGAAAATAGATTTGATTTATACTAGTTGGCTTCATATCTTGGTTGCTGTCATTAAAACACAGAATGGGAATACAAAGAAAAAAAAGGGAAAAAAAGTTCTTGTCCTTTAGATGGTCATATTCTACTGTGGGAGACAACATATGCAAATAATACTGTATATACAAGATATAAAGAGTGTAATTGGAAGATAATCTAGATGGAAGCGGGGGATTGGATGTAAAGGTAGAACTTGAAGGTTAAAGGAAGTATGGAAACCAGGAAGTGGAGGTAAGGAGGGAAAATAATTGGGTCAAAAAAGTCAATGTAGCTGAATCACAGATTATGTGGAGGTAAAAGGTTGAAAGTAAGTGTGAGAAGATGGAAAAGAAAGGAAGTGTTTTAGAAACCAAATAGAGCATTTCACATTTGATCCTGGAAGTTATAAAGAATCATTAGAATTGATTGAGCAAGGAGCTATCATAGACTTGGACTAAATTTAGGAAGAAGGTGGTTGAAAGGAAGTTGAAGTGGAATATGGAGAAATGAGGCAGTTTGACTAATTAGAAATCTATTGTAGTAATCCAAGAGCTGATGAGGGCTTACACCAGGATGATGATGGTATCAGGGAAAAAAAAACCCCAAGAATATGAAAAGGTAGAAACAGTCATACTTGACAACCAATTGGATAACTGGGTATTAAGCATGACACCAAGGTTGTAAGCCTGGTTGCTTGGTGGCACTCTCAACTAAAAAAGTTAGGAAGGAAAAGAACTGAGGGAAGGAGGGGATTAGTTTTGTTTCAAACACATTGATTTTGAGATATCCAAGATGATAATTGGCACTCAGGAAAAACATTAAAAATGAATACATAATTCTTGGAATCACCTGGAGAGAGATGATTTGAACCCATGAAAACTGAGATCACCAAGTGAAAGAGTACAGTGGGAGAAGAGTGCTTTAGAAAGTCTTAGGGAACACCCATGGTCTGAGGGGGTGACCTCAAGAAAAATGCAGCAAAAAAGACTGAGGAAGAATAGTTAGATAAACTAGGAGAGAATGTGAGGAAAATCTATAGAAGTATATCAAGAAGAGGGTATTCCTCAAAATCAAAGGATGCAGAGGGATCAAAAAAGATGAGGATTGGCCAAAAAAAGATTTAGCACTTAAAGACATACTTGTTAACTTTGGAGAGATCTGTTTCAGTAGCATGATGAGGTTAAAAGCTAGTAATTTAGCACTTTACTATGTGTCAGGCACTATAGTAATGAATAAGGAAAAAAGGAAAGACATTTGAGAGGCTTTCACAGTCTATGTGGAAAGGTAAAATACAAACAACTATGTATGAACAAGATTTCTTTTTATATTGGAGATGTAATTTTTTTATTTTTTTTAAAATTGGAGATAATTTGCAGAAGGAAGTACGTACTTTTAATGGGGATAAGGAGAGTCTTATAGAAGCAAGTTTAAAAGTGAGTGGAAGGAAGAATTTTCCTGAAGAATTTAACTGAGAAGGGGAGGAAAGACAGAATGATAGCTAACAGAGTAAAGATCTAATGAGAGTTGATTTGGTTAGTTTTATTTGTATTGTTTTTAAGGATGGGAAAGATAGGGGTCTATTTATAAGAAGTAGGCGAAAAGCTAATAGGTAGGAAGAATTATAAAGCAGAGGCCTTATCACTCTACTTTGGGGAGTAGAAAGAGGAACCTTTGAAGGAGACTGAAGAAACATGGGTTGAGAGTCAGGTTAATCAGAACACTATGTTGTCATAGAAACCAAGTGAGGAGAGAGCAGTTAAGGTGGTCAACAGGGTCAACTGCTACAGTTTCCATGGAAGTGCTATATGAATTCAGAATTGTCACTTAGCACCTACCACATTTTCTTTTTATTTACCTCGCTTTATTAAGCATTTATTAAATGAAGTATGCTTTTTAGACATAATGTCAGAGAGACATAGTATCAAATTTCATCTTTTATTCTTCTAAGTTGTATGAACAATAGAAAATCTTGATTTCATTTGCAAAATGGGCATGATAATATCTCTAGTACCTACCTCTGAGACTAAGTGAATGAACTTTAAAGTACCATATAAACATTAGTTTCTACTTATACTTTTTATCAAGGTTATCACATGTAATAGTAAAAATTTACTAATAATTGATATAATGGATAGAGTTGGGGTTTAATGTCAAGAATTCTATTTCTGCGGCCAACAATGTGACAAATGACTTAACCTCTATGGATCTCAGACAATTTGTTTAGAAATGGTCTACTAAATAATAGACCTAGTTGGAAACCTTTTGGTAAATAGTTTCCACACCAAGAGTTACTTTTGCAGGAAAATGATTGATATTTCCAGTATCCTTTTATGTATTTTAAATACATATATATGTGTGTGTGTGTGTGTGTGTGTGTGTGTGTGTGTGTGTGTGTGTGTGTGTGTTTATAAGGAAGCATAAAAGTCCAACATCTTCATTTTACAAATGAGTATACTGAGAGTCAAACAATTTAAGTGACAGGTAGCGAGTGACAGAGCAAAAGTCTTCTAATTCCCAGTTTAGGACATCCTACCAATTGTCCAAATCACAAAGATTTTCTCAGTCCCCTCTACCCAGGACCCCAAGTTCACACTGCTCACACTTTGCCTTTCCACTTGCCTTTCTCAGACAGCTGTAGGAGCTGGAGCAAAAAACATCACTGATATGTCCACGGCTTGGAGGGGACTGTCCTGGAGGTGAGGCTCCACTTGACTCCTCTTTGATGATTCAGGTTCTTAGGGATAGTTTGGTTGTGTTTCATTTGAAGCAGAAGAAAATTATCCCCAACCCTTCTGAGGAAAAGGCTTTGGATCCCTAAGAGGTAGCATGATCTAATAGAAATCTGGATCTGGTGTCAGGAGACCTGGGTTCAAAACTTGCCATCTGTGTAATCCTGGGCAGATGATCTTTCAGTCTTGGTTTCATAATCTGTAATACAAATTAAAAAAACAGAAAATATAAAGATAAAATTTATTTTTAAAAGGATGGCAATACATGTACTACTACATACCTCATGAGGTTGTTTTGAGGAAAATACTTTGCAAACTTTGAAGCTCTATGAATATGAGTTATAGCCAATATCTGTTCAGATGGAGGTTTCCTAGACATCCTTAGCAGCCTTCCCTATGCCTGAAATGTTTCCTCTTTCCATCTATTAAAATATATTGTTATCATTGTTGATATCTTTTGTTTTTATCTTCATCTTCCTCTCCCCAGAAAGCCATTCCTTATCACAAAGAATAAAAGCCATGTCTCATAATCTCCCCATCTCTGCAAGGAAAGGGGAATCCCCACTTCCTGTGATTTCCTTCATATAAGGAGTTTTGACAAGGAAATCTCTTAGCCAATGAATATTAGTACATTATTTATAATTTTTATAAATATTTTATAATATTTTATAAATTTTTGAGGACATTTAGTTATCCCCTGTGAAACTTGGAAAACATACCAGCATCATACCAGAAATTGAACCACTTCCATTTGAATTGTCTTAGGAAGTTTCACTTGGCAATCTGTTATCTTAACAGAATTTCTCAAACTAAATTGCCAACCATTGCCACTCTACTGCAGGTCTGACCACAATGTTCAAATCTAGCCAAAAAGATTAATTTATGGAGAACTTACAAAGGGCAAGAGCTCACAAAGTGGCCAGAAAAAGTGATCCAAGGATGCTCTCAAGGTCTCTCTTAAGAACTTTAGAATTGACATGGGAGACACAGGTTTCCCAACATGGCATCATACCCTTATCAGAGAAGGTGCTATGTTCTCTGAGCAAAACAGAATTGAATTAGCTCAGAAGAAACACAAAGTTAAAGAAGCCACCCCAAATGCCATTAGGACTTCCTGTCTGATCTCTGGCAGAGCATTCCAGTCTCATAATGCTTTATTCAGCCATAATTTGACTATAATATAGCAATGTCATTTGGTCCTCTTCGAGAATGAAGAACAACAATCAACCAACAAACTAGACAGTAAACTCCCAGCGGGCAGGAACTATGTCTTAACTAAATTTTCATTTCTTCCAGAACAGTTGATTTTACTTTTCAGTGAAAACTTACTGATTTCTATCTAAATCATTCTCTTTCCTTCCCCCAGCATTGGAGGAGATGGAGTCTTAGAAACTCACACCACTTTGCCAAGTAAGTAACTTAAGCAAGAAACATTCCTTTCTGGAAATCAAGATTTTGGAAACCAAGGCAAGTTTGCCTTCCATCACATTGTGATGAAAAAAGGAAGGGGGAACCTTTCTCTGTAAAATGGGAAGACCTAAAAACTCTGACCTTTCTATTTCTCATCCCATTGAAGTCCTCTGCATCCCCTTATTCATACTTTTTTTCTTTTCCTTCTTGAAAAGATATTTTGAAGAAATTTAACCCCCATCTCATTGGATTTTCCACTGGCACCCAGAAAGAGACAGCTGGACTAAATGTAGCAGCAAGAGGGGCTATGGCACAGTAAGTAAACTTAATGGAAGCCATGGAATGAACTCAGAATTTTAAATTAAAAAGTTAAAGGACCTGGGTTCAAAATCTAAATGGCACTTCATTCATCTTATTCATTCATCTTATTTATTCATCTTATTTGGGTCTCAGTTTCTCCTCTTTAAGATGAGGCAGGTGGAATGGATGATAGCTCTGATTTCTTATACTTCTAAATCCAAGACCTTATCTAGTGAGAACGATGGGAATGGAAAAAGGAGGGAAATGGGGAATAGAAAGCTAAATGAAGGAGAGCAGTGAGCCAAATGGAGGAGATAAATTGAACCACAGGATGATGCCTTTAGAGAGATCATCTCCTTTTACAGATAAGGAAACTGAGCCCCAAGAGAGGTTACTTTATCAGAATCTGTATTCCTTGGTTCCCAGTCCTGGACAGTTAATTAATGATAACAAATCCAGGACCCAATAGTCAAACAGTTAGTACTTATAAATCAGCATTTTAGAACTTTACAGCAGCAATCTTTTGTATTTGTATCACAATTTATGTTTAAAAAGTACTTTCTTATCTCATTTCATCTTCAAAATAACCCTATAAGCAAAGCTAATATTAATATTACTATTGTAGAAATTAGGAAACTGAGGGTCAGAGAGATTATGAATGACTTCTAAGTATTCAGGAAAAAGTGAACATGCTCTTGTCAGAAAAAAATATACAGATTTATGCGTCAGGCAGATATCTTGGACTAGCTGATCTCTCAGGTGTCTTCCAAGGCTCCAAATCTGATTAGAGATTCACAAAATCTGAGTTAGAAGGACCATCTCTTCTACCCCCTTTACAATATAATCTTCAAAAGGTTATTTAGTCCTACCTTAAAGACCTCTAGGGAGAGAAAGCCTGCAATTTGCTAAGGCTGTTCATTGCACTTTTGAATACCTCTCATTGTTAGAAGTTATTTCCATCAAACCTAAACCTACCGCTTCATTTATTCCTCCAACACGCATTTATTAAGCACAAGCTATGTGCCTTAAAAAACAGTGAATGCCCTCAAAGACCTTATATTCCATTGGGAGTAATTACATGCATCCATATAAATAAATGTAAAATCTATACAAATGAATGAATTAAAAAAAAGCATTTATGTAATGTTTACTATGGTGCAAAACACTTAAACATTGGGAAAATAAATTGTTAAAAATCTAAATGGGCTTTGCTTCCAACAAGCAAGGGGTCAACAAGTGGCAAAGGGGAGAAGTAGTTCAGTTTGGAAAGTCACTGAAATGATAAGTGAAGCCACAGAGATATAGATTGATATTATTTCTAAAAGAATGATAATAATGATTTGACTAAGATAGCAGTGATCTGAGAATGTAACTCCTACCTTATCTTACAGAGAATGTATCACTTAGAGAGTGAGAGAATTGATAATGGTAGGTTGTAAGATGGCTGGTTGGGTGTGTAGGGATGAAGAAGGCTGGAACTGGCTTTCATATGGTGAGCCTTGAGAAACACCTGACAGATGGGGCATAGCTGAAAATTAAGTTCTTCAAGACGTGGTCTTTGATTCAATGAAAAGAGTGATAGCCAGGGCAAAGAGCAAGCAGTGTTTTCAGAGGAAGGCACTAGAAACTATGGAATCAGAACACGACTCTTGTAGGAGGTAGTACAAATTCTAAGAAGCAAGTAGATAGAGCATCATAAGAGTAGGAAGCAGATTATGCAAAGACAGAAGTAGAATGCAGTTTATGTGGAATGAGGGAATGAAAAAAATGATTGAAAAAGCATTAAGGAAACTGATCCACTCTAGAGATAAGAGTACATTATTATAGGGATAATTGTAATCAAGAAAATATGCTTTTGGCTAGAAGTTTCTGGGATCATGAGTTGAGTAATTAGTCTATGGAGTAACCTGGCCTTTCCAGAAGCAAGGAATTATTGATTTGATTAATTGTTTCCTTGTTTTTGACCTTCCTTTTTGCTATCAACAACTGTGCTAATGAATTAAAACTGGAAAGCTAGGCAAAGCCTGATAACTTTTTTCCCTACAGCTATGCTAATTCTGAGCAACTCTAATTGAGTTGATTCACTTCCCTTTTCTCATCAGTATTTTTTTCAGACTCTACATATTCCCTGAGTCTCAGAACCATAGGAAATGATAGCAATCCTTCAATGTCAAGCAATGAGAGCTTGCTTGTCACAAGTTAAATTGAGTCTCAGTGTCATTATATTGTTGCAGTGTTGTATTTACTCATTATTAATATAATCATAAAGGAAGTTGATTCACTGTGTTTTTTTCAAGTCCATTTCTTCTCGCTGCTGTTCTTACCTTTTCCTATCATTGGCCTCTTAGGGTATGAGATTTAGGATTTTAAAATACACTGGAAATAATCCAGCCCCACCCACCCCATCCCCCATTTTATAAATCAATCAGGAAACTAAAACCCAGAAACATGAATTAAGTACCTCCTATGTATGGGCACCTACTATATGCCAAGCAATAGGGATACAAAGGCAGAAGATTATTCCTGCTCTCAAAAGAGCTGTGTTGATTGTTTCCTTGATCTCCAAGCATCCAATGGAGAAAACAATTGGCAAATAAGGATGTGTAAACACACTATACATGGGATAAATTGAATATATTCAATAAAGAGAAGGCACTAGAATTAAAGAGGATTGAGAAGGGTTTCCTGTAGAAGGTGGGATTTTTGCTGGACTTAAAAAAAAAAGCAAACACAAAACAGAAGATGAAATGATTTCCTTAATACATTAATAGTAAGTAGCAGAATTGGGATTTGAATCCAGATTTATTGCTTCCCAGTCTCTTGCTCTTTCATCACTAATAAGTACAAAAGAAATTCACAGGCTCAGTCTGTATCTCTACCCTGAAACATATCCATTTTTTAAATATTCATCTATCCCTTTAATAACTAGAGCTAGCTAGTGAGAATGTAAGTATTCCCCTAGCACAAGCCAGCAGATTAGGGATCTTAAAGCTAGAAGGGACCTCTTCCTTCAGGTGGTAAGTGACACTTAAACAATGAGACAACTAAAGATCAGAGAGGTTGAATGTTTATAACAGACAGGGCGTCTAGCCTCCATATCCACCGCCCTTTGCACAGAACCATTCACCTCCAGTCCTGCCTTATGCAGCCCTTGTTTCTGAACCTCATGAGCTTTTGTTTCTGTCCCTGAATAGTGACTTGCCAAGCCAGGCCCGGGAGCTAGTGGACAAAATGAAGAAGAGCTTGGTGAGTACCTTTCTTTGGGGCCACCATTAGGAATACGTGGAGCTGACCTGGGTTAGGGAAAGCCATGGGATTCTCCCCCAACTGCACCTTCTGCATCTCTCAGAACACCGAGAGGGAAACCCAGTCAGAGAACCAAAAAGTGCTCCAGAATGTGTTGAATTTTGCTTCACTTCCCTATGAGGTTAATTATCTCTCCTCTCCAAATACTATGAGGTTAATTATCTCTCCTCTCCAAATACTGTACCTTTGGAAGAAGAGAAGATACAGACAATGAAACAATCAGATTGGCAAGGACTGCCTCCCTGACCCTGGACTTTATCTGATTTCCCACCTCAACTAGGATTTTGCTTCATTGAAACCTGTTTATGTAAAGGCTGCATTCTAAAAATAGAATTCTCATTCCATGTTTCCTCTTTCTCCCTCCTTCAGCTCTTCAGCCCTGTTCTCTGAAACCTTGCAGGCACATTTTTTTCTCCATAATTTAGTCTTTGGAATTTAGCTCCTGATAATAACAGCCAGAATCTTGTTATGGCAGCAGTTAAATGGGGAACAAGCTTCCCAGTTCTGCTATAGGACTTGAATGAGTCTTCTCAAGCACCACAATCCAGGAGATCTCTTAACCTCAATTCCCTGCTTCACTGTTTATTCTCTCTTCTTTAAGAGACATTTTAGAAGGTTTAGTCCTATTTTCATTTTGCTCTTTTAGCCCCAATATCATACCGATTGTAACAACTTACGTCATGTCAGCTTTCTGAAGGGAATTTTAGCATAAAATTTGTTCCCTACTGCCCTGATACATGCACATGTGCCATAACACTCACTTTGTGGTACTAAGTCCCAGTGGATTATTATGGAGCAATAAATTCTGGGTTCCCCTCATCATTTGCTTCAGGATCAGTCCCAAGAAGACTTCCTAGGGTCTTACTCTAAAATGAAAAGTGGAAGAAAACTTGCTAGGGTTTAACTCCCAAATACCAATATTGTACAGCCCCCTCACACCTGAATTCTAATTCTATGGCTCTTCAATCTCTCAGGAAATCAACCTGCAACGAGACTGGAAGCTGATCACCATCTTTGTTGGAAGCAATGACCTCTGTCTGTACTGTCAAAACCCAGTAAGTACTAGCTCAAGCCCTCACCAAGGAGTCCTTGATACCTGACTCCCCTCTTTTACAAAACTATAACTAATCATTCCGAGGTTTGCAAACACTCCATTTATCAAGTCTTAGTTTCCTGTATTCCCTAAATATCCACAATCCTCTATTCCCAATGCTTCCCTGGAAAGGTATCTTCATCTATTGAAGATGTGGAGGTATAAAGAAGTACATTTTCTTACACTGATGTATAGAGTCAATACTAATGCCTAAGATATTCAGTTCTATTCAACAAGCATAGATTAATGGCAGGTACTGTTCTAATTCCAGAATATAGAAAGACAAAAAAGAAGCAGTCCTTGCCTTTGAGAGGAGCTTGCTTTTTAGCTGGGGAAAGAGACGAATACTCATGTAGCTCTCTCTGCCTTCAATCTCTGGGCTGATTAGTTTATTCAACCTACATTCAAATGGGCAACTATGGGGTTCTGAGAGAGAAAACCACCATGCTGCTACCACACAAACTCTCTTAAAAGAATCTCAGAAGTATCTGCCTTGGTGTAGGGCAGATAAGTAAGTCCTTCTATTCACTATTGTAGTACCTGAACTCCCACTGATGTACTTCTCATTTACCCCAAATCACCATGACACTATTAATTCTCAAATAAAATATCTACTAAATAATAAGGTAGATTACATAGAATCATGACATTTACTCATTAGTAGGCAAAAGTAGTCATAATCAAACAAACAAACAAATCACAGTTGCTCAATAGAAAGTTAAAACAAGAATATTCAAAATATCACAGTCTACCCATAAATCTGGGTGATACTTTTCTACCAATATGTGTAATTTCTAGAGGGAAGCATAGGTATACATTTACTGAGTGAGGAAGTTCATGTCCCTGGGGTAACTCATAACTCTCCCTCTACGAATAATCTGCTCCACACAAGATGCTTTCCTTCTGATCTTTACTCCTTTTCTGCTCGCCAAAGCCATTCCTTTTGTGTTCTTGAACTATTGAAAAAATAACAAACTCTTTTCACTCATAGCTATCCTTAACAGGGAATGGAGAAAATATTATTCCTTTGAGCCAGAGAACTTTTGGAGCTCCTCCTATGCACAAGTAGAAGGGGATGTGGCTTTTTTCAATAAGTAAAATCCCAGGCAAGCAGCTGAACAATCAGCCCTTTCCACTAGAAGCTTTCTGTGTTCCTGCTTGATTGTGGCTCCTCACTTGCTCAGTTTATTGTCTTGCTGCTTCTTCTGTTTATGTGTTCCTATAGTTTCTTCTCTTTCATCTTTACGACTTCTAATTCCTCAAATCAGAGCTTCCTGGTGACTCATCTTTACCTTATCATTCTTAACTATTTCTGTCCTTAGGTCTTCCCATAGTTGTTTGACAGTTATTTAATTTATAATTTTGTCTGTTGTGACTATGACCTGAAATCTTAAAACTTTAGTCATTATTCTACCTTCAAATAGGTTCTCTCATACATTCAATTAAGGGGAAATTCTCCAGCTGCTTTAACCTGGGACACTTATTTCTTAAGTATTATCAATTTTCCTTATACAAATATTCTTTCACTAATCCTTTCAGCAATTATACTGTTCACATAAAAGAGTAGAACCTTACCTACAGATGGTAAATATGTACTATGTGCAAAATTAATTGCATGCAATACATGTAAAATATGTAATATATGCAAATATATGTACAATATAATATTATAAATATATATTTTTATTATATATACACATACAGCATTTGTAAAATGTTAATAAATCGATTGTGGCAGCTAGGTGGTCCAGTTGGACTTGGAATCAGTTAATTAACCCTTCTTGCCTCCATTTCCCCATCGATAAAATGACTAGAAAATGAAAAAGACAAACCACGCTAGTATGTTTGTCAAGAAAATCCTCAAATGATGTCAGAAGAGCCAGAACTGAAACAATTCAACAACAATAACATACAAAATAAATGCTAAGTCATTTGAAAACAAAGAGCACTAAGTATTGGTAGAATTGGGGAAATCCTTTTATAGGAGGTAGGATTTGCACTAAGTCTTAGAAGGAATAAAGAATTCTGAGAGGAAGTTTTGAGGAGAGACTACATTCCACCCATGTGGATCAACACTGAATTCTTAATACTTCCTAATTATGGGACCCTGGGCAAGTCAGCAGAGACAAACCTTTTAGCAAAGGTATCTACTAAGACATCATAACAAAAACAATAACTACAAAACATTGTCCCTATAAAGCTAGAGTATACTTTCCCATAATTACCTACAGGATAAGGGAGGAAGAATGGAAAACAAAATTGTTTTGCAATATTGTGTTGGACTAATCCTTCAAGTACATTGGCCCAATATTAGAAAGTCTACAAACAGAAATAAAATCTGTTAATACAAACTATTCAAAGACATAGCACACATCTTCAAAAAAATTTTGAATTCCAAATTCTCTCTCCTTCCCTCCCCACATTGAGAAGGCAAGCAATTTAACATAGCTTATACACGTATAAGCAAAACACATTTTCATCTCTTGTAACATTGTTAATAGCTACTTGTTATCCTTGGATAAGAAATCTTGCATGCAGTTTTATCATCTCTTTCTTCCCCATCTCCTGCCCTTAAACAGAGAATGTTTCTTATTCCAATAACAAATCCTGCTACTTCCATTCCAATTGCCCCCCTCCCTTCTACCTTGATCACCTTTTTTATCCACCATGAAATCCTTTACTTACCTAACCTAAGCTGTCTATCAGCAGAATGCTGATTAGTTATGTACTTTAAGCAGACCTGAACGGTTATTAAAAAAAAAATTTAGCATGCTAAAAATCTTTTTCCTTTCAGATTTCTATCTCTGTTTTCAGACCCCTTCTCATGGTTATGTCTTTCCAAAAAAGTCAAGAGAATTCTGTAATAGGAATTAGAATTGGAATAGGAATAGGACATGGAAAAAGTAGTATCAAACTTAGGATAGAGTGATATTTAAGTACATGTACAGGATATACATATGTTAAAGGCAACTCAACTCCAACTACTATAGGTCATGGAAGTCCTTTCTCTCCTTATGCAGCTTTCGTTGTGTGTATCATTTTTGCTAGAAGCATTACTCAGCTGCATTCCCAGGCTCTATTCTTCTTCATAACCTGATTTTCTCTTCTGCTGCTAGGAATCATGCTCCTTAATATCACATCCTCTCATGGATGACTGTCTCTGCATCCATTCAGTCTTAGTTTTTTATCTCTATTTTCCCACTATATACAATATCTGCAATATCTCTTCCCAGCCCAGGAATTTCCCTTCAAAACTACATAGGTGGGCAGTGGATAGAGCACCAGCTTTGAATTCAGGAGGACCTGAGTTCAAATCTGGCCTCAAGACACTGAGCACACTTCCTAGCTGTGTGACCCTGGGCAAGTCACTTAACCCCATCCTCAGAAAAAAAAAAAACATAGTCTAGAAAAATTCCCTCTCACATCCCTCCCTCTTCCACAAGCAATTTCCAGCTTGCAATCTCTCCCACTGTCAAATTGCTGAAATTCATCCAGGTCCTAAGCTATTTAAAATCCTGAAAGGCATGGCTAATTTGTTTGCTCAATCAAGTTGTTCCCTTCTTAACTCAATTAGAGTTGTGTTCATACCTCATAAAGGAATCTGAACATATTACAATTTTTTAATGCCTTAAAATCTTAATGGTAATGGTGGATGACTACATTCTGTTACTATGCCAGTAGAGGCAAGCGCTTAAGGAAAGGCAAGAATCACATCCAACCTCCTGTACATACTTATCCCTATGTGATGGGCAATGTTTTAGGGGCTATGTATTAAATGATATCTTCCCTCAAAGAAGCTTGCCTTTTAAATCAAGAAGCAACATGATGCAGATAAGGAAATACCAAATACATATAAGCAGTTTCAGAGGGGACAGTGGATGTACTAGCAACTAGAGAGAGATCACAGGAAAGCATCACATAGACAATGAATGAAGGAAAGGACATGGATTTCTTATATAGACCCCTAGTTCCTAGATCATAATGTGTCAGTAACTCAGGGGAGTACTGGAAGGAATCTTAGATTTGGTAGCAGACAACCTGGGTTCAGGTGTACCTTCTAGCCCAAAATACATGACCTTGCAGTCTAAATTTCTGAAGATATACATTTGACTTTATTGTTCATGTTAGTGAAGTGTGATTAATGACCAAGAAACACCACCAGAATATATTAATTCTAATCCTCGTTCCTTAGTATTTATTTTTTTAAAAAACCAAACACTCAAATGCTGCCATCAGTAGGTGTGAACTCAGTACAATTCTTTAAGTAAACAATAGTTCATTTCTTGATCCATTCAACCTAGATCTAAGATTTAGTTTTGTTTTCCTTTTGTAGATTTTTGCTACTAGGGAACCCTCTGATCCAACATTTGTCTCTTCATTCCTTTGGAACCTAGGTCTAGCAGGTCTTGAAGGGTTGGAGTAATGAGAAAAAAAGACAATGAAACCCTCTGTAGAGATATAGGATGGGGTTAGGAATATAAAGAAATCACACCTACTTTTAGGGAAAAAGCCAGCCATTACAAATGCCTTTTTTCGAAGTAACAGCAACTACTTGGAATACATTCTTGCCAGATTCTGCCCAATGGAAAGCTCAGTTTCATTTCTATCTCCTGTCCCATGCTCCCCTTCCCTGATTAATCCTAAAGGAAGCAAAGATGATGAAAAGGTTTCTGGGTCTTGTTCACATTGAGAGCTAGAAAATTATGGAGAATAATTTAGACATTCTTCTACTCTCCTGGAAGCTGCTTTTTCCCTCTCTGCCAAATTCACTTCTATTCTCCACAAATCTGTAGCTTTCTTCTGTGCTTACCTGAACAGCTATAAACATGACACCTCCTGTCCCAACAGATACTGCATCCATGTTTATTAAACATGTTCTTTGCCTGAGATTTCTGAATTCAAGCTAATGAGAATTTGCTATACTCTTTCTAAAACCCCAGCCCTTTGAATCAAGTCCAGATATCTTAGACACCTTGGATCATTCTTTTTTCTTTCTCATAGAAAATGAACATCTAACAAATCACCTCTCCATCTCTTTCCCTGCAGGAAGCTCACTCAGTGAAAAATTATGTCCAATCCCTCCACCAGACCCTGGACATCTTCTATAAAGAGGTAAAAGCTGCTATTTGTTTCCTGTAATCCTAAATATTTTATTTATGCATTTAAACATTCTTCTTTGAAAGAAACTTTATCATTATCAGCTTGGCAAAGGAGTTTATGACACACAAAAAAAGTCCTGCCCTAAAGCAAGAGAACCCAGTTGTAACAATGCCAGGGTAAAGTGAAGAATTCCTCCAATATATTAAGTGGACCCTCCTTTTTCTCTTCCTTACCTTCCCTATCACAAATTGCTAGAATAAAGTGAACAATAATTATCCAAGATGTGCCCATCAAGTTGGCTTGCCAAATTGAATGGTCTGCACATTGCATCATTAAAGGGAATTTCCAAGTCTGTGAGACAGCAAATCTCTATGTATTTTGCATTTGTCTTACTACTTAGTAATTTGAATTAAAAAAAAAATATAAGTGATGACATTTAAAAGTATTCTGGAAAATAATGGATCACCATCAAAAGCAAAAGAGGCCAAATGCTTATATTTAATGAATACTTGCTTCAAGAAGAGGATGCAAAAATAAATGAAATTAACTATATATTAGCAGACAGGAAATGACTGGTTATCAATTTGTTAGAGCAAAGGTGATGTCAAAAGCAAAAGAAAAATAGAGGAAAGTGTAGTTAAGAAGATGTTAAAACAGCACATACAGATATGGACTAGCAACATTGTTTGATTCAGAAGAAAGAACACTTTGTTTGCTTTTGAGAAAAGCTCTAATGAGTCAGATCCTGGGTTGAAATTCTCTCTTTGACACTTACTACCCATTTGACCTTGAGTAATTCTCTTAACCATGGTAAGCCTCAGTTTCCCTAGGAAGAGGGGAAAATATAAAGTTAAAAATTAGTTATAATATAATAATAATAAATATAAATAATAAATAATAATAATAAATATAAAGTTAAAAAGTTAAAACACTATCCTCCATGCTTGTGTTAATGTTACAGGTATTCTTTGAAATAAATAACAAATCACTTTGTTTAACAATCCATGAATTATTAATTAGAAGTCAGACATAACATAAAACATGCTTGTATAAAGTGTCCTGACAAAAGTCTAGCATGGAATATAAAATTAAGGAGATTTACCTATTTATAAATGTTTTATTGATTGTGTCAAATTCTAAAAAGTTTCAAAATCTTCTCAATGATTTCCAAGGAAAATACCAAATGGATGCTTGCTGTCTCGACTGTTACACAGTTTAATGGACAACCAATAGAGTTAGACCTTTACTACATATGTCTTGGAAAAACTCTGCAGATGGACAATGGGCTTTATAGAGTATGAAGATGACAAATTAGATTGCATGTGGAAAATTGTGCAATCCTTTTTGACAACCTTAAGTTACTTCCTTAAAAAAAAAAAAAAAAAGAAAAACACCTTTGTCAATATACATATTTTTCCCATGACACTAGATGATTGCAATTCATGGAATATAACAATCTCTGAAGAATCAGAATTGTAAGATTCCTAAATGGCATGGGTAGACAGGAGTCATAAATTGATTGTTATGTATTATTATTATTATTATGTGTTATGTATTACTCACCATGATTTGCACAAGGAGAGGTGTTAAGCATCTGAACAGAGTGGACTAATTGTGTAAGGAGAATGAAGAATGGCAAATGCATAGAGACTATAGGGCGGGCTGCATTGTACCTGTATAGAAAAAGGCCTTCCTTAAGCTCATCAGGGTCCATCTCTGTAGAGGATTAATGGGAAGACATAGAAGAGTTGTACAGGATGAGAAAGCATGGCTGTATTAATATCTATGATGCTGGAGGAAGAGGCTAAGTAGAAGAAATTCTCTTGGACTTGTATTCCATGCTTTGGCAAGAACAGTTACAAATACTTTTTATGAGCATGCTTCTCTTTGTTTTGAAACTCATTTGTTACTGATAATCCATGGATTGCTGAGCAAAGTGGTCTCTTTTATATATTTCAAGGGATCCTGTATGATATTAATATATGATCAGGAGACAGCCTTTTGGAGGAGAACTTTTGGAGTTGACATTTCGGTCAACTAAATGAAATGTATTTTTGTAGTCAGCAAATCAAGGAGAGAGAAGGAATGTTCTTACAGTGATGACATTTGCCACAACTGATACCTTTGGAGAGCAATCAATATGACTGCTGCTACAAATCTTAATATTTCTTTTGTCTTATCTTGAAACGTGACCTGGATCACTCCTCTAAAACCACCCTAACCCAGGCTTAAATAACATACTAACCCAGGCTATCAGACCCTTGTATAAAAAGCACAAGCTCAGAATAGACAGGGAGGACTGTAAAGCCTAAGGTTAGCAGATGCAAATGACAGATGACTGGAATAAAAGGATGGACAAGAAGATAATATAACAAATATTTATTAACAACTCTGCTAAACAGGAGTTATGGAGTCATAAGACATCAATGCAGATAATAATGCACAATATATGGTAAACATGCAAAGTGCTATGTGAGGTTTGACAGGAAGATTGTTCCTTATAAGGAAGATTTCCTAGGAAAGATTCCAACACATTATCACTAATACCTTAGAGAGTAGTTTCATTGGAGCAGAAAGTGTCTTACTCATCTTTAAATCCACAGTGAAACCTAGAACAATGACTCACATGGTAGGCATTTAGTGCTATTTTCATTGGTCTGGAAGAGAGGAAGAAAGAGATCAATAGGCAAAGAGTAAAGGAGGGGACACTCCTGGCACAGCATGGGCAAAGCAGAGGAATAAACAAATTCCATGTTTATCTCATGATATAGATTGTAGAGGAACAGGAGAAATGCATCCCTCCTGACTTCTGCCTCCCGACTTTTCTCTTTTTTTCTTTTTTCTTTTTTCTTTTTTTCTTTTCTCTTTCTGTAAATACACACACCCAGAGTAACATAAGAAAACAAGTATAGTACAAAGCCAGCAGAGTTCACAGGAAAAAGCTCACTCACTGAAATTAGGTGTTGGGTAGAATTTTACCACTCTATGACTAATAGGTGTTCTTACAGAATAAAAAGTAAGGGACTGTAAGCAGAATGGCTTAATATTATGAATCCTGCACAATTTCAGTAATGATGATGATGATATGAACATAACCAATTTTATAAGAATAAAACTAATAAGCATTAAATTATCCTAAAGAATTACTCCACATTTTCTTCCGTTCTTTGAGAATGTTAGTACATGTATACATCATATGTGGTTGTTGAATTATTTCCTTGAGGTTTATCCTCAAATCAACAACCAAAGAGCACAAACAATTTTATAGCACTTGTTTCCCATTGATATATTGTCCTCCAGAAAGACTGTTTTTAATGCCACCTTTCAAATTCCCAACCTTTCATCCCTTCACATCCATCCCTATAGATACCTGAACTCCCCACCCATTCCAGTACAGTGTAAGCTCCCTGCGAGGCATTATTTTCTTTGTCTTATATTTCTGGTGCCTAGCACAAAGAAGATGCTCAATACACATTTGTTAAATTGAATCCTCATTACTAATTCCCTCTTGTGCACATTGGACCTCTCTTCAACATTGGCAGAGATATTTTTCACGGAAGGAGGAGAGTATTTACTCCTCTATTGTCAATTGACCCAAACAGTTCCCTGACCATCCTAGGCTCAAGGAATGTGATGAAACAATTCAAAAAAATAACCCCACTCTTCCATTGTGACTCATTTGTTTTGAGTGAACTAGTGCCTTTTCCCATGGGGAAAAAGCTATGAGTAAGTTACGAATCCCTAAAATTAGTTTTATGGGCTTGCAAGGACCTAATAGTATTCTGCCATTAATTTCAAGGCCTGAAACCCATTTTCACCAAATTAAATGGTTAAATCAGTGAGCTAACTCCAGGCATCCCCTGTAGAAGAGCTTCATAAACAAGACTAGTCTTGGCACTTGTCAAGTAGATGAGGATTATTTTCCAGACCTTGTCAGCTCCAATTTCAGCCTTCAACTTTTAACTTGACCAATCATACACCCTTCATTCAACAGAAGGCTGTCCTAAAATAAATGTCTGATAAAATCATTCACAACAAAGAGTATAAATGCTTGAGACCAAGTATAATAAGGGATGCTTGCATGTGTGTTATAACTGAAATCTGCCCTTTAATCAGAAATTTTAATCATCAATGATGATGGAATATATGGGTGAGGTGGAAAGGGATATGTTTGCTGGCATGCATCATATCATCATGGCTGTCTAGTTGACCTTGATTATATTCCAATTTAGTCATTCTTCCAAATCCAATCAAATGCCATCCCAACTCCCACCTTCATCTTTGCGGATCCTTAAGTAATGGAACAGAGCATGAGCTAATCATGAAACTGGTACCTACCTTCTAGCCTGCCTGTCTATAAGTGCCCATGAAAACCTAATTGTTTTTTCTACAGAAAACTCCTTCTTGTTATTTTCATGTAATTCCCAAATTAGATGTGGAGGCCATCTCATTTTTAGAATATGTGATTTTTTTCCAGATGAATTTTCCAGAAAACAATGCCAAAATTAATTTGGGAAGACACTTTCAAAGTCACAGTGAGCCAGCTGCAATTCCTCAAGTCAATAAAGATATTTGAGGGATGTCTGTCCTGTTTTATCAGGATAAGCGACATTTTAAAAATTTTTAATTAAACAGCAATCTTGCCTATCCTAACTTCTATGGAAAAAATGAAAGAGCACTGGCTTTAGAATCAGAGATCTGGGTTCAAATCCTTCCTCTGATATGTTCTGTGATTTAGACAAATCACTTAACTTCCATAGACTTCAGTATCTTCATCTGTAAACTAAGAGTTTGCTGGCCAGGAGATTTACTATCATTCCAACTATTAAAAGGCTGAGGCTGGAGGCCTGTTCTGAGTTATAGTAGGCTAAGCCAGTCTGCGATCTGCACTAAATCTTTTACCAACATGGTAAACACCTTGGAGTTGGGGTATACCAGGCTGCCTAAGGAGGACCAAATCAGCCCAAGTTAGAAACAGAATAGAACAGATCAAAATTCCTCACACTAGCAATAATGGTACTGGGCCTGTGAGTAGTCTTGGCAAGATAAGGAAACCCAAACTCAAAAATAAATTAAATTTTAAAAAGTAGGAATTCTCAGTAAAGGATTTCTGAGGTCCCTTCAGATCCCAACTCTGGTCAACATGTTATAATGGCAAGAAGGCTGAACTTGGAATTAGAAAGTCTTGCTTCAAATCCTCTCTGTGACATTTATCTACTGTGCAATAATGGGCAAGTCACTTAATCTTGAGCTTTCACTTCCTCATCTCTAAGTTGGCACTAATAATATCTGTAGTATCCAACTGGTGAGATTGTACTGATTAAATGATATTCATTAAGCTGAAGGAAAAGAAAAAAATTACAAATGTGATTTCTCATCACTGAAAAAAGTTGTGTTTCTTCCTTGATTTTATATAGAAACTTGTATATTAGCCTCAATATTTGTTTGTTTGATTTTTGGTTTAAAAGTTTTTTTGTTGATGCTCAAATTTTTTAAATGCATGAGAAAAACTTGGTTAGAGAAAGCATGATCTCTGTTTCAGTTACCACTAAATAGTCATAGAATAGGGACTTTTAAAATACTTATTTCAGTCAAATCAACACAAACTATTTAAAATACTGAGTTCTGTAATTTACTCAATCTTCACCTTCCTCTTCCTTTTTAAAACAGTTACATGAATATGATATTTCAATAATATGAAAAGAAAACAGACTCAATGTTAGGTTGTGAAGACAGTCCTATGACTAGATAGACCTGAAGTCAAAAGATTCTTCTGAATCTAACTCTGACATTTCTCAATCTATCCATTGATCAAAAAGTAAACATTAATCGTGTCCCAAGTATTTTGTGAAGCATTTGAGATTCAAAGAAAACAGTGAGACAGTTCTTTGCCTTACAGCTTATGTTAGGTGAACATCATGTTATACAAGAGCTAATCTAGGATATGGATGATGTGAGGCACAAACAATTGAGGGAAAAACTTCTGGAAGAAGGTGCAATTTGAGCCCCATCTACCAGAGGTTCCAAGAGACAGAGAGATGAGCATTCTGGCCATGTAGTAACCCAGAGGTGAGAAGATGGAATGTTGCAATCAGCCTTACAAAAATAGACTAAAGAGACAGCTAGATGGCATGGGGATAGAGCACAAGCCATGAAGTCAGGAAGACAAGAGTTCAAATCTGGTCTCTTAATACTTAATACTTCTTTGCTGGGCAAATCACTTAACCCCTCAGCAAAAAAAAGCCTCAAAAAAAAAGCAAAACAAAATAGATTATAGCCATACCAGAAAGGGCTTCAAATGATCAACAGAAGAATGTAATTTTTAACTAAGGCAATCTCTGAAATATCTTAAACAGAGGGTAAATGGTAAAAATCTTATGTTATATGACTGTCTTGGAAAGTTTGGGAGGTGGATGAATTAGACATACAATCTTGGGTGAAATATGCAAATAAATTAAAGCTTAGTTCCCTTATCTAGAAGTGAAGATAATGCAAATTGTACTGCCTGCCTCACAAGGGTGTTATAAGAAAAGTATCTTGTGTACTGCAAACTATTATATAAATGTGAACTATTATTATTATTGTATTTTTTATTCCATTTTGTATCTTTATATAAAGGGGCATTTTGCTGCTGTTGAAAAATAACAATATTTAATCATCTCATTTAAAATGTTTTAAACCAATATTTTAATTTTCTTTGAAAATTTAATTTGTTTAAACTAAACATTCTTTTAGTTGCTACTCTGCCTCCCATTAAATTTATCACACAGTAAATAGAGTTTAATATTTATCACAGTAAAGTAGTCCAGCAAATCATTTTTGTAGGAGCTAACTATGTGACTTTGGTCTTCAGTTTTTTCTTCTCTAATATGAAGGTTCAACAACTAGATGACCTCTAAAATTCCTTCAGCCACTATAACTATGATCTCCAAGGTCCTTTCCAGTTCTCATATTCTGTGATTTTATAAGATTTTTTTCTTAAATCCTCTTGCTATTCTTAGAATCAACAAAACCCATTTTTGTATTTTCTATAGCTACCTCGAACCTTTATCAACATAGTAGAAATTATGGAGTTGGTTGGTCTACGCCAGATACAAGGAGAAGAATGTAAAGTGACAACTCAGTAAGTAACCAGACATATTTCTAGCAAGTCCCTAAACTAAGTAGAGTTCAGGGGGAAACGGGACAGGAAACCACCTGGAAAGAAGTTTGATAGCTTTCAGCACCTTCAAGGTAACAACCTCCTGGGTAAGACAAAGCCAGGTTGGACACCAGCCAATCTGATTTAGATTTTAGTGGAACCCTTTATCTTAGGGCTTCTTTTTCCACAGATCCATTTGCCCTTGCTTTGGACATTCGCTGGATAATTCTCCTGAACTGCAAGAAATGAAGAACATTAATAGACTCTTCCAAGTAAGTTTCCAAACTTTTATTCTAGTGTTTTCCTTTTTTCTTGTCCCAGGAATGAATAGTTCTGAAATCATATGAGGAAAGACCCAAGTTATCTGTCCAAGAAATATTTTTTGAGAGCAGGCCCATCCACAAGGAAGAAGAAGCTATGTGAGAATTCTAGGGCAGCTTTTTGCTAGTTCTATGTGATTCTGAACAAGTGACAACCTCTCTGGGCTTCACTACCATCCAATGTAAAGAGAAAAGGTTCGACTAGAAGATTTGTAGGGTTCTTTTCAGCTCTGAAACTAGCCAGAGGGAGATCTGGCCAATGATAATACACAATTGCTTCTACACCCATGAAACCTAATTAAAGTGAAATATTTTCAGTTGTTACTCTCCTGACCTAAATAAACAAGTCTTCCAACAGATATAGTACATAATTTGTATGTATTGCAAAGGAAAGTAGCAGATTACAGTGAACAGGGAGTCTGCCTCAGAATTAGGAACACCGAGGGTCAGGGCCCACCTTTGGCAGACCCATACTGCTAATGAACTCTCCAAGGTTTCTTCTTGTAGGAAAAGCAATTGCTACTATACATCAGCAGAGGGAGTTTCCTCCCTGGGGAGTAGTTACCTATATCTATGAATCCTATATGTGGAACAAATATATGTTTATATGCTTATCTGCATACATGTTTCCTTGCCAGAAAGATACCAGGGTTTGTCTGAAAAATGTACAGAGAAAGGGATAGGAGTATCCAGCCTATCTCCATCCCTCACTCCCTTTTCTTTCTCATTGCTCATTGAAGTCTTAGTTATTTGGGGCACCAGCTGGTAGCTGCAGCTCCTTCCCAGTTTGCTGCCTGCTGGTGGCTCCTAACCAGACTTACTCCCCCCAAAGCATATAGGCCAAAGATGGTTACCAGCATGAATCCATGATGTCCCTATCTCATCCAGCACCCACACCCTGTCATCACATAGTTCTTCACATGGATATAGGGAAGAAATAGAGATTCATGTTACTGCTAGTCCTTGGTCTTTAAAAAAAAAAAATCACTTTTTATTTTGAACTTTACAAATTTTAGCAAAACTCAGTATTAAATATATAAAGAATAGAAACAAAAATTGTATTTGAAACTGTGAACTTTATTATGTACAGATTTTAATTTGGACTTTAAATTTAACAAGCTAGAATAAATCCTGCCTTGCTTGTCTATCCTTCCTTCTGAACTTCCTTCTATTCTTGTATATTTTTAAATGTTTCACTGATGCACTTTTCTTACGTCATTCTTACTAATACATAAGTCCCAGTAATTATGAATCAAAATTGAATATATTTGTAAATATATGTTTTTTCCTGAACCTCTGGTCAATAACTTTTGTGAAGATATTGGTGAAAGAGTGGGGGCAGAGGTAAGATGTTCCATCAGTAGTCCTCTGAAGCCACGATTGGTTACTACATTGATAAGAATGCTAAAGTCTTTCAAAGTTGTTTATGTTATTATCATATCAAGTAAATTGTTCTCCTGGTTTTGCTCACTTCACTCCATAAGTTCATTGAAGTCTTCCAAAGTTGATTTGAATCTGCTAGATTTATTATTTCTAGTAGTGAAATAGCAACAACAATAAGGAAAAATATTTACATAGCACTTAAAAGTTGACAAAATGATTTACATACATTATTTCATTTTGTTTTCAAAACAACTTTCTAAGGCAGATGACATGATTATTTCCATTTTTCAGATGAAGTTCACTTGTTCAGGGTCACACATCTGGTAAACCACCTGAGGCAGGATTTAAATTAGTTCAACCATTCTTCACTTGATGGATACCCCATCCACATTTCCAATTATCCACTGCAATCCAACAGCAGCAGTATCATACATATTTTTGTGCATGTGGTTCTTTTCCCACCATTTTAAAAAAATATATTTTAATATATGCGTCTTAGTCAAAGAGTAAGTACATTTTAGTGATTGGGGGGGGGGGTTATACCTACAATTTTTTTCATCCTTTTTTAAAGTTGATAATAAATTACCTTTGCCAACAAATCCACTCCTTCTTATATATGTCATATATTTCTTAGCTAAATTAATGCGAGAGTCTCAATTAGGTTTTCTGTATCTAGTTTCTCCCTTCTCCAGACTGTTCCTAGATATTGATTCATTTCCATGTTTATTCCCTTCCCCATCATTCCATTCTTAATTATACCAATTTTCCATATAAGAGCCACAATGGATTGCTATGCCTTTTAGATCAAGTATAAGCTCTGTCTATCTTGGTTCAAGGTCTTGGATCACTTGGTCCCATTCTATCTAACCAACCTTATTTCTTACTGCACCTGTTTCCTACTGTTTCCATATTCCTTTCCACATCCAATCATGCTATTCTCCTCCTGTAATTCCCACTTCACTTTTCTCTGCAATTCCAAATTCTGCCTCATCCAGCTCTAGTTCAAATGCCATCATAAAGGCTTTCCTGACTAATCCCATTTCATAAGAATTGGGTTGTGGTTTTTTTTTCCTCAGAAATCCCCATATCAATCATAATTTGGACCACAGAGTATTGTATTTTTTTGTTGCATATTTGTATGTGTGTGTTAAAGATTTGTGCGAGGGAAACCATAGACCTTCTTATATTGCCCTTGCCCTTACTTGCCTAAGGTCACTTGATAGTTGTTTCAGTCATCAAATATTTGTTAAATACTGTACCTGCTGTATGGCAGACACTATGCTCAGCCCTAAGGATTCAATTCAAAAATCTGACCGTGCTTGCCCTCAAGGAGTTTACCTTCTACTAAGGGAGGAACAAATCACAGATAAATAAATGCTCCCATAGAAAAATACACAGATGGGAGAGAGATGAGAGACATTCGTAACTGGGAGAATCAGAATCAGGAAAAGCCCCTTGTGGGAAGTAGTAACTCGAGCTGAGTCTTGAAACAGTAAGGATTCCTAGAAGTGGAAATGGGAAGAAGAGTATTCCAGGCACAAGAAGCAGCCCAACCTCTGACCAATCAGCTAATTGCAAGCACAGCTCCCAAGTCATTTACAGTGGACTTCAGGAGGATTCAGGGTAGCCAGGAAGATAACTAACATTTGGGACCTCTTTCCCCCATTCCCAGAGTGGCAGCTCAATGATCACCTATAATCACCGGTATATGGAGCGGGAGGATTTCGCTGTGGTGGTGCAGCCATTTTTTCAAAGCACTGTGGTCCCAATGGATGGTGTAAGTTGGGGACTTGGGGAGTGGAGGGAAGTATTTCTTTTTAGGGGCCTTGTGTCACATGGACTATTTCTTATGCAAAGAGACGACTTTCATCTCCTGACTGTAAAGTTAGAGATATGTATAGGTTGTTTTGAATTGTTCTTCAAACCTCTCAGGAGGGAGGTAGCAGTGGGAAATTTGGGCAATGAGCTATCTAGCCATCATTTCCATGATTGTTGGTTTGACCTAGACTTGAACCATTACCCAAATGGTTGGTCCCTCTCCAAGTAACAGTGTCTAAGAAAGGAAGGAAGAGCACAAGTGTCATGCAAATGGTTAGCATTGCAACCATTGTATTAAAAGGGAAACTTCAAAACTCCATGTTTATTTTACTTTGTATAAGATGGTAACCAGGATACATGGGTTGTGGTCAAATGAGTTGGGTCAGCCTTTCTGAACTTCGAAGCTTAGACTGGTGAATAGGAAAAATGACCATTTCCTTCAAGTGTGAAAGCTTCTCTCTTTCTTGGAAGATAATCCAATCATATTGTGTTTGCTCACAGAAAGGAAAGCCAGACCTGAGCTTCTTCTCTGTGGATTGCTTCCACTTCTCTGAGAGGGGACACGCAGAGATGGCCATCTCCCTTTGGAACAACATGGTATGCAATGGCAGGTGGGAGGGAGGAGAGATGGTTCAGCTTCACATTGAGAATGCTTTCCAATACCCACAGCACCTCCTCTGACTTGTGGGGACCTTCCTTTGCAAAAGCTTAATTGCACTGTAGAGCTAAGCTTATATGCCCTCAAAGGTTTAAATAAAACTACTGTAGCTCCATATTGGAAGCAGAGGCATCTTGGAAGTATAATTTTCCCAGATAAAAGGAATGAGCTTCTGGAAGCCAGGAAACTTTGGATGTTCGAAGTAAAGACGCGGTCCAGGCTTCTCCTTCCTACAAAACTCCTTCATTTTGGAATCTTTCTGTCTCTCCTATCACCTGGGAAATTTATATATTCCAATAGTCCCTGCTTCTAGCAGGGGGCTACAATACATATGTGGTCCACCTACCTTATTATATAAAAGGCAAACCTGATCATAACCCTGGCGAAATTTACTTTCTTTAAACATCCACATTTCAAAATAGCTAAACAAAAGCAGCAAGTTTCCAAATCCACTCCCTCCTTCCTTTACTTTTCTTATCTTCCTCCTTTAAAAAAAATTCTCTTTTTATTCCCTTTAATCCTCTTATTTATCCTCAGCAATCCCTTTTGTTGGCAGGGATCCACCTCCTCCTTATTACTTCATAACATTGTGGTTCTACTGGGCTCTTTTGCCTTGCACCTTCCAGTGGGGAGATTGGGGGAAGAAAAAGGAAAATATAAATCACAGAATATATGTATCGTAATCTCATTTTTTTCATCCCATAGCATTTTGTATTTTTTATTCAATCTCTATTATTTGTGTATATTAAATTTCATTGTTACATTATAAATACTTTGAGAACCGAGATCATTTTCAATGACTTTTCAAAGTCATTTTCAAATGACTTTTTAAAAAATATTTTATATTTTTCCCTGTAGTACAGTAGTTAGAATATTAATCTCAGAGTCAGAAAGATCTATATAACCATAGACAAGTCACAATTTTTCTGAGTGTTAAGCTTTATTAACTCTGAAATGGGGATATTTTTGGAATATGTGTATGTGTGTATGTATATATGTCTTGTGTCTATACACTATGTAGCCTATGAAAACTCTGAGGAGCCCTATCCCAGATCCATTCCCAGTGATAAATGAGGTTTTTAGAGTTACTTTGGATTCTAGGGGTCTTGGCAGAGAAGAAGTTCTCTAATATCGACTCAAGTCCCTGTGTGCTCTCTCCTCCCCCAAATATTACTAGTTAAGAATCACTTATTACTCAAGTAGCTTTTAGAAAGGAAAGGGTTTTTTTTTTTTTTAATTAAATTTACAGGGAAAGCTTAGTGGGATAGTGGATAGAGTACCAGCCCTGAAGTCAGGAGGATCTGAGTTCAAATCTGGCCTCAGATACTTAACACTTAGCTGTTTGACCCTAGGCAAGTCACATAATCCCAATTGTCTCAGAAAAAAAAAAAAAAAAAAAAAAAATTAAACTTACAGACCACTGTGTCTTTCATAGTTCAAACCTAAAAAGACCATATGGCAAAAGAGTGACTCACATTGCTGTGGAAAATCCTTTTGCCCCTTTCATGGGGTACTCAAGAAGTTCTCCTTAGCTCCTTATGCAGATATTGCCATCAGCTGATCTGATGATAGCAATCATCAGATCAGGAATGAGGCTAGGACAGCAGATCAGAAATCCATCTTGTGAGCTCTTTGACATTTACATGGTCTATCTCTACCTGAAACTAACTAAGGTCTTTCTTCCCCACGTGGTTCCCTCTTCAGAGGTGTGCTAGAAAGACATAAATGCTCCAACTTCTGAAAATCTTCCATTCTCAACTTGGTTGATAATTTATAGATAATAACTAAATCATGACCAAATTTTCTCATTCAATCTGAACACAATTCTTGTGTGATTCATTCTAGTTAAAGGTTGTTTTAAAGACTTAATTTAAGGCCTTTGATTCAATGAGTCATGTTCTCATAGTTAAGATATCAAGACTAAAATTCAGTGAGGTAGTTTCAACCATCCTTCCCTCTAGTTTTTATATTTGCCATCCTAAACAAATCTACTGTTGTATTTTTGGCAAAAATAAAGTCCTGACTATCTTTTGAGTGATTTGGGGATACTCTGCATTTTTTTGAATACGTTTCCTAGATTCTCATTACTAAGAAGTTTCAGGAAAAGTCTGTGTGGTATACTCCTGGGCCAGTCAGAATGCCTTAGTTCTTCATCTATAAAATGAGCTGAGGAAGGAAATGGCAAGCCACTCCAGTGTATTTGCCAGGAAAACTCCAAATTG
This sequence comes from Sminthopsis crassicaudata, assembly GCF_048593235.1. Taxonomy (NCBI): domain Eukaryota; kingdom Metazoa; phylum Chordata; class Mammalia; order Dasyuromorphia; family Dasyuridae; genus Sminthopsis; species Sminthopsis crassicaudata. The sequence goes on along the minus strand of NC_133618.1, from coordinate 224,378,281 downwards.
GGTCACAAAGAATCAGACACAACTGAAATAATTGAACAACAAACTCAAAGGGAAAGCTTGATCTCTTACATATCACAAAATTATTAGAGCATAGATCAAAAACAATAGCAAATAAAAATATGAAATGGTGTATAATTAAGATCCCTCCAACTTGGTCAATTCAAATGAGTCATCACCAACCAAAAAATAGGACTATCATTGTTTCCTAGGAGATTTTTAGCAGATAATAAATCAATCATCACATTTATCTCTTTCCAACCAAAAATATATGACAGCCAAGGGCAATACTTGTTTAGAATATTGACTTCCTTGTTTATAATTTTTCATTTCAAGGGAGGCATAAAACAAGGAGACATATGCCCACTAGAGATATTTGCCATTTTCATGGTTTCATTTCTCTGGTTAAGTTGGGCCTTTAATGTGCCTTTAAAAAAAAAAAGTTTTGGAGCCACCTTCCTGCCACCCCTCAGTTTTGGTCTAATGCTAGAGTCATAGATTAAACTAAAGACCAGCTTCTTAAGCCTCCTAGGTTCTGGGGAAAAAACCCAGGTCAGCTACCACTTCCACTAAGTGGGGGTTATGAAGACATGTGAGGGAGACCCTAGAAAATATTCCTCCCTCAATTAGAACATCTTCTCCCTCATTCCATTCCCTCCTTTTTAATCATTAAAATGTAGAAAAGCTGCTTTGGGGGTTAGGGTTAGTGTTGACTGGGAGAATGACCCATGTGTGCTGAACTGTTCTGAGAAGTACAAATTGATGAACTTCCTTAGAGATGGGGACCATCTGCATATGATGTTGTTTACAGATAAAACTTATTCTGATTGCATGAAATACTAGAACGTTGCAGAGCCTACTAAATGAGATATATATTCACTCAAAAGAATCCATTGCAAGAGATTGAAGAATACCTATTGTCCATACCATGCCAGTTAGATTATTAATTCATAGCTCTAATATATTTATATGTAATATTTACCATAATTAATATAATATATGGTAGCTAACACTTACATTTTACTTACTCTGTGCCAACTACTGTGCTGAGCACTTTACAACTATGATCTTATTTAATCCTTACCATATTTAATTCTTTATTTTCCCTATGTTTTAAGTGAGGAAACTGAAGCAAAGTTAAGTGATTTGTTCAGGATCACATAACTAGTAAGTTTCTAAGTCTTGAACTCAATCCTTCGTGACTTTAGGCCTGGTGCTCTATCCATTGCTCCACCTAATTGCCCTGGATATTGTGTAAAGATACACAATACACACACACACACACACACACACACACACATGTAAAACATGTGTGCATTGGATAGATTTGGATCAGAACTGAATCAGAAGAGTAGGCTGGATTATTTTTGGGAAATTGCATGTTGCTTCTAATGATCCCAAGCTTCTCCCTAAAACAAAGGCCCCCCCTTTTTTTATCAACAGCTGATGCCATATGGCTACAAGTCATGGAATATCCTTGACACTGAAAAATTAAAGCTGTGAGTCACCCAAACAGTAATGGGGAAAAAAGAGGTGCATGGTAGATATATGCAAGCTGCAACACATTCCCTAAGAAGAATTGGGCAGGGAAAGTTTATTGTCAGAAAAATGTATAATCAGAAATGAGGTGGATCACACACAGATGGCCATCATGCTCCAATATTAAGATTTATAGCAGAAGGCCTCTAATAGTCAAGTGACCCACCTCCTCCCCCAGAGTGGACTGACAGGAGTTAGATCATACAAACAAGATGAGACAGCATAAATGTATTTTGATCTGCATTATTGAAGGATTTACCATTCTGATGAGTTCATGAATTCTTCCAATTACTGAAAAGTTCCCTGAGCCTAGCAAAATGAATTGCATACAGTAAGCACTTAAATAGTTTGGGTTTGTCTGTTTTGAGGCATTTTAATTTAAATTAATGTATGAATGAATTAAAATTAAAGATAGACTAACTGAATTTAGGACTCACAAACATTTGATTTGTGGTCAGAAACTCTGTAAATTCTTGGATATTCTTATCTTTTCAATTTATTCATTTTCATTGCTTTTATCTATTCTAATAGACATATTCCCTATGGGAATACTGGCTATAACTATGTATATTATCTTCTATTTTTCATAGAGCAGACTGTAACCCTTATACTCATGTTCTCAAATGGACAAATAAAATCTCTTCCTTGTCCAAAGCCTTCTTTTCATCTGACCTCAGTTGCGACTTGTTCCTTTTACCTATTGAGTACATCCCATCATCTTTTCCCATAGCAACAAAGGAGCCTGCAATCTTGTCTTCCTCTTTTTGGATTTTGGGTCTCATAGATAATGATGATGATGCATGCCAGACATTACTGTACTTCCATATCTATTAGCCCTATATTTCTGTCTAATAGTTTCCTGGCTGACTCATAACATAGGCTTTCTCTTTGACTTTACAATCGTGCTTTTTCATTTCTGAATAAAACATTCACAGTCTGACATCAGCTGCAGCTCAAGAGCAGAGAAACAAAATGGCACAAGAGAATGAATGTCAGGGTCTCTGTATTCTCAGCTCAGCTCAGCTGCTAACAGAAATGTGGACAAGGGTGAGTGTTATCTCAGGCTGTCTTATTGATGTTGCCACAAAAATCATCCTGCCTTGTACATTTCTTTTATCCAATTATTTCTTCCAAAGGGTTTTTTGATGTCATTGAGACATCATCCTCCTTAGAAGGCTGACGCCATTCTTTCAGCCCTGGGACTCAAATTACCATCAGGACATCTTTGAGTCACCAATAATAATGCTATCATAATCTAGTCCACTGGCTCCTTAGCTTTCTCCCCTGAATCTGTTTTGGATAACTATTTCTGCTTTAACAATCAATTTGTCTCCTTTCCTTTGAAGATGGTTTACTCTATTCTTTTCTTCCTTTTCATCTCTTGGGAATTTTAAGGATATCAAAAGATTTGAATACCAGAACCAGAAACCATTTTTTCCCCTTTCCTCCTTTCTTTGTCACTCCAGTTACTTGTCCCATAATTCATTATTTGAGAAGGAAGATTTCATTGATACTTTCTATATTTTATTCTCCCCAATTATATATAAAAACAATTTTTAGCATTTCATTTATTTTTAAGTTTTGACTTCTAAATCCTACCCTCCATCCATTCTCTCCCCAGTCCCTGAGATAGTAATAGGTTTTATATATACAACCATCATATTGCCACTTTAAAAACAATTAACAGTGCCATCATGTCTAATACCATACTCCTCTTTCTCCTAGAATAAAAAACTGAAATACTTACTATATCTGGCAGCCTATGTCTCACTCTACAATTCACTCTGAAGTCAGGGGACTGGCTTCAAATCCTAGTTCCAATGCATTTGATTAACCTCTGTGGCCCTTAGTTTTCTTATCTATAAAGTGAGCCAACCTCTTTTCTAAGAGGGCTATTTTTCATCAACTGTCTATGCTTTCTATTGGTCATTGTTAACTTTATACTTCTCATCTTATATAAGATTTAGAGCAAAAACCTTAGGGATCATCTATTCTGAATTTCTCATGCTCTATCTGCCTATAAAGGTTCAGCATTTTATTTAAGGTCACATATCAGAAATTGTACTCCCCATCTCTGATTTTTCCACTCCTGTCTTGCGAATTTGTCATCACAGTAATAGTTAACACAAATAGAATATTTGATTATAAAAATACTTGACTGTAAATATTTGACTAAACATCTTTAATACTCATCACAACCTTTTGAGGTAAGCCATAGATGTCCCAAGTGTAAATGAAGCTGTCCTGGATATTTAATTTTTTGACTGAACAGTAACAAGCAAGAACAAGCTTCAGAACCACATTTATTTCCCCATGCACAGGGAGAAGGAAGTATTGCATATTAATTAGAACTAGAGTTAGGAAATCTGGGCTCTCCAATCCTGGTTCTGAGATTTACTTGTGTGACCACAGATGTATTGGTTAACTTCTTAGTTCTCATCTAGAAAACAGAGACAATAATTCTGGCATTTCCACCTCAGTTACTGGAGGTAGTTAGGGAAGGTTTTCTGGGCTTGGAGGTAGAAAGGGAAATTTTTTGTAAACTTTAAACTATTATATAAATATATGCTCTTATATTATCCCTTGCCCTAATATGTTAAGAACTTCGTGTTACTGGGATAGAATCCAGTTAACCTTTTCACCAAGAGACAACGTTCCTCCCCACCCATTGTCTTTCTTTTGGAAAAGAAGATAAAGCTGAATATTTTCATCCAAGATCTCTCCAGAGATAAAATTATAAAATCTTACAAACTACTCTTAGAGTGAAACTACTGTTCTCTCCTTGCTTGTATTTCATCACCACCACTAAATGCCATATGCTTTATTTCTTTTAAATTTTCATTTATTTATTTATTGTCATAGTGAGTTCAACGCTGTTGCCTTCCCTTCCTCCCAACCCCACATTACAGAAGGATAGCATGTGATATAGATATATCTGGAACCACACAATATATACTTCCATATATCAGTTCTTTCTCTGGAGGTGGATAGCATTTTCCTTCATAAGTCCTTTGTAGTTGATATGAATGATCATATTACTCAGAATGGCTTAGTCATTCACAAGTTATTCTCTGAACAATGTTTTTTACTATATATAACATTTTCTTGATTGTAGCTCATTTCACTTTGTATTATTTCATGTAAGTCTTTCTATGTTTTTCTAAAACCAACCTGCTTGTCTTACAGCACAGTAGTATTGCATCACATTGAAATACCATTGTATCTCCTCAGTTTTCAATTTTTTGCTACCACAAAGAGTTGATATAAATATTTTAGAACATATAGGCTCTTTTCCTTTTCCCTGTTCACAGTGGGAAATGAATTTAATAGTGGTATTTCTGGGTCAACGAGTATACATAGTTTGTAATTCTTTGGATATAACTCAAATTGCACTCAGATGGTTGGATCAGTTCACAGTTCTACCAACAGAATATTAGTTTTTCAATTTTTCCACATTCCCTCCATCATTTGTCATTTTCCCTTCTATCATTTTAGTCAACCTAAGAGTGAAAGTTATCTCAGAGTTGTTTTAATTTACATTTCTCTAATCAGTAATGATTTAGAACATGTTATGTGATTATATATTGTTTTGATTTCTTCCTCCAAAAAAGGCCTGTTAATATTATTTGACCATTTATCAATTGGGGAATGACTCATAATCTTATAAATTTGACACTGTTCTCAAATATACCTAATTCACTTAATGATATTTCCATTTATGTCTTGGTCATGTATCCATTTTGACTTTTACATGGCAAATGGTGTAAGGTATTAGTCTTTACCTAGTTTCTGCCAGAATGCTTTCCACTTTTCCCAGCAATTTTTGCCAAATAATGAGCTCTTACTCCACAAGTTTAGATGTTTGTGTTTTATCAAACATAAGATTTCTATAATCATTTATGATTATGTATTGTAGAGTAGATAACTCTATCTCATTGAATCACCATTTTATTCTTTATCTAGTACCATGTATTTGATAATTTCTGCCTTATATTTAATATCTGCAATTGCTAGACCTTCTTCCTTTACATCAAAAAATTCCTTTGATGTTGCCTTTTGTTTTTTCAAATGAATTCTGCTATTATTTTTTCTACCTCAATAAAATAATTTTTAGTAGTTTAATTGGGATGACACTAAGTAAATAGATTAGTTTATGTAGAAGCCATATGCTTTAGAGAGTTTTATAGATCCAGAAACTATCCAGATGAAAAAATTGAAGCCCAGAGAAAAAAAGATGGTTTGCTTAAGATCAAGCAAGTAATTGAAGGAAAAGATAGGACTATAATAATAATAAGATCAGGCAACCCTACGGCATAGGTATCTGAAACTGAGGTTTAAGAGGTTTAACTTGTCCATAGTCACACAGCTATTATCAGTCAAACTAGGTTTCTTCTCACTCCAAGTCCAACATTTCCCCTATAATATTTCTGTAAAACTCCAAGGTTTTCTAGAGGGTTTTCCTCCTTAATGTTGATTCTCTTCCACATTAGCTTCGATTGCTCCTCTTCTTACCTAAGCTATCCCTGTCTTCCTCCTTTCCAACCCAATCCTGTAATTCTAGGAGATCAAAAACCTATTTGGTTTATAGTTGGAACCCAGTGCCCAGAAAGTGCCACTTTCTATGTGACATTGAGCAAGGCACCTCACCAATCTGGATCTCAGTTGTCTCATCTTTCAGAAGAAATGCACCCAGAAACTTGTCTTTGGTCCTATTCAATCTATTTATTAATGATTTAGATGAAAGCAGAGATGAAGTGTTTATTAAATTTTCAGATGACACAAAACAGGAATAGCTAAACACCAGGACTCATGGTCTAAAACAATTGAAATATATCACCCCCTTAAAACAAACTTGCAGATTGGGGACAGATGTTTCATGCCCTGAAAACTATAGTTTACAATATGCCCCCCTACCAGTGACCTTAGATTTAATAGTCATCCAGTATTCACAACTAACTAAAAGCAGAAACATTTACTAATATGGAATAGTAAGGAAAGAAGGTATAAATATCCCCCTCCCATAAACCTGAGCTTTATCACAAAGTATCAGCAATAATAGTCAACAGAAGCTTAGAGTATTCTGCCAGGAGTGTGCTGGAGCCAGCTGATGATTAAATTTTTAGGTTAATATTTTGTTTTGGAAATTTTCAAACTCTACACATTAGGTTAATTTATTGATTTGTTGTTGTCTAGACAGTGATAGAGAAAATGTTAATAATAATGCACATTATTATACATGTATATGTATATACACATATAGTTATATATATGTATATATATATATTGTGTGTGTATATTTATGTATTTGTTTCCAGAGATCTGATTCTTTATTAGTACCCATCTGGTATCCTTATGCTGTTCCCACTAGGCACAGCATCTCTGCTACATGAATTACTCATCAATTCCTGGGACTACTCTTCTCTATGGCTTAGCTACCAAGTTATCAGAGATAATTCTCTTTGAAATCCAAAGTTGGTTCTCTTCTCTACTGCCAATAGAAAATCTCCTTCCTACTCTGTCCTGTTCTCAGCCCCCCCCTCTCTCTCCCTCCCTCTCTCTCCCTCCTTCTCTCTCTCTCTCTCTCTCTCTCTCTCTCTCACACACACACACACACACACATACACACACACCACTGATGGATTCAGTGTCATATATTGGGAAACTTAAAGACTCCAATCAGTGAAATGGAAAGGTAAGAAAATTGCCTTTCCCTTCACTGCTTCCCTCTGGCAAAGGTCACATTCCACAAAGCTACTTCCAGCCTCCACTGAGGGCTGGCAAGCTTAGTTTTTTAAAGGCCACCATGGACATGGACACTCTTTGGATACTCTGCCAAAGCTTCCCTTACAGCTGCATCAGGGACAGTTCTTTATCATGCATAAAGTAGAACATGACCAGTGGCCCCCTCAATCCCTCACTACAAGTAATTATAGTAATTTAGTATGGAGTATTTAAAGGTGATAGCAGCTGTTACCCCCATTTTAAAGATGGAGAAACTGAAGCACATCAAAGCTTCAGCAGCATAGTCACTGCAACCATCCAGCATCAACAATATTAATTTCTTAAGCCGCATAACTCTAGGCAGCCTGTTGGTCATTGTCCTTCTGTCCCTCTGAATGCTTTCTCCCATTCTGCACCCCTCCACCCCCACTGCTTTGAGGTTCTCTCTTTATAATAACTCACTTTCAAAATTTAAATTTTCTTTATCTCATTTCCTTTTACCCAAACCATCAAACCATCTTCTATAATGAAAAAGGAAAAGAAAAACACTTTAACAAAATTCCCCCACACATCAGTCAAGTCTGATAGTATGTGAGCTTCCACAGTCAAGTACCCTACATTTTCTCCTATCTTCTTTGAAAAAAGGACTGGTCATTATAAATGCGCAGCATTCAGTTTCATCTTTTTCATTGTTGGGTTGTATTGCTTTTCTGATTCTGCTTGCTTCACTCTGCATTTGTAGAAGACTTCTCCAAGCTTCTCTGAATTCTTCATGTTTAAATTTTTTAGGCCTGAGCCATATGCCAGTATATTCATGTATCAAATGGAGAGGCACCTGCTTTGTTCCCAGTTCATTAATAGAACATTGCTGTGGATATTTTAATAACTCACTTTATATAACATTTTTCTTTCAATTCTCCTATGAAATAGATAATGCTAGTGTGATTGTTTCCATTTTGCAGATGAGGACCCAGAGAAAACACATGATTTTTCTATGGTCACACAGTTACTTTGATAGAACCAGATTCTGAACCCACAGTTCATTGCTCCTGACCCATCGGTGAAAAATCTGCTTCTCTTTGAGAGGGTCAAAGCAAAATAGGAAGTGACTTTTATTCCTCCCTCACCACACTGAAAGTGACTCCTCACACTTAGTTTTATTTTTGTGCAAGGGTGATGTGGCGTTAATTCAAGGGGTTCTGTCTTTGTGTTGTGTTGAGTTTCCCCCATGCTTCTGCTTTAGTGAGTTGAATAGCACTCATCAGCTTCTTCCTATTGTATCGGAGACAGAACATGTGTGTGATGGGCCCATGTTATCTTTTCCCTCTCAGTGAGGCAGCTCTAAGGATAAGTAGAACCAGTAGGGTCAACTCTTTGTGCTCTTTTTCAGCTGGAACCAGTAGGCCGGAAGCAGACCTACAACAACTTCACCTACAGCCGGACAAAAGTCAAGTGTCCAACCCCTGTAAGTAAAAGTCTATTTACTGCTCCTCCTCCTAAGTATCATATCATAATTAGTTACCTTTGTAGCCCCATGTGTTTTATTTTGTAAGTATTATTTTGAGAAAAGGTCCATGCATTTCCCTAGACTGGCTGTCTCAAAAATAGTAATAATAATAACAGTTAAGACTCCTTGCTATTGGGAGTATTCCTTGTTTTCCAGTACCTATAAATCAGTCCTCAGGTCAATATCTGTTTGTTGATTGTTTGTTTAATCAATGGGTCAAGAATGAGCATGAGCTACCACTGAAAGGGGATTCCATCCTCCCTCTTATTTAATTGTCCTCCTCTTCCATCCTCTCTACCTTAATCTTTCCCCTCCTTCACTGGGTCTCAGTTTCCTCATCTGTAAAATGAGAAGGCCTACATGACCTTCCCGTTTTTAATCCCGAGATTCTGTAACCCTCACTCTTATCCAACCAAGCAAATTAATGCCCCCAAAGCAGGTAGATAACAGGAAATCAGTCCTTTTTTCTCTTTAGATATTCAAAGAATAGAGCCAACAAGAACAGGGTCAAAGGAAAATTATGTTATCTTTTCATGTTATAAAAACTGAGATGGGTTATGGCTGGGTGAGGTGGAGAAAGGGAAGGAATTAGTTTGAATTTCATTTAACTCATTAACATTTCTCATGTAACTTTGTGTGCATTTCTAAATTCTAACATCTCATGTTTTGTGGCAAGTTTATAGATGCAATTTGGTGTGTTTCATTATTTACACAACCTGTACAGTCTTCTTTACAGGAATGCTAAAAATATGTTTTTGAATATCTACCTAGTGAATTAGTGATTCAATACAGACTTTAAGCACAGCAGTGTTCCTACTGCACTATTTCCTAAATGTCAGCCCACAGACTTAATAGAATAGTGCCAAAACTAGTATTTCAATTTTGCACCTAGTTCAAAACCCAATAAATGGATTATTTGTTTAAAAAAAAAAAATTACTTGGAGTAAGAAGGTACCTCCATTCCCAACTTCCTCCTAGCTTTAGGTTTTTATCTCCAGTTTTATAACTTATTTTAATTCAACATTTATTATTCTACTTGGGCTGCATCCTTGGACATGAATGAAAAAAAAAAGTACTTAATATGTATGCACTATAAATACAAAGCAAAGTGTTGGAAATACAAATAGAAAAGGGAGACAAAATCACTGATCTCAAAGAGCACGGAGATAATACTTGCAAGGCGGAGATTTTGACCTTAGAGATGATGTCAGACTGGTTCATAAAACCATATTGGTTTCTGGTGTTAAAGCATTTGATGGTACCAGGACCTTTTCTGGATGATCAATATCTGAAGGCTGCAGCATCTATTGAGGCTGGAGATTCACCCTCTTGTCAGTTCATATTTTTCAAATGCATTGTTCCCTGAATGAAGGTCAAACTGGAATTAGGGTCAGTGATCAGGGGTGTAAGATGCTGCTGTTCATGGGACTTTGGTGCTGAGGGACAGTCAGAGTCCTAGGCTATCTCCACATGAGTTTAAAAGAGGAAGTCTTAGTCAAGAGGTCGGTAGGTAGGGATTTGGCCTGCCAGACTTAAGCCTTTCCCTATCTCTCCAAGCCAGCTTGTCTGCCCCTTGCTTTATATGTACATGTTCTCTCCCCGGTATAGATTATAAGCTTCTTAAAGGGAAGAACTTTCATTTTTGCTTTCCAACTCGGTGTTTTTATCCCAGTGCCTGACAGAGAATAAGCTCTCATATGCATTTGGATTGAACAAATGTTAATTCATTGATTAATTGATAAGCTATTCTTGTGAGTGCCTAATCCTCTGAACCCTACCATGTGCTCATTTCACAGGACAACCCTTACTTCTATACCTTGAAGAACAGTAGGCTGCTTCCACAGGAAACCAACAAGTCCTTCAGTGTCCCCTATTGGGCTGTGCTGGTGGCTGCTGGTGCCAGCTTCGTGGTTGGCATAATTCTGGTGCGGGCATGGAGGATCAAGAAACACTCCCACAAGGAAGAGCACCCTACAACTCACATGTCCACTCTCTTTTAAGCATCAGCTCCTACTGGAGCCGTCCATAATAAAATCCCTCCCCCCAAATGCATTCCCCTACAGTTCTCTCTACCTCAGACATGCTTGCCAACCTCCAGATCATTAACTTCAATGTGTGGTGGTCACTGAAATCCTCAGGGAAAATTACCAAAATTCTGGGGCTAGGTCTCCTGAAATCACTACTTTGTAAGCTGTTTAAAATCAAAGACTATTTTTTTTTTTTTTTTTTTTTAATAAAGGCAAAAGAGCCTCCTTTTACTAGCCTGGTACAGAGCTTTCTCATTTCATCTGGTTTTAGGGGGAGGGGTGAGAGTTATGTGTAATGCCGGGGAAACTGAGGCAAGATAGAGATTAGAGAGTTTTATTTGAAAGGGAGAGATTTACTGGGACCAAATGGATCCATGATTTGGTCCCAGGACTGAATGAAGAATCCGGCAATGAGAGTTCTTAGCGACATATGCATACAGGGGTAGACTGAGGCAGGGGCAGAGTCAGAGCAGTGGGAGTGAGAAAGGAATATCAATCCAGATCTGACGTGGTAGAGGGAGGCACTGGACATTCTGATAAATAGGTTTTACAGAATGGGGAGAGGAACTGGACGGTCTGATGTCTAAGATAGAAGGTCTTTCTCTTTATCTGGATCATGTGACTAGGAGGGAAGGGTAGTGTTGGAGGATTGAACAGAACAATTAGGAACTGAGGTAGGACAATTTAGGGAAACTGAGTCAGGACAATAAAGGGAAATTGTGCCACAACAATGTAATTTTATTCCAACCCACATCTAACATCATCCTCCTGTCTCTTTTTACTTTAGCCATATCAAGTTTGGGAGTTGGTTAGCTAAGCATTCAATTCCATTTAAAAGGTGCAAAAACCAGATATGTTTTGGGGCAATATAATATAATTACATCTGGGTTTACTAGTCACATAGATGGAAGATACTTTATTTAGTATTTGACTATCTCTAAGGGGAGACGGCAGTTTTTGCACATGTTGGGAACAGGATGAGGGCCGTGGTTCGGGGCTTACTCTTTTATTCAACTATCTCTATTAAAATAATTCTAGTACAAAGTAAATCTACTACATCTCAAACAATGATATATTGTTCAATATTTTGAGGCTCAGAATAGATACCATTTTCCCAAATCACTCTCAAGGGGAGGGCAATATTTAGCTCATGATTGCCCCATAGCTCCCCCTACCAAATGCTGGTTACACATAAAATCATCAAAAATACTTAATAAACTTCATTATCAAAGTAAGTAGTAAATCATAAAGTTAAATAAAATACTAATAGAATGTACTGAAATAGATGGGCTCTGACTTAGGCTGGAGCAAAATAAAAACATCTCAGCTCAAAGAGAGCTCTCACGGGAAATTCCCTCTTACTAGCCTGAAAGGTTGCAAACAGTGGACCTCAGAGGATGCTGGATATTGGGGTGACAGCAGTCTCCTCACAAGTTTGAGGCTCCAAAGACATTTCCAATCTATCATTCTATCAAATATATTTAAGCATCTCCCATGTGCTAGGCACTATGTTAAACATAAAATGCATGCCATAAATTCTTCCAAAGTTTTAAAAACAAAATGCCTCCAGTTTCTCTGCCTACCTGTATAGGCAAGCAGGATGTACCTTTAATGGCAAAGAGATCTCTCAACCAATCAGTAATTATTTCTCCTTTTTCCATACAATATAGTTAAAGAGAAACAGCTGTTACTCTTCAGAGTTAAGGTGTTACACAAGCACTTATGAGTCATTTATTATATTCTCTTTGTTCAGTTAAAGCGTCCTATTTACAAATGTAGCAGGAATTACCAAGGGATCAGTGAATGAATGAATAAAAACATTTATTAAATATTCTCTATGTGCCAAGAATTGTGCTAAGTGTTGGGGATATAAATAAAAATGCAAAATATTTACTGATCTCAAGGAACTTAAATTTTGGTAAGGAGAAGGAGTTAAAGAATTCATAGTAACAATGAATGGAGCCAGGGGTTAGTCAGTTGACATGCCCTTCAAGGACTGGGCTCAGGAGTTCCACTTGTTGACATAGCAATGGTTAAATGGAAGATCCAAGGAGATGAAGAATGTGGCTCTGGCTGAAGAACAGTAATGATGACGTGGAAAGTACCTGATTGGCTTTCAGTCCAATAAATCAGGGATCTCCTGAATGCATCTTACATGTCATCACAGATAACTTTAAAGCAAAATATCTCTTGCCTAAACTGAGATCCACTCCTATTAACTTGGGGATGAAGGTAGGACTTTATCATGCCCCTATGCCATAGGTGAGACCTCAGCTCAGACATCTCATTTCTTACTTGTCTGCACTTTGGGATTTCTTTGACTTGTCCACCATACCCCAGTGCTGAATACTTTCACTTCCCTTCTGCCTATTCCTGGTTTTTGCCTCTTTTTCTGTTTTGTCTTCCTCCATTACATTATAAGCTAATTTTTTCCCCCCATATTTGTATCCTGAGAATTTAGCACAGCACATAGTACATAGTGGTCCTTAATAGTTTATTGAAATGAAACTAGAATCCTCTCGTTAAAGGAAGACAACGCATGAGAGAGATAATAAACTGGGAGATTGGTTTGTAGAGTATAAAAAGGGTTAGATTTGCCGTCAGAAGAACTGGGTTTGAGTCCCTAGCTCTGCCATCTTGGACATCTATGTATCTGTGAGCAAGTCACAATCTCCTTCAGCTTCTCTTTTGCGAAATGAAGGGCTGTCCTGGGTGACCTCTAAGTTTTATTCCAGATCTAAATCTTATGATCCTGAGCCTTGGCCCTTGGTTCATTGGTTTTACTCAGGAATAGAAAGGTTAGTCAGTCCCAAAAGCCTGGAAAAATTCCCATCAAGGTGGTACATTAATTCTCTCTTATACTTTCCCCACTAGGGTCAAATTGTTTCCTTTTCTTGACTGCCTCATTGGGACACAGAAGGCTTAACACTAGACTCTCAGCTAGGTTCTGGTCATATTCCATTGAGAAGGATTTCATAGACAGTTGGGTAGTCAATGTACACAGCACCCTTCCTGAGCACTAAATACCAGGCAGGTGATGTTATCTCATACATTATATCCTCTAACTTACATTACTGATCATGGCCAGTAGCAGTGTTACATGTAGCTTAGAGTCATTAATCACCTAAAGCTCCATGCGTCCAAAATTCCTGCCCCACCATCCTGTCCTATGGCTGATACCTGAAATTAGAGCTAGAAGAGACCTTAGTTCAGTTGTGTAGATCAAAGAAAAAGTCCCTTGAAGATTGGGGGGAAAGTCTAATATTAGCTACTTGTTAGGAATTCATTGATCAGCTCCCTTTTTGGAGACTAAGAATAGAGATATAAGAGTTAAGTGTTGATTGGAGGCAACAGAAGGTGATGATGGTCCAAAGCCAGGGAATTGACCAAAGACAGATCACAATAGAACCCTACAGTGGAGAGGTGGCCTGTGCAGCCCCTGAGGAAGCATGAATGTACTAGATACCTGGAAAGAGCAAATGATTTTAGAGAAAAAATTCAGATCTGAAAAGTGGAAGGGAATAAAAAAAGAGGCAAGTATCAAAGGGTGGGAAGCTCTCCAAATTTGTGATCAGACCTGTGCTAAAGTACAAACCCCTCCTATTATTATTCCCATTTGTCAAGACAAAGAAGCCAAACCTTGGAGAGAGGAAATAAATTGCTCCCAAAGCCACATAGCTAATAATACAGGCAATAACTACCTCAGAGTAGTAAAAATTATGGGAGCTCAGGGAAGCAGAGATCATTTCTAGCTGGATGGTTTAAGAAGGCTCCACAGAGAAGGGGGTTAGGTTAGATGCTTTCCAAGGTTCCTTCCAGTTCCAATATTCTATGATTCTATGAATCAGTGGCAATCTTATTATATCAGTAAAGCATTTTAAAAAGATAACAAGTACATCTCACTGAGTCACCTTGAAAAAGCAACTAAACTGTTTTGAGCCTCAGTTTTTTTTCCTCTGTAAAATTTTTAAGGATCCTCTTATAATTCTAAATGCAAATCTAAATTCATTGAGTTCTATCACTATCACTAGGGTGTCTAGCTTTCTAAATCCTTGGCCTACAAGGAAAGGATAGGCAGTTTTAATTTCTTAAAAAAAAAAAAAAATTTAGTTTTATTTAATAGGTCACAGTGGGTACAAGGGAACTCTGTTAGATTTGGAACTGAAGACATGAGTCAGATCTCAGACTCTGGTACTTACTAACTGTGTGACCATGGACAAACTATTTAACTTCTCTGAGATCTATTTTATTTTCTGGAAAATAAAGATAATGATACCCAGAAGGTGATAGTCTGCCTGAACTCATTATTAACTTAATATTACCCTCAAAATTTTAAAATTTTTTAAAATCATGATTAATATATTCCCACCCCATTGTCCTCTCCCCATTATGATTCTGAACTCTAAATATTCTCCAGAAAATTTAAAAAATTAAAAAATCAGGATTAATATATTCCCATTACATGATCCTCTCCCCATTACAATGATTCTGAACCAACTGTTGTCATTGCACAAATCCTATTCCCTACTTCTTACTGCCTACTCCCTTATTTCAATCCACCTCAACTCTACCACAGTCCTAGATTTATCTACCTCTTCCACTGTGCTCTCTAGAATGCCTGACCCATATGTAACATACTTGTTTTCATCTTAAAATTTTCTTTTAAATTATGTCTATCTTCTTGGACTTACTGAGACCTGGCTACCTTTTCTGCCACTGGCTTCCCTTTCATACTTATGCTTGTCTCACTGACCATGGTAGGAGAATTGGAATACTCCTTATTTTCTGTTACCACTTCCAGACTTTCCCTCTACTACCATCATTCAGGGAGCTGTCCTTTGATATTCACTCAATCCATATTTATCACCCAAACAAGATTCTGGTCATTGTATTCTACCCATCTCCAGGACACACTCCTTCCAGCTCAGTGACTGGCTTACAAAATTTCCTCCCCAACTCTTGACTTCATGCTAAGAACTTCAGTATATTGATATGCTTTTAAATGCTCATAAGTTCCCAGTTTTTTCATTTATTCATTTTCTATAACCTATTCCTCAATCTAACCTCAGCTATATAGTGATCTTAACATCATCCACAAGTGTTCCACTTTCATATTTATGACCTTGACATTACTTTAATTATAATATTGTTATCATTTGATTGTTCTCTCTAACTTATAACTCCTAACCTGTTCTTTATCTTCATCAAGACCTCCAATCTTTTCATCCCTCAGTTCTCTCCCTGTCCATCACCCTTGTCTGGCTACGCTCTCCTTCCCTTTCTTGACCTCTTTGTGAATTGATTAAATTTCATGTTATCCCTTTATCTTGTTTCTGATCTTACCCTGTCAAGCCTTGGATTATCCTCTGCCTTTGCTGTGGCTATTGCTGCTGACTTAAGCTAGAGAAAAATAACAAAGCCAAACTGACTAGGTCCACTAGAAATTTATGTTACATAAATGGCCCTCATGGCACTAAGACATTCCTTTTATCTCTAATCCATTCACCATCCCACTCATCACAGCAGTTTTCCCAAACCTTTCTAATCCCTCCTTAAACCTCCCTGTCCTTCCTTCCCTCAGCAGAACTCTTTCATATTTCACTGAAAAATTAGACCAATTTTCCAAAAGCTCCCTCTTCTCTTTCAAGATGCCTTCTGCCACTATTTCTTCCTTTTCCCTTGTCTACATTAAAAACTGGTCCTTTTCAGTCTAGCTGGTAGAAGAGCTGAATTGGGCCCAAGGGGGAAGGCTAAAGAAGAAAGAAGAGAAATGAGTGGGGGCAGGGGGGGGGGAGAAGAGAAGGGAAAAGAGGGATAGTATTGGGAGAGAAAAAGAAAGTACAAGGGCAGAAGGTGAAGAAGAGATGGGGAAGAGAAAGAAACAAGGAAGGGAATTTTGGTAGAGGAGAGAGTGCTGGGGAAAGGAAACAAGGGAGAAAGTAGAGAAGACAGAGTTGGAGGAATCGACTCAGAAGGGAGAGAAAAGCAGGATGGAGGAGACTCCTGTTGCCTTGCCCTTCAACATAAAGGGCACAGATTATTCTTCCTAATTTTTTTTGGCTCCTATTCTGACCCTACAGCCTGGGGAAAGGATGTAACTTGATTCAAGTGACACAGGAAGTTAGTGTTGGGAAATACCTTTTCTCTAGCTGGCCCAAGACCTATTTTCATTAGGGCCTCCTGGCTTGAAAGGCTCAGCCAGGATGATTTATCAGCCCCCTCTCCAGGCCATCTGGTTGGCAGAGAGCAGGAGGAGAGGCTGGGAGGACTAAACAGGGAGGATCAGGTAATGAGATGTCATTTGAGATATCCCTCTCCTCCCCCAACCTACACACACACACACACACACACACACACACACACACAGAGTAAATAATCTCTGCCTTGGTGCCCTAGGAAGATCAAGAGACAGTCTGCTTTTCTAGCTACTAGAATGTTTCCTACTAACAGTGTATAGATAAAAATCCTAGCTTGAGAGCTCAAACACCATCTAGTCCAACTCTTCTATTTTATAGAGTAGAAAACTGAAACCCAGAGAGTTTACCTCACTGTCCAGAGTCACATATAGAGTGGTGAGGCAGGGCTGAGATTTTAACCCAAATTATTGAACTCCAAATCCAGCTTTCTTTCTCCTGTGACTTTCTCTCATGACTGCCTATAGAACATCTGATTCCAAGATTCAGAGTTCATTTCAACACAACTTTAGATTCATAATTTTAAAGCACCCTATAAATGTTTCTAGTGACCTGGGCTTAGAATCAAGAAGACCTGAAGTCAATCTCTGAAACTAGAAGCTTTCTTACCCTAGGCCGATCATTTAATTTCTACTGGCTTCAGGCAACTCCCTAGGATTTATTCTCTGTGTCATTAACAGGTGGGTGGAACTGCCCACAATGGTGAAATCAGAGACGATGCTTCATATGTTATTGTTACTTTGGGTCTTATATTAATTCCCTCAAAAGTCCATGATGAAGGGCTTTTGTTACTACCTTTTAAAAAATATATAATTTTGGAAACATTCTAATCACAATATTTCACCTCCTCTTTCACATTTTCCTAACTAGGAGATCCTCAGTTTTTTTTCAGTGACAGTTTCCTTATTAAAAATGAATAAGATTGAGATAGTTTCTGAGGTCCCTTCCAATTCCAAGTCTATGATACAGTGCCTTTTATTTAATTTACAGACAATTTACATTTTATTAACATTTTATCTCACTGAGTTCTCTTTCCCCTCTGCATTTGACTTCATCCCTCACTGTTTTTCTTTTCCACATTTTAGGATCCCAATGATTAGTCCCTCAGTCCTATAAAGCCAATTAACATCAGATCAGCTTGGGTATTTTTAAATCTCTTTTCCTATTTATTTATATTATTTATTTTAATATTTTAAAATATAGCAAGAACAAATATATAAGCATACACATACACATACTCTCTCCTAGAGGCATAATTATTCCAACGTCATCTCAGTCTCTGGGGAGGGAAGGGAGATTATTAGACTTTCAATTTAGTTCTGTTCCTATAAGGCTTTAGTCCCAACAAGTTCAAGTCCAAAGACTGTCTCAGCTAGTTATAATATTTGACCTGGATTTCTGTATCCCTGTGGCTCACATTTCCTGGTTGGAGACTTTATTCTCTGTCCCTACAAAAGAAAAAAATGAAAGAATAGGCAAAAACCCCAGACTAGTAGGAGTACATAGGGTAGTAGGAGAGAAACTGGCCTTTAAGCCCTTCTCTTTACTTACCATATGGTATGAGTGAAGGAATCCTTTATCCTCAGATCCAAAACCAGGGAAATCCCTTGCTATTGCTTAATTAGGTTGTTTTTAAAAGTATGGTCAGCTACATGTACAAAAATGTTTGTAGCAACCCTTTTTGTAGTGACAAGGGAATGGAAACTGAGTGGATGCCCATCAATGGGAGAATGGCTAAATACATAGTGGTATATGAATATTATTGAATATTAATGTTCTGTAAAAAATGACCAACAGGACGGTTTCAGAAAAGCCTGGACTTACATGAAATGATACTGAGTGAAGTGAGTAGAACCAGGAGATCGTTGTACATGGCAAGATTATGTGATTATCAAGTCTGATGGAAGTGGCTCTTTTTAATAATGAAGTAATTCAGGCCAATTCCAATGATCTTGTGATGAAGAGAGCCATCAGCACCCAGAGAAAGGCCTGTGGGAAGTGAGTGTGGACCACAACATAGCATTCTCACTCTCTCTGTTGCTGTTTGCTTGCTTTTTTTTTTTTTGTTTTCTTTCTCATTTTTTTCCCTTTTTGATCTGATCTTTCTTGTGCTGCATATTTGTGGAAATATTGCACATGTTTAACATATATTGAATTGCTTGTTGTCTTGAGGAGGGGATAAGGGGAAGGAGAGAGAAAAACTTGGAACATAATGTTTTACAAGAGTGAATGTTGAAACCTATCTTTGCATGTATTTTGAAAATAAAAACTATTATTTAAAAAAAGTTAAGATATGGTCAGCCATTTCAAAAAAGCCTGGAAAGACTTCCATGAACTAATGCTGAGTGAAGTGAGCAGTATCAAGAAAACATTGTACACAGTAACAAGATTATGTGATGACCTCAATAATGAGGTGATTTAAGGCAATTCCAATAGACTTCCATATTCATCCAAATCCAGAGAGAGGACTATTAAGACTGAAAGTTAATCAAAGCATAGTATTTTCACCTTTTGTGGTAGTGGTGGTTTGGTTGTTGTTTATTGTTTTTTCTTTGTTATGTTTTTTTCTAATATAATTTTTCTTGCACAGTATGATGAATATGGAAATATATTTAGAAGAATTACATATGTTTAACCTTTATTGAATTGCTTGCTGTCTTATTGGGAGGGCAAGGAGAGAAAAAATTTTAGAATACAAGGTTTTGCAGAGGTGAATGCTGAAAACTAACTTTGCCTATACTTGGAAAAATAAAATACTATTAAAAAAAGACATAGTCAGCCAATGGTAAAAGGCTACACCCAGCCACAGTGCAGAATGTCTACATATGCTCCAGTCTTTGAAAAGCAGGTTTCCTCACTCTCCCCTGTGGATGACTCCATCTTTCTTTCTTTCTTTCTTTCTTTCTTTCTTTCTTTCTTTCTTTCTTTCTTTCTTTCTTTCTTTCTTCTTTCTTTCTTTCTTCTCTTTCTTTCTTTCTTTCTTTCTTTCTTTCTTTCTTTCTTTCTTTCTTTCTTTCTTTCTTTTTTTTTTTTTTTTTTTTTTTTGCTGAGGCAATTGGGATTAAGTGACTTGCCCAAGGCCACACAGCTAAGAAGTGTTAGGTGTCTGAGGTTACATTTGAACTCAGATCCTCCTGCCTTCAAGACTGGTGCTCTATCCACTGCGCCACCCAGCTGTCCCTGGATGACTCCATCTTAGATGGTCTTGGCAGATCTCAGACCCTATTACATGTCCATTACCCTATTTGAGTCTCATTGAGGTAGGCACTAACAGTATTAACCCCATTTTACAGATAAGCAAACCAAGGTAGGGAAACATTAAGTCACATTTTCATAATCACTCAACTAGCAAGTTGCTGGGATGGGATTCTAACCTAAACCCTTTCTCCCTCTAAATTCAGTCTTCATTTCTCTTTATTCGCCTTTCTAATCCTAAAACCATTAATTTAGAGCTTACAGACTTCTTACAAGTCACTTAGTCCAATCTCCTCATTTCACAGCTAAGAAAATAAAGCCCAGAAAGGTGGAATTGAGAGCCCGGGATTTGAACCCAAGGTTTCTAAATCAAAAGCCAGAATTCTTTACATCGGACCACTTGTAAGGTTTTTCTCACATCCCAGTAAGCTAAGTAGAATAAGAATCGGCATCTCCGTTTAACAAATAAGGAAACTGAGGCACGTAGCAGTGAAGTGACTGGTCCACATTCACATAGGAAGTGTCAACCTTCAGCCTAGATTTCCTGCCTCCAAGTTCAGTGGAGCCACTGAGGCTAAGTAAGAAGCCACGGAGATTCTCTACTTCTGCCTTTTCTTTTTGAAGAACAAAATGATGACTGCATTTCTCCTCCCCATGAGTGTACCTAAGTGTAAACGTGGGTGTGTTTAAGCCTCTGTTTTCTCATCTACAAAATGGACATAATACCTGTAGCACCCACCTCACTGTACTGCCGTAAGGCTTAAATGAGATAATATATATGAAGTATTTTACAAACTTTCAAACTTTACATAAATATTAGGTATTATTATTACATATAATGCTACTCCAACTCCCCCTTCAATCTGTCTCTTTTGAATCTGTGTACTCTTCATTGCCATGTTCTAGGCATGAGTCACTTACAATGTGTCTCAGTGATACTTGTGATGTCAAGTATCTCCTATTGCATTAAACCTTCTGCTTCCATTTTTCTAAAATTTTGTGTCCTTATTTATGTCCATTCAAAGCCAAAAGTTTCATGAATGCCCATTCTAAATAAAAGAATTTTGCATAGGTTTCCCTCCTTCCCTCCTTTCACATCAGCATCTTCTGAGCCACTCCCTCTCCCCCACTCCAGTCAGAGCTGTCTCTCAGGAGCAAACTGACACAATTGTACAATACAGTGGAATTGGGATCTAGGTCTCAGATTGGGCTGGGATTACTCAGAGTTCCTGGTTTCCATGCTGTCATCCTAGACTCTTTCTTCACACACAGGAGGCTCATTAAGCACAGTTTTTGTGAATGTACTTAGGTAGGTGGAAGGAAAGAACTTCTCCCTGGAGAGAGTCTAAGCACTACTCCCACCCCCACTGTGGGGCCTTGAGGCAAAGGAACTGACTCAGCCTTAATCAACCCTCATCCTCCCCTCTTCCTGGCTGCTCCCTTTCCCCCCTCCCCTTCCCAAACCAGCCCCCAGCTTCCTGACCAGGCCTAGAACAAGAGCTCTGGGAGCTCCCCACAGCTCACTGAAAACATTTACAACTCTTAAGGTGTGGGAGGCAGGGGTGGAAAGCTGCACAGACAGCTCCCTGGAGTAGCCCAGCCTCAAATCTGGGGACGCTGAGCATCCTGCTTTCAGAGAAAAGACACTTTTCAGGTGTGGATGGGTAGAGAATCTTCCTAAGTAGGGAGACAATCCTCCCCATAACTCCATAGGCCCTGCCCTAGAGTCATCAACTCTTTGCTTTAGTTGTGCAAAGTGCATCTCTGAATAAGGGAGAATAAAAGAGGAAGGAGAGGAAAGAAGGAAAGGACAAAAAAGGGGGAGTGGGCTATCTTCAGGGGTGCAATGTTCTCCCTCCTTGGCAAGCAGAGTCTGGATCACCACTTGTTGGATAAGTCTTTTGTATATGGGTTAAGGAAATAACCACAGAGGCATTTTCTAACACTCAGATTTTGTGAGTCAGAGTGGGGAATGAGGAATGGGAAAGCAGAAAGGTGAAAGAAGGAGGAAGAGAAATGAAGATTTTTTTCCTCAAAGAGGAAAGAAAAGCTTTCTTTACCAGAGAGTTTGAGCCTCAATTCTTATCAGAGCTTAGATTGGTTCGATTGAAAGGGTGATAGAAATTAATCAACAAACATTTATTAAGTGCAACAGGCATTTGGCTTAATGATGGAGATATAAAGATAAAAATGAAATACCCCTGGCTTCAAGGAGCTTACATTTTATATAAAAAGATAGATAGATCCATCCATCCATCTATCCATACATACATATAGATATATAACAAGTAGAAGGTAATATATGGAGTGTCAGGGAGAGGGAGGAAGTTGCAACTGGAGAAGCAGTAATCATTAAGAGCTAGCACAGGAAAGGGAATATATATTTAGATAGATAGATAGATAGATATAGAAATGTAGATATGTAGATATATCTTCAGCATTTTTACCAATGATGAAGACTGTAGAGCACATGCTTATCAAATTTGTAGATAAAATAGTTGGGAAGGATAGGTTAATACAAAATATATGAGATAGGATCCAAAAAGAACTCAACAGGTGAGAATGATGTACCAAATCTAATAAAATGGGACTAAATAAAGATAAATGTAAATTCCTGAATTGTTCTAACAGCCTTTCAGGAACCAGAGGGAGAGGTGATAATCCAGTCATTCTCTGCCTAATTAGACCAGATCTAGCATACTGGGTTCATCTCTGCACACTTTGCATAGTTTAGGAAGGGGATTGGAATATAAGTAAAAGATGGCAAGCAGAATGGTAAGGGGCCATACCACACCATAGAGGATGATCTTGAAGGGACTGCATCGGTTTAGCTGGGAGAAGACAAAACTTTGCAATGGGGATTGAGTATAAGGGGTGTGATTGGTATAAGAATTATCTTCAAGTATTTGCAGAGCCATCACAGAAGAAAGGAGACCTTCTAAAACCTAGTAGGAGAATGCTTCATGTATATGGCTTCAACTATGCTAAACTTTGTTCTATCTTCCATATTCAAAAGAAGGGAGAAGAAAAAAAGTCTCAAAATCTGAGATAGGTTACAGAAAGACAGTGGTGGGCAGGAGTACACAAAAGATTTTCTGATTTAACATTCTTTTCTTTAACTAGGGGACAAAGAAGCCACATAGATGGAACTATTAGTAACTGTTTTGGGACTATTAGTTCTCTTCCTAAAAGAAATGTTAAAAAAGTCTTATGAGTAAATAAAATGTGGTGTTATTTCAGTGGTTCTCAAAATCCTTTCTGTCCCCTATTCAATAATTAGTTCTTTAAATTCCACTTTAGACACTAATGCATTGTTGGTGGAGTTGTGAAATGATCCAATCATTCTAGAGAGCAATTTGGAACTATGTCCAAAGGGATATAAACCCATGCATACCCTTTGATCCAGCAATACCACTATTGTCTGTATGCCAAAGGGATCATGAAAGAGAGGAAAGGACCCACATGTGCAAGAATGTTTATAGCAGGTTTTTTTGTAGTGACAAGGAATTGGAAATTGAGTAGATGTCTAACAATTGAGGAATGGCTAAACAAGTTATGTTATATGGATGTAATGGAATGTTAATGTTCTGTAAGAAACCATGAGCAGGATGATTTCAGAAAAACCTGCAAAGACTTCCATGAACTGATGCTGAGTGAAACAAGCAGAACTTGCCATTGTACATGGCAACAAGAAGATAATATGATAATTAACTGGGATAACTTGACTCTTTTAAAAAATGAAGTGATTCAAGACAATTTCAATAAACTTAGGATGGAAAATGCCATCCACATCCACAAAGAGAACTATGGAGACTAAATTGTTTGTTTGTTTTATTCTTTCTCATATTTTTCTATTTTCTTGTATAACATGACAAATGTGTAAATATGTTTAAAAGAATTACACATATTTAACCTGTATTAAATTGCTTGCTATCTTGGGGAGGGAGGAGGAGAGGGAAAATTTGGAACATAAAGTCTTGCAAAAATGAATGTTGAAACTATCTTTACATGTATTTGGAAAAGTAAAATACTATTGAAAAATGAAAGAAAGAAGGAAAGAAAGAAAGAAAGAAAGAAAGAGAAGAAAGAAAGAAAGAAGAAAGAAAGAAAGAAAGAAAGAAAGAAAGAAAGAAAGAAAGAAAGAAAGAAAGAAAGAAAGAAAGAAAGGAAGAAAGAAAGAAAGAAAGAAAGAAAGAAAGAAAGAAAGAAAGAAAGAAAGAAAGAAAGAAAGAAAGAAAGAAAGAAGAAAGAAAGAAGAAAGGAAGGAAGAAAGGAAGAAAGAAAGAAAAAGAAAGAAAGAAAGAAAGAAAGAAGAAGAAAGAAAGAAAGAAAGAAAGAAAGAAAGAAAGAAAGAAAGAAAGAAAGAAAGAAAGAAAGAAAGAAAGAAAGAAGAGAAAGAAAGAAAGAAAGAAGGGAAGGAGGGAGGGAGGGAGGGAGGAAGGAAGGAAGGAAGGAAGGAAGGAAGGAGGAAGGAAGGAAGGAAGGAAGGAAGGAAGGAAGGAAGGAAGGAAGGAAGGAGGAAGGAAGGAAAAAAAGAAAGGGAGGGAGGAAGGGAAGGAGGGAGGGAGGGAGAGAAGGAGGGAGGGAAGGAAGGAGGATAAAAATTCCACTCTAACAATTTCATTTATTTGGCCTTCATCTATGTAGTAAATGCCTCTGGGAAAGATAACACATCAAGCTTCATTAGTCATTTATTATTCTAAAAGAGTTTGTTAAATCTTTTCCCAAGACCTTTATTTGAAAAAGCTGATAATAAGGAAGCATATGGAGGATGGGACAACTGGATGAGGGGTACACCACATTTATTTTAAATTTTTGCCTAGGGTCACCTCAGGGTCAGGTAGTTTGATTTTTAATAATGCTGGAAGAAAGTTTGATAGCTATCAGCACCTTCAAGGTAACAGCCTCCTGGAGTAAGACAAAGCCAGGTTGGGCACTAGCCCAATCTGATTTAGATTTTAGTGGAACCCTTTATTTTAGGGCTTCTTTTTCCACAGATCCATTTGCCTTGCTTTGGACATTCGCTAGATAATTCTCCTGAACTGCAAGAAATGAAGAACATTAATAGAGTCTTCCAAGTAAGTTTCCAAACTTTTATTTTAATGTTTTCCTTTTTTATTGTCCCAGGAATGGTTCTGAAATCATATGAGGAAAGACCCAAGTTATCTGTCCAAGAAATATTTTTTGAGAGCAGGCCCATCCACAAGGCACCAAATAGGAACAAGAAGCTATGTGAGAATTCTAGGGCACCTTTTTGCTAGTTCTGTGTGATTCTGAACGAGTGACTCAACCTCTCTGGGCTTCACTACCATTCAATGTAAAGAGAAAAGGCTGGACTAGATTTATAGGGTTCTTTTCAGTTCTGAAACTTTGATTCCAGCAAGAGGGAGACCTGAACAATGATAATACACAATTGCTTCTACACCCATGAAACCTAATTAAAGTGAAATATTTTCAGTTGTTGCTCTCCTGACCTAAATAAACAAAGTCTTCCAATGGATATAGTACATAATTTGTATGTATTGCAAAGGAAAGTAGTTGGAAGCCTATATTTCTTCTTTTCTTTCATGGGATTATAGGATTCATTTAGAATTTGAAGAAACCTTAGAGATCATCCAGTCCAGGAAGCTGAGTATCACAATGTACTTGGTGTGAGTTAAAAATCACACCTCAGGTATTTATTAGTTGTGTGACCTTAAGAAAGTCACTTAACCTCTGTCTCACTCAGTTGCTTCATTGGTAAAATGGGGACAATAATAATACCTGCCTGGCAGGGGTTTTATGAGGATAAAAGGAGCTCATGTGTGTAAAATTCTTTGTAAACCTTAAAGCACTCTATAGAACTTAGTTCCTTTTAATTAGTTAATAGATTCCCTTCCCTCCAAGGGAGTAGATAGATTTCAAGGGGTCTGTGATGGGAAAAGATGCACTTCTATTTTTATAAACTTCTCAGTGAAATGTAGTATTTCCTTCAATTATATATATTTTTTAAAAACCACACATTATTCTAAGAAGGGGTCTAAGATTCCCCTAAATTCTCAATGAGGTCCATAAGATTAAAAAAAAAAAAAAGGCTCCTACATTTTATAAATGACAAAATAAAAAAATAAATAAATAAGACTCAGAGTGGGGAGACTCATCCAAAGTCATCCAGGTAACAAGTGTCAAGAATGATCTGAAAAAAGGATCTTCTGGCTCTAGATCCAAGGCTTTCTCCTGTAAGATCACACAGGGATCTAATGCCAGCACTTCTCTGCTTCCTTACATGTAGTGATATTTTGAGAAGTCAGAATGGACATAGTGAAGCTGGTTGTCCGATGTCATTTCAGGTTTTCAAAAAATGGGTTTTGGGTTAAAATGAATATAACAGGTTATTTTGCCTATTGGTTTCTTTCCCTCCCTCCCTAGGTGTCTATCTGTGTTTCTTCATAGCAGTCCTCCACAAGGGATTCAAATTAATCTTGGTATATGTTTGCAAAGGCAAAGTGGCACAGTGAATAGAATGCCAAGCTTAAGATCAGGAAGACTCATTTTTAGAGTCCAAATTTGGCCTCAAATATTCACTAATTATGTGATCCTGGGCAAGTCACTTAATCCTGTTTGCCTCAGTTTCCTCATTTGTGAAATGGAAAACTACTCTAATATCTTTGCAAAAAATCCCAAATGGCATCGTGAAGAGTCAGACATGACTAAATAACAACAAAAAAAAATCACACTACTTTGACCCTGGTTTCCTTTACACCCTCTTTGTAGGCTGTGTAAATTTTTATCTCCACACATTTGCTCCTCCCTTTTCTTCTTTCTGGGGTGTTCTCCCCACTGTTTCCACATTCTGCCTATTCTTCAGGCTTTATTTTTCCATAACCTTTCCCTGACTACACTTTGAGACAGATCTCTCTCCTTTCTCAGTGTCCTCATCATACTGAAAGTCATTACTATGTTATTTAGCTCTTAGCTATATTATCTTTTATTGCTCCCCCAAGTTGTTTCCTGAGTATTACTCCAGATGGCCCCAGATTGGGAGCTTCAGGAAGTCAGAAATTATTTCTATATTTCTTTTATTATAATAAGAATCATGGTAATAAAATAACAATACCCTGACTAACCAATAAAAAAATAACTTCAATTTCCCCCCTCTTTATCTCCATCAAGGGAAGTGGAAAAGGTAAGCTTTTTGGAAGTGGTGAATGGGACTGATTGGATTAAGTATTTCTCAGTATTGAGTCACATGATCCCTGTTCCCAGAGCTGGGACCCTGGGGAGTCGGGAGGGAGGCATATGATCTCTGGAGGGATGGAGTTTGAACCCTGGATACAAGAAGTTAGAGAAGTTACAGGAAGTGATGTGACCGTGAGAGGCAGCCAACATTGGTGACCATTGGTCAAGGATGGTCACTTCCTTTTAGTCTATCCAATGAAAAGGCTCCAGTCTTTCTTTCTTTTTTTTTTTTTTTATAATAGTTTTTATTTACCAGATATATGCATGGGTAATTTTAAAACATTAACAATTGCCAAACCTTTTATTCTAATTTAGTCTTTTTTTTTTTTTTTTTAAGTCCTGGACAAGCTGGAAGATGGTCAGGTTCTAGGAGCACATGGGGGTAGTTGGGATGGTTCCTAGGTGTGTCAGCCTCTCCCTGAGGGGAGATGTCTCTGATTAGTTAATTGGGAAGGGGGTCATGCACCTGACCTGTCCCACACAGTTTAAGGGGGCTCGTCCGGGATCTTCCCAGAGAGATGGCTGGGATCCTGATTCAAGGCAGGCAACTGACCTTGAGATCAGATTCTCAGCTTACCTTTCTGAGAAGACTAGGAGAGACTCAGATACAAACAGAAGCACACAAGTCTTCGAAGAGGAAGCCCCGGTAAGAGAGAGCCAGTTAATTCAACCATGCTTTATCCATAAGAGGCACTTTCTGTTAATGTGCCCTTGAACTGTCCTTGTGGGCCCTGGGATCATCAAGCCTTGGATGATCCAGATTAAGGGGTGAGGGCCAGAAAAGGGGTTCTGTTTACAGCACAGGATGGGGGAACTCTGGTTGGCTAGGAAGATAGGCAACTCCTTCTGACCTGGTCTACCAAGCCACCCTGGGGGAGTTGGCTGTGCATTTGTTGGAGACCAGGGATAAGACTAGATACTCTGAAAGGGGACAGTCTAACTCAAATCTTTGGAGCAAAAGAAAAAAAGTGCACTTGGGTATTTCTGTTGTATGTGGGAAAATGGGGAAGGGGTGGTCTCTTCCATGTAATTTTTGTCTGTGTTTGTCTTTGTGCAGAATGTCTTTGTCATGTTTGTTCTGTGAGCTAGAATTTGTTAGGGAAAAAAAGGGAAAGAGAAAGGTCTGACTTTCCTGTAAGCTCCAATTCTGGCCAAAGTTGGAGCTTTAGAAAAAGTCCATTGGGAATAATGGTTGGGGAATTTGGCAATTGGTCATTTCAAAATTCCAAGGCAATTGAATTAAATTGGGGAGGATCATGCAGAGAGTGAAGATAGTTTCCTTCTGTTCCTTCCTCATTCCCTGACTGCAGCAGACCACATGGGGCCAGAGGGAGAGAAAGAAACTATGTTTAATCACTTTAGTGAAATTCATTATTTGAAATGAGCAGTTTTATATTATTGGGAATTTAAACCTGTACTTATTTTAAGTTAAAGTATAGGTTATTAAAACAATTACCTTAGGGGAGGTCATTTCCCTACTTAGATGGTATGCTGATTTCTAGAAGTATTGAGTAATTTGCAAACATTATGAGTTATGCCTTAAAATTGTGTCAGCTCTGCTGGATATATGTATGTTTTATGAAATTTGGTTCAAAGTTATTTAATTGTGAATCTTAAAGCTTAAATTTTAAAAAAGTGATTTAAAGACAAGATAGATAAAAGCAATTGATAGTTTAAATGGAGCATCTAATTAAAGGGGGTTGGGAAGCATAGTGGAGTTGGGAGAAATGTCATGTGAAGTGGGGGGGAAGGGCAGCCATGTGGAAAGGGCTTGTCAAGTGACAATCTAATTTCCCTCTCTCTCCCATTAAGTGGAGCTGCCTTTTTTTTTTTTTTTTAAACAAACTTTAGTTCCTTCCTAGTTGAAACATTAATTGCTTATACTGTTTAAAGGAGCAGCTTACATTTACATGTAACTGAATGTTTTATTTTTATTTTTCAAGTCTATAGCTGCTCTAAGAGGTTTGTTGGAACTATAAGTTTTCTGAAAGCAATTTATTCCTACTAAAATATCCTATTTGTCTTCGGCAAATTAGAAGTGCATGATGGTCTCCTTGTTTAAGAAATATGATATATATATATAAACAACAACAACTTAGAGCAGAATTTTAATCTGATCTGATAGGGTTATTTCTAAAAGTTTAATTTTTTTTAAGAATGAAGAGATTTTTTGTTTGTTTGTTTTTCTTATTATAGCTTTTTATTTACAAGATATGTGCATGGGTAATTTTTCAGTATTGACAATTGTCAAACCTTTTGTTCCAACTTTTCCCCTCCTTCCCCCTCCCCCAGATGGCAGGTTGACCAATACATGTTAAATATGTCAAAGTATAAGTTAAATGCAATATATGTATACATGTCCAAATAGTTGTTTTGCTGTACAAAAAGACTTTGAAATAGTGTACAATTAGCCAGTGAAGGAAATAAAAAATGCAGGCGGACAAAAATAGAGGGATTGGGAATTCTATGTAGTAGTTCATAGTCACCTCCCAGAGTTCTTTCGCTGGGTGTCGCTGGTTCAGTTCATTACTGCTCTATTGGAACTGATTTGGTTCATCTCAATGTTGAAGAGAGCCACGTCCATCAGAATTGATCATCGTATAGTGTAATGCTCTGTCAGTGTAATGTTCTGTCGTCTCTCAATTATAACCCTTCTCTGGGAGGAGATCTCTTTTCTGTATAATCTTTTCCTCTGTGAACAGGTTTCTTGGAAGGCTTCTAGCACCTTCCCCTCCAAAAGTGTGGGATTGCTGGACTTATGAATCCACAGGATGTCTTCTCTTTGCCTCAACCCAGACTGCCCTCCTAACTCAATGTCCCAGTCTAGACTGCTCTTTAGACTCAATGTTGCCTTCTTTTATCCTTGAAGAGAATCGGCTTGTGAGAACTCCTACAGCCAATGAACTTGCTCCTTTTAAAGGTGTAAACTCCTTTAAATGTGTAAACTCCTTTTCAGAAGTCTAAAGGTGTACACTCCTTTTAAAGGTTTGAACTAAAAGTGTGAATTCTGAGCTAGAGAATTGTTTAGACAACCTGAGTTAGCACCTTGTAGTCCTAACAGTATAGTGTTGTTGTTGAAGTATACAAGGATCTCCTGGTCCTGCTCATTTCACTCAGCATCAGTTGATGTAAGTCTCTCCAGGCCTTTCTGAAATCATCCTGTTGGTCATTTCTTACAGAACAATAATATTCCATAACGTTCATATACCATAATTTATTCAGCCATTCTCCAATTGATGGGCATCCACGTAGTTTCTAGTTTCTGCCCATTACAACGAGGGCTGCCACAAACATTTTTGCACATGTGGGTCCCTTTCCCTTCTTTAAAATCTCTTTGGGATATAAGCCCAGTGGTAACACTGCTGGATCAAAGGGTATGCACAGTTTGATAACTTTTTGAGCATAGCTTCAAATCGTGAATGAAGAAATGATTAATGTTAAATCTGAAGTGTTCTTTTATGTGGAAATAGAATATTCTGTGTGAGCTTTAATTGATTGTATTGAGTCATCCTTAAGTTGTACCATTATTTAAAGGGACTCTGAGAATAATAGTTTTTGCTTTTGTCCCTTTGAAAATGTTTCTGTTATGGACAATATGCAATTTAGAATTTTTCTATGTATTGGATATTTTAAAAGCAAAATAATCTGTGTAATGTTGAACTTAGAACAATTTACTTAGATATGAAAGATAAGCTGTATAAGCTGTGAACATTCTAGGATGAATCTTTACTGTGATCCTTGAGAGCTAGATTCATCTGAAACTTTGATTAATGATAATTGCTGTAGAACATAAAAATCTTTTGGGACTGCAGCTTATATTTATTTGGAGTTTCAAATTCAGGTATGATTGTCTGGATAGATCATCAAACCAGTGAAAGGAATGTGCCATAAGCTACTTAGAAGAAGCTGTTACAGGTGGAAGTTAGTATCTGGGAACCAATTAGAAGGACGATCTTGGCCTCTGCTGGAGGTAGGATCCTTCTGAATCAATTTCCTAGAGAGGTTCTTTTGAATGAGAGCCCACCTGATTATTCCTGAATCTGGCTTAAGATGGAATTGTTAAAAATTAGGACAGTTACTTGAAGTAAAACTGCTTTAAGGAAATCATGTCCCTGATAGTAAATTTCTGTAATGAGAGCAAGTGGTCAGTGGAAGATATAAAACAATACAAGTATGTAGATATTTTAATTTGCAGCCCAGTCTTTGAGGACTTTCTGGTTCCTGTTATAACATCTTTTAACTCTTTTGCTTCCTGAGGCTAGAATTTCTTTATCTAAAGGTCTATTTCACCCAGATTTTTGAGGCCACTCCCACTTTCCCTTTTGTTTATTTAGAGAAAGCAGACAATCTCATCATGCCCTGATTAGGCTAAGGGTTTTTTTTAGGATCCTAAAAGTTAAACTAACCTGCCTAGAGTCTTTAACACTGTATGTTGATGGAAGGTGGGGCCAGGTCCTTGGGGTCTCTGGAACCCCAATTCTAGACCCCTGACTTACTTATCAAAGATCTATACTCACCTCAAACTGCTTTTAGTTTTGTTAATACTTGTACTCATTGGGTAAGAACCTTCCCTTGTAAGGCTCTGGGATTTTCACTGGGAGAGATCACACTGAAGGGCACATGTTCTACTCAATGCACCTACTCCTTTGAGGAAACAAAAGCAATTTGGGAAAACATTCTTTTGGTATCTATCCTAGGAAAGCTGTTTGGAACAGAGGCATTTATGATAGCCTCATCCCCCTGTCATCCTCATTAAATCATTTAATACCTTCTCCATGGTGAAGGTTCTCTTGCCCCAAACTCCACTGATCTCCAATCCCACTTCTCCAACTGCCTGTCAGACATTCATCAGATGCCCCTCTGTCATCCCCACTCTTTCACTTAGTTTCTCCTTCTCTTTTGGCTCTTTTTCTACTGCCAACAAACATGTCCATGTCTCCCCTATTCTCAAAAACCCTTCCCTTTTAACTGCTCTTAGTGGCTAAATGCCTCCATTTCTCTGTAACCTTTGACATCACTAATCAACCTCTCTTTCTATGATTTTGGGACATGACTGTTTCCTGGTTCTCCTCCTATCCATATGACTACTCCTTGGTCTCTTTTGCTGGATCCTCATCTAGATCAATCCTCTTAATTCTAAGTGTTCCATGGGACTTTGTTCTGGCCCCTTTTCTCCTCCCCTTTTGAACTGCTTCAATGGATGATCTCATCAGCCTCCATGGATTTAATTACCATCTCTATGCTGATAATTCCCAAACCTACTTATCTTCTTCGAATCTCTCTGTTGACCTCCAATTTCACATCTCCAATTGCCTTCCAGACATCTCAAAATAAAGGTCCAATAGATATCTCAAACTCAATCTAAAATAGAATTTTTAATCTTCTCCCCTAAATCCTCCTCACCTCCTATCTTTCCTATTACTACTGAGGGAAACACCACCCTCTCAATCCCTTAGGCCAAAGAGACCAAAGAGGCATCCGGGATTTCTATCTCTCCTTCTCCACCTTACCCCACCCATATTCAAGTTATTGACAACACCCATGGATTTCACCTTTGCAACTTCTCTCCAATAGGTCCCTTCTTTCCTCTTTCATCTATTCTCCCTCAACACACCTTATTTTCCTCTTCTAACTCAGAGAAAATAATCAAGTTAGCCCTACTAGTTCTAGAGAAGATATACCAATCAAGTGCTTTATGACTCTACCATTCCTGTGACTTCTCCAACCAAAATATTCCTTCCTGGCTACCACTCTCATATTGTGCTTTTTCCTTATTAGAATGCAAATTCCTTAGAGGTAGGGATTATCTTGGTTTATATTTGTAGCTTCAGTATTTAGTGAAAGCCTAGCACATAATAAGCACTTAATAAAAACTTTCATTCATTCATTCAACAAAAATGGAAACTTTTTTTTTTCTTTTCCCTGAGCCTGGGGTTAAGTGACTTGCCCAGGGTCGCACTCGGGTCCTCCTGAATTCAGGGCTGGTGCTCTATCCACTGCGCCATCTAGCTGCCCCCCAAAATGGAAACTTTTAATAAAATCGGGGGTTTCATTCTATCTTCTGTTACCAGTACCCTCAACTCCAAATCACACCATAACATGTTGTTGGTCAATGAGAACATTCATAAAAAATAAATTCATTTGTATTAAATGAAATTGGTGAGGGTGTGGTCTGGGGCAGGGATGGATCTGTGGTCCTTGTCTCCAAAGCTATTTGGGTGGGTTCCTAGGGAAAGAATTTTGCATACTTAAGGCTGTGATTTAAAAAAAAAAAAAAAAAAGCTTTATTGATTAGAAAACACGCCAAGATGCATCTCTTGGTGGGCAATATCACTTTCAAGAGCTCTATCTGATATAATCATTATGAGCAAATCTATTCTCTCTCAGTATTTGACAGAAAATGTAGAACTATTTCAGAACTTTTACAAAACGGTGAATGCTATGGAACTGCTATCTCACTCTCATTGACAAGATGGCTTTCCAATAGAAAAACAATATTATCCCTTCAGGATTCTAGGGTTAACTGAGGTATTTGGGATGTTTTTCTCATGCTATAGCACATTAGCCCCCACTAGTGTGCTCTCATTGATTATCAATCACTATGAATTAGTTAATATTCTTAATTAGCTTTCAGAAAAGGTTGTTTTCTAAGGTGATATTTTGCAAAGAATTGGTACAAAACATCTCTCTAAGGCAGTGGCACACTCTCCCAAGTACCTTCAGAGTTCAGGGGAAAGTGAAAGCGCACAGTTGATAAAAGGATAATTTACAGCTCACAGAAGACCTTTGGCTTAAGACTAAGTCTTCAAGGAGATTCTTAAGTAGTACCTTGCTGCTAGACTCTCTTGTGGAACCATAAATCTTTTCTCATCATCTCTAGTCTTGGTTCCCTTTGCAGGCACTGCTTTCAGCTGTTCCATGGACATCTCAGGGAACATAAGAAATCTAATATCCTCTGGATCTTTGGAAGTTCATATGATCCTCTTATGGTCAAGGATGGAGGGAAGAGACTAAGACAAAATACTGAGATTCTATTCTTTCTCCAACCCCAATAGATTTCTTCTCCAGGCTTTAATAGGAACATTCACTCCTGCTATATACTCTCACTGTTATATACTTGACAATTCTTTGGATCTAACTAGCTTGATCTACAAGGAATGACCAAGTTTTCTCAGTCAATCCAGATATTTTCCTTACAACATCATTCTAATAAATGAAAGACTTTTTTGTATGTAATCTAAAACATATGATTGAGTGATTCATTAAAGAATAGTTAAGATATTTGAGATTTAGAATCTTGATACTTTAAGTAGGGGGGGGATGATTTTACTGATTTATTCAATTGGGCCTACCCTTACAAATACAGGCAAAAGTCATTGCGACTGTAAAAACCATAGGAGAAAAAGTGTGGGGATAGCCCTAATCATTAAAAAAAAAAATCTTCAGAAAAGTATTGAGGCAGTCAATAGAATAATTATAATACTCTATCAACCTACAAGAACAAAGCAAAGAACAAAAGCAAAACACACAGAATAGAAACTGCACAACAAAATTACACCAGAAATTTTAGATTCCTTTAATTAGCAATTGATAGCAAAAGCCAAATGATTTAGGTCAAGGAATCAAAGCAGCACAAAAAATTAAGTAAAGAGTCCAATATCAATCACAAACTTTAGAAGTTTCCATCAATCAATTGACAAGCATGTTTACATACTTGCCATCTTGATGTCAGTGTCCTCTTGGAGGACAAAGGACAAACAACAACATCAACAACCAAATATTTTATACTATTTTAGTTATTTTAAATGGAAATATATTAGTTATAATAGTTATTAGTTTAAATATATTATTTATATATTTTATTAAATATATTAAGTTATATATTAAAATATATCAATTATATTATTAATATAATAATATATTATATCAATATATTAAATACATTAAATTAAATATATTAAATTATATTATTGATTATATTAATTATATTTATTACTATACTTAATTTACATTAAAATATATTATTATGCTAATTAAATCTATTAAATATATTTATTAAATATATTAGCTATAATAGTTTATTAGTTAAATGGAAATATTTTAATTATTTTAAATGGAATTTCTTTTTGTATCTCTTACAAATTTTTGGATTTTTTTAATGATGTATAAAAATGCTGATGATTTATGCAGATTTATTTTGTATCCTGCAACTTTGCTAAAGTTTTGAATTAATTCTAATAGTTTTATAATTGATTCTCTAGGGTTCTCTAAGTATACCATTATATCATCTGCAAAGAGTGTGCCATGAATTGTGTTAAATGCTGGGGAAACAAAGAAAAAATAAAAAACAGACACTGACTTTAAGAAGCTTACTTCTAATGAGAGATATGTAAATCAGAACATGCAAGATGAATATAGACTATGGGAGAATTGGATGTTTTGTTTCCACAGATATGTTAAAAAAAAAAAAAATCAAGATCAAAAAGATGAAATTGGAACCTTAAAAATGAAACCTAAAAGTTAGGCTGACATGGAACAAAACCAAAAAAAACAAAAACATAAACAAAAACTAAACAAACCTTATAGAGGGAAGCCCAAAAATTAGGATAAGAAATGAATAGAGGACTGTGTTTTTTGCTCTTCAAGGATTTGCTTGCTTAGACACTCCCATTCTTGCAAGAACATAAAATATATTCTTTCCTGGATTCATCAGTGGAGTCAGGGGAGTTCTTGGTAAGAATGCTTGCTTTTTACAAGTTAGTATGAAGGCAACTTTAGAGAACTGAATGAAATGAACTATATCTCACATAAGATGGAGGCAGTGTTCTAAAGAGTAAGTGAGGGTTGTCTGTGCCCCGAAGGCCAGAAATCCTCTTGGTTTACAAGGAATGGGATCTTTTCTTTGTGAGACTAAGTTGGAGCCACCTTCGCTCTGAGGTAATTTAGTAATCCTAAACATGTGGTTGGGTTACAAGTTTTTTTCTCATTTGTGACTTAGAATGTGAAGTCATTTGTCCTGTCTAATCAGAGTCTGAAGAGCCAGCCTATAAAGGGAATGTTAGCCTAGCCTCTATATAATTCTTGTCTGTTAACTGGGCCTTGCCTCTCCTGGCCCAACTGCTTGTGGGGAAGGAGATGCCCTTTCTCGTGAGATCCATAATAAAATTCCTTTCTGCTTTTGCCTTGAGAAATCTCCTTAATTTATTTGATTTATTTGAGCTGGTGGTCGTTATCCCACATAAACTAACTGGTAGAGAGGAAGAGGATTAGAAGAAGTTTTTTTAGACAAAAATGCACTTGAACTGAATCTTAAAGGAGGCCAAGGATTATTATAGTTATAGGTTAGGAGAGAAAGAATTAAGGCATGAGGAATAGCTGGTGGAAAGGCTTAGAGATTTTCTATAGACAGTGCAAAGGAGATGATAAAGTGCCATGTATAAGAAAATGAGCAAGTAGGCCAGTAAAATTGGATATAGAGTGCATAGAAAAAAGTAGAATGTAAGAAAGTTGAAAAGATAAGAAGGATATAGTTTATTAAAAGTTTTAGATGCTGCAAAAAACTTCATATTTTGTCCCAAAGATAATAGGGAGTCACTGGAATTTATTAAGTAGAGGTGATAAGGGCAGACCTACTCTGTAGGAAAATCACTTTGGAAGATGTGCTGAGGACAGATCATAGCGGAGAAAAACTTAAAATGAGGAGATGAATTAAGGTTGCAATAATCCAGAAAATAGATGATAAGCCACCTCATTAAATAGAAGAAGTCAGATGTAATTGATGTTGTGGAGGCAAAAATGGCAAAAATTTTGGCAACTGAGTGAATATGTGGAGCAAAGGACAATGAGGAGTGGAAGATGACCCAGAGTTGTAGGTTTCAGTGACTGAAAAGATGGCAGTTCCCTCAATAATAATAGGGAAATCCAGAAGGAAAAGGATATGAGGGGGAAAAGGATAACAAAAAATAGCATTTTATATAGCACCTTAATGTTTTTAAAGCATTTAACAGTTCTGGAGACTTGGTGCTGTTACTACTCTTCCTATTTTATAGGTAAGTAAACTGAGGTAGACAAAGATTAAGCAATTTGTCAAGGATCACATAGCTAGTGAGTATCTGAGACTAGATTTGAACTCAAGTCTTTCTGATTCCACCTTCAATACTATTATCTATTGACCCACCAGATCCCCTATTGAAAGTTGCTGAGTTCTGTATTGGATACATTGAGTTTGAGATGCTTAAGACACACAGTTCAAAACATTCAATAGGGCATTTGTGATGCAGAACTGGAGACTGCAACAGATTAGAGCTGGATAAATAGATCTGAGAATCATATACATAGAAATCAAAATTCAATTCACAAGAGCTGAGAAAATCACCCACAAAGAGTACAGAAAATAGGATCCAGGGCAAAGCTCTGTGGGACACCTACAGTGAATGAGCATGACATAGATAAAAATCTCAAAGGTCTGTTAGGGAATATGCAGACATGTAGGAAAAGAATGGAGAGAGAGAGAGAAGCATCATAAAAACTCAGGGAAATTAAAGAGAAGGTGTTAAAGTCAAGTGCTACAGAGAAGTCAAGAAGAATGAGGTTCAAAAAGAAGTCATTTGACTTGTAAAGAGCTCACAATTAACTTTAAAGAAAGCAGCTTTATTTGAATAATGAAGTTGTAACCTAGATTGCAGGGATTTTTCCTTTAGAAGCAAGTGAGAGGAGATGAAATGGATGCATTGATTGTAAATGATTTTCTCAAGTTTAATAGAAGAGAGAAGAGATACAAGATGGAAATTGGCAGGCATGGTAGAATGTAGTTGTCAACAAGCATTTCTTGTGGATGTTTTTAAGGATAGGGAAACAGGCAATTTTGTGGACAATAAGGAGCGAAGCAATAGATGATGAGAAACTGAAGATTAGAGAAAAGTGTGGGGACAGTCTCCTAGAAAAGACAGGAGATGGGTTCAAGAATACATGAAAAGGGATTGGTATTTGTAAGAAGAAGGGATGATCTTTTCTTGAGATAGAAGTGAGATAGAAGCTCAATTAGGGAGGAATAAAATTATATTGTAGTGAATCTTAAATTTAGGTTAGCTAGTACAAATATGCAATGAGAGCACTCTTTAGTGATATTCTCTAGCTCTCTTCAGCAATATGTGAGTTGGAGCAAAGAAGGTGGATAATATGCATTCAGGACTGGGAGTTTGTAAAGCATGATAGAACAAGGGATCAAGAGATTCAAGAGTAGAGAATATTGTGGAGATGAATTGATCTACTGAGGGTCAAGATTAAGAAAAGAAAAGTTTGTAGCCAGAGAAAAGGGATGGTTGGAATAGTTATTGTTGTTGCTGTTGTTTGTCCTTTGTTTTCAAAGAGGAACAATGACATCATGGGTGATGTCTTGATTTGCCTGTGAATTAGAGTTAAGTGAGGCAGAATTGCCAAAGTCATCAATCTTACTCAAAATCCAGTAGTAAAACAAAGTCAAGATGACTGCTAGTGGATGACTATCATTTTCAATCCCTTACCAAGTTCTGCTTCAGCTGCCTCATGACTATAGAACAAATTGTTCTATCTATCCATTCCACCAGGAGAAATCTTCACAGGCTTAGCTAGATGACCCTAACTCGCCATCAAGGTTTGAAGAAATCAGGGATGGAACTTGTGTATTGGGTGGCAGGGTGTAAGAAGATATTTATTGACTCCAAGTGTGCTATTCTATAGGACATCTGTTGCTGCGGTTGCATAATAAAAATGGACTTTTAATTTTGCCTCTCTCAAATCCAATGGAGCCATTTCTCATTTTATACACCTCAATCTGGGATAGTACTATTGGATGAAGGGATTGTAAGTACAAAGAGTAAGTACAGTAAGAATATATTAATTAAGAGTAAGGTATAAAGAGTAATGAACCAAAAAAAAGATTATGATCAGATAAAGAAAATTCAGAATTCTAGACCATGAAAGAGCTATTGTAGATGATGTCAAGAGTTCCTGAATGTAGCTGAAGTGGCATGGAGAAGTAAGTCATGATGTTGAGCCCTGGATAATAAGCCATAGCCCACTCCCCACTTGCAATTAGGACCGAGAAAACTGAGTTTAGAAAAGAGCCCAGGAAAACCTGAAGCTCTGACCCTGCTTTACATACCATTGTGTCATTAATGTCCAGATGCCTTATCTCTATCCTTGCTAGAATGATTCCCCCTCCTTTTGAGTGTTGCCCTGTGCCTTGCTGTCTCCTGTCCTCATCTTTCTTATTTTGACCCCTATCCTGTCAGGTTTAAGTTATGATCCTTTCCAGGAATTATGGCTTGTCCATCTTTCTAGTGTCCTTGTCCCCCTCCCCATTTGCCTTTGTTCCCCCTAAAGATAACAACAGCTGCAAGATATTAGGATAAAATTGTATGCTCAGGTTAGGTTTGCAAACCCTAGTTATCTAAAATCCTATATAAGCTCTCTGCCTCTATTTATCTGCACAGAGTGCTTTGGGCTATAGTCCCATTCAGTCAGCTAGTTTATTAACTTTCCATAGTAAAATTAAAAACCAATCTCTACTCACTTCCCTTTCTCTGGTATTACAATGAGAAGTGAGGTGATTGAAAAAAATCTGGGAAATTAGGTATTCGAAAGAACATCAACATGTATTTTGAAGTTCCTTAAAATGAAAGCAAGTGTTCAGATAGAAAGGAAGCATTTATTATGTAAGGAGTGAATATTTCCTGGGGCTAAATAACTTCTACAAGAATCTGGATTAGATGATAAATTTGAATTGAAGGAACCTCAAAAAAAAAAAATGATGTTGTTAAGTGATGATGGGAGAGGAAGAATCTGGAAGAAATAATGATTTAACAAGGAGTTTCCAATTTCCACACCATGACCAGAAAATCAGTGTAGCCAAGGAGTAGTAACCCCTATAGTGGCTATAGTTCTTCCCCACCTCTGTCTCATTTCTTACTTCTTTTCAAACTCCGTTATTTGGATAATAACAAGATGGTATTTGGGGCAGAGAATTTGTCAGAAAATATTTTCCAGATATCAAACTATCTGCAGGGCATTTTCTTCAATTCCTGAGTACAGAAGGAAACTTCTGTTTTATGTTCTTTTTTATTATTTTATGTGTTTTTAAACTTCAATTATCAAAGTAGGTTTAATTGGATTTTTATAATTCATGAGAGACTATTGCATTAAAAAAAAACAAAAACTGCTAGCTAAATCAAATTTAGGCTTAGCCAACAATATTTGATTCTTTGAGTTGAGTACTTTAAAAAATCATGCTAATTTATTTTGGGTTTTGTAATGGCATCATGCTTAAATTCATTTTTTAAAAAGTGCTGTACAATGAGTAAGTTAGAAATAGGGCTTGTTTGTTTGTTTTTTTTCATTGCCAAAACCTTATTTATGATGAGATTAGTGGCGGGTTCGGGGTTCAGGGAACAAAATGATGAAGTTAATGGAAAGTTTGGGGTTCAGGGAACCAAATGAAGAGGTTAAGAGTTGTGTCCCCAAATAATGAGGTTTGGCGCAGGGTCCCCTTAATTCCCCTAGGATTGGCGCAGAGTAGGAAGTTGTGGGAACCCCTTCTGGTGGCCAGAGGTCCTGCATAAAGGAATTTATGAACCCGAAAAGCTAAACTGATAAAAAGAAGTTTATTATTGGCATTGGGAAGTCAGTCTTTGCTATGCATAAATAGAAAGACTGAATTCCTTGGTGGCAAAGTCCCGGCAGAGAAGTAAAGTTTCTAGCAGAGAAATCCCAACAGAGAGGTATGAAGTCTTGTTAGGGAAATAGATGAGAAAGAGATAAAGAGGGAGTAACACTGAAAGAGAATATCATTTCAATGGGCAGAGGGTTGCTACTATGCCAAGAGGAGAGAGAGGTTCCTTGGCATAGCATGTTAGGTCCTCTGCAAGGACTAAACCACAAGGTGGCTCTTTTTATAATAGAAGCCTTGGCTAGCAGCTCTT
Source organism: Sminthopsis crassicaudata (assembly GCF_048593235.1). Lineage (NCBI taxonomy): Eukaryota > Metazoa > Chordata > Mammalia > Dasyuromorphia > Dasyuridae > Sminthopsis > Sminthopsis crassicaudata. Next base: position 224,336,925 of record NC_133618.1, on the reverse strand, counting down.
GGTGGGGGCTGGATACAGTTTGAGCTGGAATCAGAATAGAGAATCTTGGAATTGAATGAGTGTCTCTGGGTTAATCTCCACCTCAATGGGAAGCTTAATCTCTAGTGAGTGTTATCAATGGGGGTGGTGCCCATCTCTCAGGATAACAGAATGAAGCTATCCGGGTCTTTTACAGAGGCCAGGATTCAAGGAGACTTTCTCCTTGAAGGAGTTTCAGAGAGAGAGTTTCGGGGTCCCCCCTTCATTTCAGTCTCCCCTCGTCATTTAGAACATATGAAGAACCTCTTTTTTGGAATAATGGGAAAGTTCCTACTGATTCAGCAGAATTATTAAGATACATAAAAGAAAGCAGTACCCAAATTGCTGGAAACAATATTTGATTCCTGCTGTAATTTGTGGAAAACTATATTGCCAAAGCAAAGAAAAAAGAATATAAGTTATCTTTAAAGATTAAGCAATTAGAGGTAAAGATAAACAAGTTTTGAATTTTAAAAATATTCAGTAAAGTCAGAGAACCACAAATGAATTTATTGATTACTTAGGCAAAAAGGTCAATGTTAATGTGGGCTATTTTTTCAGTCAATAAAGGTTTTATCTTTCCTTGATTTAGATAGTTGTTCCATTCAATAATTAAGGGTTAATAAAAACTGAAGCAAAGAATGGCCTCTTACCTAGTCAAAGAAAGAAAATTCTATCTGGGAATTGAAGACCCTCAGGAATTGTGTCCAAAACCGAAACAATTCCTATTTATATTCACTCTGAGTCAATCAGAGCTCAAACAATGGACAATTAGAGCTATTGTTGGCCAATGAGAGCCAGAGTGATCTAAGGCATGATCTTTAAAAAAGAAATTTAGCCAGTAAACCCCATGATATTTCATGAGATGTTAGTGTTTTAAAAAAAAAAAAAAAAAAAGATAAATTACATTGTTTTGGGCAGAAAATGTGCAGGTAATGGTATGATATCCTATGTAGAGAAAAGAAAGGGAAAGAGATAAGGAGATAGAGAGAGAGAAGGGGGGGGAGAGAAAGAAAATAAAGAGAAAAAGGAAGGAAAGGAAGGAAGGAAAGAAAGAAGGGAGGGAGGAGGGAGAGAGGGAAGGAGGAATTCCATTGAACAATTTCATTTGGGTTCCCAGGGGAGCATAATATGCAAATAATTTGGATTTAAGTGAGAGTGGGCTGTGCAGTCTCTAGCCTCATTTTTTCCTCCAGTGCCATTGAATCAAGTGGCAAGATATAGATTAGAACTGGATTTTTAAAATTACATTTTAACAGGTCTCAGTTTACTGAGGTAAGGGACTATTTGGTGATTAAATCTAGATAAGAACTGAAGCAAAGAATTTCCACTTTTACCTAGCCCTCCCCCCACTCCCCCCAAAAAAATCCAATCTAGAAGTGGAAGATCTTCTGGGTTCCTATTTACATTCACTCTAAGTCAAACTGGGGTCAGATAATGAATTGGGGGCTAGTCTGGGACTCATTGTTGACCAATATATGAGAATTGGAATGATTTGAGTTTAAGCCATGATTTTTAAGAAAGAAATTTAGCCAATAAACCCCAAAATATCTTGGGAGGTTTCAGCAATCAAAAAACAAAAACAAAAACAAAAAAAACCCCAAAACTCAAAAAACCCACAACTATTTGTTAAATGAGTTGATATCTAGGAAGAAATAGGAAAAGAGGTTTTGGGGTAAATTATGGTGATATATTTTTTAAATTTTTAAAAAATAAAATATAGAATTCTCCTGTAAGTCCACCAGTACTAGGAATTTTTTTTCCCCATCTTTAGTAGTTATTTCTAGACCTATTTTCTTTTCTCAAGTTAGGTTATTTAACATCTCTATCTGGTCTTTTGATACTTTGGGTATTTTGAATTTTTGAAGGCATTTCTCTAATTTTTTGTGTTCTCAGTTTAGTTGATATATATGCCTGATCTGTTCTGATTTTTCTTTTTCCTTCTGGTTTTGCTGTGATTTCACCTTATTTGTTTGTTAATTTATTGATTTGATTTTCTGCCCTAGTCTTTTAATCATATTACATAAAAATTTATCAATTTTATTAATCTTTTCAAAAAACTAGCTTTCCAATTTATTTATCATTTTTATGGGGTTTTTTTCATTTCCAATATATCTGTTCATTCCCTTCTAATTTTTAATATTTTCTCATTTGTGCTTATTTTATGTTTATTTGTTAGCTTTCTAACTTTAAAAAACACATTTTCAGCTCATTCATCTCTTTTTCTATTTCTTTAATCTATATTTGTAAGGATATGATTTTCCTCAAGGACTGCTTTAATTGAATCCCAAAAATTTTGAGATGTTTCATCATAATTATTTTCTTGAATATAGTTACTAATTAGTCCAGAATTTGTTCATTGATTTGCTCATTATTTAGGATTCTGTTGTTAAAACTTAATTTAGTTCTATATTTTTATGGTCCCTGAATCAATATCCATTTTTATTGCATTATAGTCTACAAAAGATTAACTATTTCTGCCTTTTTACATTTGTTTCAATAAACTATTATTAAACGCCTATTAGGTGGTTAATACAAAAAGAAGCAAAAGATTGTTCTTATCCTCAATGACTGAACAAGTCATTATGATAAATATAATTGTGATGGATACTACTGTGCTATAAGAAATAATAAGTTCAATGATTTTAGAAAAACATGGAAAGACTTGCCCAAACTAATGAACATTGAAATGAACAGACCCAAGAGAAAGTTGTATATATTAAAGCAACGATGTTTTAAGAACAACTTTGAGCAAATAATTTATTTTTACTATAATAAATATCCAAATTAACTATAAAAGACATATAAAGAAAGTCATTATCTGCACCTTGAGAAAGGACTAATAAAAGAAGTATGTATAGAATGTGTTTGCATGTGTTTGTGTGTGTCTGTGTATGTGGCTAGTGGTAATCATTTGTAGAGTGAGGAGAGAAAGAAAAATATTGCATGATAATTTTGTTATATATTTGAAAGGAATAACAAGTTATTCAGAGTAGATTAGAAGTTTCATGTGTAGTCATCTTTTTGATTGTATTATGTTATAGAAAAAAACTTGTTTTATTCCATAAATTAAAAGAAATTAAAAAAAAAAAAGATAATCCCTACCTTTAAGGAGCTTACAATCTAAGGCAGAAGACAACACGTAAACAAATATGCATAAACTATGTACAGCTTAAGTAAGAAATAATTAATTAAGAAAAAGAAGGCACTAAAATTAACAATAGTTGGGAAAGGCTTCCTGCAGAAGATGGGATTATAGCTGGGACTTGAAGGAAACCAGGGAAGCCTGGAGGTGGACATGAGGAGGAAGAATATTTCAGGCTTGAGAGACAGAATTACTCAAGGAATATAAGCTTTTTACTCCAGAAATTTCTCTGATGCAGTGGTTCTCAGAATGTGATCTTCAAGATCTTTTCATGGGGTCTATGAAATCAAAACTATTTTCATATTAATACCCTAAAGAGTATTAACTTAAAATGCTCCTCTTTTCAACTTCATACCTGATTCAGGCCAAATTTTCTTCAAATACTTTAGCCCAAACAACATATCACCACAGCTTGAATTCAGAAATAAATATGAGAATCCAGCTGTCTTCTGTTTGGTTAGACTTTAATGAGATTTGCAAAAATATGTAAAACAATGCTATTCTTCTCACTATTTTTATTTGCTTTGAAAAAGATATTTTTCCATTAAAATGTTATATGTTAATATATAATGAGGTTGTTAATTGTTAAAATAAATTTAAAATACATACATTATCTTGAAATTTTTCAGATTTAATGTCTGATATGGTAATTATATATAACTCACACAAACAAAATTCTTGGAGCCTCAATAATTTTTTAAAAATGTAAAGGGATCCTGAAACCAAAAAAATTTGAGAAATGCTGCTCTGGAGAATGCCTTGGACTAAATGGAATTGAAAGTTATAATAGAGGTAATTATAATTTGGAACTAGAGCAAGTAGTAAAAGAGCCTCCAGCTTATCCTATTACTACCCTCTTGTATTGTATTGTATTGGATGGGCGTATTGTAGGGAAGTCAGCAAGTAGGCAGGATTTTAACATTTTTTGTGGGATATAAGGCAATCAGAGTTAAATGGCTTTCCCAGGATCATATAGCTGGGAGTTATAAGAGACAAGCATCTTATCAAGAAGCCAGGAAAGAATTTTTATTCATGATTTTGCAAGACCAGTTATCTGAAAACCGGCACACTTAAAAATCAATAAAAAGCACACGTCCCTTTCCTTATTCCCCATTGGCTGGGTACTATAGGGGCTGCAGTCTATCCAGAGAGCCTAATTCCCCCACACTCCTGATTACATCTCTTATTCTAATTTATAGTTTCATTTCTCTATATTTCTCTAAATTAAGTTTTGTAACTGTGGAAACTAAACCTTCATCCAGTTCTCAGAGAACTAAATTTGAACTTAGGTCATCCTAACTCCAGGACCAGTGCTCTATCCTTAGGCTGTTAACATTAAGTAATTTGGATAGAAAAGTAAACAATATATTGATGAAATTTAAGAACAAGAGCTAATGAAATTACTCTCTAATGGAAAAGATTTAGATTATTTGTCAATGGAAGAATTCCATTGATTGGGACAACTTATATATGACTTTTTCCTGCAAAATCAGTTGAATCAATTGAAGACCCCAGATGAGGATTATCCTTTATTCCTTTTCAAATGGATAAAGTAGAGAATCCTACATATGAGGTCTCAAAGATGAATTTACTCAGTAACAAATTCTTGAACAGAGGATAGCAAAAGAGAAAATGAAATTCTGTGAAGAGAGAGTTTTAGTGGAATGAATTTATGCCCCTTCCCCATGATCTCCCACTCTTTATGACCAGTTTGTTTTGGGTGCAATTAGATCACCTTTTGCTCCTCACCCTTAGCTACCTCCAAATGGCATTGGGTTCTAAATTGTTTTCATCATCAGACCACCATAACCTGGGCAAATCAGTTGGAAAAGCATAAGAAGGATATTAATATAGCCCAGTAGCTCTTTAGATAAGCAGAGCTATACACATATACAGAAATTCTGAAGATGATTGGAAGAAGCAGAATCCCACCATCATATCAGGTGGACAAATGATGTTATTATTTGTGTCCCATAACTTTAATGATAGATTTTAGAACACAGTGAATAAAAAGATGATGATAAATAGCCTACAAAAGTATTAGCAAAATTATACCAGTTTATTTGAAAACAGGATAGAAAGAGTTCTTTGGGTACTCTAAAATTTAGATCATTATTAAAAGTTCTTACTTAACCCAATCAGTTTCCTTGTCCCATTTGGCTAATGTCCCACCCAACCTGCTTATTGGCAGTCACTCAAGTCTTAGTGTGCAGATTTAAAGGACTGTTGGAAATGAGTCTCCTTAGAAAAGAAATTTTAACAAGAGGACCATGGAGGGAAAGTGGCTCCATGGAGGGAAAGTGGCTCCATGGAGAGCCATTACATAGGGAGGGAAGAGCCAAGAATACAAGGGGCTGCTAGACACCTACAAGCAAGGTACAATTATACCAAAGGACAATCAACAGCTTCCTAGAAGTGTCCCAATTTCTATTGGTAATTTTGAAGGACAAACCATTGAAAGGAAAAATCTTATTCAAAAGAAAATAAGTGGAAAATTACCTTCATAATGCCACAGCGTTATGGACAATCTTAAAAAAAAAAAAAAAAAAAAAAAGAGATCCTACTTTCTGAAGATGTTCCAATTTGTAAAATGTTTTAATTTCAGCTAATTAATTTTTATCAATGATGTAAGGTTTACTGGGTCAGATCAGGCCATAGTGACAGAAGAAGTCTTTGATCACATGATGGTTCATATAAGGGACAAGAAGTAAGAGATCAACTCAAAGAAAACTCAGAGTTTAATTAATTCATTTAGGTTTTTAGGAATATATTTGATTGAGGAGAATTCAGATGATTTCAAATTTAATCCACAATAGCTTATAGACACTTGCTCTTCCATAAGCTTAGAAGAATATTAAAAAAATATAAGATTCTTCAGATTCTGAAGAACCTGTATATCATGTTTAAGTATTTCAATGATTCCCATTTATTGAATAAAAAAAGCCATATCTGCCTCTTTTGAGTGGGAACAAGAACATGTTGTAGTTCTGAAGATTTAAAGCCTCCTGTCCAGGAATCACTCTCCTGGGACACTTAAGATGACCTATAATCTTGGCATAGCAAGGTTGTTCCCCATATATAACATGAAAATGTCTTTGTGTGGCTCAAAACAAAGCAAAATAGACATGTGTAAATTCTTCAAACCACTTCCTCCCCACCCCTAGATCCTGACCCTTTTCCAAGAGAACCTTTAATTCCTGCCTGCAGGAGTAGCAAGAGGTTGGGGCTAGAGGCCAGTGTTTTGCTCTCCTCTGAGAGAGATACTAAGATAGAATTATGACTCCCTTAAATATTATTAGCCTGGGGCAATGATAGAGGGAAAATAAAAATAATTATCTTTTTGTAATTAAATTGACTAGGAAAATTTAGTCTATTTAGTAGTGATTTTTAAAATCCTTGATGAAGATAGAGGGGTGCATTAATCCAGCTCCCATGAACAAAAATAGTATGTCCTTAGCAGAAGTCTTTTAAGGGGCTAAAACTTAGTGTTGCCCCCATGACAGGATTCATAATGCAGAAGATGTTTTTGCTGGAGGGTTTGGGAAAATTGAATGGGTAGGAATAAGGAGTGAGTCCTGATATCAAGTTAGGTTCTAGGATAGATTGCATGCAAGAGACTTATGACCATTTTAGCTTCTTAAATTGATATATTCCAGACCTACGATGAGAACAAGTAATAACATCAGACATATCATCTTTTTGGTGGATCTAATATTACTGTTGGTGCTTCAGGGTATAATGATTATTTTATCCCAGATCTTTATGAGCAGATTGTTTTCGATATGTTCTTTATATGATATGCTTATTTGCTTTCATTTTTTAAGCTCCTTCCCTGGTTTTTATGGAGTTTTTTAGGTTTTGGGTTTTGTTTTGTTTTGTTTTGTTTTGTTTTGTTTTGTTTTGTTTTGTTTTGTTTTGTTTTGTTTTGTTTTGTTTTGTTTTGTTTTTTAGTGGTGAAAGTTCCCCAGAAAATTTTGAGGATCTTGTCACTAGGGGGTAGAATGCTAGTTGACTGATTAAGTGATATCTTGAATCAAAGCTCAATAGGAAAAACATTTAAAGCTATTAATAATTATGTAATACTGATGTTAATGCTTACTTTTGGAACCATAAAATAATCTATAAAAGATTTGGAAAGATTCTTTTAAAAATCTTGTATAATAATAGTGGAAAAAAAAGGACCCATCAACTTAGAGCCATCTGTATAAGGTTAATAGTTCCTCACTATGATGGAAGAAGATTGATAGACATTCTCATACTATATGAAGAAGCAGACATCACTTCACTAAACAATGATCAAAAATGAGAAAGGGGGCACACTCTTAAGAGCTGGATTTGTCAGAAGTAAACAAAAGTGGTTTATATACAGAAAGAGCCATGAAATGGCTAAGTTCAGTGGTGTGCTGATAGATGTTTAATAATTGCGTCTCTGAAAATTATACACTTTATAGTGCATCATTAATATTTTCTTTATTCTTTTCTTAAGACTAGACAATTAACAAAACAAAAAATCAAGATCTGATTTGTGGTATTTGCAGATTTCTGAGATATAAATGCTCACACTGCAATTTAATAATTATATCCTTAATTTCCTAGCTGGCACACCCCTGCCTAAAATCCAAAGATGTAATCAAAAGGTCCTTCATAATTGATTTCCTTATGAACTTAGCCAACAGTATATTAATAGAGACCCATTAAACAAATGGCTGAATTATTTGAATTTGTTTATGGAAATAGAAAGCTTTATGAGGACAATTCAGAACCAGGTCACGAAGAGAAATTGCAGAAGTCTTAGACATTAGTAGCCCAGACTTGATCAATGCAAATCATGCAAGGAAACAATAGAAACTGTGTGCTATAAAAATGTAGCATGTACCAATTACTTAGACAAAAATAACATTAGAGCTAGAATTTTGCATTACAATTTTATTCTATTTCATGGAGTAATGGAGAACAAATCTTCTTATGAAAATACAGACCTCAAAATATCCTAAAGGACTTAACCAATAGCATTATCACCTATTAAACTGTTGCTTGTATTCACCTAGATATAATGCTGATTCATAAAAAGAGAAATATTTTAATAGATTTCACCATGCCAAATCTATATGTACACATGTGGATATGCATATACACACACACACTGTTGTCCAACCTATTATTGAAGATGTCCCAAATACACTGTCAACGAATCTATAGAAGATGAGCATATATGCAAATAATCATGAAATATAATCATTTTATTTAACGCTGCCATAGTTCACAGAACATTAAATATGAAAAAATTATGAGACTAAATTCTAGTCACAGGATCACTTCTTCTTAGAATTCCTAAGGTGTAAACTCCCTTTAAAGGCCCAAACCAAAGGTCTGAGCCAGAGAACTGTCAAGTCAGCCTGAATTCTCACCTTGTCACTGTCCAGACAACCTGAGTTCTCACCTAGTAATCCTAACAACTTCTATCTGAACGCCAATCAAAAAAGTTAAGAAAGTGATGGATAGCAATAAAGAAATAACAATAATAATAATTGACATTTATACAATTCCTTATAATTTAAAAAGTGTTTTTTGTGTCATCTTATTTAAGATTCAGAGCAGCCCTGTGAAATGACTGATCAATAAGACTTTTAAAAAGCATTTATTTTTGTGCCAGTCATTAGGGATACGAAGTCAAAAATGAAATAGTCATAACTACTCCCCATTTTACAGAGCAGAAAACTGAGGGTCAGAAAGGTTAAGCGACTTTCACATGGCTGCATAGCTAAATAAGAAGTGGGAGAATCGAGATTTGAACCTAGGATCCTCTGGAATCCACGTTCAGCATGCTGTGTTGGGCATATAGTGGCACTCGAAAAATATCTGTAATGGTCCAAATGGCAAGTGGTATTGTGGATAGAGGGCCGGCCTCGGGTCAGAAGACCCGAATTCAAATCCTTTCTCTGACAAATCCACATCCTCTGACTTTAATCACTAGGTGTCTCCGACAATATCTTATAGATGAATCACTGTTCTTCACTAGTAGACAGAATTTCCACACTGAGAGTTCGATTCACTGATAAAATTACAACAAAGGGTCCCTCAGCTCTGGTTTGCATGAAACCTCAGTTTACCTATAATTGCTTTTATTTTTTTTTTTCATGTATGTGAATTTTTTTTCTACTCTGAAATTCTCTGATGTATTTTAAGGATGTAGTTTATATTAAATACCAACATATTCTTACTAATCTTGACATGTGACGAGGATTTATGGAACACCTAAGACAAATCCTGACCTTGATATCTCTAAAGACAAACATCAACTAAAAAGGAAGCTCGCCAGATGATGCAGCGGATAGAGCGCTGGGCATGGAGTCCGGAAGACTTGATTCTAGTCCAGTCTCAGATACTTGGTAGCTGTGTGCACTTGGGAAGATCGCTTAACCCTATTTACCTCAGTTTCCTCCTCTACAAAATGGAGATAATAGCACTTAACTAAGAGTGGTTATGAGAATAAAATGAGATACTCTTTATAAAGCAGTTCACAAGCATTAAAGCAGTACATAAATGCAAGCTCTTCTTACTAAGTGGCCAGTTGTTTTTGTACCAAGCATTTGCCTGGCAGGATCGGAGTCCATAACTTCCATGGGGATCCAATAACCACAAAGCTAATAAAAACCTGGCTTCAGTTAAACAGACCAGAGTCAACATCTAGAAGATCAGACCAAGTAGAAGGGTACATGCTGGGAGCAGATTTCACCGAGAGACACACAGAACACACTTTGTCCACACTCCTCACAAATAAGGTCTGACTCTTTGTAACCCTGTTTGGGATTTTTTGGACAAAGACACTGGAGTGGTTTGCCAAGCCCTTCTCCAAATTACTTTACGAAGGAGAAAACTGAGGCAAACAGGCTAAAGGGGCTGCCCAGGGTCACACAACCAGGAAGTAGCTGAGGATGGATTTAAACTCAGTTTTTCTCCACTCCAAGCCTGGCACTCTATCCACTGCACCAGCTGGCTGCCCTCACAGATGAGTGAGCCCCAATCATAGGTCCTGATCCACCGACCCAAGCACGGAGGCTGCTCCTTGTGACTCCCATCTTTTGCGTCTTCCTTGTGAACATGGACGAGGGTTGCCCTCTATTTGGATAGCCCCACCAGGAAGGTGAAGCTCCTCAGGTAGCCCTTGCTGTTGACTCTGGGAGTCTAAGCTCACTTCATAATCCCACTACTGTTTGAATCTGTTCCTCACCATCCTAGCCCCTAGCTCCCACCCTGATCCCATCCTGAGTGGCAGGCTGAGGTGGCGGCTGAGGGTCCAGGGCCAACATGGCCCCAGGCCCAGACAGGGTCTGGAGGTAGGAGAGAGAATTGTTTGCATTAGATGTGTGTGAGAGTAAACTCTGGAGACCCGGGCAAGAGGGTGGAATGAATGGTTGTCTTGTTATTAATTTAAAATTGTATTCGTCTTATAGAGTCTCTTTGTTGATCACTTGTTTTGAATTTTTATGTAGTTTGGCACATGGGTTTGAAAAGAATGCCAACCTTGGGTTTGCAGTGTGCCAAAACACTGATCTGACTGTGTCATGAAACTGGTTTCCAACTCAGCTCAGAAATGTTGTTTAAATGTTCTTTGAAATGTTTAGTTTTAAAATATAGACTCTCCAAGTAGTACCTTCATGAAATTCTATGTCTGAATCAGTCCTTAGTAATAATGCAATCACAGCATTTTAAAAGTTATAAAATGCTCCATGTACATTATTTCATTTTTCAGCCCCTAGACAGTCCTTTAAGGAGCTAGTACCTGCTCCATCTCACAGATGAGGGAACTGAGGCATAAAGGTAAAGTCTGTGGTCATACAAAGTCAGGACTGCAAAGTCCAATTGATTAAAATGTTTGTTGATTGATTGATTGACTGATTCTCCTTCCTAACTAAAGAAAGGGGAAAAAAACAGAAGAAAAAAAAAAGGTGAAATCAGTATGCTTTAATCCTTATTCAGTCTCCATAGTTCTCTCTCTGGATGCAGATGCCATTTTCCATCCAAAGTTTATTGGAATTGATTTGGAGCACTGAATTGCTGAAAAGAGCTAGGTAAGGTCTATCATAATTGGTTACACAATCTTGCTATTGCTATACAAGGATTTCCTGGTCCTGTTCACTTCACTCAGCATCAGCTCATAAAAGTTTTTCCAGGCTTTTCTGAAACCAACCTGCTCATTATTTCTTATAGAACCATAATAATCCATTACATTCAGATAATATAACTTATTCAGTCATTCCCCAATTGATGGGCATCCACTTATTTTTCCAATTCCTTGCCACCACAAAAAGAGCTGCCACAAACATTTTTGCACATGTGAGTCCAGGATCTCACAGCTAATATATGTCTGAGAGCAGACTCCAGGGCTGACACTTTATAGATTGCACCACCTAGCTGCCCTTTATACTGAATTACTACAGCCAATTCTAAGATTATATATAAATCACTTATATGGAATGCACTGCCACCTGCGTCATCTTCACCTTATTCTTGCTATTAGATTTTGATGACAGTGGAAGAGAGAGTGAGACACTGTGCACTTAGATCCTATGTGCACAGGTCAAGACATCAGCCTGTGGTATCATTGGTCCTCTTAAAAAATGAAGCCCAAACAAAATTTGGGACTTTTCTGACAACCCTCCCCCCACTTTCCCGCCATTTTCAGCTTCCTTTTGTGAGTTTTCTTCTGCTTTTAGATTGTAACCTCCTTTAGAGTAGGAATTGTATTTTTTATTTTTTATTTTTTCATTTTTGTATCCCCAGTACTTAGTACAAGTGGAACAATAAATAGAACCCTGGGCCCAGAATCAGAAAGATCTGCATTTAAATCTGATACCAGACACTTACTAGCTGTGTGTCCCTGGGCAAGTCATTTAACCCTGTTTGCCTCAGTTTCCTAATCTGACAAACTAGTTGAAGAATGAAATGGCAAACACTCCACTGGTATCTTTGCCCAGAAAAAACCTAGATGGGGTCACAACAACAATTAATGTAGCACCTGGCACATAGCAGGTGCTTAATAGACATTTTCTGGCTGACTGACTGTATCCCCACTGTTTACCACAATGGGTTGTGCATGGCTAATACTTAATTAGTGCCTATGGACTGACTGACCAGTTGATGAATTTAGAAGAAGATAGTATTAGATATGATTCTCTAAGCTGACCTACCCACAGCTGGCAGTAAAGAAGTCAAAAAGGTTTTTAAATATTTCTGAAAACTCAGAGCCACTTAGAAGCTATAGAAAAGTTTGACTACAGATCAACTTCATGGAAAAAGTAAACCTAGAGGAATTAGGGTAAGAGTACCTAATTGTATCTTAGGAATTTTTCCTCTTCTGCAGGTTTATAATAATTGTAAATTGTCTTCTTCCTTTCTTTTTCTTTCCTCCCTCTTCATCATTCCATTTGGTCCCAGTTACATTCTTTTATATGTAGCTTATATGATCATACTCTGATATTAATTTTGCTTCTGAGTTGGAGTTACATAAGGAAACTCTACCTTACATAGCATTTGGTTCAGTATCAAGCAACATTCTTGGAACACTGTCCTGTAATTTAGCCATTTTGCCAAAGTCTTGACTTCTAGTTGCCCAAATTCCTTGGCCTGGGCTCCTGTCCCTTTGCTGCCTGAATCCTTGGCCTTAGTCCTTTATTTCCCAAGTCTGGGATACTGATTCCTACTCCTCAAACTCTGAACCTTATAACACACGCCCCATTGTTGTCTAGCAGAACCCCTTTTAATCCTGGCCCCCTGATCTAGCCGGTCCTGTTGCTCATGTACTCTGATGATAATCTGAATACCTTGTTGGTTAATATTGTTTAAGTAGTTAACTTTTTTATAATGGAATGAGAAATGTAGATCTTATGATTATACAGAATCAACAGATAAGCAGCGTTGTATGATGGATAAAGAGATGGATTTAGAGTCAGGAGCACCCTGATTCAAATCCTACCCCAGACACATATTAGCTGTGTAGCCCAGAACAAGTCAGTTAACTCCTCAGTAATCCTAGGAGATTCTCTTAGGCTATAAGTTACAAGCAAGTCACTGATTGGCATTGTTGAAAGGAGTTTTTACAAACAGTTGAAATTACAAATCTGGGCTAATAATATAGATGAATACACACATACTCACAAACAGTTCTTATATATATTGTGTTTTACCACTTACAAAGCAGATCTTACAACTATGTGAAGCAATAGAAAATAAAAGATTTATTATCATTTTACAGATAAATTAACAGGCTTAGAAATGTGAAATGATTTTCCCAAAGTTATCCAATCAACAGCAATATATCCTAAAGATTATATAGTATGATAGGATTATACACTATTATTTATACCAGTAATAAATGTCTGTTTCAATATTAGGAAAATTATAAAAATCATTGACAATATTAATAACAGGAACAAGAAAAATCATATTTACATCAACAGATGCAACAATTTTTTAAAAATTCAACACCCATTTTTAAACACATATTCACTTTTGAAAATGTATAAATAAATTGACTTTTCCTTAACATTATAAGTATTATCTACTTAAAACCAAGAGCTAGTCCCATCTATAATGGGGATAAACTAGAAGCCTTTCCAATAAAATACATTGTCATTACTACTATTTGACACAGTATTAGCAACCTTATCCAAGGAAGACAAGAAAAAGAAATTAATAAAATAAACAGAGGCAAAGAAGAAACAAAATTATAGGGTTTTGCCATTGATAGGACAACATACTTAGAAAACCCCAGTGAATCAACAAAAAAATTAATCAAAGAAATAACTTCAGTAATGTTATAGTTAATAAAATAAAAGCATATAAAGCATCAGTATTTCTGTATTTTACCAACAAAACCCAACAGAAAAAGACAGGAAAAATAATTACATATAACTACAGCATATATAAAATATTTTGGAGTTGACATAGTAAGACACACATAAGGATTGAATGAATACAACTACTCTTTGGGAAAACAAAGACAGTCCTAAATAATTTTTTTTGTTGTTCACTTTTCAGTCATGTCCAACTCTTTGTGACTCTGTTGGGGCTTTCTTAGCAAGAAAAAAAAAAAAAAACACCAAAAACTGGAATGTTTTGCCAATGCCTTCTTTAATTCATTTTACACTTGGGGAAAAAAAAAAAAAACAAACAACCTGAGACAACAGAGTTAAATGACTTGTCCAGCTCACACATTGTAAGTGTCCAAGGCCATATTTGAATTCAGACCTTTCTGGCCCAGACTCTAAATCCAACTCTATATCTTTTTTGCTGAGACAATTGGGGTTAAGTGACTTGCCCAGGGTTCCACAGCTAGGAAGTGTTAAGTGTCTGAGGTCAGATTTGAACTCAGGTCCTCCTGACTTAAAGGCTGGTGCTCTATCCACTGCACCACCTAGCTGCCCCATTCCAGCTCTATATCCATCATACATACATAAGTAATGTACATAACACCTTCTAGCTAGAGGGAACTATAGATCTGGAACATTACCTATGATATCAGATGTTATTACTGATTCAGTTTGTTTTACTTAACTATTTTTGTTTGTTTTGTTGTTGTTGTTAGGAGGAAAGGTTTATTTGATGGGGTTGGAGAGATGGTATATTTTGAAACAATTGTGATATAAAAACTAAAAACGTTAAAATTGTTTTAAGCATATGACATTTCTATTTCTAAAATTGAGATATGTGGTATTAGAGCTCCCTGAGATTTTACAACTCTCCTAACTCTCCTCTGTATTATCTCTACCAACTAGAGCATGTCTTCCTTGAGATTATCTCATTTTTAAATTTAAGTTCTCAGTAACTAATACATGTTGTTGTTGTGGTTTGGTCAGTCATATCCAATTCTTCATATTTGGGAGTTTTCTTGGCAAAGGTACTTTGCCATTTCCTTCTCTAGTTAATTTGACAGATGAGGAAACTGATATAAACAGGATTAAATGACTTCTCCAGGGTCACACAGCTAGTAAATATCTTAGGCCAGATTTTAATTCAGGAAGATGAGTCTTCCTGACTCCAGGGTTAGTGCTCTATCCACTCTGCCAATTGCTGTCTGATTGGCTGAGCAATATAATTAAAATGACAATACTACCTACATTAATTTATTTATTCAATGTCACATCGATGGAACTGCCAAAGAATTTCTTTATAGAATTAGAAAAAATAATCATAAAATCTATCTGGAAGAAACAAGGATACTTAGCTAGTAAGCATCCAAACCAAAGCTCAAACTGAGGAGGCCAGAAATCTTTTCTTTATACCTTGTTGTCTCTTAAATGCAGCAGTTTTTAAAACAGAAAACCTCTATTTGAATCTCAGGCGAAACTTTATCTTGTATGTGATTCGGAATACCAGAGCAAGGCATCCTGTCACAACTTCAGGGCAGCACAGACAAGATGAAGATTCAAGAATTGGTGGGAGGGGCTTTTTAAATATATATTTATATAAATAAGTAAACAAATATCTTTTAAAGACTGTGACTGCGAACCTGAAGTTTTGAAGTGACAGCAACATTGCAGACTGATTTTCCTGCTTCCCCCACACTGAATGCTTTTTTAACTGAATTAATGTATTTATTGAGTTGGGTTTTTTTTAACACTGAAAATATAGCCTTAGCAAGGAGGGATTGGCCAATAAACATAGGGGATGGGTGCTTGGGGAAAGTGTAAAATTTGCAAAAAGCATGGCAGATATCAACTCTTTCTTTGGCAAGGTCCCTTGGATAGTAAACTGATGTGGGAAAAATGTTAAATTCTCTAGAATAGTCCCTACCCTATGCTCAAAATATCTAACTGTAGCCCTGACTGCCAAATGGATTTAGATTGTGAGGAATTATAGACTGATTCATCAGTCTAGAACTGAAAGAGACTTTATTTTGTTTTATTTTGTGTGAAAAAAATCAGGGGTAAGTGACTCATCCAGGATCACACAGCTAGCTATTAACTGAGACCAGATTAGGACTCAAGTGTGTTAGACTCTAGGCCCACTCCTCTATACACTAAGAGAGTTAGCCCACCTTTGACTGTGCCTCAATGAGAAGCTACTATTTTATTCATCCAAAGCTTCCATCATCATCTCAAATTCTTCTTCCTAACTTATTCTCTGCTTTAAATAAACTGGACAGCCTACTTTCTTGCCTCTACAATGCCTTTGCATTTGTGTCATTCCTGTGCCTGCATTGCAGCCCCTCTGAGTTGCACATGCAGTTTGTACTTATACTCATGGATTAGGTCCCCAGAGAATGATCTTGAAATTCTCAAGTGGATAGAACCAAAAAATGACAATTATCTTCTAATACTATTATATAACTCGTAAGCCTACTACAGTGTTTCCCCTTAAGAAGAGGATAAAACATTATCTTCATAAATCTAAGGTACATTCTTTCTCAAATACACATTACATCAATGGGAACAGTAGATTCACACATTTGCATACTCATGAGGCAACTCAGTACTACAGAGCCTGGAAATCTCTCTCTCTCTCTCTCTCTCTCTCTCTCTCTCTCTCTCTCTCTCTCTCTCTCTCTGTATATGTGTGTGTCTTCCAATCTCTCCCTCTCTTTCTCTCTCTTTATAGGGTCTTCCCTCTGGGTCATGAAGATTTAGTGATCTTCTCCAGGACCTGACTTGAACCATGCTTCTTGGAGTTGATTCTGTCTTCATAACTCTTTTCGCATCCATGTTTCCATGAAATGTGTCTCTGATCCCCTCTAAATGCAGCATTTCTTCCTCATTCTTAGCTTGTCTTCAGAGCTCCATGATCAGAGCTGAGGTAATGGGTAAGAAAAAAAAATTCCCTATCCTCCTCCTATAGGGCTCTTACTCCACCACCTGCTCTGTGCCCCAGCTGCTCCAAGCTATGACAGCCTCCCCTTCTTCAAGAGTTGGCTATTTAAAAACCCCAAGGGCATGTCTAATGTGTTCATTTAGCCAACCTGCTTTCTTTTCTGTACTCTGAAGTATTCACACCTCATAAAAGGATTAGGGCATGAACACATCTTTCTTACACCTTAAAACTTCATCATATGTTTGTGGAGAAGGAAGGATTTATGACCAAAGAAGAACTAAAGTGTATTATGAAATGCAAAATGGAAAATTTTTATTATATTAAATTAAAAAGTTTTTATACAAACAAAATCAATGTAGTCAAGATTAGAAAGGAAATAGAAAACTGGGGGAAAAAATCTTTACATCCAAAGGTTCTGATAAAGGCCTCATTTTTAAAATATACAGAGAAATGACTCAAATTTATAAGAATATAAGCCATTTTCCAATTGATAAACGGTCAAAGGATACAAATAGATAATTTTCAGAAGAAGAAATTAAAAGCATTCCTAGTCATATGAAAAAATGCTCCAAATCACTGTTGATCCGAGAAATAAATGCAAATTAAAACTGCTCTAAGATATCACTACACACCTCTCAGATTGGCTAAGATGACAGGAAAAAATAATGATAAATTTTAGAGGGAATGTGAGAAAACTGTGATACCATTACATTGTTGGTGGAGCTGTGAACCTATCCAACCATTCTGGAGAGCAATTTGGAACTATGCCCCCAAAATATCCTGCTGCTAGGTTTTTATAGAACAATAATATAACATCTATTACCATAAACTATTCAGCCATTCCCCAACTAATTAATGGGCATCCACTCAGTTTCTAGTTCCTTGCCACTACAAAAAAGGCTCTTAACAAACGTTTTTGCACATATATGTCCTTTTCCCTTTTTTATGATCTCTTTGGAATACAGGCCCAGTAGAAACACTGCTGGTTCAAAGGATATGATGAGCAGGATGATTTCAGAAAGGCTTGAAGAGACTTATATGAATTGATGCCAAGTGAAGTGGGTAGAATCAAGAGAACATTGAACATGGCAACAAGAAGATTATGCAATGATCAACTCTGGTGGACATGTCTCTTTTCAACAATGAGGTGATTCAGGAACAGTTCTAATAGATTTGTGATGGAGAGGCTAGAGAGAGGATTGTGGGAACTGAGTGTGGATCACAACATAGCATTTTCGCCTTTTTCTTATTGTTGCTTGCTTTTTTGTTTTCTTTCTTATTTATTTTTCTTTTTGATCTGATTTTTCTTGTGCAGCATGATAAATGTAAAAATATATATAGAAGAATTGCATATATTTAACATCTTGAATTGTTTGCTGTCTAGAGGAGAGGGTGGGGATTAGGGAGGAAGAAAAATTTGAAATACAAGGTTTTTCAAGGGTGAATATTGAAAACTATCTTTGCATGTATTTTTAAAATAGAAAGTTATTATTAAAATAAATAAATGACAGACCAGTTCAAATCCAACCCCCCCCCCCAAAAAAAAACCACAAAACTCGTCATATGTGACTATATTTTATCATTATATTGACTGAGGTGGAGGGGACATCCCTCCCTTACCCTGGAAAGGTGTCAGTACCCATTTTCTGCCTATTGGACTTCAATCTGTCCTTTGAAGGCTATCTTTTTTTTTTTTAATTAATTTTATAATTATAATTTTTTGACAGTACATATACATGGGTAATTTTTTTTTTTTTAACAACATTATCCCTTGTACGCACTTCTTTTCCCAATTATCCCCTCCCTCCTTCTATCCCCTTCCCTAGATGACAGGCAATCCCATACATTTTACATGTGTTATAGTATATCCTAGATACAATATATATATGTGTGTAAAACCAAATTTCTTATTGCACGTAAGAATTGGATTCAGAAGGTAAAAGTAACCTGGTAAAAAAGGTAAAAGACAATAGTGCAAACAGTTTACACTCATTTCCCAGTGTTCCTTCTCTGGTGTAGCTGACTCTGTCCATCATTGATCAACTGGAACTGAATTAGATCTTCTCTATGTTGAAGATGAGGCCCATCTTAAAAGCTGCCTCCTCTATAAACCCATTCTTGCTTCTCCAACATTACTTCCAACCAGAAGCTTTTTCCCTCCTATCAGATTCTCCCAGAATGTTGTTTGTATTTTATCATGAAATTATCTACGCTTTTCTGCATTGTGATAATCCTGTATATACCTGTCTTGGAAGGCAGTATGTGGGTAGGAATTTTGGCCTGGAGTCAGGATGATTTGAATACAAATTTGATACCTACTGTCCGTGCAACCTGGCAAATCATTTACATTGAGTGCCCTGACAATTCCCTAAGACTGGAAATTGAAGAATAGGTGTTGATCTGCCCTGGTGGAAGGAGTTTCCTGGCTGAGTTCCCCAGGCTGATGAAGTCACAGGTTCTCACCAAAAACAAAACAAAACAAAAAGAACGTTTTATGGTGACTTAAACTGTAAGCTATTTGAGGTCAAGCCCACTAAAATGAAAGCTCTTTGAGCACAGAGACTGAATGCTATTCATAATTATGTTTCCCATACTTAACATCATTTCTGGCCTATAATGATTGATTAATAAGTGTTTTTCATTCATTTTCATTCTTTCGGAAACTGCCTGATTCATCTTTGTAAATCCTTAGCACCTGGTATAGTGCCTTATGTATCTTTTTTAAGTTTATTAATTTTTTTTTGTCCTTATGTCACTTTAATTTGCAAATATATCCTTATCTCCTTCCCCTCCCCTCCCAAGTCATTCCTTGTAACCAAGAATAAAAATGAGAAGAAAAAGCAATTCTACAAATCCCATTAATACATCGATGGAGTAGTCTGACAGTATATACGTTGTTCCACATACAATCTCCTACCTTGACAAAGAAGGGAAAGAGGTACATTTTCTCTTGTCTTCAAGTTTCATTATTAATCATTCAATCAGTCAGTAAGCATTTATTAAGCACCTACTATGTGCCAGGCACTGTGCTAAGGCCTGGGTGAGCCAATAAAGGCAAAGTTCCTGGTCTTAGGGAGCTACCAATTTTAGACAGTTCTGAACAACTTCATAGCAACAACTCTGACTGATGCATATTGTTCTATCCACTATGTCAGTCAATAAGCATTTATTAAGGATCCATTGTGTGCCAGGAATTTGTGCTAAGCATTATGGATACAAAGGACAGAAAAAGCACAGTCCTGTTACACTGTTATTCTGCCTCTCATCAGTGGCGCTGGATAAAATTGTGGTTGAATGTAAAATGAACGAATAACCACTCCTGGGAAACAGGCTATGTAGCTCATCAGACTCTCAGACTGGGAATCCAACCACAGTTTCCTTGTGTTCTGCCCCAGACCCCACTGCTCCATGGCTAGATGGCATCAAGCTAAGTCAGCTTATGCTCTCTGAATCTCAATCCTCTCATACAAGAAAGAGGAAACTAGAAGGTTTTTGGAGGTACCCTCCAGACCTCTTAACATTCGGTGACTACAAAAAGCTTCTCCTAACCCCTCTGGGTCACATCTATCACCTATTATGTGG